>NC_140562.1:7131238-8331238 GCF_057381845.1 Rhamphochromis longiceps
GATTGATGAGGGTCAGCCATCCAAAGATCAGGACAATATTAGAAATCAATATATCAGAGGGACAGCTCAGGCCAGGCATTTGAGACAAAGTTAGAGAGGCAAGTTTGACACGTACAGTGGCGTGATAGTGGATATATTGAATAAGGGACGTTAAATATGGAGCTGCAAGGCAGGAGAAAAGGAGAGAGACCACAGAGAGCATTCATGGATGTACTGAAAGAGGACATACAGAGGACTGGTGCGGCAGAGCAGGATGCTATGAATAGGGTGAAATGGAGGCAGATGTTCCGGTAAAAATAGCACCGATGTGTCACTTATACTTTTAAAAGTAAAATTTTAGCAAAATAAACAGCATTACAGTAAGATGAATGATTCGAATTTTTAAAGAGTCTCTTATCTTGTCCAGTTTAACGTTTATTTATTTATTTTCAAATAAAAGCCTTTTGTATATTTTATTAAAATGATCTGAAGATAGGAGCATATTGATTGCAGTCTATAATTAGTGAAATGAGGAATGCTTTCATTTTGCTCTTTGCCTATTAGTTGAGAAGCTTGTATTTAAATAATACATAAATAAAATAGGTACTGTTGCAGCACTAAATATTGCACAATGAAAGTGGGAAGAGCAAAAAGGTTAGAAGGGGCCCAATGCTCCACACCTCTACAAGAGATTAGTGAGGAGGAATGTTCAGGAAAGAATAATGAGTTTTTGCATCTTTATAGACCGGACCAGCTACAAAACAGCATTTTAAGCCTAAACACCAGGAAAAAGGACTATTTTCAAATTGTTCCAATAGCTTGCAATTTATTTATTTTTACCAGTATTAAAGTAATAACATCATTATCAATCAAATTAGTAAGATCGATCTGGATTTTCACCATATTCATCAAATAAGTTTATCTTACTTAAAGGAGTTTGTGAATAATTAAGCTCACACGTGAACATACCCGACAGGTTGCACCCTCATTATTAGCTGTAAGCTGTAAATCAGGTTTGACTTCAAATGAACTTTAACAGACTGTGCGTTGGGTGTTTTGTTTTTTTCTTTGTTTGTGTTTTCCCAGTGTGATGAGCGTACACAGATGCATGCAGGTTTATTTACTACTCGAGTCTATTATTAAAAACTCACGCATAACCATAAACATTGACTGTTAGATCAGTTGTCTGAGTAATACATGTATATCCATATATAAGCTTTGTAAAAGTTGAAAAACACAACCTACCAAATATATACTGTAGGTGTACTACTACCAGAGAAACAGTGACATCAAGTGGTACATATGTAAATTTTATTTATGAGCAGGCAGTACACAGATTGGTGTCATGTGCACTGCTGAATTGAAAATGTGTGACTCCTGTCTGTCAAGATGAGCGGAAAAATGTTCGCAGGCCATTCCTCGAGGATTAGGAATGAAAATGGAGCTTTGTGTGCAGCCAGTCACAGTTCTAAAACAAAACCAGGGGAAATTAAGCTTGCCACTGGCCTGCTGTCACAGATTCGTTCAGTTTTACTCCTGTTCGCGCCTTCAGGCTCAACTTAATAGTCTCCATGTTTCCAAGTGCTCCTTTGTATCCTGGCTTTGTTGTAAGTTTGCCTGTAATGCAATGACACTGCAGATGTTTTTTTCTCTCTATCTTTTTGAAAACAGAATATCTTTTCTCATGTCTAGATGCAGAGGGGAGGCAGCGTGGCTCTATGTCGCCATAAAATAAAGGCTTTCTGCTACATGATGATGCTTAACGTCTTCATCTGTGTCGTGATAAGCGTGTCATGGAACCTTGGACACAAGAGAAGTGGCCATCACAAAGTTCACATCCCATCCAAGAGGTTTTGGAGTAAACACATACTGAATGAAACCTTCTGGAACAAGGAGCAGCAACGCTTGGATTTCATTTACAACCCCAACTTTAACTCTGTATTCTCCAGCACGTCACGCAACACACTGCCAGATTGGCTCAATGACACTGGACCTCTGGACCCGTGTGAACCGGACTACAGAGTGCCCAGGCAAATCTTTGACTACAACTCCCTACCAAAGCAATTCCAGGACTTTCTTTTGTACATGCGTTGTAGGACATACCCTATGTTAATAAATCAGCCCCATGTTTGTAGTGAAAAACCTTTCCTACTGCTGGTTGTCAAGTCTTTGATCTCTCATTTTGAAAGGCGGCAGACCATTCGTGAAACTTGGGGACAAGCAGGAGTCTTAGCCAACCAGACTGTGGTAACAGTGTTCCTGCTAGGCAACGTCTTGTCGTCAGACCACTTCCCAGACTTGCAGGAGTTACTGAGTCATGAGGCAAAGCTTCACAAAGACATACTTCAATGGGACTACAGAGACAGCTTCTTAAACCTAACTCTGAAAGAGGTCCTCTTTCTGGAGTGGTTTACCAAACACTGTCCTCAAGCTCGGTTTGTTCTTAAGGGCGATGACGACGTCTTTGTGAACACCTTAAGAATTGTTAACTATCTGGAAGGCCTGCCAGAGGGTGAGTCCAAGGATTTGTTCATAGGCGATGTTATAATAAATGCTGGGCCACACAGAGACAAAAAACTTAAATACTTTATCCCAGAGAGTGTGTTTGTGGGTAACTATCCTCCCTATGCTGGCGGTGGAGGATATCTGTACTCTGGGAAGTTGGCGGTACGCCTACACAATGTATCTCAGCAAGTAGTGCTGTTTCCCATTGATGATGTATACACTGGGATGTGTCTCAAGAAGCTGGGTCTTGTTCCTGAGAAGCACAATGGCTTCAAGACATTTGACATTGAAAAGAAGTATAAAGACAATCCTTGTATCCACAGGAACTTGATGCTGGTTCACAGCCGAACTCCACAGGAGATGTTAACAATTTGGCCCTTCATTGTCCAACCCGAGCTGGACTGCCAGTGAAAGCTTTATTAATGGCTGTTTGCAATACTGAGTTTGTCAGTCATTTTCAATCCTTCCATTCTATATTTTTCAAATCAAAGTTCAACAGGGTTGCTACTTTTTATTTACAGGATATGTGTTGCATTTTACTGTTTAATTTTATATGGAGCATTTTTTTTCTGAATCTGTAGTGTTCTCTGTCAGTCATGTTGAAAGAGACATTTGATTCTCATCTGATGCATTTTTAAAATTTGAGTCATTCAGTATGTTTAAAAACACAATAAACGATTTGAGAACTAACATGAAGTACAAATGAACATCCTGAAAATGAATGATGTTAGTACATTTTCCTGATTTAAAAAAAATGCATAACTATATGTTGATTTATATACAGTACTGATATCAGCACCTGCCTACAAGGTTGAAAAGTGAATTGCATTAGTAATAATATATCAAATCATTTCTGTTCATTTAATGACATGTATGTCTGTTCCATTCACAGATGACTCTTTGTGAAGCTTTGCCCCCAACATTTTTTTAATCATTAAAACATTCCAGTGTCTCTGAATTTTGTATGCTTCCTCAAGATGCAGCAAATTTATACAAAATAACGTATTTTATGTCAACAGTATAAAGGGCATACATTAACCTCACTCGACTAAAGTTAAAACAGATGTAATCTGAAAAAAACAAAGTCCAAAGATATTAAAGATATTAAATTAGCTTCACAAGCAAGTTCCACATAGTGAGGCTTTCTTTGCATTAGCTGTCTTGACAGATCCTGAAATCAGTATCAGATTTCTTTGGGAGCTCAGGCTTTCTGCTTCAGGCTCTGGGCACATACACAAAAGGAGCCATTTGATGTGCCACAAAAAATGTATCAGATGAGAATCAACTGTATCTTTCAACATGAGTGACAGAGAACACTAAAGATTCAGAAAAAAATGCTGCATATAATATAAACAGTAAAATGCAACACATATGCTGTAAATAAAATACAAGAGTAATGTGCTGTTTTGTCACTGATCCAGGTGACTTGTTTTAGCTTGAGTTATATTTATTTTACCGCTCTGTGTGCTCTTGGTGTTGCTCTTTATTTCTAACACAACTTCTAACAGCTTTGTATTTGAACTCTGAAACTTTGATACATTTAATCAGTAAATGTTACTCAGTGTGTTCAGGTCTGATACTCTTCTGTAGCCTAATAAAGAAGACATTTAGTTTGTAGTCAGATGAAAGTGAAATAAATGTTATTGATTGGAAATTATTGACCATAAATCATCTACAAATGCAACAATTCAATTTTCTAATCTATGTTTTATTAGCTGCATTAAAACAATGTTAAAGAGACTTGGCAAACAGACCAAACTTTTATACAGTTTTTGCAATTGAATACATGCATTACACATGACACACCGTTTGCACTGCTGTAATTTCACAACTGGGCTTCATTTAGTGATGTGAGTAAAGTGAGGTTAAACAGATTGCATATACAGATACCTTCAGCAGAGAATCTATAAAAGACAAGAAACATTCTTTAAATAAAAGTATTATTGATCATGTGATGCTTCCCGCCAAATTTAAACTGAAATTCAGAACTTAACCTGGAACCTGGTATAAGTTATGCGGTAAGTATATGTTACCATGGTGATTTATGCAGGCAAAAAGAAAGTCACCTTCATAACAAAGAACACTCTTACTATAAGCTCAACATAGCTCACTACTTTGTTGATATTTGTTGTTTAATGGATGTGTTTGCTGGTAAACAGTCCAGCTGTTATTTCTGTTTTCATCCCACTTTTATTTGGTCAAATCCCAATCTTCACCACTTGCAAATAAAATGAACAAAAGCAGGTAACTCAATAAGGTAATAGAGCTTGAGCATCAAACTGTGGCTGAACGTTTGCACGTGTATAAAATTTAGACCTACATTTTTAGATTTGCAGATGGTGCTACATTTAGTAGATGAAATAATAGATCAGACATTGTCTGAATAGCACTGCTATTACTCCAATATAACAGCCGTGCCACAAAAAAAAGAAACAAAAAACATGATTATCATGTGCATGTTTGCTTTTACATTTTCTTCTTAATACACATTTTCACTTTTCACACATCTGAAGGCTCTTATAATTCAAAGCATCATAAAAACATGGATAAAAGCATCAGGGAAAATATAAGCAGGAGTCTTATTTTTAATATCACTGCATTTTAAATGAATTGCTTTGCAGCCTTAACTGACGTGACTAAGTTAAAGAAATGAAATAAAACTTAAAGTGATCCGACACTGGGTGTTGCTGTGAATTCAGGTTTATCTGACAGAAACATGACACATATTTTCACAGACTTCCATAATTCAATTTATGAAATATTATTTTAACTGTTTTTCTTGCTTATTTGTATGTGTGTATTTGAATAAGCAGTAAAGTGAGTTTGGCTCATATGCAACAATTTTCCATCGTTGACTGAATAAGGATTAAGTTTTTTTGACATTGTTTTAGCCATTACCCCCACCCATCTGCTCCTCACGCTCAATAAATGAAAACTGTCTCTTGTTATTGTGTGTTGTTGTGGTAAATTTTAAACTAATCTGTATTTGAATGTCCGACAATAAAGTGTTCTAATCTCATAAATTATAACATGTGATTTTTGGCATTTTTCTTTTCCTGGAAAAAATGTAAAGAAATAGTTTATGAAACTCAAACACAGCAAATATCTGTAGCAGATAAAACCCCTAAATAAAATAGGTGCAGTGTCTTCAGCTTTGTCTTTAAAGCAGAAAGCACCAGCCCAATAATAAATATTACAGTGCCCTCTGCTGGATAAAATGGATATTACTAGCCAGTAAAAGGAAACTTAATCAACTAACTGATGCAATTCACCTGCAGAGACAGGAAAGGAAATAGCCGTTGAGCTGAATCTGAGAGGATCAGATTGACTTTGTTGCTTCCCAAATTTCAGTAATTTAACTGCATACGAAAATGAAACAAACAGCCGTCATAAACTTCAAGTGTGTGCTGCTCATATTTTTGTTGACATTTGACTGTAATGCACAGGTAAGTTATTGTGCCTCACTGATAACCTCTTTCGGATTTGTGTTAACAGCTTAATTGTGTATTTCTTTCTGTCTTTAGGTGAATGAAGAAGATACTGAGCAGCCTCCAGGTGAGTCTGCAAATGTTTAACTTGGGATTTTCTATGTTTATATGTCATTTTGTAAGTCTAAATGTTTCAGCCTGTGCTAACAAACTGATTTTAGTTTCATAAAACCTGATCACCAACGCACATGCAAACTTTCTTATGAAATATGACCATTATATTTGAGCTAATTGGATTCTAAATAAACTGTACCTCATTTTGGTAGTTTGACATCGCCCATATGGATTTATGGGAGAGCCTTCCTTATACAGGTTAATATTTGATTGTTTTTATTCAGTGTGAAAGTGAATGATGTTAGTATATTTTCCTGATTTTAAAATATAAAAATAAATAAATAAAATTAAAATGTTGATTATATACAGTACTGAAATCAGCACCTGCCAACTAGGTTGAAAAGTGAATTGCATTAGTAATAATATATAAAACCATTTCTGTTCATTTAATGACATATCTGTCTATTCGGTTCACAGAAGACTCTGGAGCTGAAAACACTTTCTTTGCCTTGCGGAGTTGTCACCGGTTGCTATACAGTGACAGTGGTGAGTTTTTCTCCCCGGACTACCTATGCTCCAATCCTCCCCTGTGGTGCAACTGGACAATCCAGGTGGATCCGAGTAAAAGGATTCATCTCTACCTGGAGGATTTGACCCCTGATGACATCTGTAACCTCAAACAGGACCAAATCCACATTGACGAGCCAGTTGGAGATTTAGCGGGACACAAAGTCTTACAGAAGTGCTGGCAAGAGGCCAAATACACCACCTCCTCCAATATTCTGTATGTAGTGCTACTGATTAGTGGCTGGCCCAACCCCCTGTACAGGGGCTTTTATGGTCGCTACCAGGCATTTGGATCGCCAGTCATTTATAACCCAGGGGAAGGCTTTACAGAGACAAGCAATGAGTCAGAGACATCTCCTGGGCTGATGGACTTCAGTGAATCTGGACCAGGTACAAAGAGGGAACAATTAGCAAGGATGACTGAGCTACCCACGGAGCCCAAGATGCCTGCAGACACAAACACTTGGGTGAGTGGACACAGTGTTAGTCTTAGATGCCTTACGCTGCCTGGCAATATTTCTAACGCTGGCAAAAGCTGCATATTCACTATTAAATTTAAGAATGGGTAAAAAGTAGTCAACGTGTCAATGTTAACGCATCATTACGATTAACGCAATTAAAAGTTTTTTAACCCATATGGAGCACAGACTGGACAAACTGCCCGAAATGCGTTGACAGAGACATTTCAGGAATTTTGAGGCCTTCTGAGCTCCAGATGGGTTAATTGCCTTAAAAATTGTAATCTTGTAAATTGTGATGTTGGATTAATTGGTGTCAACGCTGACAGCCCTAGTAAAATTACTGTCTAATGTTAAAGATTTCACTCACTGATTAAAAACATGTAGAAAAAAGTTTAGCAACTTCTTTCAGTCCCTCTGCAGTGTAAATCATTTAGGCTTTTTTCTGCACTTTGTTTTGATTTTCTCTTTAATAAATTAACCTTCTAAAATATATATATTTTTTAAATGTCACATTTCATAAAATGTGACATTTTTTTTTAAAAAAAGTCACATTTTTTTAACTTAATATATTTCATACATTAAGTGAGGTCACGTGATTACTGTGTGAGTTAGCATTAAAATCAAGGCTACATAGTTTTCTTTTATTTTCCCATCATTCATATAATCTATGTAGCTCAAGTAACAGTGATATAGCTGTTTGGTTAGCTGTAATGTGACAACTGAATTTAATACAATAGTGAATTACACATAAATGTAATATGATTACAATAAGATCCAACATACATTACTTAATCACCAAATTGCCATACTGGATACTGCTCAGGAACTTAAAACATTAATGGTAATGACCCTATATGTCAAAAGGAAACCCAGAGAAGTATAAACAACATGATAAAGACCAGGTAATCTTGCAAAAATCTGCAGTACTTGTTTTTTATTTTGCTTGTAAATTCCAGAAAACATTGTAAAACTCTTTGTCTGTCCTTCTTCAGGTGGATGAAAACAACCCTCTGTCCTTGTCTGGGAACTACACGACCATGCCAACTGCATCAGTGTCCACCCAAAGGACCTTCAGATCAGGGAGAGGTATCACTCACACCCAACTAGAAGTCACCACTGACACTACAACAGCAAAACAAATGAATGAGGAGGAATCTACTGTTGCAGAGGATGAGACCACAACTCTGAGCTGGACAGTGAAGGAGAACATAACAGAGGTCAGTCAGACCTCAGTCCAGCTTTCCCCATCCTCTGACAGACAAGAAATACAGCACGCTGATCACACTCATCCTCAGCCTAACATGGTGGAGCCACTGTCGGACCACAGAGCGAACTGTGAGTACATTTGAACACAGACACTCTCCTGGATCTTTCAGGTACTCGTCTTTTTTGTATTGACTAACTGTAATTATATCGCTTGATATAGATATTTTATTTTTTTATTTTGAATCTTTATTTTGAACATGTTGAAAAAGTATAAAAAAAATAGAATTAAAAGAGACAAATGAACAAAGCAAACAAAAGGAAAACGAGCAACCACAACTCAAAATAACGTCCATGTTCAAAAAGGAGCAGGAAGAAGCATAAGCTTATTTAATCCCACCCCTTTTCCACTATCTAGTATCAATAGACTACAGAAATACCTCCTTGCAATTACATTATGTTATGTGTAATTTTTTTTTTTTTAATATATACACATATATGTTTCTATCTATCCATACATACGTATATACACACATACGCACATATACACATTTTCAATAACCCCATTAACACCTCAAGGATACACAACCTACAATTATTTATTTATTTATTTTTATATATATATATATATATATATATATATATATATATACATACACATACACACACCCATACCAACAAACCCGTGCATGCGCACACACATGAAAATATTAGACAAGAACACCCTATCAAATCTCTACCTTTTCCCTGTACCCTGTAAAAACCATATCCTTAAACCGCTTTTTAAACTGCGCCATGCTTGGACATTGCTTCATATCTTTACTTAGTCTGTTCCACAGCTTCACTCCACACACAGAGATGCAAAAACTTTTTAATGTTGTACGGATACGAGGATGTTTTAAATTTAATTCCCCCCTCAAATTGTATCCCCGTTCCCTTTTAGAAAACATTTTTAGAATATTGTCAGGAAGCAGGTTATTTATTGCTTTATATATAATTTGTGCTGTGAGAAAATGAACCAGATCTGTGAATTTTAGAATTTTTGATTTTAAGAATAGTGGATTTGTATGATCTCTGTAACCAGTTTTATGGATTATCCTTATGGCCCTTTTTTGTAATATAAAGATTGATGATAGCGAACATTTGTAAGTATTGCCCCAAACCTCTGCACAGTAATTCAAATACGGTGCAATCAGGGAACAATAGAGAATGTGGAGTGATTTGTGGTCCAGAATGTGTTTTACTTTACTCAAGATTGAGACACTTCTTGAAATTTTGTTATGTATATGATTTATATGAGACTTCCAGTTTAATTTATCATCTATAATCACACCAAGAAACTTATGTTCAAGTACTCTTTCAATTTCCACACCATCTACATGAATCTGCACTTGTGCATTTCTAAGGGAATTCCCAAATAAGATAATTTTAGTTTTACTTAGATTTAGCGATAGTTTGTTCCTGTTAAACCATTTTTTAATTTTGCACATTTCTGAAGTAATTGTATCCAGCAGCTCCTTTAGATTCCCCCCAGAACAAAAAATATTTGTGTCATCTGCAAATAATACTAATTTTAATATATCAGATGCCTTACAAATATCATTTATATAAATAATAAATCATTTTGGACCCAGTACAGAGCCTTGTGGAACACCACAAGCAATGTCCAAGCATGATGAGGAATGGACATCCAGCTTCACAAATTGTTTCCGGTCACTTAAATAATTTTTCACCCATTGCAGTACAACCCCCCCTTATCCTGTACCGTTCCAGTTTATTAATTAATATGTCATGATTGATTGTGTCGAATACTTTCTTGAGATCCAGAAATACTCCAGCTGCATACTGTTTCTGATCTATAGCATTCGTAATCTCCTCAATTGATTCGATTAATGCCAGAGATGTTGATCTTTTTGATCTGAATCCATATTGACTGTCAGAGAGTAATTTATATTTATCTAAGAATTTGTCTAATCGTTTATTAAACAGGTTTTCTAGGATTTTGGAGAATTGTGGTAGTAAAGAAACAGGCCTGTAATTTGTGAAGTGGTGTCTATCCCCGGTTTTATACAGCGGCACAACTTTAGCTATTTTCATTTTGTTTGGCACTTTTCCCGTCTGAAATGATAAGTTGCAAATATATGTTAGAGGTCCTACAATTCCTTCAATGACCTTCTTGACGATTTTCATGTCAATATCATTACAATCAGTAGATGTTTTATATTTACACATGTGTACAATGTCAATTATTTCTTTTTCCTCCACTGATGTGAGGAACATTGAGTTAGGGTTCCTATCAATCAGGTTTTCACTACATTCTACTGATGGCAGTGACTCAGGAATTTGTTCTGCCAGTTTTGGTCCAATATTTACAAAATAATGATTAAAGCTGTTGACCTTATCAGCAGTGTTTTCCATAATATTGCCATTATCGATAAAGTATTGTGGATAACTTTGTTGTCCAGAATTATTTTTAATGATACCGTTTAAAACATCCCATATTCCTTTCATATTCTGTTTATTGTTGTTCAATATTTTACTATAATACTCCTTTCTACATACACGTATAATATTGGTCAACTTATTTTTGTATTTTTTATATTTATTTTCAGCATCTTTTGTTCTTTGTTTTAGGTATTCCCTATAGAGTGTATTTTTCTTTTTACATGCATTTTGTAAACCCTTAGTGAGCCAGATATGTTTAGTTCTTTGAAATGAGATCATGATCAACTAAATTTTCAATGAACATTTTCAGGTTAAACAGCTATTAAAATTTGAACTTGCTCTTTGATTTTCTAAAAGAGCTGTACATGATACATACGTGAGTAAAAATAAGTTCCACATGTTAAGTGTTTTCCTGTTATAACCTTGTAATTAAGGCCCCTTCAACCCTAACACAAGAATTGACTGTATCCAGAAAGTATTGCCAGTGCTTCACTTGTTCAACATTTTGTGATGTTATAGCCAAAATAGGATCGATTCATTTTCACCTCAAAATTCTACACACACCACAAAACAATGCAATGACAAAGTGAAAAACTTGAAATTCTTACACTTTAATAAAAAAAATGGAAAAACAAAAATGGAACATGTAGATAAATATTTATAGCCTTTGTAATGACACTCAGAGGTGAGCTCAGGTGCATCCAGTTTCCAATTATCATCTGCCAGACGATTCAACAACCTTATTGGAGTTCACCTGTGGTAAATTTAGTTGATTGTACTTGATCTGAAAATAAACTATATAGTTGATTTTTATACTTTCATGCTTTTTTCCCTCTTATTTCTAAATTTTGTTTTGCCATGTTTTATTATATTGTATTGCTGTTATTGTTTGTGCTATTGTAAGGTGACCTTGAGGGTCTTAAAGGCGCCTATAAATACAACTTATTATTATTATTATTATTATTATTATTACAGTGCATGTGAAAGAATATGTCAAAATGTGGGATAAGTGATGCACTCTAGATACTTTTGGATGTACTATAAAGAAATGGGGCTTTTTTGCCGAACAAAAGCGCACACAAATAATCTATGTGGTCGAGTGGTGTTGAATTATGTTAAGTGTAGATAAGCACTGGGTTACACAACTGGTTCATTCGTGGGAAGTCGGAGAGGGGTTTGGTTTTGTTTTGTTTTTTTTATTGTGTGGTTTTTGTTTTGTTTTTTGTCCCTCATAGCAAACATGAAAAATGACTCAGAAATTCAACATTTTCCTGGTGGTGAGTATTGAGCAAGAATGTCTTATTTATTTATTTTCTGAAGTGTGAGTTCTCTTTTTATCTGGCTAAATTGCCATTGTACCTTATGCTGAACACACAGTCTGGTCATGAGCAGGATTTTAAAAATGTTTTATAGATAGATTTACTCATTTATTAAAAAAAAAAAAAGTCATTCCCTTCTCTCCCCTGCGGGTGGTCTATCCTTCAAGCTAGGGTCCTCTACCAGAGTCCTGCGAGCTTGAGGGTCCTGTGCAGTATCTTTGCTATTTATATGACTGCGCTGTTCTGAAAAGAGTTCTCAGATGTTATTCCTCAGATCTTAGCTTGGGAGTCACTGCACCAAGTGCACCGAATACCACTGGGACCACTGTTACCTTCATCCTCCAGATCTTCTTGAGCTCTTCTTTGAGCCCTTGGTACCTTTCATGTTCCTTCTTCCTGATGTTGCTGTCATTTGGTATTGCTACATCTATAACTACGGTTATCTTCCTCTGCTTGTCCACCACTACTATGCCCAGTTTGTTAGCCATCACCAGCTTTTTTTTATATATCTGGAAGTCCCACAGGATCTTGGCTCACTCATTCTTGACCACCCTAGGGGCTTCTCCTATTTTGACCTTGGGACTTTCAGGCTGGCACAGATGTTCCTGTATACTATGCTGGCCACTTGGTTGTGGTGCACCCTGCTGTTATGTGTTGGGGCATCTTTACTTAGGCTGCATCTGGGATCTTGCCCAGTGTGGTAGACCCCCACCTCTCTTGTACTTAGGGCTTGTTCCTGTGCTGCCATGATTAGAGCCTGTGTGCTGTCTTTCACTCCAGCTTTGTCCAGTTTCTGGTAGGATTTCTGGATATCAGCGACTTCCTCTATCTATACCATACAGGGGCCCATCCTTCCATGATGCTTCTTCTCCTTGCTCCTCTTCTTTCTTTCTGCTGCCTGAGGTATTCACTAAGTACAGGGAGTGCAGAATTATTAGGCAAATGAGTATTTTGTCCACATCATCCTCTTCATGCATGTTGTCTTACTCCAAGCTGTATAGGCTCGAAAGCCTACTACCAATTAAGCATATTAGGTGATGTGCATCTCTGTAATGAGAAGGGGTGTGGTCTAATGACATCAACACCCTATATCAGGTGTGCATAATTATTAGGCAACTTCCTTTCCTTTGGCAAAATGGGTCAAAAGAAGGACTTGACAGGCTCAGAAAAGTCAAAAATAGTGAGATATCTTGCAGAGGGATGCATCAGTCTCAAAATTGCAAAGCTTCTGAAGCGTGATCATCGAACAATCAAGCGTTTCATTCAAAATAGTCAACAGGGTCGCAAGAAGCGTGTGGAAAAACCAAGGCGCAAAATAACTGCCCATGAACTGAGAAAAGTCAAGCGTGCAGCTGCCAAGATGCCACTTGCCACCAGTTTGGCCATATTTCAGAGCTGCAACATCACTGGAGTGCCCAAAAGCACAAGGTGTGCAATACTCAGAGACATGGCCAAGGTAAGAAAGGCTGAAAGACAACCACCACTGAACAAGACACACAAGCTGAAACGTCAAGACTGGGCCAAGAAATATCTCAAGACTGGTTTTTCTAAGGTTTTATGGACTGATGAAATGAGAGTGAGTCTTGATGGGCCAGATGGATGGGCCCGTGGCTGGATTGGTAAAGGGCAGAGAGCTCCAGTCCCACTCAGACGCCAGCAAGGTGGAGGTGGAGTACTGGTTTGGGCTGGTATCATCAAAGATGAGCTTGTGGGGCCTTTTCGGGTTGAGGATGGAGTCAAGCTCAACTCCCAGTCCTACTGCCAGTTTCTGGAAGACACCTTCTTCAAGCAGTGGTACAGGAAGAAGTCTGCATCCTTCAAGAAAAACATGATTTTCATGCAGGACAATGCTCCATCACACGCGTCCAAGTACTCCACAGCGTGGCTGGCAAGAAAGGGTATAAAAGAAGAAAAACTAATGACATGGCCACCTTGTTCACCTGATCTGAACCCCATTGAGAACCTGTGGTCCATCATCAAATGTGAGATTTACAAGGAGGGAAAACAGTACACCTCTCTGAACAGTGTCTGGGAGGCTGTGGTTGCTGCTGCACGCAATGTTGATGGTGAACAGATCAAAACACTGACAGAATCCATGGATGGCAGGCTTTTGAGTGTCCTTGCAAAGAAAGGTGGCTATATTGGTCGCTGGTTTGTTTTTGTTTTGTTTTTGAATGTCAGAAATGTATATTTGTGAATGTGGAGATGTTATATTGGTGTCACTGGTAAAAATAAATAATTGAAATGGGGGTGTGTGTGTGTGTATATATATATATATATATATATATATATATATATATATATATATATATATATATATATATATATATATATATATATATATATATATATATATATAATATTTTTTTTTTTTTTTTTTTTTTTTTTTTTTTTTTTTTTTGTTAAGTTGCCTAATAATTATGCACAGTAATAGTCACCTGCACACACAGATATCCCCCTAAAACTAAAAACTACTTCCAAAAACATTCAGCTTTGATATTAATGAGTTTTTTGGGTTCATTGAGAACATGGTTGTTGTTCAATAATAAAATTATTCCTCAAAAATACAACTTGCCTAATAATTCTGCGCTCCCTGTACACAATTGGTTGTGGCCATTGGTTGTACTCATAGATGTTTGTGTACATTCTCACTGAAGGCATCGAAATTATGAATGAACACACATGTAATTTTGTAGTAGATAAAAGTATGAAATGACTCATAACATGCTTTATACTTTAGTCTTCAAAATAGCCAACCTTTGCTTTGATTACTGCTTTGCACACTCTTGGATTTCTCTCGATGAGCTTTGAGGTTGTCACCTGAGCTGGTTTTCCAACAGTCTTGAAGGAGTTCCCAGAGATGCTGAACACTTGTTGGCCCTTTTGCCTTCACTCTGCGCTCCATCTCATCCCAAACCATCTTGACTGGGTTTTAGGTCAGGTGACACTGGAGGCCAGGACATCTGGCGCAGCACTCCATCACTGTCCTTCTTGGTCAAATAGCCCTTACACATCCTGGAGGTATGTTTGGGGTCATTGTCCTGTTGAAAAATACATGGTGGTCCAACTAAATGCAAACCGGATGAGATGGCAGGATGCTGTGGTAACCATGCTGGTTCTGTGTGCCTTTTAATTTTGAATAAATGCCCAACAATGTCCAATACTTGTGTTTGTTGGCACAAACAAATCTCTTCTGCTTGTTGTGGTTTCTTAGCAGCTATTTGACCATAAAGGTCTGATTCACAGTCTCCTCTGAACAGTTGATGTAGAGATGTGTCTGCTACTGGAACTCTGTGTGGCATTTATTTGGGCTTAATCTGAGTCGCTGTTAACTTCAGATTTCTGAGGTTGGTGACTCGGATGAATATATCCTCAGCAGCAGAGTTGACTCTTGGTCTTTCTTTCCTGGGGCATCCTCATCCAGTTTCATCATAGTGCTTGATGGTTTTTGAGACTGCACTTGGCAACACAGTCAAAGTTTGAGGAATTTTCCAGACTGACTGACCTTCAGTTCTTAAAGTCATGATGGACTGTCATTTCTCTTTATTTAGCTGATTGGTTCTTGGTATAATATAATTTCTAGTAGTTGTCAAATAGAACTTTCAGCTTTGTACCAACCTGACTTCTGCAGAACACAACTGATCATCCCAACTCCATTAAGAAGGTATGAAATTCCACAATCGAACCCTGACAGGTGACTACATCCTGAAGGTCATTGAGAAAAGGCCAAGGGATTGCAGTGCTGTCAAGAAAGCAAAGGGTGGCTACTTTCAGGAATCTGAAATATAAAGTATATTTAGAGTTTTTTTTTTTTTCTTTGCTACATACATCTTGTTTCATATATTTGATGTCTACAGTGTAGAACGTAGTAAAATTAAAGGAAAAAAAAAACATTTAATGAGAAGGTGTGTCCAAACTTTGTGTATGCCTGTATGTCTAATCTGGAGATCAACTTTAATTAATTTTTATCTGAGCTACCAGTGAAACTGTTAATATAATGACTTTATTTTGGTCTTCTGAAATCTCTCTGACAGATCACCTGCTTGAAGTGGCCATAGAGATCAACTTTAGTCAGGATTTGCTGAAGTCTTGGGACAACCTGGCCAGATCACTGCTGCTTTCAGTAAAAGCTTTGGTGCGTGCGTGTGTGTGTGTGTGTGTGTGTACGTGCGTGTCATATGTAGCATGTTTTTGTTTTTTGTTTTTTTTTTGTTTTTGTAATAAATATAAAAAACAAAGCTTCATTGACGCATTAAGAAATGGTGAAGGCCCAGACTAAACTTTGTACATGGCTTTTGTTTCTGTAGATCAGCAAACAGCTGGAGGCTCTGCATGCACAACTGTCGGTGTCTTCCAAAAGAATAAAAAGGTTTGTAGAAAACATCCTCACAAGTCTTTCCATTAATGCTGAAGTATAAGTTTGTCTTTGAATGAGACTGTCTTTTCTGAGTGAACCTATGCAGAAAAGAACTGCAACTCCACACGTAAATACCATTGGTCTAATCTTGCAAAACCGACCACGACTGGATGAAAGTATAGATGGGATCAGATGTAAAATGTAATTTGAACACTTGTACACTTGAGATGTTTCTTCTATTTCACTACAGTTTTGCCACTTTGTTTTGTGTCAGTAGTTTTACAATTTTTATGCTCTTGTGCAGTGGTGTGTTGATTCTGAAGTTGCTGAATTTGGGTTTCTGTTTAGGGTTTTACTTTTATTGTAGTGTTTAAAGTTTTAAATTGTATTATTTAAGTCCCTGTTTGGTTTCTTTGGAGTTCTGGGTACCTGTTTAGATTGCCTCATTGTTCTAGGGTTTGTATTAAACTTTGGCTCCAATTTTGATGTTCTTGTGTTTAACTTGATCAGTTTCCTTATTTTGGTCCTCCTCTGTCTTGTCTTTCTGTTTATGCTTTTGTCCCCTAGTTTTCGATTCTGTTTTCTTTAGTGCTCTGTGTAAGTTTTAGTTCCTGTCTCTGTCTTCCCATGATTGTTCTTATCTGTGTTAATTATGCTCAGTGTCTGCTATCGCCGTTTCATTGTCTGATACCCGTTGTTCTGCTGTGGTTGTTGGAATTTTCATTTGCTTCACATTTTGGACATTTTGACTGTCACTCTGGGACTCCATGTCCAACTTGGGGGGAAAAAGGGTGCCTTTTACTTTGTATCCAGCATATAGGACCAGACCTTTTCCCCACCTCTCTCATTCATTTTCCTCTTTTGCTACCATACTAAAAACAAATCCTGGAAACTCCACTTGAGAACTGTGGACTGGTGTATTTATTACATTAAACCTCACTCTGCAGCGCCTGAACTTATGTCATTGTGTAGTCTGTTTTAGACTCAATAATGAAACGGGATCTATGGACCATAAAGCTGCTTTACTGTTAAGGTATATGTTACGGTACATAATTACAGGTTTTGTGCACAGGTTGCATGCAGGAGTGCTGTACATCCTCTGGCTGCAAGTTAGACAGGGACCTAGAGGCATGCATGTCCACAGGGGCATCCACTCTGCTCTCCAGGGGCTCATTGAAGTTGATGCCAGTGGCAAAGGAAATCTGAGAAAGGCAATCATTATGTCTGTGTCGACTGCAGGTATGGAAGTGTCCAAAATTGCTTGGTAATGTTACTCTGGACAAATCTGTAAACAGGAAGGAGTCAAAAACAGTGATTACTGATAAATACATATTTGATTACACTAATTGTTTTTACATAGTTTATTTTAAATGCATATAATACTAAACACATTATCAGCTAAAAGTTCTGTGCATGTCTGTTTCAGATGTTAATGAGTGTGGGACCCAGCTTGCTCAATGTGACTTCAATGCAGACTGTGTGAACCAGTTTGGCTCCTACTCATGCCATTGCCGGGCAGGCTTTCAGGATAACTCCCGCCTGGGATCAGGAGGAACCATCTGTGTGGACATGAAGGCTGCAGGTATGTTTGACCCATATCAGAAATCTTAGTTAGACTTGCAGATATTCTGCTTTATTTCAGCTGCTGATCTCCTGTTTTGTTTGGCGGGGTTTTCGTTTTCCCTTCAGGTTGCAGCTCACGCCTGTCCACTGAAGCCAAAGGTGTATACGTCCTTTTCTTCCTGCTCAGCTCACTAATTCTTGCGCTGCTGGTGGTTGCTGGCATGTTCTACCATCGTCACCACCGGGGAAAATTCCTAGTTCGCTGCCACAGCAACAGCAGCTTATCCCCTTCTGACCCCAACAACAACCACCAGCATCCTGAGGAAAACTACTCCAATCCCGCTGACTCTGACCCGCCTCCCCCATCTCCACCTGCCTGGGGTCCCAGAGAGTGCTGGGGCCATGTAAAGGAGCAACGGCAAGTTGTGGATCTGCAGCTGCTGCGCTTCAATCTGCTGCACCCTCCAGACCGCTACATGGATCAGCAGGAGGGTGTGAACAGTCAATGATAATTAATCTTAATTATATTCAGTAAAATGTCTTCTTTAAATTTACTTTCGTTTTTTTTGTCTGCATTTTGCACTATTTGTAAATTGCACAATTAAAGGCACAATGAAAAGCATTTTTATTCCTTGAAGTGCAAAACATGTCTTGAGAGAAGACTGTTGTAATAATAATAATAATAATAAATCTTATTTGAAAGTGCCTTTCAAGACACCAGAGGACACTTAACAATAGAATAAAACTCTAGCCCCCACCCCCAAAGGGGGTCGGTTGCCCTCGGCCTGGGGCTCGGTCACTCTGGCACAGCTGGCTGCCGGCGGAGCTCACGGGCGCGTCACTGCAACCCCCCCCCCCCGGCTTCTGCTCCACGGCTGCTGAGTGAGCCCTCATCTGGGACTCTCCTCAGCTCTTTCTGGGACAGTGGCGCGGCTGCCCCTCTGTTGGTCTTTCTTGGTCTCTTGTGCTCTGAGGGCCTCTGGATGGCTGGAGCCTGGATCTCCTCCATACCTGCTTCATGCCCTGGAGGACGGGGCTGTGGCCCCCCACACCCTCTAGCAGATCATTACATGAAGGAACCTTTTAAATACAAGCGCGTCCATGCTCACAGGTGTACACACGGGTGCTCACAGACACAAACTACACCCTTTTTGGCTCCTACCTCAAAGCACACTGTGTTCTGTTGATCTTATGTGCTGCACAATAATATTCCATATTTAGTATTTACTGTTATATTCACATAGATTATTGCGATGATGTTCTGATGTGACACGGAGCAGTATCATCTGTAGTCCTGCAGCGCGGTCACAGCTTATCATATATCGTCTCAGCTTCCTGTTTCCTCTTCCCCTTTTTTTTTTTTTTTTTTTTTTTTTTGGCTTGTTTTCTCTTTTTTTCTTTCTTAACAGGTGATCCAGGTGATTGATATTTGTATTTTTTGTCTGTTTGTTTTGTTGGTTTTTGTTTTTTGCCCTTTATCACCGTCGCTCTTCCCCAATGTTTTTCTTTCCCTCCCTCTCTTTCATTCTCCCTTTTCTTTCCCCCAGTCATGTCTGTCCCGTGTGTAGCAAGTGAAAATAAAATGAACAATAAAAGCAAAGGTGAATCAAATAGACCAATACGGCAAGGCCGGGATAGTCCATTTGGTAAAGTAAATCTGTTGGGCATCTTTCTTTGCCTTTAGACAATAATTCTGATGGCAAAAGAGCCAAGCTGTGGGGGGGAGAATAAAACACATAATATAACAATGACAACAAAGGAAAAATTAGAAAAAAGCACAAAATAAAATGATAAATCCAAGTCAAAAAATGTACCGGTCAATAGCGGCAGCCAGACGCACCAGCATTCACTCAAGCCAGAAGTATTCACGGCTTGAGTGAATGTGGGATTTACATGGAAAAAGCCTATAAAACAAAAATTTAGGATACTAAAACTATAGATCAAAACAAATCGCCAATACAACTTTGATACATAAGATATTTGAGCTAACTTTTATAGTCTAGTGTCAGGCAGAAGATGCCTGCCTGGGACAGCTCATAGGGGAGCAGTAATATAACACATGTATAGTGTATGTGTCTTTTAGATCCTGTAGAAGTCCATCAAGTGTGTGAAGAGGGCTCTCCATTTACATCAACAAATTGGGGTCTATTAAATAAGATTCAAACTATTGCAGCAGTACCTTTAATGCCTTTTGAATGCTCTAATCACTGTTAAAAGCCATAAGATTCTTTGTAACTGTTACCAATGCTGTTTTTGTACTGTGATGAAATCTGAATCTTGAGTAAAATTCTTTAAATAAACATTCCTCTGCAGATGATCAGTTAGCTGTTTTGTAACTAGTCTTTTTTTAGAATTGTTGAGATAAAAGGAATGTCTGCATGCAGCCTGAGTCCACCAAAGCCTGGCAGCTTACCCGAACACTGTATGTCGCTCTTGGGACCCCAATGACATGGAACACCTGACCAACCTCCATCAATGGACACTCCCGCCGCATATGTCCTGTCACCCGCATCTCTAACACTTCTGCCTTAGCATTGGTGTGGCCCGCCGTGGGTCAGCGCTGGCAGGACCTGGTGAGGCAGATCTGGGAGAAAGGGGTTAGTGTCCTGTAGCTGCAGTGGCTGCTCTGCCAGGGCAGGGCCGTGGGGACCTGGAAATAGCCTCGTCCCACTAGCTGCCAGCTGCAACCCTCCACCACCTCTGGCTGCGTGGCCGTCAGCATGACCTGACAGCCGCGCCTCTCTTTCCAACGGCACAGGTAGCCAGG
This sequence comes from Rhamphochromis longiceps, assembly GCF_057381845.1. Classification (NCBI taxonomy): domain Eukaryota; kingdom Metazoa; phylum Chordata; class Actinopteri; order Cichliformes; family Cichlidae; genus Rhamphochromis; species Rhamphochromis longiceps. The sequence continues at coordinate 7,151,947 of NC_140562.1, forward strand.
TAGCCTGGCATGCCTCTGCCATTGCCTGTAATGTTTCAAGGAACACCTGAGGGTCGTAGCCTGCCCCCATCCTATGTGGCGTCACTGCCACTGTAGGGGGTAGGGGAGGTGCAGTGGGAGAGTCAGCCCGACCAGCCTCTCCAGCACTTGTTCTGGTGTCAGCCTGGTCCTGCAGCTTATCCAACTGAGCTCTCTGCATCCCATTAAAAGAACATTGAAAGGACTGTAGGAATGCGTCTACCAATACCGTGCTGGTCAAGGACACTCCTACAGGACACATGCCGTACTGTGGTCGCAGCTTCAAGCCAGCCAGCCTGCATCATTGCATGTAAAGAGTGAAGTGTAGTCTGTGCTGGCCCACCCAGTCCAAACCACTTTAATAGGCTTACAGCAGCTAATCCAGCACAGTGTGCTGACACATTGGGAGTCTGCTGACCTTACTCTGCTTTATTACAGGGTACTTGTTCCCTCAGACCTTCACTGCTCAAAACAGGAAATCAGCTACAGTTTCTCTACATCTTCATTCAGGGGGAAATATTGGAACGATTTTCATCAGGTTTGCATAAAAAAATTATTCAATTTGAATGATGACAATGACGTCTAAGTTGATCTCATTTTTGCTCTAACACGTTAAAACTATCAGCTTTTTAAAAAAGAAAATCTTTCTGTTAGGGGGGGGGGGTTAATTGTTGACTGATAATCAGCTTTAACTTATAGGCTTCGACTGCATTGGAAAGCTAGTTTTCAGGAAAATCTGCAATGCATTTGTCATCTAATGCAGTCCACAATTAATTAAGTCAGCTTCCTTTTTACTTCATTGATGGTATTAAGATTTTTTCTAGATTTTTTTCCCACCATTTACTCAGATCCCTGCCTCCTGTTAAAAGAAACTCCTTCTTTGTCCTTTGACTGAATGCTCCTTATGTCTATCAGGTAGATTCTCCAAGGACAGCATCACTTGGTTGCTGTCTGTAAGGTAAGGAGGAGTGGTTGTTGGTGGTGGTAATAGTAGATCCACCCTCAGCTATCTTCCTCACTTGGAAACCTGAGGTCACTCCTCCTCTATCGCTCTCCAACCAGAGAGGCATGCTGAGCATGACCTTCCAGGCAGCATCCTCCAACCTTAATCCTGTGCAACCCTCCCACACATGCACAGAATCCCAACTGTTTTTCACTGCCCTAAAACAATAATAAAGTCCTACAGTAAAAAAGCGTCTCTAATTCCATTACCTTCCTGTATTGCATTTATTTCATTTTATTGTAGTTTATTTTCAATGTGTATCCTGTTTTTCTTTGTTTTGTCTTTGATTCTGAGAAAGCTATGTCACTGAAAACATTTCAGATGACTAAAGCATTAGTCAATTTTCTTGTGGGCAGTGAAGACTGGAATCCTTATGTTACTAGTTGACAAAGTGATAAAGAAGGTATTAAGGTATTAAGGCGTTAGAAATTTAAAATGTTTCTAATTACATTTCTGACATTCAACTTAATAGAAGAATAATGAAGGATTACTGTAATACATTTTTTTTTCATCTGGAAAGGAATTAAAACTCGTAATTGTATTAATTCGATTTGTCTATATTATTTATTTATATTGTTCACTAACCATATTTATGTTCTCAGATGTTTTAACACCTCCAGCACTTGAATGCTCTCAAGCGAACATGTCAAATTCACAGGAAATATTTTCATAGTAATGGCTATATTCATAAAGTGATATTGCTGTATTCATGGCCTACAATATTTCAATTTGAAAAGCTCTGTGATCTCTCTTCTTGATTCTCCATCAGATAAAAACATAATCACTTGACACAAGACAATACTCAACAGTGGCGTCTGTGACTTTTATAAACATTTAATATCTATCTATTAGGGGTGCAACGATACACAAAATTCACGGTTCGGTTCGGTTCGATACTTTGGTGTCACGGTTCGATATTTTTTCGATACAAAAAAAATGTTCATGCATTTTTAATTTGTCATTTATTAAAATTATAAATATATATTTTAACTCAAAAGTACAGTTTTTAAATTTAACCCTAACCCTTGTGCGCGTTTTTTATTTTGACAGCGAATGCGCACCTGCGGACCACTTATGTGCAGCCCTGGTTATTTAGCTCGTCATATTGCAGCCACAGAAATTCTTTTGTCCATGAAACCATAAAGCTGCACTTTCTTTTTGCCTTATAGTCTCATTTGTCATAACTTCTCCGTTTTGTGGTAAGCTTTTCTTTGGCTGTCACTTCTTCACCCTGACCTGTCTTATTTGGCTCAGCAGAACTAAAATATATATCCTGCTGCTTTTACACACGGACTCACATAAGCTCAGCGATTCTCTGCGCGATCAACCTCTCACATGTTTAAGCTTGCTGCGGGAGATTTCACTTGTCATGTTTGCATAGTAAGCTAACGATTAATAAGACGATGTCAGAGGAATTGGTGCGCAAATTATCATCACTCACAGATCAGTGCTGTCACTCTCTATACACAGTTCGCACGATTGCAAAGTGAAAGCAAAAAAACAAGCGCAAATTCAAACACGATTTCAATATGTCACATATTGACAGTGGCTCACCGATGCCAATGACATAATTACCCAGCTACATTTCTGAAAGAATGCAAAAGCATTGACATATATTTTTCCTTCCTACAATAGCCCGACGGGCAGGGTAGCCCGTCTGAAAAAAAACGCTAGCCCCAGGACGTCGGGCTAGCGATTGTGCAAGCCCTGTATCTGATTGAGGAATCACTCATCTTTGGAAAAGAGAGTTTATTACAGAGAAATGTCTCTTTCCAAAATAAAAGCTATACTATCCGCTTCTTCTGGGCTATATTCTCAGCAGCATAAGGAGAATCATGTGCTAACAGCTGTCTAAATGACTCGGCTAAAGTTAGTAGCATGCTTGTTGTTTTTGTCTTTGCACTAGGATGATGTCGGCGTAAATGTGCAGTCATATTCGTTGTGTTCCCACTAGTGCTTTCAGGTTAATCTCGTTGAAATGACCTTAACGCCGCCACCACACGGCAAATCTCCGTTAACGAGCTACCGCCGATCGCCCCGTGCATAGGGCTAGACGGCCAACACGTTAACGAGCTAACTGCGCTAACACACTAGTTCCCACCCATGTAATTGAGCATTGCATGGCACATTCAACATACTGTTTTACTTTAGTCCATGACTCGCTTACCTTCAGGGTCATACGTCACATGAAAACCAAAATAATTCCAAACGCCAGATCTGAATGAGAGTGGGGGAGGTCCATGTTGCAAGGACAGCTTAACTTCTGTCTTGCTAGCTTGCCCTGCGCTCTTCCTTCTGACTATGCTGTCTGTGTTGAGCGCTCAGTGGATCTGCGCTCGACAGTGCAGCCTAGGCGGAGTAGTCGAATGCAGATTCACTGAGCGCTCAACACAGACAGCATCGTCAGAAGGAAAGTTGATAAAATAAATTACAAATGTTGTATTGTTCGATACATATGCGTACCGAACCGAAAGCACTGTATCGAACGGTTCAATATCGATACGAATATCGTTGCACCCCTACTATCTATATATATATATATATATAGATATATACATACATATATATATGAAATATAATGAATATTATATAATATATATATATATGATGAATTGAAAAATGGAAAAATCAGTGTTAAAGTAATTAATATTTCTCATTTGAAGTACTTGATATTGTGTTTCATTTTCAGCATCTTTTATAAAGTTTATAGTGGCTGTCCTGGGAGGAACACATATCTAATTAGAGAAAACAAAGATACTAAAATATGTTGATAACAAAAAAAAACCAAAACTGCTGAATTAAAAGGTGAGCAGTGAGTGACATGGTTAACTGTCAATATCTACAGGGGATTAAATGCTAGTTAAGTATATTCCTAGACATTCTCATAGATGCTAATCTGAAAGTGCTGCTGAACTCAACTTGCATGTTTGTCCTCTGTAGAGGACCTTTCTAAACCTGAATAATTCCCATCCACTGCATACTACAGAATTACCTCCTTTTGGTATCTACAGAGGACATTTATGGCTTTCCAATTATACCAAATATGAAGGGGTGGGGCTCTAGGGACTTTAGTGTTTTCATCAAGGAATATGGCGGCCATTGCTGCAAGCACATTTTATGGAAAGAACAAAAGTAAGTGCACAAAACTGTTTACTGAGCAATTTTTGGCTATAAATGTTATTAACATATTTTAGATAAGTCTCTTAGTAACACATTAAAACATAGTATGCTTAATTCTAACTTTATTTTAGTATAGTATTGAAGTGTTTAAAAAATGTCCTCCGTAGTGGACATTTGTAGTCATTTCCTCCATTTTGTTCTGTTTTTTTCAAATGACCAGAAAAGGAGTCCTTTTTAGAAGCAGAAAGAAATGTATTGCATTTTGTTGTCGGTGGACACGTGATATCTGAAAAATAAAAACTTTTTTTCCCCAAAAAAATATTTCAGTCACCAAATATTTCTGATTACCTTACAAACATTGGGGGATTTAAAAAAAATTGATTGGATAACATTTTTTTCCTGGTAGTCAGGAGGTTAAGGACATTGTCAGAGCTGCTGTCCCCTGTCCATCAGGCAGGGGACAGCAGCTCTGACAATGTCCTTGAGTACATTAGCTTTCCCTGCTAATGTACTCAAGGAATTATTAACAACCTTTTCAAGCTCCATCTTCTCTATATCACATACATTGACCAAGGTGGTTAGCAAGAAGAAACTTGTCTGTTAGATGCTAAATCATTGGAGCTCCTTTACTTGCTAATGTGTTTCCATATGAAGTGCGGATGGACCGCCTGTGTTACAGAGAGAGCGACAGTGTTCAATGAGGTCAAAATAATTGCAGCTTTCAGCGACAATAGTCAACTGCAGCCACAAGATGGCACAAATGTAAAGGCTGGATGGACATATTAATTGACAGGCAAGAAGCTTCATGTCAGTAGTGTCTTAAAGGAGAGAGATATTTACTTTGGTACATTTTATGTCTATTTTTAAATGTGTCAAGGCAAGCACTACTTCCTTGCTTATCCTGAGGGAACACTACTGATACTCAAAAGCCATATTTCCATTAATTAAATACAAAAAGCAATGATGCCTGAAATTTGATGACTCAAATTCCGACTTTATGTTTTCTTTATTCGAGCAATCAAAGGTTCGAGTTAAAAAAATGGCTGTCATCTCTCTTTGCTTCGTCAGGAGAGCCAAATAAACAAAAAGCCCCACACCCAGAAATTAAATGCATTTTATTATGTGTGATATTATGTGTGATAAACAGGGCACCAAAGTGATTGGTCAAAACAGTTTAGAGTGGTCTTGGGTCTGATGTCGACTCAGGTTTCTTCTTCTGCAGCTTTCTGGCCACTTCTTATTTGGAGATGACGCTTCCGTTACCATTGCAACCATCTCTTGTCCTCCAGTGTAGGGTTAAGAAGGGGGTATAGTGCATACTATGGGGTGGCTGGGGCCCAGGTGGTAGAGCAGATCAGCTACTGATCGGTAGGTCGGTGGTTTGATCCTTGGCTTCCCCAGTCTGCATATCAAGTATCCTTGGGCAAGATACTAACCCCAAATTGTCCTCCGATGCATTCATCGGAGTGTGAATGCATGTGAATGCAGGTTAGTTTGCACTTGTGTATAGAAGTGCTTGTACGAGTGGGTGTGAATGGGTGAATGAGGCATGTCGTATAGAGCACTTTGAGTACTCCAGGAGAGTAGAAAAGCGCTATATCAGAAATAGTCCATTTACCATATAACAGCATATTTATGACCAAGGCCAAATTCCTGTGTGGGGCCTTAGTCTTGTGTCTGTTAGTATCAGGGTAACAGTCTACTTCCAAAACTTCTCTACAATACACTGTGTGCAGTAAAAAATCAAGTCTCTTTTCCCAAGAGACATGCACAACATAACAGGTGCATGTGCATCACACCACAAACATAACTAAATTTCTTACTGAAGTATGATCAGGAATCATCATCAGGAAGAATTATTTTTAATGATTCTACCTACAAATACACTTGACTGTTAACTAAGTTGACTATTGCTTCAATCAGAAGCAGGAGCAGTGCACTGCGTTCCCTATCTAACATTTGTGAAGAATGGGTCACTCTCAGAAGCTCAGTAAATTCCTGTGATAAGATGCCACCTGTGCAACAAGTCCAGTCATGAAATTTCCTTGCTACTAAATATTTTCCATTCACTACAAACCTCCAAACTTGAGTTTAAGATTGGCTCAAGAACAGTCCATAGAGAGCTTCATGGAATGGGTTTCTGTGGTCGAAGCAGCTGCATCTTACATAACCAAATACAAAGCAAAGCAACAGATACTTAAGGTAAGGTACACCACCACTGGACTCTACATCAATGGAGACATGTTCTCTGGTTTCAAGAATCACACTTCTCCATCTGGCAGTCCGATGGATGAGTCTGGGCTTGACCCGGGGTATAGAGTATGTTTGGGGAGTGTGATTGTGTGTACAATGTCCATTTGTGTCTATCTTTACGTTGGGTGAGTGCTGAGTATTTGTATATGTGAATGTATGTTTGTGTCTGTGTGTGCCTGTTTGTCTGTGTCTATATGTCAGGTCATGTCATAGACTCCACCTCTCTGGGAACTCCCAGGCCCTCCAAAGTCTCCAAACTTAGCTGGATTAATGCGATGGTGTTGTGTTTATTATGTTGCTCTCTTTTTTTGCTTGTTTTCTCTTCTTTTTCTCTCAACAGGTGATCCTGGAGTTTTTGTTTGTTTTTTTCTCTCTCTTCCTCTTTTTAAGTTTCCTTTCTCACTGTCCCTCTTCCGCTCTGTTTTTCTTTTCCTTCATCTTTCTTTCTCCCTTTCCTATCCCCTAGTCATGTCCCGTCTGCAACAACTGAAAATAAAATAAAATAAAATAAATAATAACAACAAAGGTCGATCAAATGGACCAATACGGCAAGACCGTGATGATCCACTCGGTAAAGTAAATCCATTGGGTATCCTTGTTGGCCTTCAGACAACAATTCTGACGGCTAAAGGACCAAATGGGACAGGCAAAAAAAAAAAAGAAACATTAATGAATCAATGGTACGGATTTAGAGGAAGCAAAAAGAATGACTTGAGTAAAGTTTGACTTATCTAACTATTTTGTTTCGCTTAATGCACCTTATAATCCTTTGACGTCGACACTGTTGTGTTTGTTGTCTTCTGCTAGTGAAGATTTATGTTAATTTGACAAGCAGAACACTTTCTGTACTGTACAGGAGACACGGCATGAGATTAATTGAAAATGGTCTACAGCTGATCAGGACGCAGAACACAATGTGCTGTAAACCCCCCCCCCCCCCCCCCCCCAAAAGAAACAAAAAACAAAACAAAAGAAAATTGCACCAAAAAAAAAATTCTGCAAAGCAGTGAGGTCGTGAAAAGTGAACCACGATATAGCGAGGGACCACTGTATTGTCATTTCAACCAGCAGTGGTACAGTACACAATGAAGCAAGACAACTTTCCTCCAAGACCATGTACATATAGCAGACAATGAACACAGGACCACATAAAGTTTGAGTGTGCAAAAATTGCAAAAAAAAAAGCCAAAACAAAGACACAGAACAGAGCAATTCAGACACAAGATAGTGTCTCTTGATAGTCCCTCAGCAGAAGGTGGTGAGAATGGGTGGTGGGCATTTCTCAGCTTCCGCAGGAAGTAGAGATGCTGTGGGCCTTCTTAGTTATGGAGCTGGTGTTGAGGAACGTCTGCCAGGTGAACACCAAGGCATTTGATGCTCTTTACAACCTCCACAGAGGATCGATGTTAAGTGGACAGTCATCATCCCATCAACTCTTTTGTTTTGTTCACATTCAGAGACAGGTTGTTGACTCTCACCAGTCCATTAGCTGTTGCACCTCCCTTACTTCATGGTGACTCATCGTTCAGTCATCGCTCACTCACTAATCACTCCTATCTCTTCTGTGGGTTTTGGGATGTCCAGTGCTGCTTTGACTTTTTCTTGGTCAGGCTGTACACCCTGTGCAGTGAGCTTGTCTCCAAAAAATACAATTTCTTGCACATCAAACTGGCACTTACTCTTGCCGAGTCTATATTTGTGTACCCTTGCTCTCCTTGTGTTCTTGCATTATAGAGCCCCAGATAATTATCTCATCCACATAAATCTGGACATCTTCCAGTCCTTCTGTTCCATGCCCCATTGCCCTGTGAAATATATCGGAGATTCTCCGAGATTATTCCAAAAGGTAGTCTTAGGAAACAGTATCTGCCAAACGGTGTATTGAAGATGCAGTATGTGGTGCTGCTTTCATTCAGCTTTAATACCCAGAAACCTTGTGAAGTGTCGAACTTTAGTAGTACAGGGACTCTTCTTGCAGCATGCTCAACTGGTGCATGCTTTGCGTCATTCTTTAGCACAATTTTATATGTGAATGGTCTTTTAAATACATCTGCAAAAATGTGAACTAGGTCATCAAAAGAGTTATTTGGTGATTGTACATCTGCACTGATATAGTACACTCGTCTCACAAGTCCAATATCTTTACAGGCTTTTTCACAAGCAGTGATTCGTGTTCTTCAATGACTACTGTACTTTTTTTTTCCACTATTACTTTAATCTACATGTGCCAAAGTTTTTAATATTTTGTCCGTTGTAGTCTTTCAGGGTTGATTATGTTTTTTTTTATTTCTTTCATTCCTTTGATGTCAGATAAGCTGATCAGATTTGCTTTCACACACCAGTGTCTAGTTTCGGTGTGACAAGTGTCCCAGTTACCAGTGGTACTGTCAATTTGTCTTTTACCATGGCATTTATTTCTGTGTCTGGCTCATTTTAAAAGTTGCTCAAACTAACAAAAATGTCTCACTTAAATCAGTATTTTCAACCAAGTTTACTGATCATCTTTTCATTTCCTCTTTACGAGAAGCATTACATGGCAAAATGGTTCTTCCTATGGCAGATGGAGCATGCCTTACCATGGGCCACTTACCACTGTTTAGTCATGTGCTTTAAGCCACAGCATATGTGGTCAAACATCCTGTTCTCGGACTGTGGCTGTATGTGCTTCCCTCTCTGATTGGAAACTGCTCACAGTAGCACTGCCACTGACTGTATTAGCATGCAGTTAACATGCTGTTGTGGCAACTCACATGCTTGACAAATCTTTATAGCTCCTTACAGTGTCAGTTCAGCCTCCCTCTGGAGTTGGCGGGTATTGTTCACAGAAACCCGAGTCTTTAGGCTGCTTCTAGTTATTTTTTATTGAAAACATAATGTGTCACTACACATGCATACTTACAAACCAAACTCTGTGTGTGTGTGTGTGTGTGTGTGTGTGTGTGTGTGTGTGTGTGTGTGTGTGTGTGTGTGTGTGTGTGTGTGTGTGTCTACTTTTGGTCAGAATAGCTGAGGAATGCTGACACTGAATGTGGAATCAGGATGAGCTAGCAAGTAATCCTATCTGTGTTTGATAACCTAATCCCAGCGTTACAAGCTCCATTATATTAGAGGAATCAGGCTCTAGATTCTTCTAATTCCACACAGTTTTGGAACCTCCTCTGCTGCAATTTATTTTTCTATTACCCAAGCTATGTGAAGTATGATTGGGTGGTGAGCGGTAGGTTGGTGAATGTACTGCTTGAGCTGATAAGAGATCCAGCTCAGCACACTGACTTTCTGCTCATATTGGATGAAGATACAAGGCAGAAGATTGAACACCATGGAAACGTGAAACGCAATGTCAACCCCCATTATGAGAAAGACACGCAACAGTCTACAACAGTCTTTATTTTATATCATTTTTCTTTAGGGCTTAACCTAAAGAAAAATGTGGACACTTATTTTTTGTTGGTTATCATCTGAGTATTTTTAATCCTTCAACCCACAATAACTGCACCTCTGCTGAAACCAAATATGACATTTAAGACATGGTCCGGATTTTATTTAGAAACTATAATGTTGAATGAGGAAACAAGTGCAATCTAAATACAACATAAACCAAATTGACATTATAGTAAAAATATACAAAATTGTGTATATTTGTTCTTTAGAATATAAAACATATATTTGTGTTTTATGTATATGGTGTATGGTGAATATACAAAAATATACATATATTCTACGTATATTTATGTATATTCTACGTAAATATACGTAGAATATACATAAAACATATATTTGTGTTTTATGTGTATGGTGGTGCTTTCTCTGGTGGGCACTACCATGACATGAGCTCATCGGCATCAGTCAGACAGAAACACTGACACTTTGTTACAGTAATTATTACAGTTATTATTAAACATTGTATACACTGCCTAAAGTTCATTGTGTAACTCTGAGTAATTTTGAAAAAATTTGTCCATGTCTGTTTACTCTGGAGGATGCTGGAGGATACATCATTAGTGAAAATTTCTTTGAATAAACTGTCATACAGTTTGAGAATATAATCAATATTATCAAACTGTTTATTAGAGGGAAAGTGTGACTTTTAGGACACATTTACATTAACTGGCATAATGTTAGCTTATAGCCACTTACACTTGGCTTACCAGTTCATTGTACTGCTGTCTGGGGACGAGGAGTTGCTGGCTAACACTGACAGTAAGTAACTGTGACAGTACTGGGAATAAATACGAATGTTTATGCATGTTTTCATCTATTAGAGCCCAGACTTCAGTTCAGGAGAGAAGCTTGAGGTTTTCTCTGTATTATTGTAGGTGCTTTATTTTACAATATAAATCAGTTTTAGGCAACTGTTGCTGTGATTGTGGCTAGATAAATAAAACTGAATTGAACTGAACTGAGGAGAAAGAGGATGGATATTTTATTCAGATGTCAGTTGTCTCTTTCCTTTGCATTTCACTTTTTCATAAAGGGGACCTCTTCTCAATGTTAAAATTATATGTAATCCATCATATCTTGAGCTTGAAGGTGCAGACATCAATTAAAACTTCCTCCAATGCATGCAAACACCTACAAGGTCTCTTCTCCTCCACCTTTGGTATAATACATTTGTCACGTAGCACATCATTATATACCAGCTAGCCCAACTTCAGTAACCCTACAAACGTCACTGCTGTTTAGTTTCTGTCTTCATTTATGTTGGAAGTGATAGCAGAGCTGTACGTTTTAATTTGTTTCCAAAACCCCGCAGTCAGGACATGCTATATTGTATTTAGATAGAAGCTAGCGAGCTAACTTCCTGCTAACTTCTAACTCCGTTAAATGTCATAAATTCCGTTTTCATGGATGCCTGGATGTTAAACTCAATTGTTACACCTGGTAGAGCAGAACGCTGATCATTTTATTAAAGATGAAAGACTTTAGACAGTTTTTCAACTCTCAGTAATGCCATAGTGATCGTTTGATATATGGACCTTGTAACGTTGGGTTGTGTGGTTGAGAAGAGGCGGCAAGACACCTAGCAGGCTAGGCGGAAGGATACACACCCACACTGGTATCAGTAATCCACGGTGGTTCTTTAATACGCATTCTTCAGCAACCGTATAAAAACCCGGCTGAACGGCTGCGGCTCAACAACAAAATGCCCAGCGTTCATACAACCCAAGCGCTGCAAACAAAACAAAAAAAGGGTCTCGAAAAGAAAACATAAGTCCGTCCCTCGTTAAGCACGAGCGTGAAGGCACGTGTCCTCATAATCACAGAGAGAGAGAGCAAGAGAGCAGTGGCACACACTGATGACACCATCAACCCTCGACTTGGGTGTCTTAAAGGGACACCACACCATAGTGGCTGTTACAACCTGCAGCGGAGTTTAGGTCCAGACACGGCTAGTGACGTCAGACTGAACAACCAGATAGTCATATACATATACAGTGGGGCAAAAAAGTATTTAGTCAGCCACCGATTGTGCAAGTTCCCCCACTTAAAATGATGACAGAGGTCAGTAATTTGCACCAGAGGTACACTTCAACTGTGAGAGACAGAATGTGAAAAAAAAATCCATGAATCCACATGGTAGGATTTGTAAAGAATTTATTCATAAATCAGGGTGGAAAATAAGTATTTGGTCAATAACAAAAATACAACTCAATACTTTGTAACATAACCTTTGTTGGCAATAACAGAGGTCAAACGTTTACTATAGGTCTTTACCAGGTTTGCACACACAGTAGCTGGTATTTTGGCCCATTCCTCCATGCAGATCTTCTCGAGAGCAGTGATGTTTTGGGGCTGTCACCGAGCAACACGGACTTTCAACTCCCGCCACAGATTTTCTATGGGGTTGAGGTCTGGAGACTGGCTAGGCCACTCCAGGACTTTCAAATGCTTCTTACGGAGCCACTCCTTTGTTGCCCGGGCGGTGTGTTTTGGATCATTGTCATGTTGGAAGACCCAGCCTCGTTTCATCTTCAAAGTTCTCACTGATGGAAGGAGGTTTTGGCTCAAAATCTCACGATACATGGCCCCATTCATTCTGTCCTTAACACGGATCAGTTGTCCTGTCCCCTTGGCAGAAAAACAGCCCCATAGCATGATGTTTCCACCCCCATGCTTCACAGTAGGTATGGTGTTCTTGGGATGCAACTCAGTATTCTTCTTCCTCCAAACACGACGAGTTGAGTTTATACCAAAAAGTTCTACTTTGGTTTCATCTGACCACATGACATTCTCCCAATCCTCTGCTGTATCATCCATGTGCTCTCTGGCAAACTTCAGACGGGCCTGGACATGCACTGGCTTCAGCAGCGGAACACGTCTGGCACTGCGGGATTTGATTCCCTGCCGTTGTAGTGTGTTACTGATGGTGACCTTTGTTACTTTGGTCCCAGCTCTCTGCAGGTCATTCACCAGGTCCCCCCGTGTGGTTCTGGGATCTTTGCTCACCGTTCTCATGATCATTTTGACCCCACGGGATGAGATCTTGCGTGGAGCCCCAGATCGAGGGAGATTATCAGTGGTCTTGTATGTCTTCCATTTTCTGATGATTGCTCCCACAGTTGATTTTTTCACACCAAGCTGCTTGCCTATTGTAGATTCACTCTTCCCAGTCTGGTGCAGGTCTACAATACTTTTCCTGGTGTCCTTCGAAAGCTCTTTGGTCTTGGCCATGGCGGAGTTTGGAGTCTGACTGTTTGGGGCTGTGGACAGGTGTCTTTTATACAGATGATGAGTTCAAACAGGTGCCATTCATACAGGTAACGAATGGGGGACAGAAAAGCTTCTTACAGAAGACGTTACAGGTCTGTGAGAGCCAGAGATTTTCCTTGTTTGAGGTGACCAAATACTTATTTTCCACCCTGATTTATGAATAAATTCTTTACAAATCCTACCATGTGAATTCATGGATTTTTTTTTCACATTCTGTCTCTCACAGTTGAAGTGTACCTCTGGTGCAAATTACTGACCTCTGTCATCATTTTAAGTGGGGGAACTTGCACAATCGGTGGCTGACTAAATACTTTTTTGCCCCACTGTAACGTGATTGGGCAGAATGGGGCAATATGTCTGCTACCACAAACTGGTGCTCACTCTATGTATTTTAATCTAATCCGAGTATATGAGAATGAATCAATTTGGTAGATGTAACAACTATTAATTTATTAGATAAACTCAAAAAATAACTAACTGTACCTTCAAGATTTGAATGGATTGCCATGTAGCTCTACTTGCAGCTGAAGTTTAGCTGTATTAATTGTCATTGAAATGTAAAACGTCCCGAATTCCTGAATTATGAAGTTGTGTCTTTCAATAAAAAATTCTTCATGTAATTCAGTAACGAAACATGGAAAAATAATCACTTTAATTTAAATAATGAATGTCCTCCATCTCTTTTCTTCTGTTTATCCAATTCATGGAGCCAATCCCAGCTGGCAGAGGGCAAGAGGAAGGCAAATGGACTGATTCTTATATAGCGCTTTTCTACTCTACCTGAGCATGCAAATTGCTTTATACAACAAAAACAACAAAAATAAATTAAATAAATAAAAAACACAACAAGCAAGGATTGAGCCACCAATCTAAGTTAATGCCTTGCTCTATCTCCTGTGCTACATCCACCATAAGGGTAACACCACTACAATATAGTTTTTGTGTGTTTGTATGTTGTTGTTGTTTTCTTAAACATCCGTTCTTAAACTATATTTTAAAATAATGTTGTTTAAGGAAGGAAAAAAACACACTGTATTAAAACTCACAGGAGCCACAATACAGGAAACAGTAAACCCATTCATAACAGCAATCACACTCAATTGTATAACAATTCTTCACATAAACCATGTCACCGGGGCAGCACTACCATTCAGCCAAAAAACAAAACAAAACACCGTGAGCATAATTTTCCTGCAGGTGGCAGTGTATAGCCTCTGCCTCTCTCTCTCTGCCTCCTGGTTGTAATCATTCCTGAGGCATAAAAAGAGAAGCACTTATAGTTATACCCCTGTAATAAAGGAGGTGTCGCTTTGTCCTTTTTCATTCAACACATTGTCACAATCCAGAGCCTTAATCCTGCAAACTAACACAGTTGCATCTTGGGAAAAGAGCTGCATGCCATTGTTTGAGTGAGTCAAATCTGTTAAGCCTTAATTCTTTTGTGGGCATTTGCATACTCGGAAGTATTCTTTTATTCAAGGGCCAAATCCTCCTTATGTGTGGTGCGAGGCATTTTGGTATCATTTGTGAAGTATCTACATGCTCTATTAGCACTGCATAATACCTTCATATAATATAGCTGCGTAATCTTGCAGATAAGAAGGGTTTTTCTAAAGTGTAGCCTTACATTGGGATGAAATGCTCAATTTCAAGCAGATTCAAACAAGCTCAAATGTCATCACAAATGTCAAGTGCCTCTGCAGTGATGGGATACCAGAATGCCTTTTTTTTTATCAATTTCATCACCCATCTGATTCCTCAAATGTATCGCCCTATTGAAAGGCACAGCTTGGCTCAGACAGTTGCAATATGAATAGTCTGCTGCTTTAATAAAGATTCCCTTGGCCTCTTTTATTTTATTTTTCTTGCTGCCTTTTAGTCTTTTTCTGTTTCTTTTTTCCTTACCCTCTTCACGTTTTGTTTGGAAGTTGTGTTTTGATCGTGTCCTGTGGATTTTTGAAATTTGGCCATCAATTTCTGGAGCAAAGACTACTCAAATTGTTGGAACTTTTGGTACAACCCTGTCTGGATTACGACTTTGATACAGGATATTGGACTGGACTAACGGAGTTAACGAGGTAATTGCAGGCTAGCCAACGCGTTACCAGGCTAACAGCTGACTGAGGAATCAGCTGACTGAACCTGCTACCAGGGTAACCAGATAAAATGGGGCCGAAGAGGACACCGAGAGCTGAGGAAGTCGAGGACATTAAAAAGTCCCTTGACTTCATAATGGACGAAATTTCTACTATCAGGTTGCAGCAGAAAAATATCATTGAAATTGTGGAGGAGGTAAAGCTCCTCCGCATCCAAAATGCCGAAAAAGATAAAAAGATTGCATACCTGGAAAGTAAGGTCGCTGACCTGGAACAATACTCCAGGATAAACGACGTCATCATCACTGGGCTCCATATTAAACCCCGGTCATACGCTCAGGTGGTGACCGCTGACAGCAATGAGGAACCTGGAGAGCTTGACATTAGCTCCACGGAACAACAGGTGGCTGCTTTCCTGCGGTCCAAAGGGATTGCCCTGGACTGTAACTCTGTCGAAGCATGCCACCCTCTTCCCAGGAGGAACGGCAACATACCGGCTATTATATTAAGGTTTGTAAATCGAAAGCACAAGATTACGCTGCTGAAACAAGGAAGAAAATTAAAAGGATCTAATGTCTTTATCGATGAACATCTAACCAAACACAACGCTGAAATAGCCAAAAAAGCGCGACACCTTAAGAAGCTGGGAAAAATCCAAGGTACTTGGACGACGAACTGCAAAATATTCATTAAACTAAACGGATCACCAGAGGAAGCCAAAGTTCTGACCATTAAAAATATGGCGGATCTCGAAAAATATCAGTGAGCAACACGATCTGGACGGCAAACAAGGTAACAGACAACCACACACTCACTTATGACACACACTGGAAGGAAGAACTCAGATACATCTGGAAGAATCAGCTGCATCAGTCAGACAGTTGCAGAATATGATCAATTGGAACTGAAAACATTTAACTATATGGATCACAATACACATGACTTGGAATGAAATAGATCCAGACAACAACCTTTTCTCATCTAACAATAACAATTGCTGCTACTATACAAATAAAGACTACAATCAGAGGATTAAAACTGAGAATAAATTATCAATTATCCACTTTAACTGTAGAAGTCTCTATGCTAATTTTAGTCATATCAAAGAATATCTTAACCAGTTTTCACATCCATTTAGTGTCATTGCCTTATCAGAAACTTGGATCAATATGGAAAAAGGAACAGACTTTGAACTGGAGGGTTATGAATTCACATTTATAACTAGGCGAAACAAAGGAGGAGGAGGAGTGGCCTTGTATGTGGACAAATCCTTGAAATTTAATGTGGTGGAAAAGATGACGATGGTGATTGATAATGTACTAGAATGTATTACAGTTGAAATTTGTAAAGAAAAAAGTAAAAATGTAATCATTAGCTGTATATACAGAGCTCCAGGTAGTAGTATTGAGACATTTAAAGACTGGATAGAAGAAACATTTATTGAAATAGCTCGCAAAAAAGTTTTCATTTGTGGAGACTTCAATATTGATTTGCTAAACCCAAATAAACATAAAACCACTGAGGAATTTATAAACACAATGCACTGTATGAACCTATTCCCTAAAATTACTAGACCTACCAGGATTACATCACATTGTGCAACTCTCATAGACAACATTTTTGCAAATGACATTGAAAATAAGACTGTAAGTGGACTCCTGATTAACGACATAAGTGACCATCTTCCAATTTTTACAATCTATGATAGGAATTACAAGATCAATAAAATGGACAGTAAAAAAGAGTACAGACGAGTAAGAACAGAAGAAAGAATGAATGCATTTAAAAAAGATTTATTGAAGGAAAACTGGGGTGAAGTATATCAGGAACAGGACGTTAATAGTGCTTATAATAAATTCCTTAGAATATTTACATTACTGTACAATACCAACTGTCCAATAAAGCAATATAGTAGGAAACAGAAATATATGGACTGTCCATGGATAACAAAAGGTCTGCAAAATGCATGTATAAAGAAAAATGCTCTATATAGAGAGTTCTTAAGAACGAGAAGTAAAGATGCTGAAATCAGATACAAAAGATATAAAAATAGGTTAACTAATATACTTAGATTTAGTAAAAAGGAATACTATATGAAGCAATTAGATATGAAATAATAATAAAAGATTATGGGAAATCCTGAACAGTGTTATAAAATGTGGGACTGAACAAAAGAACTATCCCAAGTATTTCATTTGTAATGACCATGAAGAATACAATATGGATGTTGTGGCAAATAGTCTCAATGAATTCTTTGTAACTGCTGGACCAAATTTAGCAAGAACAATCACTCATCCTGGGAAAGCACAGGAAAAACCCGATACACTGATTGACAGAAATCCATATTCTATGTTTCTCACAGCCGTTGATGAAAATGAAGTTCTTGAAATTGTCAAAAAATGTAAAAATCACAAATCTTTGGATTGTAATGATATTGATATGATAGTGGTTAAAAGAGTCATTGAGGCTGTTATAAAACCATTTACATACATCTGTAATTTATCATTTCAAACTGGTCGATTTCCAGACAGAATGAAAATAGCAAAAGTTATACCTCTATACAAATCTGGAAACAAACACCATTTCACAAACTACAGGCCTGTCTCTTTACTACCCCAATTCTCAAAAGTTCTTGAAAAACTGTTTAAAAACAGACTGGAAAAATTTATAGATAAACATAAACTACTCACTGAGAGTCAGTACGGATTCAGATCAAGCAGATCAACATCATCGGCACTATTAGATTCAATAGAATACATCACAAATTCCATAGACAAAAAGCAATATGTGGCTGGGTTATTCATAGACTTGACAAAGGCATTTGACACTATAGATCATAATATATTAATAAGAAAACTAGAACGTTATGGTGTCAGAGGGGTAGTTTTAGATTGGGTCCGGAGTTATTTAAGTGACAGAAAGCAGTTTGTGAAAATAAATGGTGGTTGCTCCTTATGTATGGACATTGCTTGTGGTGTACCCCAAGGGTCAGTTTTGGGTCCAAAATTCTTCAACTTGTACATTAACGACATCTGTAAAGTGTCCAAAGTATTAAAAATGGTTCTCTTTGCTGACGATACAAACATTTTTTGCTCTGGTGATGATCTGCAGAATTTATTGGAGGATATGACTAATGAAATAAGTAAAGTGAAGTTCTGGCTTGATAAAAACAAATTATCATTAAATTTGAATAAATCTAAACTTATGTTATTTGGAAATAGTAGTTTAAATACAAATGCAAAGATTCAAATAAATGGTGTTGATATTGAAAGAGTCAGTGAAAATAAATTTCTGGGGGTAATAATAGATGAAAAACTTAACTGGAGAGCTCACGTAAGATATATTCATTCCAAAGTATCACGAAGCATTGCAGTACTAAACAAGGCAAAACAGGTATTCGACAGAACATCACTTCATATTCTCTACTGTTCACTGGTTTCACCATACTTAAGCTATTGTGCAGAGGTCTGGGGCAATAACTATAAAACCACATTACATTCACTTTTTACTCTTCAAAAGAAAGCAATTCGAATCATCCACAATGCAGGTTATAGGGAACATACAAACTCACTATTTTTGCAGTCTGAAATATTGAAAATTGACGATATAGTGAAATTCCAAACAGCACAAATTCTATTCAAAGCAAAAAATAAAGAACTGCCAGGTAATATTCAGAGTATGTTTTTTTTGAAAGAAGGAAGTTATAATTTATGGGGTTTTTGTAACTTCAAAACAATGAAGATACGTACTACAAGAAAAGGCTTTTGTGTTTCTGTTCAAGGAGTGAAACTATGGAACAAACTGAATATGGAATTAAAGCAATGTCCAAACATAAAACTGTTCAAAAAGAGTTATAAAAATATGATCTTCTCGATCTATAAAGAAAAGGAAAATATTTAAATTAAGTGAATGTCTCTATTTAAAAACAAACAAACAAAAAATTCATGATGTGATATTATAGTATATAGTATATCAGAAATCTGTTCACTATTTTTATTACAAATTATATCAGTAAGGAAGCTGACTAAATATTCACTGATAATTTATGGGACAGGGGTGGGATTAAATAAGTGTATACTTCTTCCCACTCCCTTTCAACATGTAAATTAATCAGAATGTTTTTTTGTATGTAATTTGTATAGTATTTTTTTTCTCTCTTATTTCTTTTCTAAATGTACTTGTATATTGTTCACATGTTGAAATAAATTACCAATCAATCAATCAATCAATCACCACTCCTACTTGTTCCCATCCTCCACTGATTATTGCAGGATGGCTTTCCTTCTTCCAACAGAGTTTCTCTGGCTCACTGATAAACTGTTTGTTATCTGTCTGTGGCGTTGGTCACAGTGTGCTTCACACATTCACATTGTCTGCAGGCCTTTTCTCTGCTGCTTCTCTGGAGTCCCTTCTGCAAAAGCTCTGATAAGATTGTTCAGTCAAGATGGCAGATGGAGACCTCCAGAGTGAAGGTGTATTGCTAAAGGGAAAACTTTAGCTACCAGAAATATATAATATCCATGAGCTGCTTTATTAGTTTACAAGCCATTCAGCTTTAAATGTCCAAGGTTGAAATATCTGGCAAAATATCAATCAATGTTAATACCAACTGTTTAGATCAACTATGTATCTATCAATGTCATGCAACTTCTTCAATCATATCAATAAACTAGATGCAAATTCATGATGGAAAACTCAGTTCAATTCCATTTTATTTATATAATTCATTCAATTAATTCAGTCACCTCAAGATGTTTTACATCTTAAAGTAAAGACTCTACAATATTAGAACAACACCCCAGCAATTACACAACCACCTCTGAGCAAGCATTTGGTGACAGTGGGAAAGAAAATCTCATTTTTAAAATAATTAAGTTTTGGACAGAACCAGGCTCAAGGTGGTTCAAACATCTGTTATGACCAGTTGTGTAGAGGGGAACAGAGACAGAAAAAGACAAATGGCAAACTATGGAAGAGAGAGCTGGAGTTTAATGACTGCTAATGACTGAATAGCGCAGTGGTGTATAGACATACAGATAGTGAAAAGAGAAGCCTGAAGAAGAAATGCTCAGTGCATCATGGGAAGCCCATCAGCAGCCAAAGTCTATCGCAACAAAACTAAGGAATGGCTCGGGGTCATCTGATCCATCTCTGAATTACAATAGTACAGCCTAGAATTAGAATGCATGAAGAAGCTTTTCACCATCACTCTTAGACTTTTAGCAATGTATGGTCCGTCGGTCTTTATGAATGGGTTATGTACCACAGGCCTTTAAGGTGAAAATAATTAAACTATTATTTAAAAATATGTGTTAGCTAATTATAGGTATATTTCCAAGCTTTCTTTTGCCTAAATAATTCTTGAAAGAGTAGTTGTAAAACAGCTAACTGATCACCTGCAGGGGAATTCATTATTTGAGTTTCTGTCACAATTTAGAATTTATCACAAGAAAGAAAAAGTGCAATAAGTTGTAAATGTACCTCACCAAACCACTGTTTAATATATGTCTAATAGATGCCATTTGGCCACGTGAATGAGGAGTCTTCTGCACACATTAATGTTAATTACAAAGTCCCACAGGGTTCTCTACCAGGACCACTTCTATTTACATTAAACATGCTTCCCTTAGACATTATTACTAGAAGGCATTAGCATGCATTGCTACATGTGCAAGTCCAGTCATGAAATTTCATCACTATTAAATATTCCACCGTCAACTATTAATGCTGTTATAAGAAAGTGGAAATGACGGGCAATGACAGCAACTGAACTACAAAGTGGGAGGCCACATAAAATCATAGAGCAAGGTCAACGGATTCGAAAAATGGTGCAGTCAGATTTCAATCTGCCATGCATTACCACCTGGAAAGCATCTGATTGGTAGCAGCTTCATTTGTGTGACAATGATTCTAAATACACTGCCAATGCAAGGAAAGCATATCTGGATAGAACAACATAGAATTGAAGACTAACACTGATAAATTCACTTAAAAAAGTAATTATTTGAATGAACACTTAAAAACAAATCATGGATTATTTTGCAGTTTTTCATTTAAAGAGTTATTTTTTGGAGTTTTCAACAAAGCCTAGAGTTTTGGTTAACATAAAACTTGTCCACTTGTACATGTTTTTTGTTCCATTTTAATGGATTTCGGACATAGCTGTCACTACATCCTTTTCTGCTCATCCTTGGATTACCTATTTATCACAGGGAGACAAACAACCATTCACACTCATATTCACACCTATAGACAATTCAGAACCATTAACCTAATCAAACTGCATGAACACATCACATGTACACAAACACAGCACCACTGATAAATACCAATAGCACATATGTGGTGTGTGTATGCTTTTCTGCCTCTTATTACTCCAGTGATTTTCCTGTGGTTTGAAATCTCGTGTGATCTTGGATAAAGCGAGTCCAGGCAACTAGCCACTCTTGCATCAGGACATTTCAACAGGAATACATTTAGCAAGTTTTAAGTTGTTCAATTTCACGCAGATCATAAATGATTTAATTAAGTTCACCATAGAAACCTAAAATAATTATGTTTAAATTACATGTTAGACTCTTGTAAATGTAACATAGACTCTGTGCACCTTAGCATATGCTACTTCCAGTGGGGAAACTCCTGTATAGTGCTTCTTTTCCGGTGTGATATTCGCTCCTTGTTTACAGTCGGGTTTTCCAAAACAAGTCAACCAAATGGATGAATCAAGCGACGATTTACAATTCTCAAGATGTCTCTCAAGATGGGCATTTACCGAATATATCTGTAGATGATGTTCATCGACTTGTCAATATTTTTAACCCTGTGCTTCAGAGCAAAAGCAAGAAAGGATTTAAATTCTATATTTCTCAGTATTTGTATACAGCGGTCCTTCGTGTATCGCGGGTGTTATGTTCTAAAAACCAGCGATGGGTGAAGTCCGTGAAGTAGCCAACTTTATTTTTCACAATTATTTTAGATGTTTTAAGGCTGTAAAGCCCCTCACTACACACTTAATACACTTTTCTCAGACAGGCATAAACATTTTCACACTTTTCTCTTTTGTTTAAACACTCCCAAAGTTCAAACCTTTGTAGAAAAATAGGTCCAGTATTATAGAATAAAACCAAAGATCAAACCCTGTTTTCAGGTCCAAAACATGGGAATAGAGCAGCTGCGAGAGAAAATTAATCATTAATGAATCAATGAATCAATCAAGTCCAGCTTTTTGTGCGATGGTTATCTTCTTCAGAGTCACACTGCTAGCGATCGATGTAGAAATTCTGTACTGTAAAGAAGAGACGACACGGAGGAGCTCGACAATGGTCCGCAGAACACAATGCGCTGGGGAAAAAAAGCATGCAAAATTTCACTGCGCGAAAGGTGAACCGTGTTATAGCGAAGGACCACTGTAATTTGTAAGGTAAACCACAACATACCCTTCGTAAATACTAATATATAGAGACCCTTACCAGCAATGATTCAATTTTCTTTCTGGCTTTTTTTTCACGGTTTGTTAACATGCTGTGTAGGTGTGTACTTGACTAGCTGATATCGACATAACGGTGGAAACATTTGACTATTGTTCACCTGTAGTTTGAATGCTGAACATTTGCCTGTTTAAATCATAAGACCAGTCACTATACAGAGATGTGCTTCTGAATGTGGACGATGTGTCTTCTCATTTTGTAATGTAGTTCTGCTTGTTTTGAGTGATGTAAACAACCAATCGATCTACACTCTTCAAATGTCAAAATTGATCATTTGATTTTTTTTATGACACAGCAGTGGTGTGTGTTCCCACCTTCTGCTCTTTATAACTTAACGCGATCTTTCCATTTTCGTGTTTTGGACATAATTTAGGAGTCCATCTTCGTGGTAGGATCTTACCACGGTCATTCTCGAAAACCCTAGGGGGCATCTAACCTCGGGACTTCCAAACCATACTTGGCACAGATGTTTTTGTTCAAGCTACTTGGTTATGGTGTTCCATGTATGCCTTGCCTTCTAGTATCTTGCACCCTGTTGTTATGTGCTGAATTGTCTCAGGGGCATCTTTACGCAGCCTGCACCTGGGGTCTTGCCTGGAGTGGTAGATCCCAGCCTTGTTCCTGTGCTGCAATGATTAGTGCCTCTGTGCTGTCTTTCAGTACAGCTTTGTCCAGCCACTGGTATGATTTGTGGATGTCAGCCACTTCCTCTATATGCTGGTGGTACATACCATGCAGGGGCCTGTCCTTCCACGATGGTTCCTCCTCTTGCTCCTCTTCCTTCTTGGGTTTCTCCACACTTGACGGTGACTTTTTCTATTGGCTTTATGTTGGTTACTAGTGTTGTTCACCACATCCCCACTGAGTTGGTGATGAAGGCTCTTAGGTTCCTGTTGATCTTTTACAATCTAGGCATTCCAGGATCTACGTGTGGGGCATCAAGTCATAGGCCTTCTTGTAGTCAATCCAGGCAATGCACAGGTTGGTCTGTTCTTGCAGTCTTGAGAGACTCATCTGTCTATAAGGAGCTGGTGTTTCTCTCCTCTGGTATTCCTGACAGTTTTTGTTCTGTGCTTCTATGCTTTCATTTCAGAGTGCAATGAGACATTAATCTGCATAGTATTCAATAAAAAACTGAAAAATTGGGGTTTTCTAAAACCTTTGACCAGTAGTGTATATATATATATATATATATATATATATATATATATATATATATATATATATATATATATAAGAGAGATAATCCCATACAGCTTATGACAAAATTTGATCCGAAGTGATTGATGGCCCTAATCACGACCTTTTGACCTCCCGCCCCTCCCCCCCCCGGAAGCGTGTAATGAGCGTGACGAATCGCATCCGGAGAAGGGGGGTGGGAAACCCCCCGCGTGTCGAATTGCATCCTGAGAAGGGGGGGGTGAACCCCGGAAGCGCGCCATCTGTTGCTAAGCGTGTCGAATTGCATCCTGAGAAGGGAGGGGGGAAACCTCCGGAAGCGCGTCATCTGTTGTTGGGAAAAAAAAGTTTTTAGAGGGAGGGGGAAACCTCCGGAAGCGCGTCATCTGTTGTTGGGAAAAAAAAACGTTTTTAGAGGGAGGGGGAAACCTCCGGAAGCGCGCCATCTGTTGGAGGGGAATAAAAAAGCAGAGAGGTGGAGTCCGTCACAATTTCTAAGGCACAGACACAAGATGGATTTCCTTCTGCAGCCCAGCAGCGTTCCTGTGTCCGATGAGATCTGCTCTCCCAAAGAAGAAGAAGGCTTTGAATATGACATATTCAAATACAGCATATTTACTATGGAAGGCCTCGATCCGGACCTTATGACCCTACCGGAAATACTCCGGAAGTGTCTAGTCATTTTCAGACCTGATGCGTCATGTTCCCTAAGCACAGCGGTGATGCAGCAGATGATTCTGTGATGTATAGAGAGACAGAGCGGATGTAATTTTACTTTCTTAAGCTGCACCGGCGTTTGTAATGGAAATAAAGAGTGACTTCCTGTAGAGATTTCAATAGTATTTTATTTTCCTATAATACAGACGCTGTAAAAAAACCTTTAAGATACACCATAGCTTGTGATGAAAAGAAGAACTTTCTATCCGCTTGTAACCTACAGGCTGCCTACCCTATATGTGTAAAAAACGAATAACTATCCCTTAGTGAATACTACTTTTCCTTTTGAGAGACTGAAAAACAAACCATAATTGCAGCGACAGGCGATCTTGTTTCACACACACACACACACACACACACACACACACACACACACACACACACACACACACACACACACACCCACCCCGCGGGCCAAGGAGGAGTTTTTTTCTTCAATACTTTAACAATAAGTTTTCTCAATAGATAGAAAATGATGACGCTGAGGAGTCAACATCCGATATTATCATTGCTTGTAACCCGGTAAATAATTTCGTACATCTCCCCATAAAACAAGTCTTAGTGGAAAAAAGCTCATATTCAAATAAGTTTATTCCCCTCTGTGGGAAAGAGTTTTTTTCTCAGAGTCAACCATGAGGCGAGTTTTGTCAACAGCAATTGTCCATTTGGTAAAACAAATATCCGCCTCAAAGTCGTATTTTACCGTTGCAGAATGTGGAAAACAGACAGCCCTCACAGGAGGCACCATAGTTAAAATATTTAAATTTCAACTAAATTTGTAGTAATGATCGGATTTCCTCACTTATCTACACCACACTCCTTGTCCTTGATTTCTTATCGTTTCTTATCGTTCCTCTGTCCCTTAATAGAAACCACATATATAGAAACTATCCTCCCTTTCAGTTGTCTTTTGCACTTCCATATCGCAAAGCAGTTACTGTAGGTTATTTTCTGCTTATGCATTAATGTAATTAATTAACTTATTTATCCTTAAGTAAGGTAATGACTTGAGTTCTAATGCTTTTTGTCTCTTGAGTTAGCTGTCAATGTGGGATTTTTTTCCCCTTTTGTCCAGTTAAAGCTGCCTTTCATTCTTCAACACAGCTTAAACTCTAATAGGTAAGCTTTCTTGTAATTTCTTAGTTCTGCAGTCTTCTTGAAAGACATCCGAGACTCTTCTTTGGATGCTGGCTGCCTTTTGTTTTGTTTTCTGTCAAGATGATCCCACACTGCTTCGATTATCTTGAGGTTCGAACCCTGGAGAGATCAATCCATGACTGATGCGTTGTTTCATCCAGGCATACTTTGACTACATTGGCAGTATGTTTGCGATCATTGTCGTACTGAAAAATGAAGTTGAAGCCAATCAGACACTACGTGGTATTACATGGTCGATCAAAATCTGGTGGAACTTTTCTACATTCATAATTTGATTAATTTGGATAAGAGCTCCAACAACACTGGCTGAAATCCAGCCTCAAAGCACGGTAGAGTATCCACGCTGTGTTAAAGACGGCTATAGACATTCACTGTTGTATCTCTCTTCGGACCTCTTCCATGCATATTTCAAATTTGGATTCATTACTCCATAAGACATATTACAGCTGATTTCTTTTTCCAGTCAATTTCTTGTGTAATTTGGCACACCTCAGCCTTATTTTTCTCTGTTCTCCTTCCTTAAGAATGGCTTATTAACAGCCACCCTTCCAACTCAGATAACTTTTGATGAGGTTTCATGAAATGTTTACAGCACTTGAGTTACTCGCCACGGCCATCCTAAATGCTAAAAACACTAAACTTTAATTCTAAATTACGTAATTAACGTTAACCAGAAAAAACAAGCCAAAGTCGAAATGTTGCTGAGCTGACCTGTGGTATGCTATGTCTTCTAAAGCACGTATAATGTAAACAGAACTGGTCTTTGCACAGAAGCCTGTGGAGCTTCATAATTAACCTCAGTGTGTGAAGAGGACTCTCCATTTAATAATAGCTGTAATAAAATGTTCTGGCCGACGGTGTTAAACGCTGCACTTGGGTCTAGCAGGGAAGATTTCAACTTTTCAATATGAATGAAGGCTGAAAACTGATTAGATTAATGTCTGATGATCTTTTCCGTGCTTCTTCAAGTTTGTAACACCAAACATATTAAAGGATGATGTAAGGCTCACAGGAAGAGTTTAATTAGACACACATTTACTATTTTTCTTTATACTCTTTCTTTCTTGACATGTTTAATATGATTACTATCAGAGGAGAAAATGAACCTTGTGTAGTCTAAAAACTTTTTTATTTAATCAAACTGTAATGTTGTTGAACTCTGACGGACGTGTCTTTTAATCTTGTCAACAAATCCTTAATCATCTAAATCTGCCATTTATCATCTTGTAAAATGTTCCCTCTGCTTCTGTTGCACATCTCCCCCGACACTCTCTGCTTCACCTGTCCTGTGCAGGTGGTCCAACCCCTGCCTGCCTCCTTAAACTGGGGTGTTTAAATCTCTTTACCTCTGTTGTGAACTTCACACAAAGTTTGTGGTAACAAAATCAAACTGACGAGGATCTCGTTTGAAAAACACACACACTCACGAGACAAAATAAAAACAGACTGCTCAAAGCAAAAGCAGAGCCCTCACAGCTGGTAGTACAAACACAGTGACAACATGCGTATTAGATACCCTCAGTGCCAAAAGCATAAATATGAAAAAAATGTGATCACCAAGAATATCCTAAAAATGGCATTGAGGTGCGTGTTACAGTAAAGAAAAAAAAAA
Source organism: Rhamphochromis longiceps (assembly GCF_057381845.1). Taxonomy (NCBI): domain Eukaryota; kingdom Metazoa; phylum Chordata; class Actinopteri; order Cichliformes; family Cichlidae; genus Rhamphochromis; species Rhamphochromis longiceps. Next base: position 7,179,301 of record NC_140562.1, read on the forward strand.
AGTAGCCAAATTTTCATCGGAAAATGTTGAATTTTAGTAAAAACAATGCTCTGTAGTTTGATACTGTCGTTACAGACAAAGCAGATGTTTAAAGCCTTTGGACGCACATTTGAAACGCACTCATTCTCCTTATCAGCTGGAAACATTAAAGCCGTAAAATGACTTTTTCAAACGGATAAAAACTATTGAACAGCAGCAATGTTGAGCCTGTTCCAAAATTTGAATGTACATGTGTTGAAGGTGCGGGTCTTGTTGAATTATTAAACATACTTTCTTTAATTTTTCGAGCCACAAAAACAACAACTTTTAATTTTCTTCTGCTTGAGTATCGGCCTCGGGTAGCTCTACTTATCATTGCTCAGTCAGTTGTCTGTTTGTGCTACTTTTTTTCAAGGAGCAGTGGATTATTGGTAAGGGTGACTTTATGTGTTTAGTTACTTAAGTGGAAGTACTGTGGAAAGTTTTACCTTACATACATAGATCTACCAGTACAGCTTCTGAGGTATCTGTTTACAAAAATGTTATAATCTATTCAAAGGTTCTTTGCAATTTTACATTGATAAACATTATCCTTAACACATTTGGCCCACATAAAGTACTATGGCCATCACACGGTCATTTAGAATTGTTTAAATAACTCGTGTCTTAAGTCCTTCCATCAAACAGAAAATTTAAAAAAAAAAAAAAAAAAAAAAACATGGTTCACTTTTACATCACAAAATGTTAGAAATATAAGCCGTTCATAACAACCTGAAAGGTTGGGAGTTTAAAATGCAAACCGATGGAAGCAGAAGTAGAAGACTATAATGTCTCAGAGCACACGGTGTCTATTAATGTGTAGACATGTATAAATAAGAGCTTAATAAAGATGCTTAATTTCTTAAGAAATAAACAGGTGGAGTGATCTTTATCAAAAGTGGAAGTTGCATCTGTGGCTAAACCACTGTACCCAAAAAAACTTTAAAAATCTACTGTGTGTGAGGCTGTGTAAGTAAAGCTTGCCCTTCACACCTGCGTGTAATAAACCATTTGTTGGGGGTTGTGGATTTGGCACCTCAGCATTGTGAAAGTGGGGAAACATGTTTCTGGCTGTGCATAAGATTCCTCCTTACAACTTAGAATCTCAGTTCTAAATGAAATTCAGATGTTTTTTTAAGTATGGCTAATGTATTATTTGACTTCTAAGGCACGCACACACACACACACACACACACACACACACACACACACACACACACACACACACACACACACACACACACACACACAAGAACAACACAGAGAAGAAGAAGAGGGGGTCGTTTTACTACACATCATAAAAACGCAATCATTCATCTTCCAACTGTATCTTTCTGTTCTGGCTTTAGAATCATAGGTTGTTTACTGAGCCGTACTTTGGGAGTCATACTGTTGTGATACTGAGGAGAAAAGGGTAAGGTTTGATAGACTAAACCATTACACACACAAAACTTGAATAACCTAAAGAGTGTGTGAGACTGCTAGCTGTGTTGTTCAGCATTAAACTCATCTACAAATGTGTTAGTAAAGAGCGACTTGTACTTCTGTCCCATTAAGCAACGGTTTAACAAATTTCACTGCAAACTATAAAAGGAATCTGGATTTATATAGAACATAGTAGTGATGGATTAAGTGCAGGAAACACTAGTATAAGGTGTCTATTGAACAAATCTCCTTCAGCGTTCAAAATGACCAAAGTGAGGCCTACAGGCGTTTCTCTCGATTGGTTGTGTTCAGGGAAAAAGCAGCTAAATACACTGAGACTGCTCCACATTGTTAGCGAGTTAACTCTGGATATCTGTAGGTTTTGTCAAACTTGGAGTGAACAAAAGCAGAAAAACAGTAAAAGATGCAGACAGTGAAAGTCTGGTTTATTTCATGAACACAATGAAACATTTTACAGTCCACAGAGCAAAGTAGCATACATGATAAATAGATACACATAACATGAGAAGTAAAACTCGTCGTCTTACCACATGTTATATTCTGTAAACTTAAAATAACCACAGAAATTAGAGTTTAGTGTTTTAAGTCATCTATTAAAAAACATGAGTCAACATTACTGAAGTGACGCTTTAACGATGCGTCTTATCACCGTGTTTATGATGATAAAACATGTCCTCTCGTTAGTAGATGTCAGCGCTGTCACTTGTCATGAAAATGTCCAGAGCCAGGGTTCCTCTTTAATCACCATTGATCATTAATAGGGTCACAAAAGATTTGTCACATTATCCCCATAAACAAAATTGCTTTTATAGAAATCATTGTGATACAAATATTTAGATTCTTGATTCACAATGTGCACGAACTCAAAATCTTTAGAGGTTCATATTTATAAAGTATCGCAAATAATACATTTATACCATTGTATGAGCTACACTTCTTGTAAAAACTGATTGAAAAAAGCTCCTGTCGTGACCTTCCTTCTGTGAGGACACACACACACAGAGAGAGAGAGGGGGAAGATCATTAGGATTGGAGGCGTTTTTGGATTTTCACTTATTGTTGGCTTTACAGTCACATAAAATTCATTCCAATTTTTTTGCCTTTGCTTCAATTAAGGTGTTTCTTTAAATCTACAGCAGCTTCCTTTTCAAAAAGTTTACTGACATAGTAAGGAAGTAGCTAGGGAACTCAGTAAGTATGAGCAACAACAGCTTAGGGACTGTTTCTACAATAAAGAGGAATTCATCATCATCCGCAGTTCATCAAAAAAAAAAAAAAAAAAAAAGTGCCATTAAAAACAATTCAGCAGATCCTCAAAGTATGGATACAATCTGTTTTCAGCTGTAGAGGTACGCTTCACGTACTTATCAACATGCAGTTTAGAGGCTTGCATTAGAGTGCTTTGGTACTTGGGCCTCTTTTATTTAGCACGGTTATACCATTGTGTATTTAGCTATATAAATATGCTCAAGAGTCTATTGTATGTTTGTCATGCAATTAAAAATTCAAAAATATAATTTTTAAATCAGTAACTTTGCAAATTTAGAGGAAATGTTTTTGGATAACAAATGTGTCACATTTTCAACAGGGTTTGAATAATCAGCGTTAACACAGAGACATTTATGCGCTGGGTATAACAGACATCCTTACCTTGGAGCAGAGAAACACTCTGTATTGTTGCTTTTCTCTATTGTATAAGCAGCGCCCGACTGTCAGAAACGCTCTGTGTGGGTAGCAAAGTCGGATCCAACGCACATCCAGGAATCCGTGTGAAAGAAAGGTCTCGCTGCAGCTAGGCTCTCAGGATAGTCAGGCTTTTATTTATATTTGCATTCTGGTGCGTTAAAGCAGCCTCTGTGTCCCGCTTGGATCCTCATTCCGAAAATTCAGATATTTAAATAAAATGGTGAATTGGCTAGTGATGAGGAGCCACTTAGATCCGTAAAATGAGGTTTGATTAAATTAAACTCTTATGAACAGCTATGAACTCTACCTCTCTGCTGATGTGTTCCAAACAAGCAATGTTTTCTACACGTCCAAACTGTGTGCTAACTACCTCACACCGCTGTGTCTGGGATCCGAAAAAATAAAAAGTTAAAACGCTATACCTTGGGGGGAATTGTGAAGTGCTGAGGAAACTACTGTGTGTCTGATGGGGTGTTTTTATATAGGTGGACTTGGTTTCAGTTGGCCTCTGACATGATAAGATAAAATAAAGGAAACTGATTGTAATGGAACTACAGTGCTGGGATGCTCTTGATAAGGTAGCCTCTTTTATTGTTTTATGACTTGTTTTGCTGACTGTTGAGGGCCTAACTGTAACCAACTCTGTCTAACTGTTGCAGAGTTAAGAATCTGTAGTTTTTAGAAGTAACACAAGAAAAGTTTATTTCTAAAGGAATACCTGTTGTTTGTGGTGCTCTATTTAAAACTATTAGTGTCATGAACCGAAGTTCAGCGCACAAGCTGGACCCAGAAGCAGAGCCAACACACACAGGAGTACGAGAAAATAAACTTTATTTTAACTGAAGGTGTCCCGGGAGGGTAGAAGGAAAACACGCGTGAAACTCGAGAAACCAAGGGACCGGGAGATGAGTCGCGCAGGAACGCTGAAAACGGGACTGTGGGAGGCTGCAACAGAAAAAGGACAAGAATTATTGGGGCGCGGGGAAATAGCAGCATACGTGGGGGAAGAGTATGAGTCTTACGGTGACAGCGGGGCCGTGGGAGCCGGAGGGAGGGGTGAGGGTCCGCGCTAAATTTGCAAAGTTACTGATTTAAAAATTATATTTTTGAATTTTTAATTGCATGACAAACATACAATAGACTCTTGAGCATATTTATATAGCTAAATACACAATGGTATAACCGTGCTAAATAAAAGAGGCCCAAGTACCAAAGCACTCTAATGCAAGCCTCTAAACTGCATGTTGATAAGTACGTGAAGCGTACCTCTACAGCTGAAAACAGATTGTATCCATACTTTGAGGATCTGCTGAATTGTTTTTAATGGCGCTTTTTTTTTTTTTTTTTTTTTTTGATGAACTGCGGATGATGATGAATTCCTCTTTATTGTAGAAACAGTCCCTAAGCTGTTGTTGCTCATACTTACTGAGTTCCCTAGCTACTTCCTTACTATGTCAGTAAACTTTTTGAAAAGGAAGCTGCTGTAGATTTAAAGAAACACCTTAATTGAAGCAAAGGCAAAAAAATTGGAATGAATTTTATGTGACTGTAAAGCCAACAATAAGTGAAAATCCAAAAACGCCTCCAATCCTAATGATCTCCCCCTCTCTCTCTCTCTCTGTGTGTGTGTGTGTCCTCACAGAAGGAAGGTCACGACAGGAGCTTTTTTCAATCAGTTTTTTACAAGAAGTGTAGCTCATACAATGGTATAAATGTATTATTTGCGATACTTTATAAATATGAACCTCTAAAGATTTTGAGTTCGTGCACATTGTGAATCAAGAATCTAAATATTTGTATCACAATGATTTCTATAAAAGCATTTTGTTTATGGGGATAATGTGACAAATCTTTTGTGACCCTATTAATGATCAATGGCAATTAAAGAGGAACCCTGGCTCTGGACATTTTCATGACAAGTGACAGCGCTGACATCTACTAACGAGAGAACATGTTTTATCATCATAAACACGGTGATAAGACGCATCGTTAAAGCGTCACTTCAGTAATGTTGACTCATGTTTTTTAATAGATGACTTAAAACACTAAACTCTAATTTCTGTGGTTATTTTAAGTTTACAGAATATAACATGTGGTAAGACGACGAGTTTTACTTCTCACTGTCCGTGTTATGTGTATCTATTTATCATGTATGCTACTTTGCTCTGTGGACTGTAAAATGTTTCATTGTGTTCATGAAATAAACCAGACTTTCACTGTCTGCATCTTTTACTGTTTTTCTGCTTTTGTTCACTCCAAGTTTGACAAAACCTACAGATATCCAGAGTTAACTCGCTAACAATGTGGAGCAGTCTCAGTGTATTTAGCTGCTTTTTCCCTGAACACAACCAATCGAGAGAAACGCCTGTAGGCCTCACTTTGGTCATTTTGAACGCTGAAGGAGATTTGTTCAATAGACACCTTATACTAGTGTTTCCTGCACTTAATCCATCACTACTATGTTCTATATAAATCCAGATTCCTTTTATAGTTTGCAGTGAAATTTGTTAAACCGTTGCTTAATGGGACAGAAGTACAAGTCGCTCTTTACTAACACATTTGTAGATGAGTTTAATGCTGAACAACACAGCTAGCAGTCTCACACACTCTTTAGGTTTTTCAAGTTATGTGTGTGTAATGGTTTAGTCTATCAAACCTTACCCTTTTCTCCTCAGTATCACAACAGTATGACTCCCAAAGTACGGCTCAGTAAACAACCTATGATTCTAAAGCCAGAACAGAAAGATACAGTTGGAAGATGAATGATTGCGTTTTTATGATGTGTAGTAAAACGACCCCCTCTTCTTCTTCTCTGTGTTGTTCTTGTGTGTGTGTGTGTGTGTGTGTGTGTGTGTGTGTGTGTGTGTGTGTGTGTGTGTGTGTGTGTGTGTGTGTGTGTGTGTGTGCGTGCCTTAGAAGTCAAATAATACATTAGCCATACTTAAAAAAACATCTGAATTTCATTTAGAACTGAGATTCTAAGTTGTAAGGAGGAATCTTATGCACAGCCAGAAACATGTTTCCCCACTTTCACAATGCTGAGGTGCCAAATCCACAACCCCCAACAAATGGTTTATTACACGCAGGTGTGAAGGGCAAGCTTTACTTACACAGCCTCACACACAGTAGATTTTTAAAGTTTTTTTGGGTACAGTGGTTTAGCCACAGATGCAACATCCACTTTTGATAAAGATCACTCCACCTGTTTATTTCTTAAGAAATTAAGCATCTTTATTAAGCTCTTATTTATACATGTCTACACATTAATAGACACCGTGTGCTCTGAGACATTATAGTCTTCTACTTCTGCTTCCATCGGTTTGCATTTTAAACTCCCAGCCTTTCAGGTTGTTATGAACGGCTTATATTTCTAACATTTTGTGATGTAAAAGTGAACCATGTTTTTTTATTTTTTAAATTTTCTGTTTGATGGAAGGACTTAAGACACGAGTTATTTAAACAATTCTAAATGACCGTGTGATGGCCATAGTACTTTATGTGGGCCAAATGTGTTAAGGATAATGTTTATCAATGTAAAATTGCAAAGAACCTTTGAATAGATTATAACATTTTGTAAACAGATACCTCAGAAGCTGTACTGGTAGATCTATGTATGTAAGGTAAAACTTTCCACAGTACTTCCACTTAAGTAACTAAACACATAAAGTCACCCTTACCAATAATCCACTGCTCCTTGAAAAAAAGTAGCACAAACAGACAACTGACTGAGCAATGATAAGTAGAGCTACCCGAGGCCGATACTCAAGCAGAAGAAAATTAAAAGTTGTTGTTTTTGTGGCTCGAAAAATTAAAGAAAGTATGTTTAATAATTCAACAAGACCCGCACCTTCAACACATGTACATTCAAATTTTGGAACAGGCTCAACATTGCTGCTGTTCAATAGTTTTTATCCGTTTGAAAAAGTCATTTTACGGCTTTAATGTTTCCAGCTGATAAGGAGAATGAGTGCGTTTCAAATGTGCGTCCAAAGGCTTTAAACATCTGCTTTGTCTGTAACGACAGTATCAAACTACAGAGCATTGTTTTTACTAAAATTCAACATTTTCAGATGAAAATTTGGCTGCTTTTTTTTTTTCTTTACTGTAACACGCACCTCAATGCCATTTTTAGGATATTCTTGGTGATCACATTTTTTTCATATTTATGCTTTTGGCACTGAGGGTATCTAATACGCATGTTGTCACTGTGTTTGTACTACCAGCTGTGAGGGCTCTGCTTTTGCTTTGAGGAGTCTGTTTTTATTTTGTCTCGTGAGTGTGTGTGTTTTTCAAACGAGATCCTCGTCAGTTTGATTTTGTTACCACAAACTTTGTGTGAAGTTCACAACAGAGGTAAAGAGATTTAAACACCCCAGTTTAAGGAGGCAGGCAGGGGTTGGACCACCTGCACAGGACAGGTGAAGCAGAGAGTGTCGGGGGGAGATGTGCAACAGAAGCAGAGGGAACATTTTACAAGATGATAAATGGCAGATTTAGATGATTAAGGATTTGTTGACAAGATTAAAAGACACGTCCGTCAGAGTTCAACAACATTACAGTTTGATTAAATAAAAAAGTTTTTAGACTACACAAGGTTCATTTTCTCCTCTGATAGTAATCATATTAAACATGTCAAGAAAGAAAGAGTATAAAGAAAAATAGTAAATGTGTGTCTAATTAAACTCTTCCTGTGAGCCTTACATCATCCTTTAATATGTTTGGTGTTACAAACTTGAAGAAGCACGGAAAAGATCATCAGACATTAATCTAATCAGTTTTCAGCCTTCATTCATATTGAAAAGTTGAAATCTTCCCTGCTAGACCCAAGTGCAGCGTTTAACACCGTCGGCCAGAACATTTTATTACAGCTATTATTAAATGGAGAGTCCTCTTCACACACTGAGGTTAATTATGAAGCTCCACAGGCTTCTGTGCAAAGACCAGTTCTGTTTACATTATACGTGCTTTAGAAGACATAGCATACCACAGGTCAGCTCAGCAACATTTCGACTTTGGCTTGTTTTTTCTGGTTAACGTTAATTACGTAATTTAGAATTAAAGTTTAGTGTTTTTAGCATTTAGGATGGCCGTGGCGAGTAACTCGAGTGCTGTAAACATTTCATGAAACCTCATCAAAAGTTATCTGAGTTGGAAGGGTGGCTGTTAATAAGCCATTCTTAAGGAAGGAGAACAGAGAAAAATAAGGCTGAGGTGTGCCAAATTACACAAGAAATTGACTGGAAAAAGAAATCAGCTGTAATATGTCTTATGGAGTAATGAATCCAAATTTGAAATATGCATGGAAGAGGTCCGAAGAGAGATACAACAGTGAATGTCTATAGCCGTCTTTAACACAGCGTGGATACTCTACCGTGCTTTGAGGCTGGATTTCAGCCAGTGTTGTTGGAGCTCTTATCCAAATTAATCAAATTATGAATGTAGAAAAGTTCCACCAGATTTTGATCGACCATGTAATACCACGTAGTGTCTGATTGGCTTCAACTTCATTTTTCAGTACGACAATGATCGCAAACATACTGCCAATGTAGTCAAAGTATGCCTGGATGAAACAACGCATCAGTCATGGATTGATCTCTCCAGGGTTCGAACCTCAAGATAATCGAAGCAGTGTGGGATCATCTTGACAGAAAACAAAACAAAAGGCAGCCAGCATCCAAAGAAGAGTCTCGGATGTCTTTCAAGAAGACTGCAGAACTAAGAAATTACAAGAAAGCTTACCTATTAGAGTTTAAGCTGTGTTGAAGAATGAAAGGCAGCTTTAACTGGACAAAAGGGGAAAAAAATCCCACATTGACAGCTAACTCAAGAGACAAAAAGCATTAGAACTCAAGTCATTACCTTACTTAAGGATAAATAAGTTAATTAATTACATTAATGCATAAGCAGAAAATAACCTACAGTAACTGCTTTGCGATATGGAAGTGCAAAAGACAACTGAAAGGGAGGATAGTTTCTATATATGTGGTTTCTATTAAGGGACAGAGGAACGATAAGAAACGATAAGAAATCAAGGACAAGGAGTGTGGTGTAGATAAGTGAGGAAATCCGATCATTACTACAAATTTAGTTGAAATTTAAATATTTTAACTATGGTGCCTCCTGTGAGGGCTGTCTGTTTTCCACATTCTGCAACGGTAAAATACGACTTTGAGGCGGATATTTGTTTTACCAAATGGACAATTGCTGTTGACAAAACTCGCCTCATGGTTGACTCTGAGAAAAAAACTCTTTCCCACAGAGGGGAATAAACTTATTTGAATATGAGCTTTTTTCCACTAAGACTTGTTTTATGGGGAGATGTACGAAATTATTTACCGGGTTACAAGCAATGATAATATCGGATGTTGACTCCTCAGCGTCATCATTTTCTATCTATTGAGAAAACTTATTGTTAAAGTATTGAAGAAAAAAACTCCTCCTTGGCCCGCGGGGTGGGTGTGTGTGTGTGTGTGTGTGTGTGTGTGTGTGTGTGTGTGTGTGTGTGTGTGTGTGTGTGTGTGTGTGTGTGTGTGTGTGTGTGTGTGTGTGTGAAACAAGATCGCCTGTCGCTGCAATTATGGTTTGTTTTTCAGTCTCTCAAAAGGAAAAGTAGTATTCACTAAGGGATAGTTATTCGTTTTTTACACATATAGGGTAGGCAGCCTGTAGGTTACAAGCGGATAGAAAGTTCTTCTTTTCATCACAAGCTATGGTGTATCTTAAAGGTTTTTTTACAGCGTCTGTATTATAGGAAAATAAAATACTATTGAAATCTCTACAGGAAGTCACTCTTTATTTCCATTACAAACGCCGGTGCAGCTTAAGAAAGTAAAATTACATCCGCTCTGTCTCTCTATACATCACAGAATCATCTGCTGCATCACCGCTGTGCTTAGGGAACATGACGCATCAGGTCTGAAAATGACTAGACACTTCCGGAGTATTTCCGGTAGGGTCATAAGGTCCGGATCGAGGCCTTCCATAGTAAATATGCTGTATTTGAATATGTCATATTCAAAGCCTTCTTCTTCTTTGGGAGAGCAGATCTCATCGGACACAGGAACGCTGCTGGGCTGCAGAAGGAAATCCATCTTGTGTCTGTGCCTTAGAAATTGTGACGGACTCCACCTCTCTGCTTTTTTATTCCCCTCCAACAGATGGTGCGCTTCCGGAGGTTTCCCCCTCCCTCTAAAAACGTTTTTTTTTCCCAACAACAGATGACGCGCTTCCGGAGGTTTCCCCCTCCCTCTAAAAACTTTTTTTTCCCAACAACAGATGACGCGCTTCCGGAGGTTTCCCCCCTCCCTTCTCAGGATGCAATTCGACACGCTTAGCAACAGATGGCGCGCTTCCGGGGTTCACCCCCCCCTTCTCAGGATGCAATTCGACACGCGGGGGGTTTCCCACCCCCCTTCTCCGGATGCGATTCGTCACGCTCATTACACGCTTCCGGGGGGGGAGGGGCGGGAGGTCAAAAGGTCGTGATTAGGGCCATCAATCACTTCGGATCAAATTTTGTCATAAGCTGTATGGGATTATCTCTCTTATATATATATATATATTTATTTATTTATTTATTTATTTATTTTTCCCTGTCGTAAGAATACTGCTGTCAATTTGCAACTTTCTCTCCTCATTTTGATTATGTGAAGAAGCAATTCGAGAGAAATTTTGAAGTTATCCTAATCACTCAGAAGTAAAGACAAACAAAGCATTAAACAGTTTACTTAATCATTTCTTGCTTCAACCTTGACCTATTACATTTAATTGTAAAAGTAAGAAATTGTAGAAATAAATTTCAAAAACAAAGCTGTGAGAAACCTTTATGATACAAAGCCACAATTTGTATGAGTAAGGTTTTTTCTGTTTTCCATGTACAGCTCATGTACAATGCATATGCAGTCTTGACTTGCCATTCAAAATCTGCTTTGTTGTGAATGATGTTTCACTGTGTTGCACCATCACTTGTCATCCCTGTTCTGTCCAATGTCATACAGTAAGAGAATTTGCAGTTGGTCTGCATCTGTTCTCTGGCTGCTGTTTGTCTGTTTGTTTTGTTTTTTCCTCCTGTGTATTTAAGCATCAATTTTTGCTGGCAAGGGACACATGAAAAGAGCCATGGCACGAAGAGAAAACAAGCCCTCAGAGACGAGAAGGAGGAGGATGAAATGAAAACATGTGGAAAGAAACAAGGCTCAGGAATAAGCAGTGATTAAGCAGCAAAACAATCAAACGGTGGAGATAAGAAGGACAAGAACAGGAGAAAAAAATAGATAAAGACACACACAATAATACAATACAAATAAAACAGGCAAACAAGGAGTGCTATGTGTTTGTGGACAGACCGTGGTGAGTCCATATCACACCAACTGCCAGTTCTGGATGCCTGGCATCCAAGAGATCAGAAGAGTTTTGTTGGAAAATTGAACTGTTTTTCACACTAAATGACACCATAAATATTACTGCATGTTATCCACAATAGGATCAGTGAATGCCTTAGCGTTGCTTTAACCTCTGACAAAATTAGATCCTCACATCAAAGAAAATGGTGTGAAGGCCCTGCCAACTCTAAATCGGATGAACATAAAATATAAAAATGATTTTTCTGTAGGTTTGCTTCTGTGACCTTTGATTAGGTTTTCCTGCATTTTAGTTTTAAATGAATTATAATTAGCTCACAAGTAGTTATAGATAAATGTCTAGTTATAGATAGTCTCCAACTGTGTTCTGTGTAGCTGAAAATGCAAAAATGCCTTGGTGCCTTCTAAGGAAAAAATGTGAAAACTGAAGCATCTGACAGTATTATCTTGTGAGTTATTCATCATCATTGTTAGGATGCCTGGGTCGTCGACCCAGGGTTTTTGAGTTTATGATATTATTTATACTGTCTAGTTTTTGGTTTCTTTGAGTTCTGTCTTATGGCTTAGGTCTCTGTCTTCTTTAGTTGCTCTGTCTCCCCTATCACCTGCATCCCCTTGTCTAGTTCGCGTCTATGTGTATCTTAAGTTCCTATATCCCCGTGTTCAGTCAGTGTTTTGTGTTTGCCCTGTTCCCACGTCTCTGTTCCCTTTGTAGTGCCTGCTTATGAGCCTGTGTCTTTGTTCAGTCTGTGTTATGCGTTTCCTGTTTTACTTTGAAGGTCTGTGTCTTATCTCAGTGTGTTCAGTTTACGCTTCTTTGGTCTCGTCAGTTCTGATTTGTCCCAGCTGTGTTTCCCTCCTGTTACCCATCCCCTGATTGCTCTGTGTATTTAAGCCCAGTGTTTCTCTGTGTCGCGATCTACCGTTTTCCTAGCTGTGTGTTCTGTCATTCCTCCAGTTTAAGTTTGTTTTGAGTTTTTTCAGTTATGTTATATTTTTGAGTACCAAATTAAAGCCTTTTTGAGTTCACGTCTGTCTCCGGAGTCTGCACCTTGGGTCCTATTCCTGCCTGCACACAGCCACACCTAACAATCATGTCATGAAATTCATCACAGCATAGCATAATCACTTATTTCAACAGGTTTGTTTGTTCTTTAGCTAGATATTTAACACTATATTGATATTTAATGATTTTATTTAAACCAGATTATTGTCTATGATGGGATTAAAAAAAAAAATTATGTTAAGGTCTGACAGCTAAAATACTCCAGGTTTGAACATAACATGCTCATGAGAAATCATTTTACAGGTATTTTGTTTGTTTGTTATTTTTATTGTTTGTTTTGTTGTTTGTTTTAAGTGACTTTATAATGTTGGTGACAAACAGAAGATGGGAGATCTAATTGGGAGTAGATAAATTAATACATATAGTTAATGTATTATTAGGGTTACATTTAGCTATTATATTGGATTAGCTATCTCACTTCTGAAATTCCGAAGCAATGCAAATTAGCCACGTGGCACGATGTAAGAAGCTCTCTGATTGGTCGAACAGACACAGCTCTCCATTTCACTGCAGAGTCCGTTAATTCTTCACATATCCCTGTTGGGCAGGGTGTAAATCCAGAGGTCCAATGGCCTTTGTACAAGCACACGCAAAGCTACGAGCACAAACAGCAGGTTAGAAAAATCTAGGCAGCCAGGCCATGTCTGTCCAACCAATCAGAGAGCTCCTTACATTGCGCCGTGTGGCTGATTTGCATTGCTTGTTGTCCTTCATATAGGTTAATGACCTCTGATCATGCCCTTGTTTGGGAATCTAACAAATGGCCAGTGTAGCTAGGATTATGCATATTATTAGGGAAGGGTAAGTGAATAGAACTAAATGTCAATACAATGTAACTTTAACTAAGGGTTAAAGAAGTCTCTAAAACCTCTGCAAAGACATGTTTGTAGAGGCCAAAGCAGAGAAAAATGACTATGCTAGGGCTATGACTATGTGAAGTACCGAGATTCTGAAAGTGCTATAAAAAACCCCAAAAAACATCAATTATAAAGACAAAACAGGTTAGGTTTTAAAAGACTTCTGAAATAAAAATATGTAATTGGCTGAAGTTCTGTATTTTCAGAATGATAATTTTGGAAGAATCTTAACCAATTAGCTCAGTTCATTAGCTTAAAATGAGCTAATGACGCTAAAGGCCACTCTATAGCAATGCCGAGAACAGTTTATCTGAATGTGTAGCTTATGAATAAATTTGACTGCACTTCTTTTGAAAGTGCTGTCTGTCTTGTACTTTGTCTGTCCCTCTCTGAGGTGCAGCTCTCTGGTTTTTGTGTTGTTCCAGTTCAGTGGCTCTCTGATGTTCCGACACTGAAGCTTTTATGACAGACTTTTTAACCACCTCTGTGTAGAAGCAGTGAACTGGCTCCTCTTAATTAGTGCTTGGTCTCTGCTTTGAAATGACCTTTTCTCTTATGCACTTTGGTTAAATTGACTCCTGCTTCTTAGCTGTGTGTTTGCTCTGTTTTACATGGCTGCTAGTGCATTGCTTTCTTCATAAAACTGTAAAACCTAATGTGGTCAAATTCATGTCTTGGGTTATTGATGTGTTGGGCCCATTAGAATTTGAATATTTTTGATTCATCTTTGTTTTAGTGTTGTTGTTAGTGTTTTTAAAAATATAAAGTTTTGCTCTGTTATTCAGCTAACCGCTATACTGAATAGGTAGCTAGGTCAGCAAGGTGCTTGAATTTATCAAATCAAATCAAATCACTTTTATTGTCACATCACATGTGCAGGTACATTGGTACAGCACATGTGAGTGAAATTCTTGTGTGCGAGCTTCACAAGCAACAGAGTTGTGCAAAATACAATAATGTAAACAAGCAAAATACAAGAATGGCTACATCTGAAACTAATAAATATATGTACAATATATAATAGTATATGCATTTCTGGATGTGTATACTAGATATTTTTCTACGTGTGTGTGTGTGTGTGTGTGTGTGTGTGTGTGTGTGTGTGTGTGTGTGTGTGTGTGTGTACACATATTTTACAAATTAAATAGAGTAAACAATAAATAAAATATATAAAAATATACAGAGTTGAGACATGTGCAAAACAGTGGCATTACTGTACAGTATGGAGTGCATAATGTTAATGTTCCAGTAGTGAAGCTGAGGTGTCTATGACGTGTTCAGCAGTCTGATGGCCTGATGGAAAAAGCTGTCTCTCAGTCTGCTGGTACGGGACCGGATGCTGCAGAACCTCCTTCCTGATGGAAGCAGTCTGAACAGTTTATGGCTGGGGTGACTGGAGTCCTTGATGATCCTCCCCGCTTTCCTCAGGCACCGCTTCCTGTAGATGTCTTGGAGGGAGGGAAGCTCACCTCCAATTATCCGTTCAGAGCACCGCACTACTCGCTGGAGAGCTTTGCAGTTGTAGGCGGTGCTGTTGCCATACCAGGTGGTGATGCATCCAGTGAGGATGCTCTCAATGGCACAGTGATAGAAGGTCCTGAGGATGCGGGGGCTCATGCCGAATCTTTTCAGTCTCCTGAGAAAGAAGAGGCGCTGCTGCGCCTTCTTCACTGTTTTGTTTGTGTGTACTGACCACGTAAGATCCTCAGCCAGATGTACACCAAGGAACTGGAAGCTGCTCACTCTCTCCACAGCAGCGCCGTTGATGGTGATGGGGGTGTGTCCTTTTCTGCACCTCCGGAAGTCCACTATCAACTCCTTTGTCTTTGCGACGTTGAGGGTGAGATGGTTGTCTTGACACCAGTGGGTCAGGGCGCTGACCTCCTCCGATTTACTGATATTAAATGTGATGCTTAGGAGTGGCTACATCAGAGGAATAGCGCAAAGTGAGCACTTTAGAGACAGAAAAGGTTGAGATGGTTTGGATATATGCAGAAGAGTGGCAGTGGATATTTTGGACAAAGGATATCAAAGCTGGAGCCTCCAACCAGGAGGAAATGAGGAAGCCCACATAGAAGATTCATGGATATAGCAAAGAAGGACATGTGTGTGCAATTAGCCTACCAACAATGCATAAATTAATGCCCCCAGGTTATGTAAAAATTTACCCCTTAACCAAAACTGTTAGCTGTTTGACTAATATAAATATAGACAAATTGAAAATATAAACATGGTCAGAAGTCAGTTGCAAGTGAAAACAAGAAAAAAAAACCGTTTCAAAGGGACACTATGAGCTGAACAAATTTTTGTGTATAATATAGGGACTGGATTTGTAATAGACTGGTAGAAAACTTGCATCAGTTAGGAGAATATAATGCGAGGGAGGAGACTTTCCAGGAGGATGCTGTCATTTTGGTGGCCACATCAGTTTAAATGTGCTTTAACCATTAGTAATAATTCTATAACAGACTCTAATATATACAAAACAACACAGTTTTTCAGACACCATGACTTCCCACTTCAGAGGCCTTCCACAACTATTGCCTCCCCCATTTGGAAAATCAGACATGACCTTTGAATAAAGTCAAAGAGGATTAAGGCAGAAGAGACCTTCGCAATGTCGGCTGAAGGGAGAAGTCAGAGGATCCTCCTTTGAACGTGGCTTGAGTGATGATTTCTTCACCTGCCTAAAGGCCATGCTTTGTATGGGTTTGAGAGTGGGATGTGCTTGCATGAAGGCTGCAAAAAAATAAAAGAAAACTAACTTTAATGAAATATTGAAAGAAACAGTCTAGCTCTCCTGTACATTTAAATATTAGTGATGTTTTTAATCCCTCTGTGAAGAAGCAAATGCTCAATTGTAGTTAGTCATTCATTCATTTCACTGGGGGCGATGATACCTCTAGTTAATATTTTTATCAGATTTATCTAGTGCTTTAATTAATCATATGATAATGCTATCATTTTTTTTCTTTAAAGCAAAAGTACCTACGTGTATAAATAAAGTAACCTTGACCCTTTTGTAAACTGAGATTTTCTGTTTTCATTGTTTTTTTAAATCGCATCCACACAAAAAACTACAAAAAATGCAAAAAAAAAACCCCAACCAAAAAAGACCTACACAACCCCCCACCCACCCTCCCCAGCAAAAACACTTACATATACCCCAAAGGGTGTAAAAAATGTAAAAACTGCAGATTAAGAGCAACAGTGTTTTATATCTGCCATCGTAGAAATTCATCTCATGTAAACAATAACGTGGCGCACAGTGTGATGTCAAAAAAGGCCCACACCTTTGACGCTGCATGACTACATCTCCGCTTTCCTTGTTCACATGTAAACGCAAAAGCTGAGTTTTCGAGAATCTTCACCCTGGCAATAGTTCTTAAAAATCTCTGTTTTCAGTGATCCGAAACGCTGTGTAGGTGTGAACAAAAGGCTTAAACGATTGAAAAAGCTGCGTTTTCAAAAATACCCATGTGCCTGTGGATGTAGCCATAGAATCTATTTATTAGGGTGAAAGATCTCTTCATAACACAGCTGGGATTGGTGCATTGTAGTCAGTGTTGGGAAGGTTACTTTTAAAATGTATTCCACTACAGATTACAGAATACATGCCCCAAAATGTATTTTGTAATGTATTCCGTTACGCTACTCAATGAGAGTATTTTGTGTATTTTGTGTATTATATTGTGTATTTTGTTGTACAGTTATTTTATTTTCAACTTTAATTTATATATTTTATCTTATTCCTTCCCAGTTAAATTTACCCTTCATTCTAATTTGTGTTGTACAGTTATTTCATTTTTAACCATAATTTATATTTTATTCCTTCTTAGTTAAATTTACCCTTTTTAATTTTTCATATTTATTTCCTATCTTATTCATAGCCTTTTCCTTTTTTGTTTTCTTTAGGTCACGAGCAGTTGTCCAAGCATTTCACTACATATCGTACTGTGTATGACTGTGTACGTGACAAATAAAATTTAAATTTGAATTTGAGTAACGAGTTATGAATACTTTGGATTACTTAATATATTATCATGCTTTTTACAACTACATGAATGTACTATTGCTGTGTGAATTATTACTATTACTAAAGATTACTCACCATACCAATACCAACTAGATTGTTAAATAAAATGAGTAACAGCAGGGTGGACATTAGGGTAAGGCTGCAACTTTTTGCAGCGATCTCATATATAAAACTATTCCGTGCATATATAATACAGGTCCGCACTGTAAAGGCGTAAAACCGTAAAGGGACCTCTGACTAATACGTCGGTTTCTTTGTCGGGCTCGTAGCCAAAAACTAGCTTTACTTTGTTGTCTGGGTCAACTAGCGAGAGACAGAGAGAGGCGTTGAAAGGCTGCTCCAACGGAACTTATTGTTTCGAAGGAAAACACGAAAAAAGTGTACAGTCGAGTCTTAATAGCTTACTTACAACTAGGCTCATCAGGCACTCTTCTTGACTGCAGTTGTTATTATTATATTTACATGCTTCCATCTCCCGTTTCTGGTCGGTGACAACTCGTATTTTTTGACTGTCTTTTTTCTCCCCCCCTCGCGCTCACAGACACATAACGGGTATGGCAGTCCATTCTCCCTGCAGCACGGACTACACTGCCCATGAGGCTACATTCTTCAGGGCTATGCCTGTCTAATGCCTTTATATTATAATAATTTTTGTGAATAATTTTTAAAAATATTTCTTCATGCCATTATGCGGCCCGCAAGTAGAGGTGACATGGGCCGCGAGATTAAGACACAGGCATTAGGGCCTCTCAATGCGCGTTTTGTTTGGGTTTCCACCAGCGTGGAATTACCAAAATAGAGAGGGCATAGCCTAACATATGAAACAGGAAAAGACTGCCGTGTAATCAATTTATTTCAACAAAGTAAATGTATTCTGAATACCACATTTTTAAACGGTAACTGTAACGGAATACAGTTACTCATATTTTGTATTTTAAATATGTAACGGCAGTACATGAACTCCCCAACACTGTAGTTTAGCAGCCCGTCTTTTCTAGTTTGTCAGGATTTAATGGAATTCCATTTTCTCATTATCACTTACAGCTTCACCTGGATTTTAAAAGTGTATCATTGGGACAACAAAAGCCTTTTCAGTGTAAAATTATAAACATTTGTAAAGGTGGGGGTTAGAAAATCTTTTTTTTTACTTTCTTAGAATTTATAAAATCTGATCAGAACAGACTTGCATACATCAGCCCCTCTGTTTGAAGGCTTTTCATACCATTGGACCATATTCATCTCAGGTCACTGTTAGGGTCAGTGCATTGAGATGTCTTGACGTAAGTAAATCCCAAAAAGTTGATTCTGTTCATCTGGACACAGCATTTTCAGTGAGAGAAATGTTTTGTCACTCATCCAAGTGCTTCTTCATTGTCAGCTGACTGCAGGTGTCCCAACCTTATAAACAGTACATTTGCACAATGACTGAAACTTGCACAACTTCAATGAACAATGGGCTGTTCATTGAAGTGGTGCAATGGTCAGTTCCTTGATCATTAATAGAAAAACTGTCATGACCATTGATCAACAACCACTGATCAAAGACCGTGACCATGAGTACCATTCACAGAGAGTACGGGAGCGGCATTGTAAGATAGCGAAAGATGTACTCTTAGGCCCCCTCCTCGAGTCAGAGATGGTCTTTCCCTTTTCATGTAAATAGCCTCCTAGACTCAAACCAGCGTTCCTTCCTGTCCAGGATGTGTCCTCATCATTGAAACAGTGTCCACTGGCCTGTAGGTGCAAATAGACTGCAGAGTCCTGGACTGACGAGGTGGCTTTTCTGTGTTGTGCCATCCTCTTAGCCAGAGGTTGTTTGGCTTCCCTGATATATAAAACACAGCAATCCTCCTGGCACTTAACAGCGTACATTACTCTGTTTGTGTTGGGGGATCCGATCCTTGGGGTGGACCAATTTTTGCGCTGTGTGTTTTGGGGTTTAAAAGCCACAGAGATGTGTTGTTTAGAAAAAATGCGTCTCAACTGTTCCAATACTGCTGATACACAGGGGATCACTAAGGGTTTTCGCTTGGGCAGCAGTTGTCCTTCTCTGTGTAACACAGTGGTTCCCAAACTTTTTTTGCTGGGCCCCCCTTTGTTTTACAGAAAAATGTTCGCGCCCCCCCCCCCCCCCCCCCCCCCACCTCGCGCACACGCACGCACACTAACATTAATGCACGCTAACACATCCTCCAACCACACACACCCATATTTTGCTCAATTGCGGTTTTCACACCTCAAACATTTAGTAAGCAATAAGGCAAATACAAGTAATCTGCAGGTAGTAAGAAAATAAACTACGAACTCTTTTACGCTACGTCCGCACCTACACGGGTATTTTTGAAAACGCAGCTGTTTCGTCCACACGTAAACGGCGTTTTAAATCACCGAAAACTGAGACTCATTTTTTGCGTTTACGTGTGGACGAGGAATACATAGTTCGTCATGCAACGTTAAAGGTATTTTCCTTTTTTCACGTCGGCCAAACACTTTGGGAAGGTCTGGTATAACAGGACATTATGCAGTTTAATAAGTTGGTAACAGCAAGATTTAGCCAAAGTATTTTAAAGCCTCCCAATTGCCTTTGGGATTCAACAGTTGGTATCTTTTGTTAATTCTTTTGTGGAATCATGTATTCATAATATTGTTTAAAAAAGATTAAGAAGTATTAGCCCCCAAATGTACTCTTTAAAACAAAAAATTAAAAACCTAATTCATATAAATATTTATTTTATTAGTTATTTATAGAATAACATTTATATCACTAAATGTGAGCACTTCTATTTTGACCCTTGTAAGGGCTGTGCTAACCTTTCATTAGCCTGGGCTATAAAGGAACTGTGGTCAGTATTAGGACCCTACATTCTGTTTCTTTTAAATACTGCATTGATGACTGGAGTCTTCCCTGAATGTTTTAAATCAGCTGTGGTAGTGCCAATCTTGAAAAAGCCTGGACTAGACGTTGACATGGTTGCAAACTATCGACCCATCTCACATCTGTCTTTTTTTTCTAAGGTCTTTGAAAAAGTTGTTTTTAAGCAGCTCACTGAGCATCTGTCAACAAACAATCTGTTTGAACCATTTCAGTCTGCTTTTAGATCAAATCACTCCACAGAAACAGCTTTAATCAAAGTGGCAAACGATCTGTTGGTAAATGCAGACAACGATCGCACTTCAGTTTTAGTACTACTAGATCTAAGTGCTGCGTTTGACACTGTGGATCACTGTATTTTATTGGATAGGCTTGAACATTTTATTGGAGTTACAGGAAATGTTTTATCATGGCTGAGATCTTACTTGTCTGGGAGATCTCAGACTGTTAATTTTAAAAATGATCTCTCTGAGACCTGTGCAGTGGGGCATGGGGTGCCTCAGGGCTCTGTACTTGGCCCATTGCTCTGTATCCGCTTCCTCTTGGTGTTCTTTTACGTTCTTTTAATGTAACTTTTCATTGTTACGCTGACGACCTGCAGCTTTATGTTCCTTTAACCACTGGAAATTGTGCTGAAGTGTCTAAATTAGAACTGTGTCTATCTGCAAATTAGGGGCTGGTTATCGGATCATTTCCTGCTTCTTAATACTGATAAGACAGAGTAGATAGTCACTGGACTACAAAAATTTCAATACTTGTCCCAAAATTTCATCTTGAAAATTGATGACTATGTCATAAATTGCAGGGACAAGGTTAAAAGCTTGGGTGTGTGGTTCGACATGGTGCTGTCTTTCTCATGTAAAAAAGATAACAAAGACAGCCTTTTATCATTAAGGAACATAGCCAAAATCAGTCAAGTTTTATCAAGCAACACTGCAGAGGTTTACAGATGGTGCAAAATGCAGCTGCACGCATTTTAACTAAAACTGGAAAATTTGAGCACATTACCCCTGTATTGAAATCCCTTCATTGACTACTTTGTCAGGTTCGAGCAGATTTTGATTTTAAGGTCCTGCTGCTCACCTACAAGGCTTTAAATGGTTTGGCACCTTCAAACCTCTCTGATCTTTTGCACCCTTATGTTCCATCCCGTGCTCTCCGATCTCAGGATTCTGGCCTTTTAAAGGTCATTGAGCCAGAAAAAAAAGTACTGGAGAGCGTGCTTTTTCTTTTCGTGCCCCATTTTGTGGAACAACCTCCCTCAAGATATTAGGGGGGGGGCGTGCTCGCAAGCCACAGCCCTGAGGTTTATCCTCCTAGTGTTACATGGATTAGCAGCAGTCCAACCTTTGACTCCTGTTAGGGATGACTTGACTCGTGGGTCTTTTCAGGTAGGGTCCAGTCATTGTTATATGTGTACTGGAGATGGAAACTACTTCCATCAGAACAAGGCCTTTCCTTTTGCTGTACAGAAGCTGCATATTTTAGGTGTGGCTTCTATACAATAGTATTTAACGGATCATAAATTATAAAATGCATTCCATTTTGCATTCAGTAAGATGCTAAATTACAGACAGAGGGAATTATCTCCTAAAGAAAATGTTTACTGAAGTCACAGAAGAAGGGAATCAAGGGTTTCTTTTCCATAGACTTCTTTACAACCTCCAGTCTTTTTTCAACAAAAGAAGCCACTTGTACTTCTGCATAAGCTGCACTTTTAGACCTAGAGACTACATCCATCTTTTATTTGTAGTTTGTTTAAATGTACCAACTAACTGAATCAGTACAAAAGTAAACATGTCAAAATGGTGGTGTTCAGCTAGTTGGAAGTATTTCATTTTCAGGAACAGTGTAGCTTTCATTAAGCTGCATCCATGAGTGTGTGAGTCTGGATGGAATAGTTAGAAAACACTTCAAGGCATAGAATAGAAGTGCTACATGAATGTAGGTGTGATTGGAAGAATGTGGTATGTGCAAGTACCTTTACTTTTAGCATGGCGGCTTTAATGAGACCATAATTAATACTTGTCACACCACCTTAAAACACAAACTGTGATTGTTACACTTTTGTTTTGAATACATATTCAGCAAACAATCATTAATCTGTAGAGGTGTAGTTCTTCCCATTAAATTTGGGGGAAAGCCAAATTAACAGTCTCCCTTTTTTGCCAGTCTTTATGTTAGGCATAAAGGGGACTAAGAAGAGCACACAGTTATGTTTGACTCTTGTATGCATGTGTGTCTGTATGTGTGTGCCGTGCTTACTCACTTCTTGTGTTAAGTGTCTACAGATCCTAAATAACCATGCACATGTGTATAGAAGCAATTTACAAAGCCCTGTGTAATCTTCCTTTTTACTTTGCTCCTGGTTTCATCTGCAGGGGATTACAGTAGCACTTTTTGTGTGGAATGTGCAAAAGGAGGAGGGAAATACAAAATGGTGGAAAAAGGAAAACAAATTGTAGCATAATCTCTGCAGAAAAAAGATGACCGAGTGAGGGAGTCCCACGCACCCTCCATCTTTTTGGGGGGCTAGAAAATCCCATAATCCTTAATGTTTGATGTCTCAAAGCTAATGGCGTTTATTAGGACAGCCCAAAAGGTGCTTTGTCCACAATGTGGTTGCTGTTGAGGTTTTGAATGACATTGCAGGGAGAGAGCTGGTAACTTTAGCTTAATCTGGGCTTATCCAGCCCTGATGCATGCACAGGTGTGTGGCCCTTAAACCCACAAAAGGCCATGCTCTCCCGTGCGAGCCAAAGATCAATCCTGCTCCAGGGGCTGAAGATGTCCAGAGGAATACATGCTGCACCTTTAACCCAGGAGGTTTTAGCCCCCTCATGAACTGAACTGCCTATTATCACATTTTAATTAAAAGGCTGCTCATTTTTCCCTTACCTGCTCAATAAGATATGGAATGATCTTTTCCTGCTGAATCACTTTACATTTCTTAAAGCAAGTCATGGAGGTTGAGTTGCACATAGTCAACTGCAGGATTTTTGTTTTGACCTCTCCATTCAACCCAGAGACTTTTGTTTTGTGTTTTGACCATAAATCCTGTCAGTTCATATATTCAGCAGTAGTGATTTGTGTCGCACTAGAATATTCTAGTGCCTCTGTCAGTGCGCCCCAGGGCGGCTGTGGCTACACTGTAGCTTGCCATCACCAGTGTGTGAATGTGTGTGTGAATGGGTGGATGATTGTGTATAGTGTAAAGCGCTTTGGGGTCCTTAGGACCAAGTAAAGCGCTATACAAATACAGACCATTTACCATTTACCATATTCAGTCACTATGGATGGTAACATCTTACATCTTAACTTAGCATCTTGCCCTCAGAAAACATGACCTTTAAAATGTAAATCAAATATGTCAAAGTTGGTTTGAGTACCCAGTGTATATATCAGATTGCACCAGTCTGAATATAGTACCACTAAATTTCCAGGGCATTCACTGCTAGCAAACAAACATGAGTGGCTGTAGCTTAGGTCGAGCAGGTCTTCTGCTGATCGGAAGGTTGGTGGTTCGATCCTCCATGTCAAGTATCCTTGGGCAAGATACTAACCAAGTTGTTCTCCAATGCGTCTATCGGAGTGTGAACGCAGTTAGAAAGCACTAATAGAGCACTATAGAGAAAGTGCTTATGAGAAAGGGTGTGATCGGGTAAATGTGGCATGTTGTATAGAGTGCTTTAAGTACTCCAGGAGAGTAGAAAAGTGCTATATAAGAATCAGTCCATTTGCATCATGTTTGCTGCCTCCTGTGCAGTCTTTCAGAGAGGACACAGAGCAACAAGATAATCCAGTGGAAGTGGTGTCTGTGGTTCTGGTGGGCTACAGGTTGCACCTGAGGCAAGTAAAAAATTATTGACATCTTGTATAATTTGTCTACATATTGGTGATAGGTATCCCAGTCATTTAAGTTTCTAAAGGGGGTTCCATATGAAACAGCTCTGGATTTGTTGCATATTGATGTAGGTGCCAGGTTTTGAAAGCGAAAAAAAAAATTATATCTCTGGTTACTCTGTTTATTGAAACTGCTCATAAAAGGTCTGAAATTTTTAAGGTACCCACTGTTAATATTTAAGTTGTTTCAGTTCAGTGTCACAATTTGCATCACATCATGTTACATGTTAGGTGAAGTCAGATGTCTACTTGTATTAACTTCACAGAATTTTTTTCAAACCCTCTGAACTTTTCACCATAAATATATCATTTCCCACAAAAAACAACCTTTGTCTAATCTCTGTTCTTTTAAGACTTCAGAGAAACTCACTATAATTAGCTCGACACGCTCTTCATGTGGTTCATTATTCTGACCAATTTGTCAGAGAATGAATGACATTGATGTTGCCTCTGAATGTTGAAGGACTGCTGACTCTCTTATTGGATTTGCAAAGCCACTCCTTCAATAAAATTCCATATAATTCAATAACAGAAATCAAGGCTAGAGGCCCAGTGATCCATAAACACTATGATGATGAGGTCATCTCTTACCACATGCCAGCACATGATGCAATAACAGCATCATCTTCAGAGTGGCTGCTTTATTAGCCTACATAAAGAGGTACAATTATATCATGCGTTTCATTCTCAAACCTAAATACATTATGTGTGAGTAATTTGATCTCTCTGGATATGTGATGGTGTAGAAACTTTGTCAATGTAATTAATGAAAGACGAAAGAACAAAAATACAGAGGACTCTGTGTTGTGTGGATTTGGGGATCCATAACATTTTTACTAAAAGACTTCATGATATGTCCAAACCCTGGATTTCTTCAATTGCTACCATCTTCCTTCAAATAACATGCTTGGTGGTTTGAATTTCCTGCAGGGGTGATTCTGCCCCCTCAGATTTGTGGTCACACCCTGCTGACTAAAACATCCCCCACTCTCCCCCCTCCCCCCCTTTTTTTTATTTTCCCACAGATAGAGCCATATGTATAGGATGAAATACCACACACTACTTCCTGTCAGGTAGAACATGTTTCAGCATCATCCCAGTGTTACCATATCACCTTTTGCTTCTGAGATTATTTTTGGAGCTAAACTTCTTTACACCGTTTATGGGCAAAGCAAGATGAAGTCTCTATCTGTTCAACAGTTCGTGTTTACAATTACAAGGACTACAAGCAACAGGAGGCATCAGCTGGTGGCTGTACATGTGCGATTGCCAAAGCAGTCAACAGCATGGTTTTATTGTTGTTATTGTTGTTATTTGTTTGTTTGTTCGCCTGTCATGATAAGATTACTCTTTTGAGTTACGACATATTTGTACCTTGTTATGTTCACCAATCCAACACTCAATAAGGCTTCAAAGAAACATGTAATTAATAACGTGTCAGATATTATTCAGTCGCATTGAGCAAATGACCCTTCATTATGAGCTGCACTCAACATGTTGCTCTTGAATATAAGTATGCCTGTGGGGCTATGGTGCTTTGCTGAAGATGACAGGAAAACCGTTTCTGCCCACTGGGGACTGAGAGGTCAGCGTCAAATCAGAGTGTGCAGATTGCACTGATGTTACTTTGGTGTTAAGTAACCAGAGATAATACCTGAGAAGGTCCTTCATTGCTGTTTTACATTTTACAGCAATGTTTTACAGTTGACACTACAATAGTTAAAAATAAACATGTAAACACTAAATATGTGTCGGAGTGAGAATGTTTGTGTAAAGGCAACATTTTTAATGTTAAAATCTATAAATATTCATGAATTGTAGTCCAAGATGGCTGGTGAGCATACATGACATCCAACAAAGTGGACTGATTGAGCCAAAAGACAATTTTATTTAAGTCTGGATAAAGGGTTCGTTGATGTTAGCCAACTGCTGCCAACATCTAAACATAATCATAAAACTGAACTAAAAACTGTTTTGTGGTGATACTGGGTAAGGAAGCAATATGTTGACAATGAATATGTCCATGGTATGTTTAGCACCAACGTCATTGTGACTTACCAGATAAGTCAATTAACATTTTCACATGTTTAGATAGAAAATACCAAATATGGGAATTTCATGTAAATTCACAATATTGTTCATAAACACCAGTCCAATACAGAGACAAAAAGGACATTTTTACAGGACTACGTAGCTATCTTGAACACAAAGTGCATCCTTATAGAACCGCCTCTTAGCAGCAATAACTTAAATACTTACATAATTGTCTTCTGTATCAGTCTCTCATATGATTATAGAGGAAATCTGGTCCACTCTTTCTTACAACATTACTTCAGCTCATTACTTCAGGTTTGTGGGCATACATTTATCCACAGCTCTCAGTGTCATGATCTGTGATGGCAGACCGTGTGGAGAGCAGTGGACCCAAATGCAGACGAACTAAACGTGGAAACGAAACTAGATTATAACAAAATAGCGAAAAACAGAATATTAATCAAACATGAAAACCACCTAATTAAGAAACTAATCGCAATAACCTAAACTGGGAAACAGAAATATACATGAAAACCAGGAACATACATGACCACTTGAGATATGGGAAGGTTAACAGATGGCAAGTACTCTCCCAGAGTACTTAAAGCGCTGTACAACATGCCCCATTCACTTCCTTCTATACTTAAGTGCAATCTAACCAACATTCACAAACATTCACACTCCGATGGATGCATTAGAGAGCAAACTTGGGGTTAGTATCTTGCCCAAGGATACTTGGCATGCAGACTGTGGAAGCCAGTCAGTAGCTGATCTGCTCCGCCAGCTGAGCCACAGCCACCCCATGTGGTTCAGTGGAAACACACGGGGAACACAGCTGAAACAAATGAACATGACGCCACAGAGGAAGCAAAACTAAACAAATCAAATATGGAACATGAGACTGTCAAAATAAAACAGGAAAAATAGTGAGACGTAGACTGTGATAACGCAAGCTACATAATAGGA
Source organism: Rhamphochromis longiceps (assembly GCF_057381845.1). NCBI lineage: Eukaryota > Metazoa > Chordata > Actinopteri > Cichliformes > Cichlidae > Rhamphochromis > Rhamphochromis longiceps. Next base: position 7,206,545 of record NC_140562.1, read on the forward strand.
CATGGAGCAGACATGAAACACATGACAGACTGGGGAGACGGCATGGAAGACAAGGAGAGGAACACGGTAAGGACGACAAAACACAGATGCCACTAAGATGGCAAGGGAGAGTAAGAGGGGACCATGAGGATGAGGGAGGGAGAGAGAGCATGAGAGAGTGGGAGGGAGGCATGACAGGCTGAGGGAAACATGGACAAACATGACAGACAGAGGAGACAGGAGGCATGGAATGAAAGTGAAGAAGGAAACATGGGAACAGAAAGGGGAAACAAGACGCGTACATAAACACAGCCTAATGGACAAGTAACAAGTAACTAAACTGATCACAAGTAAACAAAGAACTAACCAGTTAAACCTCAATAATTATACATAACAGTCACCAAAACACAACTGGCCCAGAATCATGACAGTCAGATTCCAGCACATGATTTCCATCACATTGAGGGATGGACTTTGACTGGGTCATTACTATAGTCAAAGTCTATCTTTACTATCTTTTTTTTTTAGCCAGTCTGTTGTAGATTTGCTACTGTGTTTGGCGCCCTTTTTCTTGACCCAGTTTTAGCTAAGTTTAGCTGTCAACAACCAGTCTTTCTCTTGATAACTTTGGGGAAAACCTAACCTGAACTACTCATATTGTTTCAGTTTTTTTCTAATTGTGCTTTCATTAACTTTATCATTTAGAACTTTAAGTGAGGCCTGTGGGGTTTTAGATGTAGCTCCTAGGGGTGAATTTACTGCTACGTCAAGTGCTGGGAAAATTTTGGCATTGTGTGAAACGTTCCACACCAGCAAACTACCCAAACTTCTCTGTTGTGGTCATACAAGATTAATTAAGTGCATTTGATTAGTAGCAACTGCTTGTCCATTGTCCTTTTAAATCCTGTGGAAACAGTAAAACTGCTGTTATTTTTTATGAGACTGTATAGAGTTCTGTGAAGATGTTCTTTTTCTCATTACTGTAAATTATATTTTAGTGAGTTTTCAATTTGAGCCCATTTGGTTCAGTTAAACTCATTTCCACAGTTTCATGATGTACCATGGAACCAATAACTGGTACTGGTCATCTGATTGGAGAACTCTGATTTTCCTGGTTCCTTCAACCTGCATTTCAAAATATCTTTGAGCAAGATACTTGTAGTATCAGGTAAATGAGAAGAGGTAGGAACGTTTGTGCTGGATTGTTGTTGGGAGGGGGATATAAAAATAATAAAGGACACTGACAGGAGTAATGGCGGGTCTCGTGTGTCTATGAGTTATGTCTCCAGTTAGATAGCACACACAACCTCCAAAAATGGAACAATCCTGAACCCTGAGATCGTGTCTAACCAGATACTTACTCTGCTGAAAAACTAGTTAATGCATTTGTTACTTCTAAGTTGAACTATTGTAATTTATTAGTATCAGGGGTTTTTTTTTTTTCAAAAAACTCCCTGAAAAGCATTCAATTTATCCAAAATGCTGCAGCAAGAATACTGACAGGGACTAAAAAGACAGCCTGATAACTTCTGGTTCCCTGTTAAATCCAAAATCAAATTCAAAAGTCTTATCATCTCATATAAGGTTTTGAATAATCAGGCCCTATCTTAACTTACGAACCTTACAGTACAGTATAACCCCAGTAGAACACGTCACTCTTTGACTACTGGTTTACTTGTGGTTCTTAGGCTATTTAAAAGTAGAATGTGAGGCAGAGCATAGAAGACAGACATCCTCTTATCTTTTAAGATTAGGTTTAAAACTTTCCTTTTTAAGATATAGTTTGGCTGGATCAGATGACCCCAAATCTTCTCTTAGTTGCAGTGTCATAGACCTAGATGCTGGAGATTTCCAGAAATGCAGTGTTTCTTCTTCACTCATCCTTGCTCACTCTCTTTGTGCTTATACACCATTCTGCATTTTATCATTAGTTATTACTATTACAAAAAAACTATATCATGACAAAGCATGTAATACACATGCCAGTCCCGACAATGTTGTTAATGTTGTTGGTTTTTACTTTAACCATCTTTATTTATTTATTTTTGTTTTCTAACAGTGAAACAGACAGTAGTGATTTTCGTGCAATTGTCAACTTATTATGGGATTTCTCAGAGTGAACTGAGTATATGGACATGATCAGTTTGTGTTTTTTTTTTCTCAGTTGGATTGGTTTCATGGTGTCAGGTTGAGCCTTAAAGTGTAGAGTCTCAAAATCCCAAAGCCTTAATCTTAAAACTAGCAGTTACAGAGGATACCACATTCACCATTTTTTTGTAAATAAAATCTACATATATGCAGTGTTGGGATCCCATACAGTTGCCCTGGCATGTACCCCTAATGTGCAGTGCTAATTGCAGCTTTTTGAACCAAATCAAACTCCTCCTCTGCTGCTTCTGAGGTGACTAATTTCCCCTGTAAACCCTTGCTCCAGTCACGCATGGCTTGCTGTTTTCTCTGCAAGCCTTTGATAGTGGTGCAGTAGCATTAATTGTTTTGTACTGTTTGGTCACCACTCCCTGTAGGTGGGCTCCATTATCTATACCAACTCCATAGATAGACCCCTGTGTCATGTCAGGGCCCCCTGCTCGGAGAAAATTGGCAATTAGGAGACCGGCATCTCAAGGCTTATACTGGGATTTCTGTTTGATGGCGTTTCTGAGTCATTATTATGGGTGAATTGTTATAAAATGTTCCATGGCTACTATTGCTATACTTAAATGTCTTTAGACATGCAAAGATGTCACAGAAGTCTCAATAGGGTTGATCTAGTCACACAAGTATGAGTGCTTGCCATTACGTTAAAAGATTATGACTCTGTATGTGTCTGCTACATCTTAAGTTCCAAATTTTGGTAAAAGACAGGTTATTTTTAGAGAATGTCCTATATATATATATATATATATATATATATATATATATATATATATATATATATATAGATATATATATAGATATATATAGATATATATAGATATATATATATATATAGATATAGGGGCAGTACCCTCCATGGAGAAGGAGGCTAGAGGGCAAGATCAAAGTAGCACGGAGGGAGGTTAGCCAACTAACGGAGTTGCAGAAAGGTGCGACAAATAAGGTGCCTAAGAAATACAGCAAGCTGTCCATACCTGAGGCCTTGGAAACTGCCAAGCAAAGACTCACAGCCTTGGCCAGCCGCTTGAGGAGGTACACCAGAGAGATGGAAGGCAGGAGAATAAACCAGCTGTTCTCCACAGAACCAGCAAAGGTGTACTCTCAGTGGCAAGGGAACAATAAGAGAACAGCACCACCAAGGCTGGAGACGGAGCAATACTGGAAGGGCATATGGGAGAAGGATGCAACCCATAACGGCAATGCTCAGTGGCTAGAGGATCTGAGGGCAGACCACAGCGACCTCCCTGAACAGGGTCCAGTAACCATCACAGTGTCAGATATCCAAGAAAGGGTCTCCAGTATGAAGAGTTGGACAGCACCAGGGCCCAACATTGTTCACGCCTACTGGCTGAAGAAGCTGACTGCACTCCACGAGCGTCTGGCAGCACAAATGAACCAGCTGCTAGTTAACGAGAGACACCCGGAATGGCTAACTGAAGGCCGGACGGTCCTGATCCCCAAGGACCCCAAGAAGGGACCGGTCCCCTCCAACTACCGACCAATAACCTGCCTCAGTACTACATGGAAGCTCTTGTCAGGCATCATATCGGCTAAGATGAACAGGCACATGGGTCAATACATGAGCGGGACACAGAAAGGAATAGGCAAGAATACCAGAGGCGCAAAACACCAGCTACTGGTAGACAGAACAATCAGCCGAGACTGCAAGACCAGACTGACCAACCTGTGCACTGCCTGGATTGATTACAAGAAGGCCTATGACTCAATGCCCCACAGCTGGATACTGGATGCCTAGAATTGTACAAGATCAATGGGACCCTAAGAGCCTTCATCAGGAACTCAATGGGGATGTGGCGTACAACACTAGAGGCCGACTCCAAGCCCATAGCACAAGTCACCATCAAGTGCGGGATCTACCAAGGAGATGCTCTGTCCCCACTGCTGTTCTGCATAGGCCTGAACCCCCTCAGTGAGATCATTAACAAGACTGGCTACGGATACCGACTACGGAACGGAGCAGTTGTCAGCCACCTCCTGTACATGGATGACATCAAGCTGTATGCCAAGAGTGAACGAGACATCGATTCACTGATCCACACTACCAGGCTATACAGCAATGACATTGGAATGTCGTTCGGACTGGAGAAGTGTAGTCGGATGGTAACAAAGAGAGGGAAGGTAGTCAGAACTGAGGGGATTGAACTACCAGAAGGCAACATTGCAGACATAGAGGACAGTTACAAGTACTTGGGGATCCCGCAGGCGAATGGGAACCATGAAGAGGCCGCTAGAAAAGCTGCAACCACCAAGTACCTGCAGAGGGTCAGGCAAGTCCTGAGGAGTCAGCTGAATGGTAAGAACAAGATCCGGGCCATCAACACGTACGCCCTGCCCGTGATCAGGTACCCTGCTGGGGTAATAGGCTGGCCAAAGGAGGAGATAGAAGCCACTGACATAAAGACAAGAAAGCTCCTCACCATGCATGGAGGGTTTCACCCCAAGTCCAGCACCCTGAGGCTGTACGCTAAGCGGAAGGAAGGGGGCCGGGGACTGGTGAGTGTCAGCACCACAGTCCAGGATGAGACAACGAACATCCAAGAATACATTGGGAAGATGACCCCAACTGACCAAGTGCTCAGTGAATACCTCCGGCAGCAGAAACCCAAGAAAGAGGAGGGAGACGAGGAACCATCATGGAAGGACAAGCCCCTGCACGGTATGTACCACCGGCAGATAGAGGAGGTGGCTGATATCCAGAAATCCTACCAGTGGCTGGACAAAGCTGGACTGAAAGACAGCACAGAGGCACTAATCATGGCAGCACAAGAACAAGCTCTGAGCACAAGATCCATAGAGGCTGGGGTCTATCACACCAGGCAAGACCCCAGGTGCAGGCTGTGTAAAGATGCCCCAGAGACAATCCAGCACATAACAGCAGGGTGCAAGACGCTAGCAGGCAAGGCATACATGGAACGCCATAACCAAGTGGCCGGCATAGTGTACAGGAACATCTGTGCCGAGTATAACCTGGAAGTCCCGAGGTCAAAATGGGAGATGCCCCCAAGGGTGGTGGAGAATGACCGAGCTAAGATCCTGTGGGACTTCCAGATACAGACGGACAAAATGGTGGTGGCTAACCAACCGGACATAGTGGTGGTAGACAAACAGAAGAAGACGGCCGTAGTGATCGATGTAGCGGTTCCGAATGACAGCAACATCAGGAAGAAGGAACACGAGAAGCTGGAGAAATACCAAGGGCTCAGAGAAGAGCTCGAGAGGATGTGGAGGGTGAAGGTAACGGTCGTCCCCGTGGTAATCGGAGCACTAGGTGCGGTGACTCCCAAGCTAGGCGAGTGGCTCCAGCAGATCCCGGGAACAACATCGGAGATCTCTGTCCAGAAGAGCGCAGTCCTGGGAACAGCTAAGATACTGCGCAGGACCCTCAAGCTCCCAGGCCTCTGGTAGAGGACCCGAGCTTGAAGGATAAACCGCCCGCAGGGGCGTGCTGGGTGTGTATATCTCAAGCTATGTCTGGACAAAAGATCCTCTGGGAACAAGAGGGGAAATGTGTGTGCATTGCACAAGCTTATGTTTGAGGCCGGGGACCTTTTTCAGTAGTTTGGCCCTGTCAAGTTCCAAAAAAAGTTTTTGAAAAGTTCTTCAGCTCCTTCAGATATTCGAGGTTGAGGGCATATATCAGTCCCATCAGCAGTACACATGCCTTTGTTCGGCTTCCACATCCCTCCATCACTTGGTTTCCCTCAATCACAATGGACACATCTGATGGATCCTCCTCAGCCATGATGTTGTGGATCACGATCACCTTCATCTTATTGTCTGTGTAATCCTCACATTCCTACGTGTTAAAAAGAAAGAAACAAAAAGCATACACATGTTTTATTTTATTTTATTTAAGATGCTTTTTCAATATATTTCAGTTTATCTAAAAAGGGGAGCGGACAGAAGATGAATGGAGAAGGGGAGAACAGGGGATAGGAGAGGACAGGAGAGAAGAACATTAGGATCCCTTGAGTTAATAAGTAATCTGTTATCAATATGACATACCTGGCAGTCATGAAAAAGATCTTCTTGTCTTTCCCCGAGGCAGCTAATGAGGCAGCAGATAAGGAGGTGCCTTTTCTTCTAAATGCTTTGTGTCTGTAGGAAGATACAATTTAGTGAAGAGACTAAGTCAAGTGATTTACTTACATTAAGACTGAATTAAAAACAAAAACGTGGCTGCTGATGTCTATCTCCAGCTTTCAACAGGTGAGAGGCTGGGTACACCCTGGAAAGTCAATCACAAGGCAACATAGAGACAGACAGGATAAACAACCATGCACACACACACTCAAACCTAAGGACAATTTGGAGAGACCAATTTACCTAACAGTCCTGTTTTCTGACTGTGGGAGGAAGCCGGAATACCTGGGGGGAACCCACACATGCACAGGGAGAACATGCAAACCCCATGCATAAAGACCCTGGGCCAGGATTCGAACCCAGGACCTTCTTGCTATCCACTGCAGCCCTCCATAATTACATATTTGTGAAAAAAGTCAAATAACATACATCATTCAAAGTGTCCAGCAGAGGTCTTATCTCGGAACCAACAGCTCCTCCTTTGGCACCCATAAGCTGCAAAAGACCTGGTGTGTACTCATCAAGTTTCAGCATGAATGTCTCCACCAACGAAACTGGTGATGCGTCTGAACTCTTCGATGATCTAAGAAGTAAGGGGACAAAAAAAATGAAATTTTAAATGCCAGACCAGATCTCATAGTTATAACATGAATGTTTTTTTTATTTATCTGTTTTCCTCCTGAAAAATCTCCCTATAGCTGGAGTTCATGATGCTGCTGTGTCCCATTGTTTCCACGCAGTGCGCTCATCTGAGCGGATAATGAAGCAGATACGCGAGCAAAACTGTATCTGCATGACAGAACAAGCGACTACTGCTGCGCACATTTTTAAATACAAGCAAGCATGCTTCAGAGCTTTTCAGAAAGTTCTGGTGCTGCTAAAACAAAGCCGCCAGTTACAGCTGGGAGAAAGCTTTCTGTGAGCTCTCCGCGATGATGAGGAGCTACAGATCAATGGGGAGAGGCAGACAGAAGCAACAGCTGATGTTTAAGAGTTTAAAACACGACTGTTGGGAATGATCTTCCCAATGTTCATAGAATCTCAAAGACATACAGGATTTAAGTTTGTTTACCTGTTTTATGTGTTGACCCAGAAGCAGAGCCACCACAACTTAAGGATTGCCCCTCTCATTTCTCAAAAAAAATCGTCTGACGTCCATTTTCTTTTCCATCAAGGCAGGAAAGTAGTTTGCAAAGACTGTGATTCAACTTCATGGGCTTCATCCTCCTGGGGACGCATTTGTAGACCAATTACGCCACAGCGACGCGCCGAAGGCTGTCCAAATTCGTAGACTCCTCAAAATGTAGCCGACAAATGCGTCCTTCTTTTCTTCAAATTTTAAGGATTGGTTGGGTGTGTCCTTCGTGGCCCACCATATCCCAAGATTCATGGCGCGGCCCAGCCAAACTCCAGTTTCCGGCAATGGCGGCCGCTACTAAGTTTTAAAATTACTCTTTCTGGGTCACAAAATAAACTGTTAACATGTTTTCAGGCGAGAATGTGGGTGTGTAAACTGCAACTATCTGCTCCGTTTATCGAGACATCGCATATTTGCAAAAGTGCTTCGACGTATTCGGAGACGTCTGTTACCCACCAGCTCGATAGATAGCCGAGAGCTCGAGGGTTACTAGAGCCGCCGAGAACGGCACAATCCCAGCACATCATTTTCAGATCACCGCGGTCTTTCGCTACTCTGGTTAAACATAGGTTTATATCCGGCCTACCTAAGCATCTGGCATCCTTGTACAAACGTGGCAGCCCTACTGTTGGGACTGAATGCCCATCCCTAAACCTACTTGTTTAAACTGGATTACTAGCTTTAATACAGATTTTACTTACTGTCATATCATGGGTTTTTTTGTTTTTTTTAATTTGTTGTTCGTGGTTGTATTTTGCTGGTTTCTGTATTTTAATTTATTAGAATCTATTTTAATCTACTGTTTTGTCTTTTTCTCTTTGTAAGGTGACCTTGGGTTTTAGAAAGGCGCCATGAAATAAAATGTATTATTACATTATTATTATTATTAAGCTTCTATACCTCTAGTAACATCTGCTGTCTTTTTGCTCAGGTCACTGTTAAAAAACACAAGAAGAAGAAAAACAGTGTCAATGAGACTTCTATCAGGATAAATAAATGACATGATAACTAGCAAACCTTCAATATATGTTCTTATTTTCGTCTTACTTTTATCAACAAATTAAGACAAGAAATTTAACTCTCTGTGTGTGTGTGTGTGTGTGTGTGTGTGTGTGTGTGTGTGTGTGTGTGTGTGTGTGTGTGTGTGTGTGTGTGTGTGTGTGTTGGTTGTTTTTTTAACCCTAGAAAAAAAAAATGAAGCTAATGAAAAGATTCCGCGTTGTCTGTTATTCATCTAAGTAGCTGGAATTAAAATGCTTTAACTATGATTTAACTATTACTGCTCTTATTGATATTGAATGAACTATGATATTATTATTATTATTATTATTATTATTATTATTATTATTATTATTATTATTATTATTATTATTAAATCATTGCTAATATTATATTATATTATAAAATTAAGTGCTGACATTCCAGTTTGGCTACATATATAAATCCGGTACATAAACAGTACAGCAACAAAGCACAGAGCTCCAGGGATTTATAAATAAATTACTTTTTAAGTGAATCACAATTGTTTGACTTCAACTTTTTAAATCCATTCAATGACCATTCAGTTTATGGTCATTATTATTTCCATGACTGCCCTTCTGCTAATTGGAGGGCTTTGTTTTCATAAAGTGATGATAAACAGACCGGTGATGGAGGTGGTGGGGTGTTACTGACTCATAGATGGGTCACGCTCACTGGACATTTTTCCATTTAAAGAGGCCAATTAGTCCTGCAGACGTGCCTGCTCATCAGAATGCCGATCAGGTCGAAGGCACAAACAAACACACCCAGGACCTTATTATCCTGCTGTACTCTTCAGAAGCCATGAAGCAATTTCTGCCCTTAATGTGACATTTCCGCAAAAAATGTATGCTACAGGCCTTTGTAAATGTTTGTGTACCACTGGGGTAATGATATAGTTGGCTGTACTGACCAAAATCACCTAAATCTGTGTTTTGCTTATGGTACGCAAATTTTTGCACATTGTAATGTTAGTTACAGTGTATTAAGTACTCACAGCCTGCAAATTTTAAAAGAGCAAATAATATTTTTAGTTGGGCTAGAAAGCCAAGTGTTTACTTCCTGGAAAAACACCAAATTTTACACTCCTGCCATAATCCATATAGTTGCAGTTTAATTTCATGACACACTATTCTTAAATTTTTGTACAGTTTCTTCACCGTTTAATAACTGTTAACATTACCAGATATTTTGGTGTAAATGCATTTATATGGACAATAATATTGAAACTGAAACTCTGCTCTTGTGCTTTAATTTATATTATCTTATATTTCTTTAAGTAAAAGAGCCCCATGAATGGACAGGTATATAAATCAACAGATTTTCAGAAGTTGTACATTTCTGTATTGATTTTTTTTTTTATTATTTAACTTAGAAAATATTCAAATACAGAGGGAGCCCAGGAAGCTGAGAGCAAAGTCCTCTATTGGGGTGATACAGTATTATGGGGTCTGATTATTCTAGACCTCGTAAGTGGTCATAAGACTTTTAACCTTCTCCAGGCAGACATTGCAGATTTGCAACAGTTAAGAACTAACAACCTGATTACCCCACATACATATTTTATGAGGTTTTTTTTACTCAGAAGTACCACTGCAGGACTTGGTTGTGCATTAGCAGCAAAAAACTTAATTTGGGCCTGAGAGGGTTAAATTTGATTCTGGATTTAAGAGGAAGACAATGAAATGGGTTAGTAATTATAGCTGGAAGTGGAAAACACAGCTCTGTTAGCTAATATAGTCTAATATAAAGGTGTTTGGACTATGGCAGGAAGTCAGGCTCCCAATTGGGAACATGTAAGCTCTCTACAGAAAGGCAGCAGTTAGGATTTGAAGTAACAGGTTTAATTGCTTAAGCATCAAGCAACCTATAATTTAGCTTCCACTGTGATACAAATTGCCTAAAGTCTGTGCTTCTGTTTTAGTGAGTAAAATTCTATTACTTTACTAGCTTGTTACTTTACACAAACTAGCAAATGTATCTGAGGTGCAACTTTACACTTTATAAATGCCACCTGCTACTGATCCTTGCTAGCTAGTATAACTAGCTAACTTGATAACTTGAGTCTTCATTCTCCCTAATATTATCACCTCCTCTCCAAAAAAAAACAACTAACAGCTAACATGGTAGGCCCCAAAACATTAATGCTGAATCTTCAGTACGCAGAGTTAAAAACCTAATGGGGGACTATGCCCATATGCAGTCTGTAGTAAAAACAATGAAAAAATATATTATCAAAATCGAAATAGTGTAAACTATTTGACTTTTTAAAAACAGTTAAATTATGTTTTTCCATATGTGAAATAGATCCTCTGCGTGTCTAATAGGGTAAAGTAAGAACGCGGTGAAAGCAGAAACCACATTTAACCACAGTGTGTGCAGACATATATAAGAAATCCACCTGTGTCTCACAATTACTGCCACAATGGATTAATAATGCCTTTTCACACTGAATAGTTGTTAACTCCCCGACATTTCTGCATTGTTTTGGCTTTCGTTTTTTATTTTTTGAAGGTTGCAAGGCTCAGGTAAAAAATGCTATGAATGTGACAAAATAAAGAGGTGAACAACTAAGAGCTGTGTTTACCACACAGTGTTTACCCTACATTTCTCACATCAAAGTACAATTCTGATGTTTTATAAACCACCCTTAAAAAAGTTGGGAGCCAATAAGATAAATTCAGAAACTTATCAGACAGCACAGACTGCATGGCTCTTCACAATATTCATGACATTTGGAAAATTTGGAAATTTAAAATGGCAGCAAATATTTTTATCTTGGTGTTCACAAAAAAAAATACACAATCATCATCTCAATGAAGAAAATATCCATAGATCTCATGTCTGACGTTCTGGTCCATCTGGAGAGCAAAAACAGTGCTTTGGTCCACAGCCATCCACCCATCAACTCAACATCTTTGAGTTTAATCTCAGATTGCTGTGCTATCAGATGTACTAATCAAAGTTTATTTATAACTGCCAGAATTGTGTTGAGTATGGCACTAACATGTGAGCACACCTCTCCTAACCCTGCCTTACAGACAGGGGCGGATCTAGAGAAATTTTCTTAGGGTGGCATGAGGGTGGCAAAGAAATCAAATGGGGTGGCAAAATCAAAGCCTTTTTTCTTTCCAAACACATATGCAGGTGGTTACATATGGTTAAAATAATTCAAATGCAGTAAGTATACACGTTTTTCATATAAATATAGTCTATAACTTAATTATTGTCTGTATATTATTGTCTGTAGCCCACATAATTACACACTTTAGTTACTTAAAACGTGAGTTTTGATCTTATGTACTGTATAGCCTGTATAATAAATAAATATGTAGCCCAACAAGTATAAAATCCAGAAAGCTACACAACATGGGGCGGTTCATTTACAAACACAAGTCTAACTTAAGTTTCACACTGTTTTTTGTTAGAAAACAATCACATTGTTACAGCTTAAATGACACAAAATGTCAGAAATCTGCACTGTCATGAACAAAAATTTAAACCTAATTTTTCATGATTTGTTGGATTAACCCACTGAGGTCTGAAATACAACCGGCCATTTTTGACTCCTTTTGAGTTTACGCTTGTAGTTCACCCTCAGATTGTTTCATTTTGTTTTGTTCCCCTTGCCTTGTTTGGTTTCATTCTTTTCAGCTCAACTGAATTTAGTTGTTTTTTTCACTGACATACTGCATTAGGATTACAGATCTGAAATCACAGATTCAGATCTGTGATTTCAGAATACTACTAAGTATTCTGAAATCACTTAGTAGTATTCTTAGTAGAATACTACTAAGAACTTAAAATCCTAGTAGTATTTTGTTACTGTAAAAAAACCACAGACATGTTGAGTAAAATTTTACAACTTGAAATGCAAATATAAAATGTACATTTTGTAAACATATACAACTATTTATCTAAAAATGCAGCCAATACACCTGCCGTTTTTTTCATTTTGTACAACCATTTAAAAATATTACTAAAACTAAAATGAGAGAACAATCAGGTGTTGCAATAAGATGCCCCACAAATGATGTGTGGCAGTAAAAAAAAAGTTTGTCCGCCAAAAGACAGATGAGAACAGCACAGGGATAAACCTGCAGGCCTGACAACAGGAGGTGTATCACTCCGCTGGTTTTCTACTTAGTGACAGTGTTTACGTTGCAAATGTGCCTCTGTGACATTCATTAGTGCCCTCACTGACACACAAAACAAAACGACTACACAACAGAACACACTAAGTATACACACTAAACGTCACAAATCTCCCACATCTAAAAACTCTCTCGCTCTCTCTCACTCGATATCAGTCATGTGATTTGGAGGTGCAGCGTGTCCGTGGACCACAGAGGGTTAATAACACTCACCTTCCTTCCATTTCCAGAGTGTAACATCCACCCACCTGTGCAAAAAGCGAAATTCCCATGGTGCTGTTCAAAATGTGCTCTGGCACAATCATAAACATCACTTGCTACTGAAAACAAGGAAAAAGCCGGTCCTGCTATGGGCTGAACCATTTGTTAATGGTGGAGGGGGAAAACACTATGCAATATATTCAGTTTTAGCATTTATATTCACTGTTGACTGTAACTAGGCTCAAACTGTTAATGCTATCTTATTTTAATAAACAACACTGTCATATGGAAAACTGGGGTGGCACTTGGGGTGGCAAGGGATCATTTTAGGGTGGTGCTTGCCACCCTTCTAGATCCGCCCCTGCTTACAGACCATATCGCACTACTCTGTGCTTTTCCACAGCAACCCTGGCTGTCAGCGGTGGCTCATTTAACTTGTAGGACGACATTAGAAAAATACTCGGTCAACTTAACTGTTATTACACAACATTACTGTGACACAGTAAATGCCAAGTCAGTCAACCATAAGATTTACAATGAACAATTTTCTTGTTCTTTGCCTCTCACACCACACCATTATTTACTCATCCAGATTAAAAATATATGTAGCTGTATAACCTTTGAAAGCTTTTATCCTGGCAGAAGTGTAAGGTGAGCAATTCCCTACTAGATATACATAGATGTCACTGAACTGCTGCTCTGGGAGAGACATCGCCACATTTGGGAATTGAAATTTGGGGGTGGCTGTAGTTCAGGCGGTAGTGTAGGTTCTCTGTAGTGTAGGTTCTCATATTGCTGCGGGTGGTGGCGAATGGGTGAATGCACAACCCATTGAGTAAAGTGCTTTGAGTGCTCAGAAGAGTAGAAAAGTGCTATTTAAAAACCAGTCCATTTACCAATTAAAGCTGCTAGACTTTTGCTCCCAAAAAGTCATAGTTTCTCTTCATGTCTTTGCTTTTGCTCAATGCTGTCCTCGTTACAGCACATTTCTTCAATAACCATTTTGGATGTATACTATAGTCTAAGTTCTCATAATACTGCCGATGCATCCATCGGAGTGTGAATATAGTTAGAAAGCACTAAGACTGGGTGAATGTGACATGTTGTATAGAGCGCTTTGAGTACTCCGCGAGAGTAGAAAAGCGCTAAATAAGAATCAGTCCATTTACCATTCATAATGCAAATCAGAAGAAATTATGGTGAAAAACAGAGTAATGTTCGGAATAGAAATAGTACAAATAATGTGTGTCGTAAGTTGTAACTTACCCTTTCCTCTCTCCAATATTCATATCATCCCGACAAAGACCTTGTCCTTTGTTTCTAAGGGAGGGGGTACGTGAATTACTACAGCCTCTGTGATGTGTAAATAGCCTTCCCATTAGGACAATGTGATTAGAAGCCCCTCATTAGCATTTCTTCTTATTGTCAACTCTAACAATGGACACAAACAAAACATTAACATGGAAATCGGGAAAATGTACCTCATTAGTTTTCTCTATTCGAGCCCATTTCTGCATTAGTCTTGGAAATCAGAGAAAAGAAGATAACAGCATTGTTATCATTGTTGTCATGTTGATATGTTAACAAGAAAAGTAAATGATGAAACATCTAAATGCTAACACTGCTGCTTACCATCCTGAAGTTTTTAGGTCTCATCTAGAAGTAAGAAAGAAAGTAAGAAAGAAAAAAGTAGATAAACTCTCTAAATCACCAATATCGCAACTGGCAAAAGGTTAAAAGTGAGGGTTAAATAGAAGTTAAATACAAGTTATTTTGTTTTGGTCTGTTTCATCAGCTGTTTTATCACCTTCTCCCTGTCCACCTACTCCACTAACCATCACACGGACCTATTACTAATTGTGCATTTTCCTAGGAGCCAATAAACATAATTCATAAAGCACTGAGCAAGAACTACACTGATTATACACAAGGTGCTTCCACAGGCTACAAAACGTATCTGTCCAATTGGCTATTAGCCAAAACAGTAAGACTGGATTAATGATTAAATGCAGAGTGATGTATGTACAGACCATCTCTTCACTCATATACTTTCAGGGAATTAAAAGTTTTAAGCCTAATCTAAAAAACAGAGAATGTCTGTCTCTAGCAGAACATTCAGACTTCAATGAGCACATTAAAAAATATTCAGGACTGCTTTCCTTAATTTGTGCAATATCTCTAAAATTTAAAACATCCTGTCTCATGGTGATCCTGCAAAAAATAGTTCATGCAGTTATTGCTTCTAGGTTGGACTATGAACATTATTATCAGGTTGTCTTAAAAAATTATTTGAAAAGCCTTCAGTTCATCCAAAGTGATGCAACAAGAGTACTGAAGGGTGCTAGAAAGTGAGAGCATATTTTGCCTATATTGGCTTCTCTTCATTAGCTTCCAGGATCGAATTTAAAATCCTTCCCATAATAAACATCCATCCATTCGCTTCCGCTTATCCTTTTCAGGCTCGCGGGGGGCGCTGGAGCCTATCCCAGCTGTCATAGGGCGAAAGGCGGGGTACATAATAAACATGTTCGTGAAAAATCTGACCCCATCTTATCTTAAAGACCTTGTGGTACCATATCACTATCACTTAATAGTGGTTTCTAGGGTATTTAAAAGTGTAAATATATACAGTAATAAGATGGTGTGTGTGTGTGTGTGTGTGTGTGCGTGCGTGTGTGTGTGCGTGTGTGTGTGTGTGTGTGTAGAGAGAGAGAGAGAGAGAGAGAGAGAGCGAGATCTCTGCTGTTGTTCCCGGGATCTGCTGGAGCCACTCGCCTAGCTTGGGAGTCACTGCACCTAGTGCTCCAATTACCACCGGGACGACTGTTACCTTCACCCTCCACATCCTCTCGAGCTCTTCTCTGAGCCCTTGGTATTTCTCCAGCTTCTCGTGTTCCTTCTTCCTGATATTGCTGTCATTCGGAACCGCTACATCGATCACTACGGCCGTCTTCTTCTGTTTGTCTACCACCACTATGTCCGGTTGGTTAGCCACCACCATTTTGTCCGTCTGTATCTGGAAGTCCCACAGGATCTTAGCTCAGTCATTTTCCACCACCCTAGGGGGCATCTCCCATTTTGACATTGGGACTTCCAGGCCATACTCAGCACAGATGTTTCTGTATGCTACTTCCAGCCACTTTGTTCCATGTATGCCCTGCCAGCTAGCATCTTGCACCCTGCTGTGATGTGCTGGATTGTCTCAGGGGCATCTTTACACAACCTGCACCTGGGGCCTTGCCTGGTGTGATAGACCCCAGCCTCTATGGATCTTGTGCTCAGAGCTTGTTCCTGTGCTGCCATGATTAGTGCCTCTGTGCTGTCTTTCAGTCCAGCTTTGTCCAGCCACTGGTAGGATTTCTGAATGTCAGCCACCTCCTCTATCTGCTGGTGGTACATACCGTGCAGGGGCATTACCGTTCAGCTCACTCCTTAGGACTTGCCTGACCCTCTGCAGGTGGTTGCAGGCATCTTAGCGAACTCTTCATGGTCCCCATTTGCCTGTGGGATCCCCAGGTACTTGTAGCTGTCCTCTATGTCTGCAATGTTGCCTTCTGGTAGATCGATCCCCTCAGTTCTGACTACCTTCCCTCTCTTCGTTATCATCCGACTACACTTCTCCCGTCCGAACGTCATTCCATGTTGTATATGCTGGTGGTGTGGAGCAGTGAATCGATGTCTCGTTCACTCTTGGCATACAGCTTGATGTCATCCATGTACAGGAGGTGGCTGACAACTGCTCCATTCCGTAGTCGGTATCCGTAGCCAGTCTTGTTAATGATCTCACAGAGGGGGTTCAGGCCTATGAAGAACAGCAGTGGGGACAGAGCATCTCCTTGGTAGATCCCCAGTTGATGGTGACTTTTGCTATGGGCTTGAGGTTGGCCTCTAGTGTTTTTTCCGCCACATCCCCATTAAGTTCCTGATGAAGGCTCTTAGGGTCCTGTTGATCTGTATAGTTCTAGGCACTTCAGGATACAGGTGTTTGACACTGAGTCATAGGCCTTCTTGTAATCAATCCAGGCAGTGCACAGGTTGGTTAGCCTAGTCTTGCAGCCTCGGGCAACTACTCGGTCTACCACTAGCTGGTGTTTTGCGCCTCTGATATTTTCTGTGCCCCACTCATAATAATAATAATGGATTGCATTTAAATAGCGCTTTTACAATTCCACTATTCATTCACTCTCACATTCAAAAGGCTATGAATAAGATAGGAAATAAATATGAAAAATTAAAAAGGGTAAATTTAACTAGGAAGGAATAAAATATAAATTAAGGTTAAAAATGAAATAACTGTACAACACAAATTAGAATGAAGGGTAAATTTAACTGGGAAAGAATAAGATAAAATATATAAATTAAAGTTGAAAATAAAATAACTGTACAACAAAATACACAATATAGAACTATATAAGAATGTATGAAGAAATCTAAATATAAATAAATATATACACAATAACAGCAGCTGTACAAGTATTAACGGGAAATGAAGAATATAGTGACCAGTGTTGTGCAAAAACAATGTCCAGAATGTCCAGTGTGTGTGTAAGAACCATATGTGTGGGTCAGTACTGTGTGGTGGTGTGATTGAGAGACCGTATCGCCTGCGGGAAGAAGCTCCTCCTCAGTCTCTCTGTGTTGGTCTTCAGGGAGCGGAATCGCTTTCCTGACCTCAACAGAGAGAACAGTCTGTTGTTGGGATGGCTGAGGTCCTTCACGATCTTCCTGGCCTTGGTCCAGCACCGCCTGCTGTAGATTGAGTGCAGGTCAGGGAGCTCGGAGCGGATGGTGCGCTCAGCTGACCGCACAACCCTCTGTAGAGCTCGTCTGTCCTGCATGGTGCTGTTCCCGAACCAGGTTAAGATGTTTCCCGTCAGGATGCTCTCTATGGTGCACGAGTAAAAGTTCCTGAGCACCTTGGAGGGCAGTTGGAAGTCTCTCAAGCGTCTGAGGTGGTAGAGACGCTGACGGGCCTTTTTCACCACGGTGTTGATGTGACAGGACCATGACAGGTCCTGCGTGGTGTGAACTCCGAGGTATTTGAAGCTGTCCACTCTCTCCACTGGGCACTCGTTGATGACGGGGGTCTGGTAGTTCCTCTCCTGCTTAGTGCTGAAGTCCACTATCAGCTCCTTTGTCTTACTGACGTTTAGAAGGAGGTTGTTCCTCTGGCACCAGTTCTCCAGATTCCTAATCTCCTTCAGGTAGGCCGTCTCGTTGTTATCAGAGATCAGGCCCACCACGACGGTGTCGTCAGCAAACTTGATGATGGTGGTGGAGCTGGTAGTGGCCACACAGTCATATGTGTACAAAGAGTACAGCAGGGGGCTCAGAACACACCCCTGGGGGGCTCCAGTGCTGAGAGTGGTGGAGGCTGAGACATGTCCGCCCATCCTTACTGCCTGTGGTCTGCCGGTTAGGAAGTTGGAGATCCACTGACACATAGATGAGCTGAGTCCCAGATGCTCCAGCTTGGTGGTGAGTGTGGAGGGAATTATGATATTAAATGCAGAGCTGTAGTCTATGAAGAGCATTTTAACATAATTCCCCCTTCTAGTGTCCAAGTGAGTGAGTGATGTGTGGAGGAGATGAGAGATGGCATCGTCTGTGGAACGATTTGGACGGTAAGCGAACTGTAGTGGGTCCAGTGTGTCTGGTAGTGAAGAAATGATGAAGTCTCTGACCAGGCGTTCAAAGCACTTCATCACTACTGAGGTGAGGGCTACAGGGCGATAGTCATTGAGAGAAGCAGGGTGGGGTTTCTTCGGGACGGGAACAATGATGGACTCTTTGAAGCATGTGGGGATCACCGACTAAAGAGATGTTGAATATCTCAGTGAACACAGGAGCTAGCTGGTATGCGCAGTCTCTTAGGATACGACCTGGGATGCCGTCTGGTCCTGCTGCTTTCCTGGTGTTCACTCTCTTGAAGGCTCTCCTTACTTCATGCTCGGAGATGACGAGCACGTTTCCGGTGCTGGCAGTATCTTCCTGCCTGCAGCCGTTAGCGCCGCTAGCACTAGCATTGTTGGAGTCCTTAGCTGCAGCCTCGAAGCGAGCATAGAAAGTGTTCAGCTCGTCTGCCAGAGTCACGGCCGCGTTCGTCATACCGGTTGTTGGTGCTTTATAGTCCGTTATTGTCCTTAGTCCCCGCCACAGGCTCCTAGAGTCACTCTGTTGGAGTTGTGACTCTAGTTTCCTCCCGTAGCGCTGCTTCGCCTCTTTCACCGCCCTCCGCACGTTATATGACGCGGCTTTGTACGGGTCCATGTCCCCCGTCGTGAGTCCCGTGTTGTAGGCAGCGGTGCGGGATCTCAGAGCGTCGCGGATGGTTTTATCCACCCACGGCTTCTGGTTGGGAAACGTTGTGATAGTCTTTGTCTCCACGGTATCATCCGCTAGTTTCCCGATGAATCCCACAACCGCTTCCGTAAACACGTTGACATCATCATCGGAGCTGTTTCTGAACATGCCCCAGTCTGCGTCATCGAGTGCGTCCTTTAACGCGGCCACCGATTGATCCGTCCAGCGCGCGATCTTCCTCTGAACTGGAACTTCCTGTTTTAGCCTTTGTTTGTATTTTGGCATGAGGAAGATGGCGGCGTGATCGGATTTGCCAAACGGAGGGCGGGATTGTGCCTTGTAGCCATCCTTGACCGTAGTGTAGCAGTGGTCCAGTGTCCTTTCACCCCTGGTGGGGCAGGTGATGTGTTGATAAAAGTTTGGCGCTGCGCGTTTGAGGTTGGCACTATTAAAGTCCCCCGTCACAATAAGCGCAGCGTCCCGGTGTTGTGTCTGGTGCTGTGCGAGTGCCTCATGCAGCTCGCTTAAGGTGGTGACCGTGTCCGCTTGTGGTGGAATATAAACGGCACTTACAATGGCCGATGTAAATTCCCGAGGTAGATAAAAAGGACGACACATGATGGACAGTAGTTCCAGATTTGGTGTGCAGGAGCGTGTGAGAGGAACAACGTTCGCACTGTTGCACCAGTTGTTGTTCACCATTAAACACACGCCGCCTCCCCTTGACTTCCCCGAGTCCCGTGTCCTGTCCATGCGGTGAACCGAGAAGAACTCGGCCGGCTGGATGGGTTCAGCCATGTCTCGGTGAAGCAGAGGAGATTGCAGTCCCGAATGTCTCTCTGGAACTTTATCCTGGCCCTGAGGTCGTCAAGCTTGTTCTCCAGTGACTGGAGATTGGCGAGCAGGATGCTAGGCAGAGGTGTGCGGTGTGCACGAGCTCTCAGCCTGTTCCTGACGCCGGCTCGCTTCCCCAGAGGTGTGGACTCGAGTCACATGACTTGGACTCGAGTCAGACTCGAGTCATTAATTTTATGACTTTAGACTTGACTTGAAAAAATGTTCTAAGACTTGTGACTTGACTTGGACTTTTACACCAATGACCTGGGACTTGAATTGGACTTGAACCGGTTTACTTGAAAAGACTTGATATTTCACCCCAAATATAAAATTCAACATGCATATTATATAGAGATTGAAAATGTGACGTCATTCAGGGGTAAAACCGCAAAGGATTCTGGGAACTCGTGGCAAGAGGTACTAGCGCATGCAGGCTTTCAATTGAAATCAGTCACACAGCGATAAAAAGAAACACAAAAATGTCAAGAAGCTGTTGTATTATTAACTGCAATAGCCGGGCGCATGACAGCCACGGGAAGCCGACGGGTAAAGAGATCGGTTGTTATCGGATTACGTCGTTGAAGAGACCTCACCGGCGCCATCTTAAATCCTAAGTATGGTATGGTATGTGTGGTGGTACAGTGCACAATGAAGTGAGACAGTGCTCCTCTAAGACCGTGGTGCTACATATAACAGACAAACAACACAGGACCACATAAAGTGCAATTGGCAAAAACTGCAAAAACAGTGCAACACCAGACAGAACAGAATGACACAGGACAGTACAGACACAACAGATCCTTTCGTGATCTGCATACTGAATTCTTTGTCTATCAATGCCATTTTGTGAGAGAACTGAATGTAGTCAACCCTTTTTATACTTTTTAACTATTATTTGTTGTTCCTGGAGTAAAAGTAGAATGGTTAGGGAGAGCCTTCAGTTTTCAGGCCCCTCTTCTGTGGAACCAGCTTCCAGTTTGGATTCAGGAGACAGACACTATCTCTACTTTCAAGATTAGGCTTCAAACTTTCCTTTTTGCTAAAGCATGTAGTTAGGGCTGGATCAGGTGACCCTGAATCCTCCCTTAGTTATGCTGCAATAGGCACAGGCTGCTGGGGGACTCCCATGATGCATTGAGTTTTTCCATTTCAATCACCTTTTTCACTCATGCATTAAACCATACTTGTTATTAATCTCTGTCTCTCTTCCACGGCATGTCTTATATCCTGTCTTCTTTCTCTCACCCCAACCGGTCGCAGCAGATGGCCCCGCCCCTCCCTGAGCCTGGTTCCGTCTGAGGTTTCTTCCTGTTAAAAGAGAGTTTTTCCTTCCCACTGTCGCCAAAGTGCTTGCTCATAGGGGGTTGGGTTTTTTCTCTCTTTTATTGTAGGGTCTAGCTTACAATACAAAGCGCCTTGAGGCGACTGTTGCTGTGATTTGGCGCTGTATAAATAAAATAGTGCTTACTTGATATTATATAGTTATACTGAGCAGGACTTTTGTTCCCAATATTCTTTTGTAATTTTAACACTTTACTAACTGCCTTACAATACAAAGCACCTTGAGGCAACTGTTGTTGTGATTTGGCGTTATATAAGTAAAATTGAATTGAAATTGAATTGAATTATTTCAAATGCGGCTTGTTCATAATTAGCTGTGCACTATAAATTACTATGGCAATGTCAGAAGAGAACCACCTGCCTAACATTAAAGATAAGTGGTTAGATACTTGTATTTTTGGTCCTTGTACTAAAAAGCATGGGCTTTTTAGTAATGGTCTCCACAACAGATAAGGCGCCCATAAATAATGCATCTTACAACCAATCAACTAAGTCTAAATTTGACTAATGTGAGATAATGGCAGGAGGTGAGGAGAGTAACACATATTAGTGTGCATCCTACAGTGTAGCTTGAATTGTGTGCATTAGCTAACTTCGTGTAGCATTCAAAAACTTTTTGAGCTCAAGCACTTGTTTTAAAAGTATATTGATTTAAATGTAACTTTATATGTATACTGACCAGAGATGGGCAGTAACGCGTTACTTGTAACACGTTACTGTAATCCGATTACTTTTTTCAAGAAACGAGTAAAGTAAGGGATTACTATTGCAAAAACGGTAATTAGATTACCGTTACTTTCCCGTAGGAATGCTGCGTTACTGCGTTACTAAAACCGTGATTTTTTGCGAGAATGTCTCATAACAGTGACGTAAGCAAGTGCGACGTTTGTGACAACAGCTGTGTGCAGATCAACAGTGGATAATATATCGATTGTGGGAGAGAGTATGAGCGTGCAGCGTTTAAAGTGTGGAAGTACTGACCTTACTTTAAGTTTGATTCCATAAAAAGTGACAAAAACATTAGTGTCCGTTGTGCGTGGGAAGAAAACTTCTATTTACAGCAAAAAAAACCCTAAACTTCCGAGCAAGCACCGAGTGCGCAACGACGTAATGGGAAATTCACAGAGAAACTCGCGGATTCTTCCACTGACCGCCGCGGCACACCTGCACCAGGGTAAACCTCCGCCTACCCCACTCCTGCTTTACAGGTGAAAATAGAGCAAAAGGACCACTAGTCTTTGATTTTATTTATTTTCTGCTGTGTTTTACTTGCATCTATTTGAAAGAGTGAGTGTAAACACACACAAAAAAAAATTATGTGCTGGAATGTGTAGAAAATAAGTTTAAATATTAAACAAATTTCTTCCAGTCAGAGAATGTTTCATATAATTAAATTTTTACTTCATGCATAAAGTTAAAAGGTTAAAACTAATAAAACAAGTTTTAAAAAGAGACTTTTCCATTTGATTACATTTTGTATGATGGATTATGTAGAAAAAGTAGAATTGGGCTGAAAGATCTATCGCTTTATCACCTATTCAGGTTGTAAATCGTGTTTTTAAAAGGTAACTAAGTAACTAAGTAATTAATTACTTTTGAAAATAAGTAATCAGTAAAGCAATGGGATTACTTTTTGGGGGAAGTAATCAGTAATTAGTTACTGATTACTCTTTTCAAGTAACTTGACCAACACTGATACTGACATCTGATCAATGATCTAGGCATTTATAATTGGTATTGAAATGCTTGTTGTTTTCTGGACAAGAAACAAAATAACAAATATTTGTTAACACCAGACGCAAAGTTTTTGCCTGTCACATTTACATATGTGCTATTCTAATTTTTACTGCTTGATGTGAATAAAGGAGAATAGATGTCCACACATGTTAAAACAATTTTGAGCAAAGTTCCCTTGATGCTGGGTTGTGAAAGCCTACCAACAAACAGAAATTTTATTGTTTATGAGTAGCCTGAGCTGAGTCCACTTCACTTTTAAAAAGTGATGTGGAAAACATGAAAAAAAAGAAGAGAGCTTTGTATTCTCATATCTAAAGCCACTTTAAAGAATCACCAGTTTTCTAACAAGCGTTCTTTGGAATATGGAAGGATTCTAGAATATTCCAAGAAAAACCAGAAACGTTTGTCGGAGTTGGTGTGACAAACCAACACGTTCTCATTCCCAACTCGTCAAATGTGTGACGCATGGTCAGGCTCCCTCTGCTTCACTTATCAACGCGCAGGGTACCCCCCTCGCGTCGAGAATTGACGTGGTGGGTCTTCTCATTGAATACTATAGAGCTCCTTAAACGTTGTTTATTGACAACAAGAGATTTCCGCGGAAGAGCCTGTTGTCCGTATATTTATACATTTCCAAAATCACATTGTAGTGACGTATACAGAACACACTATATTATATAATGTAAACAACTACCTGAGAAACAGCAGATACAGCAGATATATTAATTATAGGCTATTACTTTTGTATCGGTTATTGCATTTATGGAGGGAGTGGTGTATGCTGGGTAATGGCACAGCTAGCGACTGGGTGACTTTATTCACCCACTTCGGCTGTTATCAGTCCATACAATGGGCGTTATTAGCACAAATCAGTCCCATAGATATGGACCATCTCCTGCTAGATTGTTCAGAAGGTTGTTATCATCCATCCAGATGGAGGATCACTAACAGGAGCGTGGAAGACTCCAGAATCCACTCTGGCTGCAATCCGGTGGATATGCAGTGTGTACAGATAAGACCGTTTAAACGGACAGCATTTATAGAATGACTATTAAAAGTCAGCGAGTGTCAATAATGTTAATGTGGTCATGTTAGTAATACACCGAGTGCTAATATAGCAGCTTTAAGATGCATTTGTAAATATTAGTATGTGTTTTATGGTGCTAGCTTAAAGTTACGGTGTAAACGTTAGCTTATATTGGAGTAAAGCTGTTACTGTTTAAACGATGTTAGCACAGAAATATTAGCTTCTGTCATGACTGATGAAGTTACTAGTTAATAAAGTTTCTAGTAAAGTGTTTAATCGCAGCCACAGATTGACAGCAAATATCTCGATTAGCTTCAGTGCATCTGTAATAAATATGTGCAAGTTTCAGTGCTTCGTTTAAACTGTATGATACTTATACTGACCCAGGGTCAGTGTAAAATACAATCCTAGCTGTGTGAACAAAGCCTGGCTCCTTTAATCCTGCATGACAAACCTCAGGATGCAGGCTATTATTACTCTTTCCTGCTGGCACACCTGTCACACCTGAGAGTCAGCTAGAAACTTAGTGACGTAGACATCATGCAAAGACTGCCAGACTCTGTAATACTGCAAATGATCAGTGACTCAGGTTAACACTAAACTTTAAACAGTACCTCTGTGTCTCTGTGTGCTGAACATTTAGGATTGAGTCAGGCTGCATTGACTGTGGGACTTTTCTGTGTTAAAAACAGGTTGATGACGGCTCAGAAACATTTGAAGATTAAAATTTAGCATTATGGCTGCTGGTGGTTTGTAAAGCCTCTACTCAGCTGTATTTTTGTTACTAATTTATGTTTGTTGTTGTTTAACACAGATTTCAGAAGAGCAAAGATGAGCACTGTTGCTTAATCCTTAATAGTTTAACTGGATTTGAAATAAAAAAATTCCAGATTCTTCTTCCACAGAAGTTTCATTTGTCAGTGTGGGTCTGCTGAGATACCTGAAGAACTCGTTTCATTCATTCTCCACATGATGTTCATTTACAGAAATGTTTCACAGGAACTGATTTCTCCCAAAGGGTGAACTAGTGTGTTTCCATAGATTACCTCTGTATGAATGTACTTCTTAAATGAAGGCAAGTGCTTGTCTTTTTTGTTCCTCAGGTACAGTACGTGATATCAAGGGCAGGCGGTCAACACTGGGGGAAGACAAGAAGCAGACGTACTTCCAAGAAGGAGCTGCAGTGAGGACACAGCCAGGTCACTGAGGTCAGAGGTCAGAATCTGAAACAGCTCAGGTTTATATTCTAGGGGTTATTAAAAAAATCGAAATGTATTTATAAAGAAACCTTTAAATAATAGTCATAATTATGATTATTATTAGAAATATCAAACATTTAAGTGGATTTTCTGTTACACATATTGTGTTAGCCCTGCGATAAACTGGCAGCCTGTCTTTGTCCTGTATCAGCTGGGATAGGCTTCATCCTCCCGCGACCTTGAATTGGATACATGACTTGTATTGAATTGTATTCCAATTATGTAATCTGATCATTTACAAATTCAAGGTATCTAATCAAAATGTAAGTAATAGTTATAAAATCGGAAAGCAGAAATAAGTGTGACATGAATGTAACTGTGTGAGCTGACATAGACGACAGCTACAGTGGGGCAAAAAAGTATTTAGTCAGCCACCGATTGTGCAAGTTCCCCCACTTAAAATGATGACAGAGGTCAGTAATTTGCACCAGAGGTACACTTCAACTGTGAGAGACAGAATGTGAAAAAAGAATCCATGAATTCACATGGTAGGATTTGTAAAGAATTTATTCGTAAATCAGGGTGGAAAATAAGTATTTGGTCACCTCAAACAAGGAAAATCTCTGGCTCTCACAGACCTGTAACGTCTTCTGTAAGAAGCTTTTCTGTCCCCCATTCGTTACCTGTATGAATGGCACCTGTTTGAACTCATCATCTGTATAACAGACACCTGTCCACAGCCTCAAACAGTCAGACTCCAAACTCCGCCATGGCCAAGACCAAAGAGCTTTCGAAGGACACCAGGAAAAGTATTGTAGACCTGCACCAGACTGGGAAGAGTGAATCTACAATAGGCAAGCAGCTTGGAGTGAAAAAATCAACTGTGGGAGCAATCATCAGAAAATGGAAGACATACAAGACCACTGATAATCTCCCTCGATCTGGGGCTCCACGCAAGATCTCATCCCGTGGGGTCAAAATGATCATGAGAACGGTGAGCAAAGATCCCAGAACCACACGGGGGGACCTGGTGAATGACCTGCAGAGAGCTGGGACCAAAGTAACAAAGGTCACCATCAGTAACACACTACAACGGCAGGGAATCAAATCCCGCAGTGCCAGACGTGTTCCGCTGCTGAAGCCAGTGCATGTCCAGGCCCGTCTGAAGTTTGCCAGAGAGCACATGGATGATACAGCAGAGGATTGGGAGAATGTCATGTGGTCAGATGAAACCAAAGTAGAACTTTTTGGTATAAACTCAACTCGTCGTGTTTGGAGGAAGAAGAATACTGAGTTGCATCCCAAGAACACCATACCTACTGTGAAGCATGGGGGTGGAAACATCATGCTATGGGGCTGTTTTTCTGCCAAGGGGACAGGATGACTGATCCGTGTTAAGGGCAGAATGAATGGGGCCATGTATCGTGAGATTTTGAGCCAAAACCTCCTTCCATCAGTGAGAACTTTGAAGATGAAACGAGGCTGGGTCTTCCAACATGACAATGATCCAAAACACACCGCCCGGGCAACAAAGGAGTGGCTCCGTAAGAAGCATTTGAAAGTCCTGGAGTGGCCTAGCCAGTCTCCAGACCTCAACCCCATAGAAAATCTGTGGCGGGAGTTGAAAGTCCGTGTTGCTCGGCGACAGCCCCAAAACATCACTGCTCTCGAGAAGATCTGCATGGAGGAATGGGCCAAAATACCAGCTACTGTGTGTGCAAACCTGGTAAAGACCTATAGTAAACGTTTGACCTCTGTTATTGCCAACAAAGGTTATGTTACAAAGTATTGAGTTGTATTTTTGTTATTGACCAAATACTTATTTTCCACCCTGATTTACGAATAAATTCTTTACAAATCCTACCATGTGGATTCATGGATTTTTTTTTCACATTCTGTCTCTCACAGTTGAAGTGTACCTCTGGTGCAAATTACTGACCTCTGTCATCATTTTAGGTGGGGGAACTTGCACAATCGGTGGCTGACTAAATACTTTTTTGCCCCACTGTACATGCAGTCTGAAAAACCTTTGTTGTCAAGTTTGCAGGTCTATCAGCACGAGACATTCTTACATAGAAGAGACGTTAAAGTCTCTAACTCAGTGAAGCATTATTGGTCCCGTCTGTTTGGATAAATATAGTAAGTTGATGTATGTGCATTTATTGACACATTTTCTTAGGTGCTTATCCAGTTCAGGATCACAGTGGAGCTGCAGCTGGATATGTTCACTAAATAAACCTTACAAAAGTTAACAATAAACCTGCATCCCTGTACGTTGTTGTCCACAGGATGAGAAAATCAAACTGGAAGACTGTGGAACATGTTAATAAATGTTTGTGTTTATCCCTGTGTCTTTCACAGGAGGCGCTGAAAGGTTTCCCTAATAGTTCCTGGTGAATCAAAGCAGAACCATAAAGGTTGCTGGACTGCATGATGGCCTTACCCCTGAGCAGTCATCCTGTTACAGGAGGAACCAGTTAGAAGCTGTTTTCAAAGTAGTTGAGCAGATTTGATCTCAAGTAAGCGATTAACTGTTTGTTCATTTGTTCTGCCACTTAAAGAGCATTTAAGGACGTCTTTTGATTGTCAGTTGAATTAATTCTACTGGCTCTCATGGTCATTTGTGATTATGGACCTTACACAGAACCAGCTTTACCTCCAATCAGCTTTGCACACTGTTAGACCTCTGAGTTACAGCCACATATAAAACAAGGGTGTCTACAGACAAAAGCATGGATGTCCCAAGGGTTCCTCGGTGTTATTTCAGAAACATACACACACAGACACACACACTCACAGCAAACACAGTTTACCGGTGACATCACTTCATTTCCTCCATCAACAACCTCTCCAGGATCATCAAAGGCTTTTGTTGTCTCCGCCTCCCCTGCTCTCTCTTCTGGGAGACGGTTGGGGAATTTCCCAGCTCTCCTCTTTGCTGCTGGCTGGGGTTAATAGGTGTTCAACCCTCCTATTATCCAGTGGCGCTTGTGAATTACCAACTGAGTGATGTTTACTACTGATATCATATATATGTTAATGTGTACGCTTAATTGGAGGGGAGGGCCTGTGAGAGGGAGGGCGTGGGGTTGCGATCAAGTGTAAAATTGATTTGTGAGGCTCATATTTGATCAAGGGCAAGGTCTGGAGCTGCAGGCAGGGGTCCAGTGCCACAATTCTGTCCTTTTATTGAAAAAATATACTCTGTCACTCTGTTCTTCAGTATTGGTGTGGAATTGATTGGTTTCCACTTTATAATAGCAGATTTTT
Source organism: Rhamphochromis longiceps (assembly GCF_057381845.1). Taxonomy (NCBI): domain Eukaryota; kingdom Metazoa; phylum Chordata; class Actinopteri; order Cichliformes; family Cichlidae; genus Rhamphochromis; species Rhamphochromis longiceps. Next base: position 7,235,012 of record NC_140562.1, read on the forward strand.
TTTGTCAAGTAGGTTGGAAGGATTATCTACTTTCACTTTGCTTAATTAAGCAGACTTCCATAAGTTAGAGCAGGAATTCCTGGGACAAATTCTTTGAATTACAGCAAAGCACTAACGATAGTTATTGGAGAGCTGATAGACATCAGTTTATTAAAATTACTTTAAAATAAAGACAGATTTTTCATACATACACATTGTAAATTTTGTGGAGATTAACTTGTGTTATAGGATAAAAATAAAAACACTAAATTACAGAACTCACGTCATAATATGCTTCACTAATGCATCGTAAACTAACAGTATAAAGTTGCTTTTTGTTGAAAAAATGTATTTAATAAGTTTGTGTGATGAAAAAACAGATTATGAATTATGCATTCCATTGTTTAGTATTTAGTATTTAGTATTTGTTTATTGTGTTATAGTCGATTAAAGGCAATACTGTTTGTTGTTTGATCTTCTTGGAACATTTTTTTTTTTAAAAAGCTAATTTTGTAACTGGATTTCATGTAATTTATTTTATAAGCAATCTATCATAATTATTCATCTAGTTTTATTAAAAAAAATATTCATAAAGTTAAATACTAAATACAGCAGTTTTAAATGTGATAAAACATAAAGCCACATAATGTGGTGTAGTAAAAAGGCATCAATAACTGATATATTCAAGTGTTTTGTATGCATTTTAAATTTTAAATTTGTCTGAACATGCTTGAATTATGACACTAGCAGTCTGCTTAATAAAATAAAGTGAATAACTAAAATGAATTTCCTTTTTGTGAAATATGCTATCATAGTTCTGTAAGGTTAGTTCATTTTTGCTATTACCATAATTTAACCTGATATGTACAACACTGAATTTAGCACAACTTGAATTTTGAGATCATGATGTGTATAGGTGGTTAAAGAGATTTATGCTGTCTTACAAACAAGTTTCAAAAGGAGCATTACACTTTTTCCATGCATCCTACGACAAATCATTTGCTGTGCCAAAAACCCTGTTAGTTTGCAACATTTTTAATTTTTCAGAAGCAGACTGCTAGTTTCATAATTCAAGCATGCTCAGACAAATATGTTTCCATTTGATAATTCAAATTTCACTTCTGCTGCCAGCCACAGCTCGCTCATTGTAGCTTAAGCTGAAGGTTTTAAACCGTTGTACGTGAGCCGCATGGCTAAACGTCAGCTGGCTTTGAAACAAACAGCCTGCAAATGCTTTAAGTATATTATCAGCCAAGTTCTTTTTAGGGATGTATTGCTAAAGCAGCTTACCATTTAATTAATGTAACTTGTGCGAGATTACACCCGGCCCAGTCTTGTAAGCAGAGGCAGAGTCTTACTGACCTCCTATGCAAGAGCTTAAACACACAAGAATGGAGTTTTTACTCAACTTTGATGGGATAACTAGTATAATCTTTCACAGCAATGGGAGGAATAAAGTGTTTTAAACATAATACTCTTCCCAATGCTGAGTGGGCCCATGTGACACTCAAGAGTCACACTGTGACACAGAAATGTTGTTATTTTGTCAACTTGACTTTTGAGTCTTCTTTATTTTTCTTTACTGCTGACAGAAACAAGCGTGTTGACCGTGTGTAACTGTGAAAGCAGATAACCAGATAACCTTGTTTTCAGAACTGATTTATTAATGAATAAATTGTAAAAACACCATATAGATATTGTTAGTAATATATAGTTAAGTAACAAGCATTTTATTATTATTATTATTATTATTATTATTAAGCATTCATGTATTAAGTGGACTATTAAGGTAGTAAATGCTTAGTGACACATCTGTACCCTCCTGTTTGAAACACATTAGTAAAAACAACACTAGACATTCAAAATCCATTTTCGGTTTCTTACATTTGAGAAATGTTGTTCTATTTAGTGTTTATATTCTTTTGATTTTAGGTAAATAGAAAATTAAATTTATACTAGAAAATATATGCTTTGTTTAATGCTCACACACTTTTTTTTCTTTTTTTAGTGTTCAGTGTCACCCTTTCAAACATTCTTTAAAAGTGGGATAAAGGGGACGGGAGGGATTGGGGGAGATTAGGCTACAGGATCCTCCAGGCATTGTCTGAGAATCTGCAGATAAAAAAAGAAAGAAAGAAAGAAACGCATTGGTTTAGTTTTGATTTGGGGATGGGGGCAGGGACAGAGTGGGGGTGAGATGAGAAGGGGGAGGATGGGGATAGCACATTTGGAGGCAGGTGGTGGTGTTGGTGGTTGGCCGCCTGGTATCTGGGGATTCGGAATAAAAGGAGGTTGGATATCTGGAATTGATATGCTGCTGTTTCCTGTTTAATGGCAGAAAGAGTATTTTCTTGCTTCAATATGGTTACTCATTGAGCTTCATTATTTTTGAATAATTAGTGGCAATACTCGTTTTACTTTTTTAAAGGGCTCTGTCCTTATTTGTTTTATTCAACTTTTGTATGCTTTTTTTAAGCAGAGGGAAATTTGCTTTATTTCAAAGACTTGGATAAGTCTCAATCTACTCTAGTTCTCTCCACAGGAAACAAAATCCACCTATTGTCATGGTATCACATTATAGAGTTATAATGATATGTATTCAGTGTTATTGCAAGACGGCGTTTAAGGAGCAGGAAGTGTGACTGGATGCTGTCAGAAGCACAAAGTAAATGACCAGCTTCTTTTTTTAGTTTCGTATGAAAACTGAGAAAATGAGTTTGGATGTGAGAAGCATCCCAGAAGAAGTTAAAGACTATTTTCCAGTGAGTAACTATTTGTCAATGTGTGAGGGAGCATTTTGAGAGACAGTATATGGAGTTCAAACATCAAACTCTGGACATCATTGTTTGTCAAAATGTGCTAAAGTAGGTGGTGGTGGCTTAAGCTGACTTCAAACACAAAGTTGAGACATTTGACTTTTCCCAGTAAAACATGAGGGAGCAATTACAACCAACAACCACAAAAGAAAAGACATCTGAATACAAAGATAAATACCACATACTCATCTTATTTGGAAACCTTGCAGTTACACACAGATCAAGTTATTCATACACTGAAATTTGCAAGATTTAGAATCCCAGAGCAGTTACCTAACTAACAGTCAATAGTATAACAGTGACAGGGAGGAAAGACTTTTGTAGAGTCTGTGACACCAAGCATGTCAAATCAAATCCACATAACCACCAAGAAAAAGGCATAGCATTAATATGCTAGAGTGCAACTCCTACAACACGTACTGGCATGAGCCCAGCCAAACTGCTCATGAGATGAAAAATCCACACCACTCTCCACTCATTAAAAATAAACTGATTCCAAAATGTTCAGATAAAGCTCTAATCAGAGGCAGAAATGCTGAAGCAAAGCAACAACAAGGCCTTTAGTTTAACAGAAGACATGGAGTGTAAGACTTTCCTCCGCTTCAGTCAGGAATCCAGTCATGGTGGAGCTAATTGAGGATACGAAATGGAAATGACTGGTGTGCTTGTATCAGTTGTACTCTCCAAGAGAGGGAGAGATGAGAAGGAACAGACAATATTTGCAGCTGTGGATATCATCAGAGGAAGCCACTGAAACCATGCCAATGAGGTCAGAGCCGGTAAGAACAGAGACATGTCAACAGGACTCTTGTCAGAAAGACAGTAGCAGTGATGCATGTAAAACTGGAAAGTCACACTAAAAATCCTTTTGGAAAAATCCTATAAACCTGCTGTGAGACTATGTTGGTTCAGAGAAATCAGAAAACTTGGGAATCTTTAAGTGGAAAGACATGAGATCTTTATGTCAATGCTTTTATGTTATGAGAAACTTTATTAGTTAAAGTTAAGTTACTAATTTTAAGAGAGAAATATTCAAGTATGTATTTGGTGCTTTAAGTGTTAAGATTTAAGGTTACAGCATTATTATTATTGTTATTATTATTATTATTATTATTGTTGTTATTATTATTATTATTATTATTATTATTATTATTATTATTATTATTATTATTATTATTAAATTAATGTTTCTATTTGCAGACTTATATAACCAACCTTAAGACTCAGAGGGAGATCAGTTTATGGAGAACATGTCAAGGATTAGAATATTTGATATTTAATTACTGGTGTAATTGCAAGATGATTCCAAGGACCATTCAAACGTACACACACACCAAAGGACACATGTATGTAAAATAGTTGTGTATGGAGCTAACAGAGTTACATACTGAGTACAAATAAACTTTTTTTTTAATCTACACCTGTCAGCATCTCTGAGTTCATTGATTAGCATTTTACACCAGAGCTGTTAAATGTCTGTGAAGGTACATGTGCTTATGTAATGCACAACTAATTAATGATTCACAGTGACCCAAAGCAAGATGTATGAATTTCATGCTCACAAAAAATTATCACAGGTTTATTTGATTATTATCATTTTTCCATTGACTTCAATTATTAATGACTGATAATTCATCAATTTAATCCATTAAATTGATTACATAATCTGTGTCCATCCATGGGTCAACAACATTGCAACACTGAAACACTTAGTCAGAGAGAAACATAGGTTTGGCAATCAGAAAAGGAACCAACATGTCATCCTGTACCATGACTTTGACGGATGGATGGATGGATGGATGGATGGATGGATGGATGGCATTCTGCAGAACAGTAGACAGAGTGAAACTGGCATAGGATCATTTTAATAATAAAGGGATAATAAAAAGTGATAAATTACAAATGTTCGCTTGTTGAATGTCGATGTTCTCTTGCATCAAATGACCTTCACTGATATGTTTGAAATCTGATGGAAAAAGCCTAGAGTTCAGAAGATGTATATTTGTCAGGCTATTTATACTTGTACTATTGAAACTTGTAACACTGATCAGAGGTTAAAGACAGTTATGCAGTTAAGTGATGATTAATCAGCTCCTGTGTGGACGTCACTGAGTGAGTTCTTTCTTTCTCATCAAAATGCATTTTAAAACGTCCTGCAGAAGGTTTTAAAGATGCATAAACGTCTACTACGCTACTTTACAAATCTTAAAGCAACTTTAGCACCCATCCCATTTTCAAAACACAATGTGGGTTTAATGTGAAAAGATTGTGGATAAGAGAAGTTCACTTGTCAAATATTTGTGCAAAGCAGGTAGATAAGTTTAAAACATAACAACAGTGCTGATGGATCAGCAGGTGGCTATCAACTGCTTGCCGACAGCCTGTCATCCTTTCCATATCAGTTAATCTGCAAAGACTGAATCTCTCCCAGTAATCTGCCTCCATTCACATGCTAAAAGTACCCATCACTGCCATTTGTCAACAGTGTTTCAGGTATTGTGATTATCACAAATGAATGATTTTGGTTTCCAATCGAACCAGTCCTTGAGCTAAATCAGATATTATTTTTTGTTTGGTATGACATGCTGAACATGAATATATAGATACTACCAACTGACTGTCTTTCAGATTCAGAAAGGTCAGCACTCAGAAAGTCACTACTAATTATGTATTTATCTATTTTGTTATAAAAATTAATCAATTAAAAAAGAAGAAAAAACAATTAAAAAAACGAGAAGATAAAAATGATGTTCTTCGATCGCTATTATTTGAATGTCAACGCCGTTGAAGTTCATTTATTTATTCCCCCAACTTGTTCATTTTATCCGTTTCCTTTATTAGTAATACCATGATTTTACAGATGAGGTGAAATCTTCCTTCCCTGGTGGAATCTGACGCCTCAGACGGCTCCTGGTGCTAATGGAGTTAGATCAGCCATTAGCAAAGCAGATTGATTCATTACACTAATGTGAGTCTAACCCTGTTGGCCCTGTTGAAATGCGTGCAATATGACACTTCTCAAATTTGTTCTAACACATGCCCTGGGGAGCCAAACAGAGCTGCGCTAATGGGGGAGGTGGAGTCAATTATGCAGGGAAGAGCTGACTGTCAACATATTTTAGCGCTGTGTGCTATCAGCTGGCTCAGCCCACTCAAACACAGCAACGTCTCTTCTTCTCTTAGTCTGCAGAAAAGCAGTTTTACAGTTTCACAGTTGATAAGAAGAACTTTTTTTAAGTAAAAAGTACCTCAAACCCACCTGTTACTATCTTTAAAATTAATGATGATTGATGACGAGTCCGTCTGTAAGAACTGTTAGATACAAGGCCTTTAGCTTGTATTTATTTATGAAGGTCTGCATCTGCTTACATCATTTAAATAAGTCATATTTAAAAGTATATATGGCCACATATAGATTTTGGATATATCAGTTACAAAAACATATAGGCATAAGTGATTTATTTTTCATAAAAAAGTATATAAATAGGAAGTTAACTTCAGAGTATTTTAATTCTTTGCTTTTCCCTATGAGCTAGGAACTTTTTAAATGATTTGTGTTGTTTTGACTAACAAAAGTATATAAAACAAAATTCTTGTACACAAACCTACCCTTGCTGCAAAATCCATACAGCTAGCACTGATGAAGACTATCAAGTCACTGATGTCACCAAAACTGTAATTTTTATGTTATGTTCTTCCTGCAGACAAACTTATGGAGTATTTAAGTGTTAAAAGCATAATCCGTCAGATTCATAATCAACAGTGAAAACAGTAGCTAAAGCTGACCTGCTCCAAACATGGGTTGAGAAGAGAATATGCTAAGGCTGGGGGAGTGGAACAAACTCAATTTAATGGTATATAGTTCAATATAAATGCCAAAAAAATAAGTAAGACAGAAACAAAATATAATACAGATGCAGATCTATTCAATAGATGTGTTGCTTTTGGCCAGGACCAAAATAAATATCCTAGCTGCATAGGACCTTGGCAATAGTCCTGGTTCAAATGTAAAACTTTACATTTGCATTGTCAGTGAATTTAAGAAAAGTCTGGCACTGAAAATAAACAAACTGGAACTAAACTCATACAAGACACACTTTCCTGCTTCAACATACATTTCAGGAGTGTTTTTCTGGGTTCTTTTACCAGTTGCAGCTTAGATAATCTGCATAAACTGTTTGCTCTTTAATAGCATGTTTGATCATCTTTTTGTAACAATTTTGTAATAAATTAAACTTTGTAATAAACTTTCATATCTTTAGTTAAAGATCATTTTGTAACACTAAACTACAAAAGCTTAACTGTATGGTTTTGGGCATATTCCTCCATAGGTTTCCTCCACAGAATTATAGGTTGACTGACCTCATTCAAGATTCAAGCGTTTATTGTCATGTGTACAGAAAAGCATTTCTCTGTACAATGAAATTCTTTCTCTGCTGTCCACACACAGATGCTGGTTAATATGTACAATAGAAGTAGAACAGATACTTACAATGAGTATATGTAAGTATTTGGTTAAAGCTTTATAGTCATTCCCCATTGAATGACTGGGAAACAGATAACATTAGTGATTCCATTATTGAGGTTGATACTAGTGTCTGAAAACAAACTTTGGGTTCAGCAAACCACAGATTGTTGTTTGTTTTGTTTTGGTTTTTGGTTTTTTTATTTTATTCTGTAGGGAAACGATGTCTGCGGCAAGTGGAGATAAGGCCAGTTCTTGTGGATGTGAGGGTGGGTGGTCTCTATTTACCTGTAACTGAAGGGGATTTCAGCTCCCTGCAGGTCACTGCTTTACATTGTGTCCCCCTTTTGTGCTTCGTCAGCACTCACGGCAAGCACTGCAGAGTCAACGGACTCATACACAAGAGACCAAGGAACATATGGTCACCCTCTCCTCATGAACGCTTTCACGCAAACAATGACAGGGATCAAAACATGGTGAAATGAGCTCGAAGTTTGCAATTGAGACTATAATATTTGGCTGTGGTGTATTCATAGTAGTAACTGACTATGGGACCGCACTGGTCTTCAAAAAATCCCAATGTGTGTTAAATAATAACTAATAGTAGTATGTTTTTTATTATAATTTTATTCTGATGGTTAGTTTCTGATGTTTTTCACAATAACTGTTTTCAGTAATAAAATATAGAACATTGGGTCTAATTTGGGTACTAAAGTAGATTTTCTGATAGGTAGTTACAGTATGCTTAATTGTAGAATAGTCACTATGCAAACACACTGGATATATTAATAATGTAGTATAATCCTAATGAAATTATATAAAAGCAAATTTTTTACATAGTAGTTTTTAATTTTGTTGTTTATTGTACCATTTATTATATTTCTTGTGGAAGTGAAGTGTATTTTAAGACACTTGGACAATATGACTGCCAAATTAATGTAATGCAGTGTTTATTAGTTGTTGCTTGGTTTTTTTTAATTTACTGATTTCTCATTCTTTGTGTGTTTGCTTACTGGGAGGATTTTTAAATGAAAGAGTTTTTTTGTAAAACACTATAAAACATCCTGATTCTTCATTTATAGTCAGTTTCTTTAAATGGGTAGACAAAACAAATCTGGTGGCATATATGTTTGAACCCATCTATTTAAAATCTTTTATGACAGAGCTTGCATCTTTGTTTACATTTATATCGATATATTTAACAACTAGTATGAAACACTCCACTCCATTATGTCTGCTTTAATTTTTGTAATGGTCACAATATTTTTTGGTCGTGAACTTCATGAATTAATTTTGAATCATGAAAAGTGTAATTGTTTTTGTTATATTACTATTGCAGAGCAGTGTAGTATCAAAATCTAAACAAAATTATTTTGAAAAAAATGGCACCTGTGACATTTCCTACAAATTAGCAACAAGTGCGGTTTGTTGAAATGATTTTCATAGTTTAAGAAAGTCAAATCCAAAATGTAAATTCAGCAATTTCCACACTGTGTTAAAGTTATTGTAGCAGTTATTAAAAATCTTGTGCAAATTTCAGGAGAATCTGAGAAAATCAAACCACTTCAGTTCGTCACCCCAGCTCCAAATTTATAAATTTTTGGCCAAGCAGTTCCTGCACTGTTTGTTCATTTGTGTGAATGGGGAGGTGTCCGTATTGCAGTACATCTGCTGTTTTAATAGCATAGCAAGGTCTGGCTGCTATGCCACGCAGGTGCGGCTCCTTCCCCCCAGAAGGCCAAATTCTTCTATAGCCATGTGCTGCCTGAGCAAACTGTGCTTCTAAGCAGGCCTATCCCATCGCTGACTGCCCACTGCCCTAGCAACATGCATTGTTGCTCTATGCAAATCCACTCACATTGGGACAGAGGGTTGGGGAGGGGTATCCTCAGCTCAGGAGCTGAGATAGAGAACGGAGGCCGGCCAATAAATGAAAGTTTGCCTTAAATCCTTTGGATAATAGAGGCAGAGGTTGGGACTGAGCTTCGAAGCCGAGATAAACAGAGGGATTACTCCTCGGTTTTGCATCGCTCAACCTCCTCTGGGTGGCCCTTAACCATCAGGAAAGCAAAGACGGGTGTGTGTGGGGGGAGGGGGGGGGGCAAGAGAAGAAAAAAATGTTTAGCTCATAGACATTCACACACCACATACGTGGAAAGAAGTGAGCCTAATTCCAACAAAGACTAAGAAATTAGCAATTAATTTATTCCAACCTCCCTGCCCTGGCTCCTTTTCTATTTTCAGCCCAATTGTTGGTTAGTTCGGCAACATCTGGTCCAGAACAGTCAGTGCGCCTGATGATGGATGCACCCTCCATTAAAGTAGAATGGCAGAGAAAATCTTCCCTTTTTCATTCATTTCTTGTCCATGGGAGATTAGTTTGGTTCGATGTGAAAAGTAATCATTAAAAATGTTGCTCTTTTTGCAGGCCATGCATATCCACCTCAGGCAGCACCTTTATTTGCAATTGTAATTTGAAGAATAATTAAAGAAGTTAAATGATTCTGTAAATGTAAAACAACTTGAGTCTTTGTGCTCAAGGGTGCATGAACCTGCGTCTTATGGCTGGTTGCTCTGATAAACTCAGTAATGAAAGAATGTCATTTGTGTCTAATGACAAATTTTGAAGTGTTTTGGATTTGCTCACTCCCCTGTCTTCAACTCATGCGCCCTCTCATGACTGACTTTAATCTGGGCAGGCTCTGGGGAAGACAAACCGCAAAGAAGCCTGCATCAATCATTTCTATCAACTGGTCACTCAACTGGTCAATTTAGGATTTTATCTGTGAAATATGTTTGTTTGTTTTTTAATTGTTCATTCATTTGCAGATTATCAACACATCTGTTTGGTTTGTTTTAAAATTTATGAAATTCATAGAGTATTAACATATTTGAATGCTTCACTTGAATAAAAGAGAGAAATTTGTTGACTCAGCACCAACAAATTAAATCTCTAGCCGCTACTTTATTCAGTAAAGTGGAGAGGTGGCTTAATATCAGCCACGTCAGTCTGCTTTTGAGCTGCATCACCAGCACTTAATATACGCCTCTCCATAACAAACACTCTCCTGCACACACACACACACAAACACACACACTGAGAACGAGAAGGCCAGATCTCGTGGAAATGAGCTGTTGACATTATTTAGTGTCATTGTCTATGATAACAGGACCAACTGCTGGGATTTAGCAGATAAACCCTTTGAGTGAAACCCACGTCCATTACAGTTTTCCATACGTCAGTTACTGTTGCCCCATTTAAACAGAAAGATTTTGGTAACATTTACATGGTTTTTAGGAAATTACTATAAGGAAATATGTTGAAAATCTTCCTAATGAGAAAGTGAGGAATAAAAGAACTCGTGACATCGACCTTGAATGAAATAGTGTCTGACGCTAAAAATAGATCTTTTGCACTATTGCAGTCATCCCTGGAGAAATTTCTTTAACAGTTTGAATAATAAAATATCAGTTTTAATTTGAAATACTGGCCATTAACACACATACACAGCTGACAACAAACATGATGCTGTGACTACATTTGCAACATTTTTTGGCCATAGCGCCAAATTACAAACAAAATAATAATAATGATACTCTGCTTGAGTAAAAACGCTATGCTGGATCAGAGAAAAATGATCACTGCAAGTTAGCTGCTCTTAATTTACTTTATTTTATAATGCAAAGCCAGAAAACAGTTCATAAACCTATAATGGACTAAAGATTTTTTTTAATCTCTATTTTATCTCTCTCTTTAATCTCTGCTTTTAGCTAATTAGGTTGCCAAAATCCCAGGGCTGAAGGATGTTTCCATTGTTTGTCCTCATATCCCTGATATATCCACATATCCTGACACCCATTATTATTTTATTTTTTAATATAACCATACCGTTTCATTTTATTTCATTTATATCACTACATCTCTGCAGCTACCTAAGCTTCATAGCCTGACACAATTCAGTGTTGGTAGTGTCATAGCAATGATGACACTATGGAAAACCAAGAGGAAATCAGTGTGTCCTATGTAACTAAAGGGTATGTAATCATACTATTTTGAGTTAATGTTCTAGGTTAACACAGTTGACTTTATTTATATGCATAAAGTCTGAGACACAAAGTCATATATTTAACACTAACCTGGAATAAAATGGGCTTATATTTAAATGTATACAAATCCAAAATAATCAAAGCTTTCTTCTGACCCACTGAGTTCACTTTGGGTACCTAATGTCTATTTGCTTTAACCAGATTTATTGCTGGAGTCTTCCTCAAAGCTCCCAGTACTTTTCCATTTGGAGATAGGACAATAATATGACTTCACTGTGTTTCATTGTGTAATTTCACTTTTATTTTGATCAATCCATTTTCCCATGATCCTATTTGCAACATCCCACCTAGAAAAGCAGTCGGACATAACAAAAAAAAAAATCTTGAAAGAACACAAAGGCACAAAGAGGAGGAGGGTACAGCAGTTGAGACAGCCGTCTCAAGCCTAACAGGGAACTTGGTCTTGCCATACAGCCGGGCCACTCCAATTCTGAGCGAATGCTAATGAGATTGCTCTGATCCCTCCAGTGCTTCCCATGTTTTCAACACCTTCAAGGACCACATGGCGCTTGCAGCATAAAGACAACTAAATGAGAAATCTGAACGTTTTTTGTGACGCTAGGGGCCTCCTTGCTTTTCAACCTGGCCGCCCATTCAATGTACCTCCCCAAAAAGAAAGGATAAGAAAGAGAGTGCTGCAGGGGGTATGGATGAGTAAACTTTTCAGGGAAAATGGCAAATTTGTGAACCTGAAGTAATAATCAATTTATGGCCAAGATAGGGCAAAGCCTTTGACGCAGGATGAATCATGAGTTGGAAAGACTGAAAGGGATGCGAATAGGAAGAGAGATGCTCAAATTTGGAGGCTGTTTCTCACAACCGCTGTAATGAGATCACTAACATCTTGAGCTTGCCTTCACTATAGCCACCAAACAACAGGCTGCTAGATGAAAGGTGAATCCGTCTAGGTTCCTGCTGGCTGGTTCAGAAGCACTTTAATAGCTGAACGCCCTATGAAAGGTTCCTGGGCAGTAGCTCATATTAGCGGCAGAGCACACTGCTTAATGGGATGATGCCTTTTGGCTTTTGTCACGAGATGATTAAGGGCTTCGTTGTCACCGCTGCCTGTTGAGCGCAAAGGCACTAGAATCCACTTTGACTGGCTTATTGTGTGAGTCTATGTGGTAGAAAGAGGACCTTTTGATGAATACACCTCTCAGGGATCTATCAGGTGAGCTCTGCATTGGAGTCTCACATCTACTCCCCCTTCAAAATATCTTAAGTGCTTTGTTTTCCTCTAAAGACCCTTGAATCTGTCGTCATCTTTGGGCAAAGACAACTGCCTGAAAGGGGAGCAGCAAAGAGAAGAAACTTGAAGAAAAAATTAGTACATATGTGAAACCAGTTCACTTTATATAAGTTTATGTGGGTGGGAAGTATAGTTGATGTGCTTCTTCAAGTGATTTTAACAGTTAAAGACAGTCATCCAATAAAATTCATTGTCTTGCTACACTATTCATGATAATTGCAACGGAACAAGTTCAACAGCCAGAAAAAAGTAACGAATTTAAAGAATAAATTTGTTGTTAAGCTACATCAAAGCCAGTAAGTCAGAATTAGTTTATCACAATCCTTTGTCAGCTTTAGCAGCGTTCAGGAAACAGCACGGGTGAAAAGACAATAAATTTGAAAGCTTTCAATACAAGGACAAATGTGTGTGTGATACACTGCAATTTACCCCAGAAAGAAGGTTATTAAACCAGAGGACATTAAACAGAGAATGCACCATGTTCATTTTTTGCAACCAATGCAGGTCCTTTCAATTGGGAGAGCTTCATACCCGGGATTACTTTGGTGACTTAAGAAGCTAGACTACCTCTGTACCCCCACCATCTGCAACTTCACCCCCTCCACCCTTCTTCAACCTCTCCACCCCCCCCCCCCCCCCCCCCCCTCAAAAATAGCACAAGGATACTGCCAGCCTTTTCATTCCCTCCTAACAAGGCAGCTCCAAAGCACAGGCCCACTCCAAGTAATTAAATCAATCCCTTTGTATTGCCCAATATTCCCCTTCAGTGAGTGAATGCCCAAGATCTGATTATGGCTCTTCATGCATATTCAGGCTGAAGCTACAACTTGTCTATAGCAGTCTCTTATGTTTTATGTTCATCGTTATGAGCAGTTAACATGCAACAATTTCCTTTTTTTCCCTTTTCCTCCAAACTTTTTTTTCACATACATCAGTTTGCTCCAGCAACACTGGGAAATGAAGTGCAGTCACTGACTCTGGAGGCTCCGGCACATTTAAGAGAAAGCTGTAAGATAAGGAGAAGTTAGGGTTGGAGCCCAAAAGACAAATTGGATTAGCAAGTATTGGATTAAAGGTAAAACGGAGGGATAACAAACAAGAAAAGCTGCCTGTGATCACAGGGTTTAATATATTTCTTTTCCTCTCGGATCCCTTTCTTCTCTCCCTCCCCCTTTTTCTTTCTTTCTTTCTTTTCGAGCAAAGATCCCAGGCTTAAGACAGACTTATTAAAACTGGGATTAATTTGTAATGCTCTCCTAACCCTCGGGGTCAACGAAAGATTTGTTATCTAAAGCAAACAGGAAAAAATGTACTATAACAACACGACACGCGCTTTAGGGCAGTATCTGTGGGGCTTCTGAGAGATTGTAGCTTTGTGCGAAAGCTGTTATCCCTCAGATATTTATTTAAGCGGTGAAATAAAAGCCTTTTGGGATAATCTGTGTAAATATAATAATTGCTCCAAATCTTTGGAATATTGTATCCTTTTTTTATTTCAAATATAACATATGAAATTGTGACTAATAAAACATTTTCATAGCTATAATATCATATATTATTATATATTAATAATCTATAATAGCAAAAAAAGGCTCTTCTTTTGTTCAGCAGACAACGAGACATAGCTGTTCTCATAGGCCGTTCTCATTAGCCTTATCTTTTTAATAAAGCACTTGGCCAGATTGTGATCTTAATCTTATTTGCTTATGGAGGCTTTGTCCACTCAGATAAGTACTAAGTTCTTTGGGGAAAAAAATCAGCACCTCTGCAGAAAATAAATAAATATCAGCCAACTGTTTTCTGGCCTTTGGGTTTCTTCCTCAGGGTTTGCAGTTCAAGGGACCAAATCTCTTGGCCCATTGCCCATTCCTGTGTTGTTGAAATATCTAGTCTTCCTCAGTGTTGTGTTGTACAAGACTATTACTGCGCTACAAAATAAGATTTAAATTAAAAATAAATAAATAAATCTTACAGTCTGTAAGTTACAGTCTTTCACAATATATCAAGATTTTGTTATTGTCTTTGAAATTAGGGCTAAGGGCTAAAATAATATATTTTAAAAAAAATTATACAGCAGTGACACATGACATTAAATGCCATTCACTGTAAATCTGATTCTATAATTTAAAAAAAAGTGTAAGTTTGTTGAGCAATTTCTTAGCACAGAGCAGAAAACCCTTCAAAGTCGAGGCACTGGACAAATAAAAAAATTGAGATACTGTTTGCTTTATATATCTGTTCTTTGTCTTCAGCTGAACTAGACTGTATGTGCAGAATTTTATAAAGTGGGTCTGGTAGATGATAGTTTCATCTACATCACTTTTGTAAATGATCAACCTGTAGAAGGGATATTTTTGTTTCTTTAACTGACAGAAAAGTGCTGAAGCCTCTGATTTTTTAGTCTAAATCTATGGCCATCGCCAAAAATATAACCTAAAAATGAAGGTTTTGTTATTGGGCGAAAAAAGGTGATATTAGGATTTTGTTTTAGCTGACCTAAAAAATGCCTCCATCCTGTTTTAAAAACAACATAAAATTATGTTGCTTTTATTAATCATTTTCTTAACCAACTTTACAGTTCAGGGTCACATTGTCACGGTTCTGGGTCAGTTTTGACCCAGTATTTTGAGTTTCTCGTGTCTTGGTTTAATTTTGTATTTTGATTCTTTTACATTGTTGACCATTATGAGAATTATAGGTTTCTGTTTCTGTTTTAGGATTTGCTCCTTGGTTGTGTTCTCGTGTTTATTGCAGGTTTAGTTCAGTGTCTAGGCTGTCTCTCAGTGTCTGCGTCTTTGTTTAGTGATTCATGTTTCCTGTCTTATTGTGAAAGTCCACATCTTATGTTAGTGTGTGCAGCTTTGCTCCCCCTGTCTCGTGAGTCCAATCCCTCCCAGCTGTGTCTCCCTCCTGTTGCCCATTCCCTGATTACCACCCTGTGTATATTAGGCCTGTGTTTTCCTGTGCTCTGCGTCGTGTCGTACCATCAGATTATGCCTATCTGTTTCTGTTCTCAGTAGTCAGTGGTCACTTCATGTTTTGTTTTCGTGCCAGCAATAAAGCTGAGGTTTTGAGGTGTATTCAGTGTCCGAGCCTCGCATTTGGATCCTCCTCTCCATCTGCCTGCACACAGAGCCCTGACACACGTGGGTTGATGGTAATACCTGAAACTAGTACACTGATACTATAATCTAAAATGCACAATAATTCTAAACAAGGACACTCAACAGCCCTCATTCTTACTTCTATTTTTTTTTTTTTTTTTACTTTCATCATTCATCTTGATATCTCAATAAAACATCTTCTAGTAAAAGTGTTCAAAATAATGTATTTAGATCATTAGGATCTTTAGTTTGTACCATCTGTGTGCAAGTGGACAGCTGCCCTGACATGTCCGGGCATAAAATGGAAGGCAAGGAATAAATCTGGCCTCAAGCACTTGTGAAGGTCTATGAGATCATAGTCCAACATGTGTTAAACAAGAATGTCATAAATTTTAGAAAAAGCTAGAGAGGCAAGGTTGAGATAGTTTGGAAATAAGCAGAGAAAGGACAGTTGTTACGGTAAATATGGAGCTGCCAGACAAAAGGAAACGAGGAAGACCACAGAGGAAATTCGTGAATGGCGTGAAGAAGGACATGGAGAAGGTTGGTGTGACAGAGAAGGATCCTAGGGATAGGGTGAGATGGAGGCAGATAAGCCACTCTAGTGACCTAAAGTGAGCAGCCAAAAGACGAGGACAAAGTAAATAAATCCATCAAAACATGTTAAACATATTTACGTTAGATTTAAATACCTCAGCTCGTCCTGTGATGGCCGGCATCTGGTGGGGTCAGCTGCCCGTGGCCTCTGGGTCTCTGGGGTACTTCTGTTTTTTGTTTTGTTTTGTTTTCTGGTTAGTTATTTTTTGTCTTTGAGGTGCTATTTATTTTTTTAGTGTGTTTCATTAAAGATGCAGCAGTTGAAGACCTAGTGTGCTCATGTGTGCTTTGTTATTTTTTTCACTTCCCCACCTTTTTTGTATCTCACTTTCTGTCCCTTTTCTTTTCCTCCTCCTTCTTCTCTCTTTTACCACCTGTCAGCTCTGGCTTTATATAACTACACAGAAAATAATTTAAATAATTATATAAAATAGATGTATAAAGAAAAAGAGGGACCTATAGAGAGTCTATAGCACTCCTCTTGGCAAAGCAAATGTGTTTGGTAGAACAAAGCATTCAGACCATGAGTCTGCTTGCTAAAACTACTGGATACAACGGGTTAAAAATAAATAAATAAATGATCACCTATAATTTCGGACGATCTGATTTCCTCGTGTCAGCATTGTTCCCACATCATCATAATTAATGTTGTTCCAGGTTCAACATTGCAAGTGACCAATCACCTTCTTGTGACGTCATTCCTTTGCGACTTCGAAATACCCGCCTTCGAGTATTTCGAAATACAAGTGAAGAAGCGAAAAACCGCCGCCTGTCCGCCGAATTTGAAGTCAATTTAGGATACTTTCCTTTAATAAACGGTAAGCATTATACATATGTTCCTCACTTGGCTTGCTGTTTGTTTGCTAGCGATAGGCTACTTGACGACAGCATTAGCTAACCAGTGTTCTCTAGACCAGCGTTCCCCAACTTTTTGGGTGTTTCGTGGCCCAGGGGTTGGGTCAGGCAAAATTGCAGTAGCTTCCCTGATCATTTTACAAACATAAGTGAAGAGAATCTGGACTAAAAGGCCTAGACTTATGGTTGTGTGCTGAATCTATGAATCAAACTATCACCTGGAAACATAATTAACTGGTCCATAGCTGTGAAACTGGACATGAGTTCTTGATTCTATGGAGATTAACAGTAATCCAGAAATTTACAAATTTGTCCCAGGGACATCGCGTAGATGTTGTCCCTGGGACATCGCGTAAATGTTGTCCCTGGGACATCGCGTAGATGTTGTCCCTGGGACATCGCGTAGATGTTGTCCCTGGGACATCGTGTAGATGTTGTCCCTGGGACATCATGTTAAAGTTGCCAGAGACATACCATATGAAAGTTTAGCTTCTTTTAGCCCCTGTTTGTTTTATATTATTTTATATATATTTTTTTTTTAATATTATATTTAATATTTACATTGTATTGCAAAAAACCCCAAAACAAGTTAAAATGAATTAATGAATATTGACTAATTAAACCTTCGTTATTTTTCCACCAGAAATGGACGACATAATTAGAAGAAGTGTTCTGAATGACGAAAAAAAAAGAACTGGAAAAGACACACAACTTTGTGTGCATGTGTCACAATGCCAGGAGGACCCATTCAGTGTTGTGTTAGAAAAATTGAACTCATTAACCCTTCATGGACATTATAAATGTTTAAATGTTGCCTCAGGTAAAGACAGGAAAAGAGACTATTACAAATTCAACTGCATCAGAGCTGGGAAAAAAAGTCGAAACAGCTACAGAGCAGTGGGCTGTAAGGCCTATGTTTCATTTAAAGTACTCAAATGTTGGAAAGACCACACAGTCATCGTGCAGCGTACATATGATAAGCATGATGGGCATGATCCTTCGGACCCAAAAGACGCACATTTCAACAATATTTCCAGTGATTTGAGGAGGAAGATTGAGGAACTGCTTTCCCTTGGAACTAAGCCAGCCATCATACTAACCGAATGTCATAAATGGGCCAAAGAACATGGACACAGAGATCTTCACAACAGAGAGCATTTTGTCACACCACGTGACATTGACAGTGTTAGAACCTGCATGATGAGGAAGAAGCACTTTAACTGTGGAGACAGTCAATGTGTACATACCTTACTTAATGGAAAACATCAAGAACATGTTCTCTTCTATCAACCATACACATCTGACCAAGAACTAATGATTGTTTTGCAGACACCTGTAATGAAATCAAACATGGAGAACTATGCAAAACAGTTAGTATTTGTTGACACCACGCACTGCGTTAACCAGTATTCATTTCCCTTATTCACACTTGTTGTAAGAGATGATCATGGGCATGGAGTCCCTGTGGCCTATGCTATTGTCAGCAACGAAAGTCAGAAAACCCTGGAAACTGTTCTTGGAATAGTTTGTGAGCATTTCCCAACTTCCCCGAGGTAAATAATACATTGACAGCTATTAATTTTGAAATAATTCCTTTTCAAAAAAGTTATAACATGCCAGAATCTAATGCTATAGCTGCAGCATGGGCTGCAAAAAACTTTCCTTTCCAGTTGTTAAAGTTATTCCTATAGGCTGTATGCAGTATTTTATATATCTACTTGTGAGTTGAAATGTTTAATTTGGCATTGAAGTGGTGCTTTGAGATAGCAAAAACATTTTCATACTGTTTAATCTCATTTAGTGTTTTCTTTTTTTTCTGTAGAGCATTTATGGTTGACAAAGACTTTGCGGAAATAAATGCTTTGCAGAAGGTTTTTCCAGAGTCAGCTATCCTTCTATGCTGGTACCATGTCTTGCAGGTAAACCACATTGTTTTCTTTTCACGTTGTCTAAGATGCACCTGAAACACATTTTTACAACAGGGTCCTGTTGTTATGATTTGCCTCATTGTGATATTCACCTACTCAGGTTAATGAATATAAAGGGATAAAATGTTGAGTGACTATGTCCATCCATTTAAGACCACAGTGCAGTCATCTTCTGGTGGCTGCTTCCCAAAGCTCTTTTTGACATTTAAAAATATGTTTGCCTGGTTGATTTCTGTAATGCACAGGTCCTCTTGTCCAGTGAGTGACAAAGTTATTTTTGGACGTCAGCTTTCTTTTATGCTTTTTGTACAGCTGCTCCTCTGTCTCTCTCTCCAGATTAACTTTTTTTCTCTTACATTCACAGGCTGTTAATCGATGGCTTTCAAAATCAGAGTCCGGGGTCCATGGGCTTTCTAACACCCAAAAGAGAAATGAAATCATTTCTTTCTTTTGTAAGCTGAAAGCTTGCACATCTGTAAGTGTAATTTGTCTATTTCACATTTTGATTTCTTGATTACACTAAGAGCATAATAACTTTCAGTTGCTAAAAAAAGTTACAGAGAGATACAAAATAGATTTTTGAAACAATTTCTAAAACTGGCTTCTTATCTTGCTTATCAAAACAAGTACTTAAGCTGTGCAGAACATCATTGTGTCACCCACTGTGCAGTAGAACTTGTGAGTGGGATTCTTTCACAGACAGATGCTGAAACCAAATATGCTTATAGGTTTAGTGTTCCTTCTTAGCCATTGTAAGGGAAGAAATAATTGCTTCTTAATACAAAAACACGACATATTATTAATAACTTAAAATTCTTAATGTTATTCAATAAAAGGAAAAGGGCTTCAATACATAATATTAAAGATTTCAATAGGTCTGTTAAATGGATTGAAATATATTCTGTTGCATCCAATTCTCTTAGGAGGACGACTTTAAAGCCACATCAGCAGAGTTCTGCCAGACATTTAAGCAATACCCTTTGGTGTGCCAGTATTTTCAGAAGCACTGGGAAGGCATTGGCCACATGTGGTGTGACTACGGCCGTCGCTTCAGTCACGCTCGTTCTGAAACAAACAATGTGATTGAAAGGTATGATTTAATATTTTGACCTCATTCAATTGTATTGCTGAAAAAAAGATATTATGCTTTAATCCAAGAGGCTAAACTGAGTAGGTTCGTCATGTCATTGCCAGAACAGGTTTTAGGCAAATCCTTTAAATTCTAGCAGCGTTTTTTATGTTATCACAACAAAAAACAGAGTAGGTGGATTTGCCTAAATCAGCTAAACCGGCACAGAGCATTCCTTTATAAAAGACGTGTGCAATAGGTATTCCAATTTTTTAAAAAATAATACAGTCTTGATTAAAACTTTAAATTCCTTCAATTACAGTTACTAATCATTTCAAATAACTGTTTTTCAGATTTTTCCACCGCCTGAAATACCAGTTTTTATCTGGCTACAAGAATAGGCGTCTGGATGATCTGATTGAAGTGCTCCTAGGGAAGGCCGACGACTACTTCTCAGTCATAAAAACCCTGCAAGATGTGGGCCGCATGAAAAACAGGTTTGCTGACACCTTGTCTCAAGTTTCAGACTCTGCTTCAAGACTGATGGAAAGTGGTTGGGCTCTTAAAATTACAGTCAAGAACAGCCATGGAGTTAATGCATATCAAGTCCCATCTGAGTCAAGAGAAGACATGGTGTATGATGTCTGCCTTGTTGAGTCCTACTGCAACTGTACATATGGCTTACGAGGACTTCTTTGCAAGCATCTAGTGCTACTTGCAAAATTAGCAGAGGCTGACAATGACATCTATCCAAACATGGAAACAGACCTTGGCAAGAATTGCAGTGAAAGAAAGGCATTACTTTGTACACTGTGAGGACTTGAAAGTGATAAAAATGCCAAGTTTGTTTGGAAATCTGTGTTTTTTTGCATCGGCTGAAACACTTCAGTGCACTTGTTGTACGTTCTCTCACTATAACACATGTGCTTGCCTGAAGGTGGCTTGTAGCCATTTTAAACAAATGAAAAACTCTCTGAAAAGTCCTCTATCAACTTTGAATGACACTCCTGTAGTTGAAAGCACAGACAAAAAATGCACAGAAGATGCAGTTGGAAAACTAAATGCTGTTTTAGACACAGTTAAACAGTGGGCATTCATTCCAGAGGGTATTACTGCAATGATAGATGAACTGCATACAAATGTCTTAAAAACAAAACAAGTAGGCAAAAGTATATGCCAGTACGAAATAAAGATGACAGATAATGCACGCAAAATTAGGCCATTGTATTCTAGCAAGAAACGTTCGGCCAGCATCGACATTCCAACAGTCTGAAAATGAATGTGAACAGTCGATAACCACTGAAAGAGAGACATCCTCTGGAGAAAATGAAAACCTTTTGGAATACAAAACAAAAAAGAGAAGAGTTAAAGCTAAGTATATGCACAAGTAGACTTTTGTGTGACATTTCAAAGGGACTGCATCCATTACTTCTGTTTATTGAAACCTAAAGCTGAATAGCTGTCTTAACTTTCTGCCAAGGAACAGATGAAAAGAAATTGTTTGGTCTCTCAAGCAGTTGTTATTTATGTGTGTTATTCATTACTTTGGCTTGGTTGCTGTTTTTGATACAAATTCATCTGTGCCCATTGTAATATTTTCATATGTTACTATTTTTATATTGCTATGCATTATAAATAAAGGATTACTTATTACTATTAAAGGTCTGCATTTGTAATTGTTGGTATTATTTATAAAATATGCGCTCTTAAGTTTTTTGCTCCATAAAACGATACCTGTCACTTTTTGGACATAGAGTATCAGCTGTTGAGAATCCTGGCTCATACAAAATAGAAGTAAAAGGTTTCAACATCCAGCCTTTTTATGATTAAATACAAAGTGTAATAACAGAGTTATTGGGGTGTGATTTTGTTAATAGTTAGTCTTAAGTATAAGTTTAATAGTAATGAGTAAGAAAATATAGCCAGAATAATGGAATGAGACTAACACCTGACCTCACACTGAGATTTGGTATGAAGTGGCATGTTTGTGCTAATGCTGACATTGGGGCTCAGAGTTCCTCTGTGTGTATATATTTGTGAACGTTAACTTGGCTAATGTCCAAGGGTTTGACTGCTTTCCTGTTGGATTGTATCACAAAGAACAGGGATAAGAGCACCAGTGGCCGTGCACACCCTCATATCTCTCCTTCACCCGATCATTAGTGTTGGAAACCGGCATTAGCTCAGAGTAGATTAGACTTCAGTATAGTGCAAGTGATTTGATTTTATGATTATTTGATTCAGTTTTTTCTGTGTTCAAGCTCAATTACTTTAATAAAATATGTTGAATTCAAACAAATAAATAAACAAATAAACTGTGGACATTACCCTTTTAAACCTTTCTGAAACAAGACAGGTAAAAACCAGTGTATAAAAGTTTACATAGGTATAAATAGCTCTAACACTTTACTCCAGCCTGGCGTCCACACATGTGGACATCACATTTTGGGTTATTTAGACCAAAATACTAAATCTTGATCAACAAGTGCCTGATATACAGTTATGAGGACATTATACTGCAACTGTTCTATCGAAATTTCAAATTAATGTCCTCATATGTGGCTCTCATTTTTCTCAGAAACAAAAATTAGGTAAAAAAAACAAAACCTGGTAATTCTTTCTTTTTACATTCATCGGGTTCCAATCGGCCCAAATATCAAAGAGAAATTAAAAATGCATGCCATGGAAGATTTCGGGTCTTAGGGGGTTAAAATGACCAGACCCCTCCGGCCTGTTTTCCAGGCCACTAAATTAAACCCAGTCAATTACCAATTGAACAGAATAAAAACCTACGAGGTCCACTAATAGTCCAAAAGTCCAAATCTTTAATAGAAAAGACAGGCAGAACTCAAACAAACAATAATCCAAACGAGGAGCATATATACACACTGGAAAGTAAATAATTATAAGTTATTAAATCAGACTAATTAAATACAGTAAAACTAATAAGGGAAGACGAACACACGGGAAATAAAAATAACAGTGTAAACATACCAAAACTCAAAATAAAACAGGAAAGCTACTACAAACCGAGTGTGACACAATTACATTCATATTGAAACATATGTGATAATTTTCTTTCTTTGTAGCATTTTTAAGATATGTGTTAGAACAGTCATTATGCTGTTTGGATTAGGAACCAATCATTTTTGCCAAATAGTTAACACAAACTTAGAACAACAATGAACAATTTTCAAGATTCTGATTTACAGAACAAACAAAAGTCACAAAAGGTTTCATTATTTAAGAAACAAGATCAAGTTTTTCACACAGGAATGAAATGACAGAATCCAGTGCAGCGGGGCCAAAGGTGTGTGTCAGCAAACTGAAGGTTGAGGAATCAGTCAGCTCATGTTTAAGGTTGTGTTGGATTTTGAGAAGAGTCTGTCTGTTATTAGAAAGTAAGATTAACAATGTTACACCAATAACCCAAATACGGGGAAATGACAAATAATACCAAAAAAGATACAACTTTCATATTGTTTTACTAACTTACTTTGTCATATCAGCACTTGAATGGTCGATGCCTTTACAGACCATGTCTGTTGTGACATCGCAGGCCAATCTTCCGGCAAACCCGAGGGCTAGCTCCCCAGCCTCCTCTTCACTCAGAACACTAAACACTGTTACTTTAGTTTTGGCCTTCTTAGGCCTGTCAAGAATCATTGCGGGCAGTTTGGCTTTACGGCCCTAAAAAAGAAAAAGTGCAAACACCAAAAGAGCAGAGAGAGACACACACACGCGCACAAAGTTAAATGCTTTTGTTTACATGGTGTAATTGTGTATATGTTGCAGCAAATGCACAATTTCCAGCCACATTGTCACTTCATTGATACGAGTAACCCGGATTTATTTCAGGTGACATCAAAATCACGAAATGTATACCTACCCCAATCAAACCTCTGAAAACATGAACTGACATGTTCTCTGCATTGATTCTGCGCTTGATCTCGTCTTCTGTTATTGTGTAGGTTTTCTTTTTTGAGCTTGGTACAGATAAGCGACCATGCACTCTGTAAACTGTACTAGTTCCTTCTGAATCAGTTTGGAATTCTGTATCTGCATCGATCCTGTCAACATCATCAGCAGCAGCATTATCTGTACTCAGACTTGTGCCGTATACTTCTGCTTCTTTTTCGTTGTCTTCAGTCTGTGTACCTTCATCTCTTTCAGTCTGTGTACCTTCATCTCTGACTGTCAGTCTTCCTATCTCACTGTTACTTGTCGATTTGCTGCAGATGTTCTCTCCCTTAGGAACTTTTCCTTTGTCATTCGCTGCCTGATGCTTTCCCTGATGACATTCTTCACTGGCTACTTCTATTGCTCCTCCTGTATAGCCACCCACTATGCTGCACAACTCCTTTCCCTCTGCTGTGCTGCACTGTGCTGTTACATAAAGAAGAATGATATAAACAGCACTATATCAATTTAATTGTGAAGAGAAATCCCCACAATACGACACAGTTATGTCTAAAATAGTTTTGTGTAAAAACTGGATCTTGAAACGTCCACTTTAATTACACAGTCCTGGTGTGCAAAGGCAAAATTACGAAAAAAAATTTCACTTTAAACATTTTTGGACATTGTTTAGTTATATTGTGACTTACTCTCACAGAAGATACAGATGCCACAAACAGACTTTGAACAACGCATGTGCTTGTATGCACCACATTTCTGGCACTGCACCTGTGAATTAAAAAAAAAAAAGAAGAAGAAGAAATAAACAAACAAAAAACAAATGAACAAAGTCCATTAAATAAACAATCTATATGGCTAAGGACATGTCATAGTGTACCCGGTCTTTGGCTGCAATCACACACCAGCACTGACTGCACTTCCTAGTTCGATCTGCAAAATATAATTTGTTTAAGTACAAGTTACATTTTCCAATGTTAGAGAAAAAGAAGGCAGCTAATTTTATCTTTACCTATTGAGGAAAATAAGTAGTGGCAAAGTCGAGACCTGAGCTTTGTGATTTCAGTGTTGTACTCCTCCACTTGTGTTTTACCGTCAATGAGAGATTGGGCAAACTAATAATTGACGAAGAAGAAAAAAAAAAAAAAAGAACAAAAAGAATTAGATTAACAAAGAAATGTTTGTTTGTTTTTAACCCCCCCACCCCCCCGAGAAAAAAAAAAAAACAGAGCAACCAAAGCAAAGCATTACTGCTGAAATGGTTCAATCTACAAAAAAAATTGAGATTTTACCATCCTGCCTCTAAGGCTTTAAAAACTGAATAGGCAAAAATGTAAACATTACTTATATAGGTTAAAGCTATAGTTTTCAGTACCATTATGACATGCACTCCACATGAGTTCCCATCCTGTTGATGTGGGTGGCTCACATGTGACAAGGTCCACTCTCCAGCGCAGCCTCTTGCTGAAGCAAATGAGCTGAGAGATCGCAGTTATTACAAATAAAAAGCATATAGAGAAATCAATAACCACGTTCGGTAATGATTTCAATTAAATTAAATATGTTATGTTAAATATGTTAATTAATTACCTCCAGTTTTTCAACACCGCACTTTTTCTGACCTCCGACTCGCCAAATGAATTCATATAGACTATGGTCCTCTTGGGTATGTCACAAAACTGTTTTGTAAAAAGATGGATATGGTAGGCTTGGGCCTTGAGCTTTCCTAATGAGGGACACTGAAAAGTATCATGCACTAGAGAGAGTGCAAAATCTGTGCAACTTACAAACAAGGTCCAGTGGCTGCCGTTTTCCAGACAGGCTCCAATCAATTTCTCATACATCTGAAAGATGTTTTTCTGGAAATAAAAATAATGTGACAAGTATGTTTTTCTGTCAAGAATGACACTGCAAAACTGCAAAAGCTTGTCAGGTGAGACTTGTAATTAATTCTGCAGATACACAAACATATAGAAAGTGTCATTTTTGGTTTACATTAATTAATTTCTATAGTGTGTACAAAACAAATCAAGACCACAGACTCAACACGCACCACTCAATTTTTGGTGTTCTTTATCAGTTGGCCAAGACAGAAATGTTTTAATCTGTGTGCATTGCTTTTGAACAAGTCTTTACACAGAAAAGGTTTCAGAAAGGTATTTTTCAGGTTCTTCTGACAAGGCTTCAATTTTGGAAAATGCTGTTTGTTTATAGTGGCAACTTATAAACCCTTTGTGATAAGAACATAGTTACCACAGTCCAAGTCATACCTTCAAAAAGTATGCACTTTGTGCTCTTGTGGACCCATCCAAAATTTTTCCAGTGATTTGGCTTGGTATTGGATAAATGTGAGGGAAATTCTATAAAAATAACATAAATACACCTATGTTTTCAAATACATTACAAAAAACGTAAACATGCTATGTCATTATGATCAAACAAGCTTTTCAACATACCTCACACTGCAAATAGATTAGGCCATCTATTACCTTATAAAACAAATAAATAAATACATATAAATAAAAACAGAACTAAGGAATACGATTCATTAAGTAAATTGTACAATAAAGTGTATTTAAAGCAGAATTTAACATTAGTTTTATGACAACATAAAAGGATTTTTATGTCAAGAGGTACCTCATCTGAAATGTTAGTCTGGTCAAACAGGGATTTCAAACTTGAAATACCAATAGAGTTTGGTCCAGCTACTCCCACAAGGTAATCTGTGAGAAAGCATATGCTGTAGTCAACAGATATCATTTTCTTTTTGCATGCTGCAACCATCATCCATTTCAGTCTTCTAGGAGCTTTGTCTGGTTGTAGTTCTTTTTTCTCCTCCTCTCCCCTCATCTATTAATTAAATTGTTTTCTGACCTTCCTAACTGTTTCCGACCTGTCTTCCCAATGTGATGTTTAAGCAATATATGTATGGTCAGAAGGGGGTGAAATTTTCATTGCAGTTGTACGTGTAACATTGCATGTGATAATAAAAGGCTTGATTGGTTGATTATTCAACATGAGTTGACATTTACCTGACATTGTGAAGGAGTCACAGTTTCTGTAAGGGTGTAAGAACATAACATGTGGATTTGTTACACTTCTTTTTCACAAGTTAATAACAATCAATAATTTTCATTCCATTATTTACAAGCTATCACACGATGTCCCAGGGACAACATCTACACGATGTCCCAGGGACAACATTTACACGATGTCCCAGGGACAACATTTACACGATGTCCCAGGGGCAACATCTACACGATGTCCCTGGGACAACATTTACACGATGTCCCAGGGACAACATCTACACGATGTCCCAGGGACAACATCTACACGATGTCCCAGGGACAACAGTTACACGATGTCCCAGGGACAACAGTTACACGATGTCCCAGGGACAACATCTACACGATGTCCCAGGGCAAATTCTACATGATGTCCCAGGGACAACATTTACGCGATGTCCCAGGGACAACATTTACGCGATGTACCAGGACAAATTTGTAAATTTCTGGATTACTGTTAATCTCCATAGAATCAAGAACTCATGTCCAGTTTCACAGCTATGGACCAGTTAATTATGTTTCCAGGTGATAGTTTGATTCATAGATTCAGCACACAACCATAAGTCTAGGCCTTTTAGTCCAGATTCTCTTCACTTATGTTTGTAAAATGATCAGGGAAGCTACTGCAATTTTGCCTGACCCAACCCCCGGGCCACGAAACACCCAAAAAGTTGGGGAACGCTGGTCTAGAGAACACTGGTTAGCTAATGCTGTTGTCAAGTAGCCTATCGCTAGCAAACAAACAGCAAGCCAAGTGAGGAACATATGTATAATGCTTACCGTTTATTAAAGGAAAGTATCCTAAATTGACTTCAAATTCGGCGGACAGGCGAATTGACTTCAAATTCGGCGGACAGGCGGCGGTTTTTCGCTTCTTCACTTGTATTTCGAAATAATCGAAGGCGGGTATTTCGAAGTCGCAAAGGAATGACGTCACAAGAAGGTGATTGGTCACTTGCAATGTTGAACCTGGAACAACATTAATTATGATGATGTGGGAACAATGCTGACACGAGGAAATCAGATCGTCCTATAATTTCTGTAAATCTTACATGAAACTGGTCAGCTGTAGAAAATATGAGCTACACAAAACTGAAAGAAGTCCCAGTCACACACTTGTTTTCCCCACTGTGGACAGTCTTTACCCTTCAAGCTTGAGTCCTCTTGGTCAGGTTACTGAGTGGGAGAAGCCACAGAACAGAAAAGAGGTACAAATGTTTGAAACACACATATTTTAAAAAGTCACAAGGAAAACTCCATAAAGTTACAATTAAAGAACTTTTTCCCACAAGCGTTTGATGAATTCTAGAGTCTTTACCTTACAATATAAATCCAATTAAACTGAAGAGAACTGAACTCAGCATGGTGGCACAGTGGTTAGCACTGTTGCTGCAGGACGGCGCTCTTCTGGACAGCGATCTTGATGTTAATCCTGGGAGTAGCTCGAGCTACTCACCCAAGTAATCGAAGCACTTGGGGCAGTGCTTCGATTACCTGGGTGGGGGAGCACTGTTGCCTTCACCCTCCACATCTTCTCAAGCTTTCAGCCCTTGGTATTTCTCAAGTTTCTCATTTTCCTTCCTTGTGATGAAGGAAGGATGTATAGCTACATCTTCCTCTGCTTGTCCACCACGACTATTCTTTATTATCTCCAGTCTTGATCCATCCCTCAAGACTGTAAGATCAGACTAACCAACCTACACTACCTGGATTAACTACAACAAAGCCTATGACTCACAGTGCCTCACACATGGATCCTGGAATGCCTAGAACTGTACAAACCCAATAGGACCCCAAGAGCCTTCATCTGGCAATGTGGTGCCAGGATAACCACCTCCAGCTGAACGTCGGCAAGACCAAGGAGCTGGTGGTGGACTTCACAAGGAGTCAGCACAGGAACTACAAGCCCATTATCATCAGCAGAGCTCCAGTGGAGAGGGTGCAGTCCTTCAAATACCTTGGTGTCCACATCTCCTCAGATCTGACATGGTCTGCTCACATTCAGATCCAGTTCAAAAAGGCTATTCAGAGCCTGCACCACTTACGACAACTGAGGAAGTTCAGGGCCTCTCCAGGGATCCTCAGGACTTTCTATATAGTTGCTGTGGAGAGCATCCTCACACAGAAAGTCCTGGTATGGGAACAGCTGTGTCAAGTACAAAAAAACTCTTCAGAGAGTGATCCATACAGCAGAACGCTGCTGCAGGACTGCTCCTCCCTCCCTACAGGACATTTACACCAAAAGATACTGGACCAGAGCCACTCAGATACTGAAGAACCTGTTCCACCCCAGCAATAAACTGTTCCAACTTCTGCAATCAGGCAGAAGGTTCTGCACCATCCGGGCAAGAACAGAGACCCTCAAGAGGAGCTTCTACCCTCAGGCCAGCCGTGTGTTACATCAGAACCCCCCCCCCCCCACACACACACACACACACACACTCAACCATAACAAACTGAGTCAGGACTCACATACTCCCAATCATGCCTGATCCTTCTGACTTCATTGGGGCACTTTAAGTCACTTTAACACCCCACTCACGCAATGTACATTCCCAGATTTTTGAACTGTGAATTTCCAGGTTGTTTTATTCTATTTAACTTAGTGTATATAATCCACTCACTTATTGCACATAATGTCCTCTTTGTATATATCTACTTACTTACTGTATAATGGGGTTTTTTCTCTCTCTATTTTGCACAGTCGAGGAGCGTATCAGGTCACATTTCACTGCATGTTATACTTGTATAACTATGTACGTGATAAATAAAAGGATCTTGAATCTTGAATCAGGAATGCAGTGGAAATAGAAAACAACACTAGTGACCAACGTCAAACCAACAGCACAAGTCACCATTAAGTACAGGATTGAAATGAGAACCATGAAGAGGCCACTAGGAAAACTGCAACCATCAAATCCCTGTAGAGAGTAAGTCCTGAGGAGTCAGCTGAATGGGAAGAACAGGATCTAGGAATTCAGCACCTATCCCCTGCCTGTCATCAGATACCCTGCTGGGATAATAAGCTGGTTAAAGGAGGAGACAGACGCCACTGGCATCAAGACAAGAAAGCTCCTTACCATACATGGAGGGCGTCACACCACATCCAGCAGTCTGAGACTGTACACTAAACAGACGAAGGGTGGCTGGGAGGGCTGGTGAGTGTCAGAACCAATATCCAGGATGAGTTAGTGAAGATGCTCTCTCATCGCGACCATCAAGATGCTAACAACTGATAGTGTGCTTAGTGAATATCTTTCCCTATGTGTTCCCTATGTGTTCCCTATGTGTCAAATTCAAATTCAAATTCAAATTTTATTTGTCACACACACATAACCATACACAGTATGACATGGGGGTGAAATGCTTGTAGCTGTACAATGCCCGACCATTAAATGACAGAAGAAAAGTTTTACAATATTTTCAATTTACAGTTTACTACAAAAATTTACAAATTAACTTAGGAATTTACAGTAAAGAATGTGCAAATAGCAGAAGAGATTATAAAGATAAGGATTATAAATTATAGGAATTATAGGATTATAGGAAATGTGTGGTGGTGCGTGTGGTGACGTGTGTGAGAGTCCAGTCTTATAGTGACGTGTTTGGGAGAGTCCAGTCCTACACCTGGTTCAGGCCCCGAATAGCCTGGGGGAAGAAGCTCCTCCTCATTCTCTCTGTTTTGGCCTTAAGGGAGCGGAAGCGCTTCCCAGACCTCAACAGTGAGAAGAGTCCATTGTTGGGATGGGAGAGGTCCATCATAATCTTCCTAGCTTTGGACTTGCACCGCTTGGTGTAGATGGACAGCAGGTCAGGGAGCTCTGATTGAATGATGCGTTCTGCCGAGCGCACCACCCTTTGCAGATCTCGTCTGTCCTGCTTGGTGCTGTTCCCAAACCAGGTGCAGATGTTTGCCGTCAGGACGCTCTCGATGGTGCAGGAGTAGAAGTTCTTGAGCACCTTCAGAGGCAGATGGAAGTCTCTAAGTCTTCTGAGGAAGAAGAGACGCTGACGGGCTTTCTTAACCAGGGAGTTGATGTGACAGGACCATGACAGGTCCTGAGTGATGTGGACACCCAGGTATCGGAAACTGTCCACTCTCTCCACTGGCGTGCCACTGATGATGAGGGGTTTGTAATTCCTCGCCTGCTTTGTAGTGAAGTCCACGAGCAGCTCCTTAGTCTTGCTGATGTTTAGGAGGAGGTTATTCTCCTGGCACCAGGTCTCCAGGTTCCTAATCTCCTCCAGGTAGGCCGTCTCGATGTTGTCGGAGATCAGGCCCACAACAGCAGTGTCGTCAGCAAACTTGACAATGGAGGTGTGCTAAACATAGTGCTAAACATCTGTTTTATTCATTGCAGCTTTAAAAGCCAAATCCAGACCTGTTAATATTGTGACTGTAGGTGGTCTTGTTGAGGATGACACTCTTGAAAAAATGATTCGATTTTTCAATAACTCTCTTTTAGAGAGTATCTTCCTTTTAAACTTGCTGAAATCATCAGAAAAAGTGAAGACTTAGTCATCTTTTGACAGAGTCAAACTGCCTCATTTCATTCCTGCTACTGAAAGAATGATCAGTGTCTTTGACATAATTTTTCCTTTTTAGTAATCCTGCACAAATTGCCTTGTGTTGCAGTTTGTGTATCAGCTATTTGCACTGGATTAATGTGACTTAATGGTGGCAAGTGTTCAAATCAATGTTTATTAACGGTTTCTTTAAGTGTTTAAAGATTAAGTCATTAACATATTGATGAAGTTTTCAAAGTTGCTCAGGGTGGAAAAAAAAGAGTGTTGGAGACCTGGAGAGGGCCTGACACTAGCCACAGAAAAACAAGGTGGAAACAAAGAAAATATTTCTTCAGAGGAAAGCATCAGGCAATGTTTCTTCTCTTTTATAAAATACAACATATCGCCACCAAAGAAAATTTCACTTTACAGTGTACACTATTCTCCACGGCAAGATCTGGTGATCCGCTCATATTTACTGAGTAATGTCATGTATAAAAAAACATGATTTTCAGCCTTTTTAAAAGAAAGTGTTTTAGCTGTGTTCTCCTTGGGATGTGACACACTCAGCTTAGATTGATTTTCTCATTCAGCAGTGACCTGCTGCAAACCTTTGGCTCAGAATGGTAATTCCCTCTCTTACCTGATAAGGTACCTGATCCATAATAAATCAATTGTAATTAGTTTTATGTTTGCAGGGAATGAAGGAGGGGCTGCACTTTGCTAAGGGGACCCTCTGCTTTTTCGCCCCACCCTACCCACCATCCTTATTTGTTTCTAGCCACCATCATCTGCACACCTGATATCAGTTAATCTCCTGATTATTAAGTGGGGATTATTGATGCAGGAGAAGTGGCTGTATTTGCTGTAGTCTCTTCTGTCGAGGACATGATGCTTTTGTTTGCTCTTCACTGTTTGTGCTAAGGGTTTTATGTGTTTGTGTGTATGCATGCATGTTTGTTTTGTTTTGTTTTGTTAGTCCAATAAAAGTTTACTGCCTAACCTTGTTTCACTTTTTATTTTTTGGCATGACATTTATGATTTAACATCCAGTCTGTCAGCATTTTGTCTCAACTAGTCTAAAACTAGTCTAACTCCTGCAGCAGCCAGTTTGTCACATGACTTGCTTGTGTCGAGGTCTGAACATTATCCAGTACTTTCTCATTTGAAAATGGTAGGCAGTCGACCAAATGACTGTGAGGCATACAAAGAGGAGTCCATTATTTTATATGTATTGTTTTACATCTGTATTTAGTACAAACTACATACAGAATCCTGAATCCCTCTTAGTTATGATGCAATAGGTGTAGGTTGCTGGGGGAGTATTTCTTCT
This sequence comes from Rhamphochromis longiceps, assembly GCF_057381845.1. Classification (NCBI taxonomy): domain Eukaryota; kingdom Metazoa; phylum Chordata; class Actinopteri; order Cichliformes; family Cichlidae; genus Rhamphochromis; species Rhamphochromis longiceps. The sequence goes on from NC_140562.1 coordinate 7,268,000, forward strand.
TCAGTCACCTTTTTCACTCACTATAGGTAGGGATGGGTATTGATAAGATTTTAACGATTCCGATTCCATTTTCGATTCTGTTTAACGATTCGATTCCTTATCGATTCTCTTATCGATTCTTTTTTTTTTAAAAGGAGAACACTAGACACTATAGCCCAGAAGAAGCGGATAGTATAGCTTTTATTTTGGAAAGAGCCATTTCTCTGTAATAAACTCTCTTTTCCAAAGATGAGTGATTCCTCAATCAGATACAGGGCTTGCAATATCGCTAGCCCGACGTCCCGGAGCTAGCGATTTTTTCAGTCGGGCTACCAAAATCTATCTCTTCCCTGCCCGTCGGGCTATTGTAGGAAAAATATATGTCAATGCTTTTGCATTCTTTCGGAAATGTAGCTGGGTAATTATGTCATTGGCATCGGTGAGCCACTGTCAATATGTGACATATTGAAGTCGCGTTTGAATTTGCGCTTGTTTTTTTGCTTTCACTTTGCAATCGTGCGAACTGTGTATAGAGAGCGACAGCACTGATCTGTGAGTGATGATAATTTGTGCACCAATTCCTCTGACATCGTCTTATTAATCGTTAGCTTACTATGCAAACATGACAAGTGAAATCTCCCGCAGCTTAAACATGTGAGAGGTTGATCGAGCAGAGAATCGCTGAGCTTATGTGAGTGCGTGTGTAAAAGCAGCAGGATATATATTTTAGTTCTGCTGAGCCAAATAAGACAGGTCAGGGTGAAGAAGTGACAGCCAAAGAAAAGCTTACCACAAAACGGAGAAGTTATGACAAATGAGACTATAAGGCAAAAAGAAAGTGCAGCTTTATGGTTTCATGGACAAAAGAATTTCTGTGGCTGCAATATGACGAGCTAAATAACCAGGGCTGCACATAAGTGGTCCGCAGGTGCGCATTCGCTGTCAAAATAAAAAACACGCACAAGGGTTAGGGTTAAATTTAAAAACTGTACTTTTGAGTTAAAATATATATTTATAATTTTAATAAATGACAAATTAAAAATGCATGAACATTTTTTGTATCGAAAAAATATCGAACCGTGACACCAAAGTATCGAACCGAACCAAACCGTGAATTTTGTGTATCGTTGCACCCCTAATATATATATATATATATATCACATGAATAGTCCCTTCATGATGCTTTTCATTGTGAAGACCCCACAATAATACTCAATGACCAATTTGAGCAAGCAATTGGCAACAGTGGGAAGGAAAAATTCATTTTAACAGGAAGAAACCTCTGGCAGAACCAGGCTTTACCCACGCTCCCTAAACCCAGGCTGCTAGTAGAACGTCAGTTGTGTACCACATAGTTGCTTTCTCACCGTGTGAACTAAACTGACTCACCTTCCATCTAATTTTTTGCAACATGTTTTCACAATGGTAAATGGCCTGTATTTGTATAACGCTTTACTAGTCCCTAAGGACCCCAAAGCGCTTTACACATCCAGTCATCCACCCATTCACGCACACATTCACACAATCACTGAAAAAAGCTGCTATTTTGCTTTTTTAATCACGTAATCATTTCCAATAAAGGCCTATTTACTTCAGTACTTCCAGCCATTTATCAGTTTCCTTCCACTTATCCAATTCAAGGTCATAGGGTCCTGGAGCCTATTCCAGCTGTCATAGGATGAGAGGCAGGGTACACCCTGGACTTCATACATATTTTAATCATTCATAAAACCATTAAATTGTTCAGCTGTACTTGAGTTACAAACTAGAACTCCCATAGAAACGGCCCATCATCAAAAATAACGTGAGAAAGTTTTAGGATTTACAATAAAGTAGTCATCACAATCAGAAGAAGCAAATATACCACCCTCTCACCTCCAACATGAAGAAGTGAGGGAGACTTATGATTCCCCAGTTAACAATGTGCCACCATAGTTCATCCCTGCCATTGATTTCTCCTCCATTTATTTCTGTTTTAATTCATGCTCCGGGTCTCTGTATTTGAAAGTTCATGCTCCTCTCTGAAAGACAGATTCATGAATAGAGTCCGCTACTTTTGTAGTCTGCTGCAGTTTTATACAATAAGCTTTTTTAGACGTTCAAAATCAATATTTAATCCTGTGCAGAGGCTAATCCCCAGGACTGGACCATTTGTGAGGTTCTTTGAGCTTTGTTACACATCTCCTGGCAGCTCTGTGCTGCAGATTGATTAGCTGTAGTGCCAGAATCCTATCAAATGCCCAGCCCTGATGATAGAGCAAACTCTCTCACTGCTTCTAGTTGACTGGACTACAAGATAAGGACAAATGGCAGTTCCCTTTTTCGTGTACACTAAGGACAGGGTGGGAGTGTCATGTGCATAAGATCAGCAGTTGTTTGGGAAGGTGTAAATTCACATTTTAGACGGCTCTTTTCCAAACAGTTATACAGTGAGCAGCTAATCAGTCAATCCAAAGACAATATATAGATGACTATTATTACCAAAGTAAAACAGGAAGTAACTATGAATACTGAAAATGAGTGAACATAAAACGGTAATGAGGAAGATAGAAATTGAAATTGAAATTGAAAGCACTAAGGAAATGCAAGAAGATAAAGATATGAACAATAACTAACTTGAGAATCAAGCAGAAAATACTTAAACAAGTATTTGAAACCAAGTATTCAAAAACCCTTAATCCAACATCTAGGACCATGAGAAGACATATTGCTCATTTATACTTATCTGATAATCATACAAAGGTTCCAGATCGCCGCATGAATGTCCCCATTTTGTGCTGTTGTGCTGTGATGTGTCAGAACTGACAAATGTTCCAACTGAAAAATCAAGTTATTGATTTGTTTCTAACATCCAAAACAACCCATGAAAGTGCCCTGAAACAATTATGTTTCCTCTGTTAAGGGTCTAATGAGGACCTTCAAAGGAAAACTATTTGGGATTTGGTTTTAAGCACCAATACTAGCTGGTTTATTCAGGGGTTTTTTGTTTGTTTGGTCAGTTGCTAGGTTGGTTAGGGTTTTTTAACAAATAATTAAATAAATAAATACACTCTTTTACACCCTTTTATAACTGTAAATTTTAAAAAAAAATTAAAAAACAGCTTAGTTTTCAGCAATGCAGACCAACTATGGACGAAAGATTTGGCCTGTCTAAGCAATGCAAAGTCCCCAGCATCCAACATCAGCATGGAGGAGAGAAAGGCATTCACATTGCTTAGTAATGACGACAACATTATCATCCATCTGGATTGTCCGGATTGAACAATTGTCTGTAATTATCAATCTGTTGGTAGGCAGCTTTAAACACCAAATCCAGAACACTTTGGATTTTTTTGAGAAAATGAGAGATGCCGTTAGGGAGGCAGATGAAACAATGGCCTCATGCGATGTTCTCTTTACTTGTGTTCCAGTCAGTGAAGCAGTTTAAGTAGTTCGTAAGAAATTACAAGACAACCCCAACCTCAGCAACAGAACCACCCTCAGCACCCACGAAGTGTGTTTGCTCTTGGAACTGTGTCTTGATTCTGCATATTTCACATACAAGGGTTGGTACTACAGGCAGAAACATGGGTGTGCCATGGTTTCCCCAGTTTCACTTATTCTGGCCAACTTATAAATGTAAGAAGTGGAAAAGAGGACTCTGTGCTCCAACCCTGGAGCACCAATAAGTCATCGGTTCAGGTACAGTGGCTTGCAAAAGTATTCAACCCCTTGAACTTTCCCACATTTTGTCACATTACAACCACAAACATGAATCGATTTTATTGGAATTCCACGTGAAAGACCAACATAAAGTGGTGCACACGTGAGAAGTGGAACGAAAATCAGACATGATTCCAAACATTTTTTACAAATAAATAACTGAAAAGTGGCGTGTGCGTAATTATTCAGCCCCCTTTGTTCTGAGTGCAGTCAGTTGCCCATAGACATTGCCTGATGAGTGCTAATGACTAAATAGAGTGCACCTGTGTGTAATCTAATGTCAGTACAAATACAGCTGCTCTGTGACGGCCTCAGAGGTTGTTTAAGTGTCATGGTTTCGGCTGTGTGGCAGGCAGGAATTGGACCCAAACGCAAACTCACGGGGACACGGGGGATAAACTCAAAAAGCACAGCTTTATTGCTGGAAAAGCACCTCACAAGTTATAGAAAACTAAACTGGGAAAAACTAAATATAAAGCTCACCAGAAAACACAAGGAGAATCACACACAGTCATGAGGGAGAACGCGACACCGAACTGAGGGAGACGCGGACGTAAATCCACAGAGGGTTAAGGAGGGAAGTGGGAGCACACGGGGAACACAGCTGACACAGATAATCGTAACAAGACAGGGCAGGAGTGAACACAACATGATGCATACTGATGAGAGACTGTCAAAGTAAAACAGGAAGTACACAGAGGTTAAGACAGAAGGAGAGAGAGAGAGAGCACAGACATAACGGGCTGGGGAAAACATTGAATGAAACACAAGGAGGGAGATGAGGGCTCACAGATACAGAGGGGCACACAGAGGGTAAAGGTCACAAGGGGAAATCAAAATAAGTAACAACTTAACAGAGCAACCCAGGAACCGTGGCCTAAATGTGGAAGAAGGTGCTCTGGTCAGATGAGACCAACATGGAACTTTTTGGCCAAAATGCAAAACGCTATGTGTGGCGGAAAACTAACACTGCACATCACTCTGAACACACCATCCCCACTGTCAAATATGGTGGTGGCAGCATCATGCTCTGGGGTGCTTCTCTTCAGCAGGGACAGGGAAGCTACAACTGTAGCTTGCCTCCACCAGTGTATGAATGTGAGAGTGAATGAATAGCGGTATTGTAAAGCGCTTTGAGGGGTCCCGAAAAGCACTATATAAATGCAATCCATTATTATTATTATTAAGCTGGTCAAAGTTGATGGGAAGATGGATGGAGCCAAATACAGGGCAATCTTGGAAGAAAACCTCTTGGAGTCTGCAAAAGACTTGAGACTGGGGCGGAGGTTCACCTTCCAGCAGGACAACGACTCTAAACATAAAGCCAGGGCAACAATGGAATGGTTTAAAACAAAACACATCCATGTGTTAGAACAGCCCAGTCAAAGTCCAGATCTAAATCCAATCGAGAATCTGTGGCAAGATCTGAAAACTGCTGTTCACAAACGCTGTCCATCTAATCTGACTGAGCTGGAGCTGTTTTGCAAAGAAGAATGGGCAAAGATTTCAGTCTGTAGATGTGCAAAGCTGGTAGAGACAAACCCTAAAAGACTGGCAGCTGTAATTGCAGCAAAAGGTGGTTCTACAAAGTATTGACTCAGGGGGCTGAATAATTACGCACACGCCACTTTTCAGTTATTTATTTGTAAAAAATGTTTGGAATCATGTATGATTTTTGTTCCACTTCTCAAGTGTGCACCACGTTGTGTTGGTCTTTCACCTGGAATTCCAATAAAATTGATTCATGTTTGTGGTTGTAATGTGACAAAATGTGGAAAAGTTCAAGGGGGCCGAATACTTTTGCAAGCCACTGTATGTGGCAAACACCTGGGTGAAAGTCAAATCTCTAATTGCTATGATTTATACATCCAGGGAAACCAAACAACCTCTGGTTAAGCAGATAGCACAAAACAGAAGAGCTAACTCATTAGGCCAGGACTCCGCAGTCTATTTACACCTACAGACAAGTGGACACTCTTTCAATGATGAGGCTGTACACATCCTGGACAAGGGAAAAGACCATCTCTGAATCGAGGAGGGGGCCTAAGGGTACATCTTTCACCATCTTACAATGCTGTGATTGCAACCATTCCCCAACTCTCTGTGAATGGTACTCATGACCATTGATCAGTTGTCACTGATCAATGTTCTTTGATCAGTGGTTGTTAATCAATGGTCATGTGAATTTGCATATTAACGATCATAAAACTGACCTTACAGCCCATTGTTCGTAAGTGGTGCTAATTTCGATCAGTAAGCAAATGTACTGTTTATAATGTTGAGGAAACCTCCAGTCAGCTGAGACTGAAGAAGTTAGTCGGATGAGCGATGACGTTTCTCCCAATGAAAAACGTTACATCCAGCTGAACAGAATCAACTTTTTGGGCAGCTTAACTCAAGCATTATTATTCGTATGAAAACTGAAAAACAATTAGGTTTTTGCAGTGCAGACTTTGAAAAAAATTTATTGTTCCAACTGTTAGCATGCAGTGTAATTCTGACCCTTTGTTGGCATCCAGAATTGAAAATGACGTATTTCCTGTCTCCCTCCCGTCTCCCCAAACAGCTCACTGCAGATGGCCCCGCCCCTTCCTGAGCCTAGTTCTGCTGGAGGTTTCTTCCTGTTAAAAGGGAGTTTTTCCTTCCCACTGTGGCGAAAGTACTTGCTCATAAGTGGTCATCTGATTGCTGGGGTTTCTCTATATTATTGTAGGGTCTTAACCTTACAATATATATTAAGTACTTTGAGGCGACTGTTGTTGTGATTTGGTGCTTTATAAATACAATGTAAATGTTTTATGCAATACTTTGAATTTACTAATAAAACTGGTGAGGGGGAAATAAGAAATTATGCTAGTTTGCCACATTCTGATTGGATGGGACTGATTTAAACAATAAAATCAAAGAAATTCAAAAGAAAGAAAATTATGATGAACGAACTTTTTTTTTTCATTAAATCAAATCAAAGGTGCTTTTATAGGGGGGGGAAGCAGGGGATATTTTTTTAATGACCCAAACCTTTTTCAAGAACTGTAACTTTTGCACTGCAAAGATCACATGCAGTACACACATCTTATTTCTCTTTCAAACAGAGAAGTACTTTAAGGTAATAACCATTTTAAAATAACCATTCCTGGGAAATGCTTCATCACCTTCAGTATGTTTTTTTTTTAAATCCGTTTACAGGGAGGGTTACAGGGAACTGAATTTGTGCATTCCTGCATGCCTTGCCAGCATTCACATGGTTACCACTGCTACACATTGTTAGAGACATCTGAATGAGTGCTGGCTATGCAAGTTTTAAGGTGATTGCCCGAGGGGCAGTAGAGTGAAAGAGCGAAGAACAGAGCCAAAGGGGGTGTGGAGTTGGAGGGGGCATAATCCTAAAAGGATTGGAAGTCTACCCCCCATCCCACCACTCACCCACACACACAATATACACATGCACACATCCAAGTCATTCCCTCCATACATATCCCTCTCTGTGTTTCAGGGGGTGATGGGTACTGGATGGGGTCAGTTGGTTTTGTGGCCCTGGTGTCTGATTTCTCCCTGCTTGTAAACCCCACCACCCCACCACACCCTCCCTCTATCTTCATTGTTTGCCTTCTTAATGAGAGGGGTGTGGCCATAGGGGCCAGTGACTGACAGCTACATACTCCTCACTCACTGCTCTTCACTTTGTCTCTGTCAGTGTTCGCTGCTGTCTGTTCTGTACCTGACACTGAATAACGAGACATGTTTCATTTCAGGTTTCTGCCTTCTGTCAGTCCAACACCTGGGTGGATTCGTAGCAGTACCGTCAGAGTGTGAGAAAGGACACTTTCTGGAGAGCACAGTTTCTTAAGGGGGAATTAACAGAGTATTAACAGAGAACACACTTTCATGGAAACTACACAGGTTTCAACAGGAGGCACTCGGGGATCCACCCTGACTGCCTCCTGTATATAGATGGGTCTATACTGCTCATGCTTTGGGTTGACTTTTTAAAAGGCATGTTAACCAACGCATTGCCTTTCCATTTGCCAGAATTAGCGTGTGTAATAGAGATATGAGCAAGGCATCCTTTAGCACTGAGGCTTAATCTATTAACATAAAATCAAAAGAATATTTCAAACCTAGTTTCAGAATTTCCCTAAAATTTAGTGATTTAGTCACACAGACTTATACTTGACAAAACCTTAGGGGGTTAACAGTGTTGATAAAGTGCACATTACCAGATTTCTCAGGATTTCTTTTACTTGCATAATGGAAATGGGTTAATGAATAGAAAGGTTTAACTTCAGACTTTAATCAGTCCACTATGTTGCATTTTCTTTAATCAAGCAGAGCATGTTTCTCTATTTCTTTAAAACTCTGGACAACGTGTTTAAACATTTCCCTCCCTGTTTACATTTTGAAATTCTGGTTTTGATTTACAGATTTTAAAAAAACTTTAGTTTGAAAAAAATAGAAAAAAGATAGATGTCCCTGGGCACGGGTCCTCTTTCAGTGCACTTTTTGGAAACTACAAGTTAAATCTTTGAAATACATGAAATCTAAAACTCTTGAGATGCCGATGGCCTGAAAAGAAATGTTGACACATACATGGCTAACGAAAGTATATCTTAGAGTGACAGTGTCCAACTTGACAGATGGACACCTCTAAACAGATAAATCTTTTCATACCTGTGCACGCCCATTTGGTGATCATAAAATGTGTATTCTCTCTGTTACATATGCACATAACCAAAGAGATTAAAAGGTAATCACCAAACGGTATTTATTATAACCGTAGCAACAGCCCCCTCACTCGAGGTGCAATATCACTGATCACACACTGCACCTCTCAATGCACCTGCTCCTCAGATGGCATGTATGTATATGTATGTGTGTGTGTGTGTGTGTGTATATATATATATATATATATATATATATATATATATATATATATATATATATATATATATATATGTGTGTGTGTGTGTGTGTGTGTGTGTGTGTGTGTGTGTGTGTGTGTGTGTGTAAGCATGTATGTGGAAGTATGTACACACGCATGCATATATGCATGTATATATACATGTATGTATGTGTATGTATGCAGGTGTATGAATAAGTTGTACATATCTTTCTTGTGTAAATGTAAATCTATCTGTGTTGTTATGTAAATACTTACTTACGCTATTGTGTATTTCACACGGAGAGATGCCAAACTGCCTTTTATTGTTCTTGTAACAGTGACAGTAACAGCTTTTCTATTCTATTCTATTCTTATCAGATTTAGGGTTGTGGTATCATACAAACTGTGTGCCTAAATGACATGATCTATAAATCAATATTGCAAAAATATGTTTAAATTTATTGGTAGTCTTTTCTGATATTAAAAAAATATATATGTAAAATGTAAAAAAAAAGGCTTGACTGCTTTTAAATATAACAGATAATTTTAAAAGATTTTTTTAAACTGTGTACTTCACAGTATAAAATCGCTGTGTTAACTGCAGATGGTCTCTTGAGCTTGAGCCATCACGATATCAGATTTTCATATGATTTTTCCACATCATTGTGCTGATGAAATAAATCATATTTTTCTGTAATATGTCTGGGAAAAATACTAATGATGCTCTCAGTCAAATTTATCTTTGTTTACTGTGTGCTGTCTGTTTTTGGGGGAAAAAATTAATTAAACTCAAAATACCTTTGTCTGGTAAAAGAGTCTATAACACATCCAAAAAGGACAGTTACATGATATTTTGAAAATTCAATATAGGTCAGTACATGTAAAACATTTCTTGTAGTAGCATCTCCTCAATGTAATTGTCCTGAGGAGGTGTTACATAATCACATTCTCATCATACTGAGAAATTTCCAGAAAAATATATGAAAGACAAACTGCAGATCAGCTGTACAGACTCATTTCCTGTAGCGTAAGAAAACAGTTCAAAGACCCAAAGCTCAGTAAGAACTAGATCACTCACACTTACCACAGCAGTTTTCTACAGATTATCACATGACACAGTCTTGGGGAAATAATGCACTATTAGAGAAACAATCCTAAATTTACATCACCTAAGACAATGCATCAGATTAGAAGATTTTTATACAGTTTTGCCTCTTACTGAGGCAATTTTTCAGTATTATCAAGTTTTAGTATTGCTTACCTGAAAGTCCCAGCTGGGCAAGAACTGAGGAAAATCACAGTCATAGCAGATAGTGTGTTTTAGTTATCCAGGATCACGTGTTCTCCCCCTAAAATCTTCTCTGCACACTGAAGATTTTAGGGGGTTTCTGCCCTGCCTGCATGGAAGGTTCTATGTGAGATTTTCATATACAAGGTGGGAAAATGTGCAGCAACCTAGCCAAAGCCTCCTCCATGCTTTCTGATAACCTGGGGTTTTATGCATCTTGCTTTTAATAAGCACCAACACCACAGATGAGAGCCTCTCCAAACTTAACCCCCACCTCCAACACACACACACACACACAAACCTCTTCAAGCTGCTTGATCCCTGGATTTACGGGTTTAGTATTAAGAAAATACTCCTGCAATTTGGGATTAGACCCACAAAAACCCTCCACAACAATGATTCCGTCCATTTGATATCTTGATACTAGTGATCAATCCCTGGCTTTGTCACCTTCGTCAACAGCCAATTTCCGGGGGAAAGCGATGAGATAGATTACAAACTTGTTCATACTCATTTACCCAAACAACATACCGATTTTATTCTTTTTGATTATTATTCATTTTTTTTCCTCAAGGCCACAAGGCAGACTTTCTCCATTAACATAGATTATTTGGTTATTTACTTGATGTGTTGTCAATAGAAGAACAAGGTTGTTTGAGATATGCTTGTGATTAACTCGGAATAAAACAGGTTTATTTTTTTCTATTATTGCACCTTAAATGAAACACTACAATGTTTTTTTCTAATGTGATAGTTAATAGTTTGTTTATTTGTGTTTTCTTTCGTTTAACTGTTTTTAAAAGCTCTGCCATTTTTATTATCTGATGGAAATTCTTTGAAGTAAATATTAATGCGACCTAAGTGTGAAACCATATTGGAAATGACTTAACACTCAAAACACTACGCCTAATAAATATCAATGTTTTTCGTTACTCTTCAAAGCCAGATTAAAGCTAGCGTTTAATTTAATGAATGTTAACATTATTTGTTATAAATGTTTCTTTAATTGTATCAAGGTTCCATCTCAGGTTTTGCACCTGAATCGTGGTTTTCTCGCTGTAATGGCAGCCGAACCACTCTCCAACTTTCTGACCTGAACTTTTCACTCATGTCACGTGATGTGACTTAGATTCGCAAGGGGCGGGCTTTTCGGTGTCAAACTCGGGGGCTGGTTGGTCGCTGTCGTGGCTTGTATAGGCGCAGAGTGCCGTGATTGGCTCGCAGAAAGAAGGCCCGTGTGCTTTCTGGGCTCATAGAAGCTAGGGCCCTAGAGACGTTCATTAATCTCCATCCGTCAGCGTCGGCTGGAGACAAAACGCTCGCGGAAGAGAGAAATAAGGCCTATTTTTTAGTTTTAGTTTTTGTTCATTTCTCCGTACGCATTTGTTTAACAGATCGAAGACAGGTGTGGTTTTCACGTGGAGCTTCCGAACCTTTTTTCTTACCTCTGCCAAATAACAAAAAAAATTGCGCTTCATGAGGATATTTTTCTTGAACTTTGGATCTTACTGTTTTGACACTTAAAGGGAATTTTAAAATAAGGAGCCCGAAGAAGGTGAGACTGAAATGTGTTCCTAATTTTAATTGTTCTTAATGATCTATTTTTCTTTTTCTCTTCGCTTGTGAACGTGTCTTTCTTTTTCCATTTTGAATATGTAATCGTTTTATCAACGAAAACTAGCTTTAAAAGGCAATGTTTAAAAACAAGTCAGTCAATCAAAAAATATAATTATTTATCAATGACATATTTCACAACTTTAACAACACAAAACTTTTAAACGTATCAATCGCTCCAGCTAAAAGTTGTTTTGTTTTTTGTTTTTGTTTTTTTTGGGGGGGGGGGGGGGGGGTCTTACTTTCTATTCTGTCGGTGGACTTTCAGCCCGCAGCCTACCAGTTACTTTCCTGATAAGGGCACTCTGCTAATTGTCGCACTGTTGACCTAATCTAAATTGTAATGGAGTTCATTTGCACACAAGTTTAGCATTTACATTGCGCGGTTTGTCTGCTTCCTGTGGTTATGGAAATAAGTCGGGCTTTATTTGGCGCTTGAGGCCTCAGTTCAGATCCAACAGGAGGCCCGCGGCACCTTCCAGGTGCTGCCAAACGGACCCCAGTGGATTTTGGAAATTCTGAGCCAATATTTAGCCCCACACTAGACTCGAGTTTTACAGAAAAGGATAAATGAATCAAATCCAACATGATGGATATTCCCTGTAAATTTAGATTTGGTGCTTTCTGTATTTTATCATGTCTTTATTGTTATATTTTCTTACCCCAGTTTAGGTTATGTTACTTATTTGAACTCATTTTCAGCGAAAAGCAGTAATGTTACATGTGTCCGATGATTACGTGTGCCATTTTGCGCATTCTTTTTTTTTTCAGAAGAACTGCTGGAGAAATACAAAAGAAATAATAAAATATGAGCTAGAACAGCAAATACTTCTTTTTTTAATTTATAATATTAAGATCTAGTGAGCAACCACTTAAGACTCTGATACTTGCAAAGACGTCTGCTTGAGAAAAAAGTTCATTTGGACTGACGCAAACCTACGTTGCTGCAGATCGATTTTATTGATCTATTGAATTAATGAAATCATAATGAAGATCTGAGTGATAACAGGGCTGTTAAAACATCCTGGTGGATGTTTAAGAAAAGTCAAAAATGTGATTACTAGATTAATAGTTTAGCGGGAGTTTGAGGTTTTCTTTATGAGAAAAAAGAATTCAGTTTCCCCGTAAGCATTTTTTGGGGCGCGGGGGGGGGGGGGGGGGGGGGTGTCTCTAAACTGATGTTATCTTCCAACACGGGCAAAGTTCAGGCGTTTTGTAACACTTTGTTCCAGTTTATTTTACTGCTGGAGTTGGGGGGTTTCCCCAGCACAAATATGTGAAAAGGTTCATATGGTATATGGTTTGTGTTTTCCTTTAAAGCTTCTTGGTGGGTAATTTGGTTTCCAGTGATTATTATTGTTCATAATACATTAACATTCATGGGCTAAAATGATTTTAAACGCCCCAAATATAAAATAAAAATATAAAAAATCAAATGTTTAAATTGACGATCAATATTGTTATACTTTTTCTAACAGCATGAAATTGTATTTGTGTTTTTCGTGTTTTCAGAGTGTTAAAGGCTGTGATTAATGTTTGGGGTTGTTATTATTATTGACAGGCTTCTCCCCAAAGTCAAGTTTTGCATCGTTTCTGCGTGTGTGGTTTTTTGTTGGTTGTTTTTTTGTGTTTGTTTTTTGTGAGTTTTATTTCTCAGCGAACAGTTTTGTTTTTTTTACTTACGTGATAAGCTTACGAAATTACCTCTTTTCAATAAGTTTCTTTTATTATGAGTATTAATTGTCGCGCATCTGCGTCTCACAACCAGAGCCGGACACAGGGGAGCTGAACACTCGACAACCGGGAGATCTACACCTGCCCTCTCCGTCCAGACTCCGGTCTCTCCTCCCGCTTGCTTCTAGCATGATGTCCTATCTCAAACAGGCCCCGTACGGCATGAACGGGCTGGGCCTGAGCGGAGCTGCCATGGACCTGCTGCACCCGTCTGTGGGATATCCCGGTAAGGATCCGTGAGCTGCAGGGTCGGTGCCAAACTGACGAATACGTGAACTGGAGATGCAACATACTGAGACGGGGAGGGAATCGATTCACCTTCCTATTCCATGAAAAAGCATTATAAAATTATCATTTGCCGCCTGTAACATAGAAATGGAGCCGCAGTTAGAAAGTCCATAAATATCAGTCTCAGATTATAGCAAAGCAGGAGAGGCGTTTTCTCTAAGTGCAGAAGTGGATTAGTTAACTCACCAGGACACCAGAACATCTGACTAGCGCGCGCATAATATTCCTCCACGCTTTTTTTCTATTTGTTTAGCAGTTTTCAAGCTTTAACCGTGCTTTAAAACAAGTTGTACAAACTGATGAAAGACCTCTTTTTAATTTCAAAGACTCTGACCTGCACAGGCCCATCTGCTCAGTGTCCTCCTCAGTCATGCTGGTTACCCCGATCGCTGCAGAGACTCTATACTGTGAACTGAATAAACTGGGTGGCAGTGGCAGATATGCAGTGGCATATCTGGGATATGAGTGTTTAAGTTTTTCATTATCAGACTGTAATAATTAGACTTATAGTTCGAGTGTATTACTAGTGACATTACTGGGTGGGCCCGGACCCCTGAAGCCCGTGTTAACGCTGGTTAGCTGTGAGAACCTAACGCAGACTACCGCATGAGTTTCAGCCAAATTATTCCCAATAATATCCTTATAATAATAACCAAATTGCCATAGCCTAAAAAGTGTTTTGCTTCAAGCTAATGGGAGGTTTGGTTTGTTTTCCGTTTTCGTACTGCTAAGCAGTGAGTGTAATGATTGTGACAGATCCCTGCTAAGCGTCATATTATCGTCCTTTAACATTTTTGGAATTTCGATGGTGAATTTGTAAGGAGCACTGTTATCTGGTAAATGTTCTTATTAGATAAATTACTTTGAAATCCAAAAGTGAAACTTCAAGACCGAACTTTGTCATTGCTTTATTTCGCAGTACTTCGCAAGACCTTAATATGATATTTCATACAGGCCTATCACTCCCCTTTGTCTCGATTGGAGGAAATGCTTATATGTCAAGATTTAATTAATCTTAAAAAGGAATATAACTTCTGCATCCAAAAATTAAAAGCAAAAGACTTAATGAAGGTGCGATATGCTCGAGGTTTGGAAATTTGTAATTTGGGACGAGCAAACTAGTATTATACGGTATTCAATAGACTTCAGTCCAATACTAAACAAGCACTTCGTTTTCAGCCAACCCGCGGAAGCAGCGCAGGGAGCGAACCACCTTCACCAGGACTCAGCTGGACATTCTGGAGTCGCTGTTCGCCAAGACCCGTTACCCGGATATCTTCATGAGGGAGGAGGTGGCGCTGAAAATTAACTTGCCGGAATCAAGAGTGCAGGTCAGCCACACACAAAACCTGTTTCCTGGTTTAGAACTTAAATGTTTAAATGTAGGACAAGAAAAGGCACTTCCATGCACCGAAGTTGTCGTTTTACATTTCGTGGCACCTTTCGATGGATTTTTTAAAACCTCAGGCATCTGCATGATTGTGAGAAAAGTCTTTAGTGTAAGGGAAGGATTTGGCTGGGCTGTGGCAGAACGCAGGGCCACCTTTTGATGTGGTGAGCTTTCTTTAAAGAAGGCTCTGAAAGGTTTTCCATGGGTGGCTTTAGCAGCCCTCTGCTGGGATTATAGCATATCTGGGATATGACACTATGACAAGCCCAGATATCTGTATTATTATTTCAGCTGCAGTGGTTGATTTTCTTATGGAGATTTGCATTTAAAAAACGCTTTTTAAATTGATGTTATAAACCACAAGGTCATAGAACACCATTTTACATTAATATACTCATCGTATAGTTGTGACCATAAACGCCATCACAGGATTTATTAAAATAAAATGCGATAAAAAGAGTTCTTAGGCAGTTAATATAGTTTAATGCAATCTTTTGAACATTATGAAAGCAGTGTATCAGACTTACAAGATGTAATGTTTCAAAACTGATAATTTATTTACATTTAAAAATCAAAATATTTTAGAATACTTTTATTTATCAGCATTTTCCACTTTTTACAAAATATTTTCTAAAGCATGTCATCACTTATATACATCACCACAGCACTTACTGAAGGAGGCACCAGACAAAAGTTTAAAGTTAAAGATGTCGCTGGCATGCATCAGGTATTTTTAAAATATCATCAACACTGGACATTGCATTCACCACAATTTGTAATTTACATAAACATCTTAGTGTTAGATGCCTTAAATCTTTGGCAAGTTTGAAAAAATGAGTAAGAAACAGATTTGTTTTTAATTGTTTTTGTTTTCATAATTTTTATTCATTTCATTCGAAATATTTTTAGTGCCAAAAACATCCCATATTTACACATTCTAAAGATTAATTAATTAATTTATGTATTTATTGTGCAAGTGTGTACAAGAGGTAAGGTGGGATTACATGAGGAAGTATAATAACAAACAGCAACAGCAAGTGTTTCCTTCATGCTATTTCAGCCAGGTTTTACAGTTTGTTATTTCTGACCTGGTGCATGCATGACGATGACCTTTTGACCTCTTCTCCTTTCTCAGGTCTGGTTTAAGAACAGACGAGCCAAGTGTCGGCAGCAGCAGCAGAGCAGCAACAGTGCCAAGGTAAAACCACTGAAGAAGAAGTCATCTCCAACCAGAGAGAGCACTGGTTCAGAGAGCAGCGGTCAGTTCACTCCGCCAGTAGTGTCCAGCTCCTCCTCCACCTCTTCCTCTTCATCCGCCTCCTCTTCCTCATCTGTCTCCTCTGGTCTAAGTGGACCTGGTCTTATTAGCACATCTACCTCCATCACCGCTCCAGTGTCATCCATCTGGAGCCCGGCACCTATCTCACCAGCACCAGCACCGGCCACTCTGCCTGACCCTGCCGCCCCTACCAGCGCGTCCTGCATGCAGCGCTCTGTGTCATCATCTGCGACAAGTGGAACGTCGTCCTATCCTGTTTCCTACAGCCAGACAGCAGCAGCGTACAGCCAGGGATACCCGGCTTCAGCATCAGGTTCCTATTTTGGTGGCGTTGAGTGCGGCTCATACTTGGCACCCATGCATTCCCACCACCACCCGCACCACCCTCACCAGCTCAGCCCAATGACTAGCAGCTCCATGTCAGGACACCCACATCATCACATTGGCCAGACGTCAGGACACCACCATCATCACCACCACCCACCGCACCACCACCAGGCATACAGCGCACCCAGCCTCGCCTTTAACTCCACAGACTGTCTGGATTACAAAGAGCAGACAGCAGCTTCAGCCTGGAAACTCAACTTCAACGCCTCCGACTGTTTGGACTATAAAGACCAGGCCTCATGGCGTTTCCAAGTGCTGTGACTTCCTGTATTTTGTTTTCTCTTCTGTGCTTTTAAAGAAGTATTTTTTTTTGTTGTTGGTGGTTTATTTTTGGAGATCCTTTAAAGTAAAAGTAGTGACATTTGAAAAAGGAAAAAAGTTTAACTGTGAGCCAATCAATATAATTTGAAGCCTCAACTTTGACTGTGTGCTTTTCAGTGGAGTGATTCATCCAGGATTATTTTTCTACTCCAAGATTCAAGACAAACTGACGCTATACCTTTTGAAGGCCTTTATTAGTGAAACTTCAATGGAACATTTGTTATAGTCCAGTCTGGGATTGCCACACAGATCATTCTTCAGAAGATAAACACATCCTCTCTGAGATTAATATACACTGGACTTTTGAGTTGGCTTTTCTTAGATCTGAAACAGGATGCTGCTATCATTTTCCAACATGATTCTTGTTGAGGAACTGTGGGTATTTTATTTTGGAGACTTAATTGCAGCAATTGTTTGTAAGGTGAAAGATTCTGCTATTTGTTCTCTGCAGAGGAAAGAAAATTAAAAATGTGAATTTAGACACGCAACGTTAGTATTGCATTGAAATTTGAGAGATGTACATTCGTGTCTTTATAATAAAGTCTTGTATAAACATGAACAGTCTAACGAAACTTTTATTCCTAAATAAAGAATGAATCTCATCAACTTTAGCTAGTGAACAGCAGTTTAGAGTATCACACAATAACTAGCTTAGTTTTAAAATAAACCAGGCTAAACTGGCTAAACTGGTTTAAAGGTGTAGATATGGTCACATGAACAACAGTTTGAACATTTTACTTGTTTTATTTATGGTGTAAGTTGTTGCTATGGCACCAAAAGGCATTTTTTTATGCTTGGTTGAAAAATATTGCTTTAAAAAAAATTTTTTTTCAGAAAGATTTCACCAAGTGTTTTATTTTTCATTTATTCTATTTAATTTATACATATTAGCACCTGGAAACTTGGCCAATCATTTCACCATGAGCAGGAGATGGACTAAATGCCTAAAAAATGCCTTATAGAAAAAATAATGGAATTATAGAAGCAGCAAATGAATGCAACACCCTGAAAGTAAATCTCTGGGGTGTTGCATTTAAATTTAAGATCATTGTAAATGTATTACAATGTGTGTAATTTGTTACATCGTTTTTTACATAGTTTGGTCATAGTCCTGACAAAGAACTACGAGGAACTCGAGGACATTCAGTGAGTCAGTGATAAAATATGTTTCAGAGTGAGCCATGAGAAAGTTCAATTCATCTGAATTTGTGAGCTATTACCATCTTGGAGAATTTTCTATCCTATTCACTAACTCTTTATTCAATGAAAAAAAATGACCATGCCTGAGAACAAAATATACCTAGTAGGTAAATCAGGTAGGAACGGGATTAAGTAAGAGACTGATTAAAAAGATTAAAACCAACAGCAGCAGATCTATCACTCTAAACATACTGCGGCTGAATGTTAATACAACCATATATATATATATATATATATATATATATATATATATATATATATATATATATATATATATGTGTGTGTGTGTGTGTGTGTGTGTGTGTGTGTGTGTGTGTGTGTGTGTGTGTGTGTGTGTGTGTATATGGTGGTGGCTAACCAACCGGACATAGTGGTGGTAGACAAACAGAAGAAGACGGCCGTAGTGATCGATGTAGCGGTTCCGAATGACAGCAATATCAGGAAGAAGGAACACGAGAAGCTGGAGAAATACCAAGGGCTCAGAGAAGAGCTCGAGAGGATGTGGAGGGTGAAGGTAACGGTGGTCCCCGTGGTAATCGGAGCACTAGGTGCGGTGACTCCCAAGCTAGGCAAGTGGCTCCAGCAGATCCCGGGAATAACATCGGAGATCTCTGTCCAGAAGAGCGCAGTCCTGGGAACAGCTAAGATACTGCGCAGGACCCTCAAGCTCCCAGGCCGCTGGTAGAGGACCCGAGCTTGAAGGATAAACCGCCCGCAGGGGCATGCTGGGTGTATATATATATATATATATATATATATATATATATATATATATATATATATATATATATATATATATGTATATGTATATATGTATGTATATATAAAGAGAGAGAGAGAGAGTTAATATTTCATTGAACTAAATACACGTTAATTTTAAGAACTATCAGCTGCATGCATTAGCTTTGCACTCAGTTGTAATGTTATCTCTGGCAACCAGAAGAAAATATCCAAACAGCATGTCAATAATCAAACCCCTCCTTCCCCCCTGCAGTGATGGGATCATAGCCGGGCAGGTTAGCAAACATGTACACTGGCATCCCTGCTGTTTGTTTGGCCATGTCGACAGTAATGTACAACTTATTTGATCCAAGGGAAAAAGGGACGAATCACGATTTTAATTAAGTGGCGTCCCGCTTCCTCACTGTGTCTGTCCAACAGCTGGACAAACAGCTTTTTGTAAACATGGCATCAGTGCTGTGTGTTTGCCCGCTCTGCATCCCGCTGGGCTTTAGCTGCACGCACCACAGATTCACGCAAACATGAGCCGAGATTTAGCACATTAGAACAAACTAATCTTCAGGCCATGTTCAGCCAATAAATGCAGTTTCATTTAGAGAAAGGACACTTCCCTCTGAACGCCTGCTTCATATGCCTTATTGTGCAGTGGGCCGCTCCCTGAGGGTATGAATATTTACTTTCTGAATCCTTGTAGTGACTAAGTGACTCTGCTTTTTAGCTTCTCAGTTTTCCTGAAGGCTGCTGAAAACAATGACTTCACAGGCGATCACCTCACTTTTCCTGATATAACAGCACTTTCAAGGATATTAAAGTTTCCTCATGAGTCTTGTTGATTTAAAATAAATGATTCATAGAGGAGATGGTAGCAACACAGCAACTTCCTGGACTTAATGACAGGAGATCAGTCTTTATAAAAATCTTGCTAAATGTGCAGGTGAACGCAAATGTTTTGAAATTCCTCAGACACAAATAAGCACGTACTCATGTTTCAGTTTTTATGTTTGTTTGTCAGTTGCAGAGTCCACGATGCATTTTGTCTAAGTTAGCACAAAGACGAGAAACAGAAACTATTACATCGTGTCTTTACTAGAGACTGAGACCTCTGTCAAATAATATGAATTGTTGTCAGATAAGCAAGTGCTACACACAGCTAATATGTTTTAGTAACATATCAGTTATGTGCAGATTTAAAATTTAAGCCCACCCAACAGGTGTTTTTATAAATTAATAGCACTTTCATTTAAAAAAAAAAAAAGCATCAATTTTATGACACAGGGAGGATGGAGTGTATCCCAGCTGTCACTGGGTGAGAGGCAACGTACACCTAAGACACTCTCCAGTTTATCACAGGGCTAACACAGAGAACCATTCACACCTACAGACAATTTAGAATCAGTAATTAACCTGCAAAGCATATATTTAGGAGGAAATGAGGGTACCAAGAGAGAACACAGACAAGCAGACTCTACCCACACATTCACAAACCTGTACACATTCACACCATACATTCACAATACTGTATTTGCAACATTGACAAACCAAGCAGTTTATACAAACCCAGAACCTTCTTGGTGGAGGGGACGGTACTAAACACTGAAATCTCTGTCAAACAATGCTGCGCTCTACTGACAGCCAGCTACAGTCACATTCACATTTGCTGCCAGTGTAAAGACACTAATTAACCCGACCGGTTACTATAAATAAGCAAACCATTATTATTAAATATGTTTATACATTTTCCATTTTTTTAGATTGATTTTTTTTCTCTCTCCCTCCAATTGCTTATCCATGGTTGTGTCATTCAGGTCAGCTAGGATTATGGGAACACTGTATTTGCATCATTTTGTGCCTGGGTAATAATAAGTATCATTAAGTCAGGCGTGTCAAACATAAGGCCCAGGGGCTGGAATCAGCCCAGCAAAATCTCCTCCAAAATGTAAAGGAATGCATAAATTTTGGTCTTTTAAGTCTATTTTCATAAGTCTTACAGAAGATGAATTTCTGTGAATTAACAAAATCTTTCTATTTTCTGTTCACAGAGTCATGCTGACATATTTCTTTATCATGCAGAAAAAGAGTGCTGTTGAAACTGCACTTCTTTTTCTTATATGAATTAAATGTATGGTACTTAGTATTAGGATTCAAGTCCAGTGTCAGGATTCCTCCAGCTCTATACGAACAGAAGCATCTCTGTAAAGTCCTGGAAATTTCTATCTTATTCCTAAATTTACCTTGATTGCATTTCTCCAAATTTATTGCTGCACGTCATGATAGTGCATTGATTGTTAGATACACTATCACAATATTAATGTGTATGTGTGGTGGGGTTTGTGTGTAATCATGGCAAAATGTCATCTAAGAGACACCTATAGCAAACATGTACTATACTTTGGTAGGTGTTCATCTGTGAAAACATTTATTGAATTCAGGAATTAATTCTCTTTCTCAAGTAGAGAAACTAGAGAAAAGCAAAATTGTGTTTCAATTTTCCTGCAACAGATAATTTGTTTACCCCACGTTTTTGTATGCTGTTAGAATTTAAAAGAAGAAAAGCATCAAGGAAAAGTGGATAAAAAAAAAACAAGTACGTTATAATTTTGAACATTTACAGACTGCATCTCTGTGTGTATAGTTTCATATGGAAATCCGTTTAGCATGGTGGGTAAATAGATTACTACCCTGAGGGATTAGGGATTGCCTTACTGCTGGCCCACTAATCCCAAGCGCAGACTGTCAAGAGCCCTGACATGTCCGGGACTCCTTCAGCACAAAATGGCTTCTAACCTGTTTAAGACGCCAATCTAGTCCCACACACACCAACTAACAACGCCACTTCCTCCACCACCAACATGAATGTTCCTATCAGAGCTGTCACCAATGGAAAAGACAATGACGTTTGTCTTCAAAGTGGGAAGATTAGATGCTGCATGAGACAAAAGCAGACTCTTTGAAGTGATTTCTCTTCAGCAACTTAGCTGCACAGGAAGTTGGTGAGATTTATAAACTTCAGTCAAACTTAAAGACGTTTATGATCAAACCTATGAACATTTGAACAATTTCAGGGTGTGAATGAGTTTTTAATGTCTTTCAATTTCTTCTCTTAAGCACTTCAGTTTGCTTGTTCACAACACATTTGTAATAGTAAAGTAATTGTGTGTGAATTTTTATTACTGGCTGACAAAATGGAATGATACGATAACTAAAGTCTTCTTAACCATCATGGACACACGGACTTCATATGCATTTTGAATGTAACGATTTAGATCAATTGTTTTTAATATTAATTTGAGAGAGTGGGGACAGCATGAGTGACATAGCTAAAAGTTTCTGTAGTCTTTGGATGGAGGCATCATGTTATTTATGACATTTATGCTTACATTAATAATATGACAGTGTAGGCATATTATTATTGATATATACTATCAGTGCTTCATTGATCTTTTAGCTTGTATGTCATTGTAAAACCCCTTGTAAATGTTTATCTATGCATTTGTAACAAGTTAACATTTTGTCTTTGTGATTCTGTATGTAAGGTGTGGACATTACTAATTAGTTCACCGCTAACCAATTCAATAAGTGTATCTGTACAATTCCAGGGCAGTAACCTATTGTAACATGAAAACAGCATAGGCTGCACCAATACCGATACCCTAAATCAGAGAGAGATGGAGTGTGTCTTGTTTTCAGTTTCCTACGTTTGATGCATTTTCTTTCCAAGTGCCTCCCAGTTCTAAGGTTGTGCTGGCTGAAGCACGGTCTCTCCTTGAAACAAATGGCGATAGGAAATCTCTTTGTCAGGACCGTGGCTAAGCCTAATCTAATGATTCTGATGACTGGGGGCCGTACTTAGCAGATTGCCACTGGCCTGCTTCAAACGAGCTGCTACGGATGGAAGTTTCCCAAGGATTAACACTTAAAGAAGAGCAAAGAGGGAGAGAGAAAGAAAGAAGACAGTCTCTGCCTTCTAGGGAATCCCCATTAAGTTGAGACTTGGGGTGGCAAAGAGGAATGTGTTTCTGCTGAGCTGTGATCCTGGTCTGTTTCACAAGTAATGGAAAAGCTGGCCTCCTCCATTTGATCTGTGACCGCTTCCAAGACTGAAACATGCAACTGCGATCGTTCCCCTGTCATATAATCTGACTGTAAACATGCACCCATTGATGGTAGATGTCATTTTGGTCTCTGTTAAAGAAGTAAGTAAGAATCTGCATCTGCTTTCTGCCATTTTTAAAAGCCTCCAACAGCAAAAACGTTTGTGCTTCAACAAAATACTACTGAGGTTCAGAAGAAATCCTCAGAAGGATCGACTGCAAAGTACAGGCCTTTATGCAGAAAAGGACATCCAGTGGGAAATGGTGATATGCAATCAGATATATCAGCTAACTAATTTGCCTAATCTTCATGGGGCTTTAGAGTGTGTTGAAAAAGAAGATAAAAGGGGGCTAAAGGAACCATTCCAGACATTAGTCCCTGGAAATAAACATTATGAGGACTTCTGGAGAAAACACAGCATATGACAATAAAAACTTTGTTTGACAAAAATCGTCACTCAGAATGGAAACAACACCTGGCCAATATCTTGAAAGATTTTTACATGACAGATGGCATAATCGTAGCGGTCAAAACACACAAGGGCAGCATTTACCCATAAACAATGATTAACCACCGTAACTGTCACTGGCGCTGTATTGACTGGAGTAATGGGGGTTTCAAAATGGGAAGCACTATTTAAGCAACCCTTGGCACTACAAGTAAAAATCCCATTCTCTTTTTCCCAGAGGCAATGTCTCACGTCACAAGTCACTATTATGGCTCAGGTTGGAAGTAGCTCTGCTCATTTAATCATTATTCTTTAGAAAACATCTAATGGTAAAAGATACAAGTGTAAGCATTTGTGGTTTGCATAAAATCTGATTTCTCACAATGAAAAATGTATTAAAACTGGTGGCAACAATTTCAATCTCTGTGATCGGGAAGTTAAGGAAGTGTGACATGCAAAAATGCTGTTTATTTTATCTTTCCATTTAAAATCTAGGACTTATGATGACAATCATAAATCGAGATTACCTTTATCACAGTAGTTTTTTAAACTCAATGAAACTGCCATTTCAACCTGATATTTCCTGTACCTGGTGTCCCTGTACTTATCTAAAATTTACCCTGACAAGTGTTTTTTAAGCAGCAATTTTTTTATTTTATCCCATGTCAACAGCATCCACAAATGACACAGTTTCACTGGTAACCTGCGGGATTTAAAAAATCCCAAGTCGTCTTAATGTTAGACAAAGACCAAGTAAAACAGACTAAGACTAGCCTGGGAAATATCTGCTATGAGAATAACAAAAATAAAAACAACACAGAAAAATCACATATTAATGCAAAAACACTAAAAATATTATGTTAATAGAGAAGCAACAATTAGAGTCCTTCTATTGAAGATCATAGTGAACATCTTTAAATTGTTTGAAACCTGTAGTCACGAAACAGAAGACACTATTTTTCATTGTTTCCAATAAAACAGTTAGTCTCTGTGACACCATTCTGAAACGAAACAGTTTCTTGTCCACAAATTTCTATTGTATTGTTATTCAGTCACTATGAAAGTGTTTCATTAATTGAGCATTCCCGGATGGTTTTGTTTCTAGAGCACCAGTAACAAGTCAGAGCATGTGTATGCAGGTTTCATTGCTGCTGTCACTGCTTTGACAGACAGGCTTGTGCAACACAAGAACCCAGGATTAAATTTAGCCAGGCAAAAACAAACACTGATGTTTTAGAGAGACTTTTGACCCACTTTAAACTTCAGCCATGTTCCTTTTTTGCAGCACTAAGTCATATCTGTTGGCTGAAATCAGAGTTAGTGCCTGATCTGTTGCTAACTACTGCTATACACTTTGTTTTTGCAAACTCTCCGAAGTTAATATATAGAGTAGAGAAAGTCAGCGGTTTGATCCCTGGCTGCTCCTAGCTGCATGCCAAAATATCTTTGGGTAAGATACACTAACCAGATGTGTTCATCAGAAACAAAAAGAAAGGGCTTAGACGGTCTCTTAAAATTTAGCAAACTTATCCCATTTCAACTTAGAGAATCATGGGAATATTTCACCAGATGCCGTTTGGGCCACAATGTTGACGCTGTGTAATATCACTACCTGGTTAATGATATTACGCAACGTGTCAATGTTGGTGTTAGCGCATCTTTAAAGTAGGGAGAGAAAAAACTTACGTTGAAATCAGATTAATTACATGATCTAGATTTTTCCGTGACAGCTGGGTTAGTTGGAATACACAGGATCCAGTGTTCTGTCAAGTCAACATACACTGTTGGATCCGCATACGTGTAGCATAATGTGACAGCTGTATTTGTTGTGACCAGCAGCAATCGTAACCCTAACCATATATCAGTAGAAAGAAAAATGTGCCTATTTTAAAATACACATCATTTACAGCTTGTATGCTGAAATGACAGAAAACTCCCCTTGACTCTGACCTGCATAAGCACAGGATGGATGGATGGATGGATGGATGGAGGTAATGTAACACAAGATATGTGCTAATCTTATTTATTTAAGAGCTTTAGAGGCTCACAATGAGGAGCTTTATTCTAAGCAAAGTGGCAGCCTTATCATTAGCAGAGATGGAAGGCGATTAAGAGCAAATTATAAAACAAAGAATTAAATTGTGAGAGTCAATCTAGATTAGATCTCAGTTAAAAGGAATCAATTTGGAAAGTGTGGTGGCATCTGGACCTCACGTAAGGGAACGTCAGTCCTAAATGATAGAAAGCACACACTTTTTTTCACTCCCAGTATGACTAATACTGTCATCTAACAAAAAATGTGGCAGCCCATCAAATAACGGCACTCTTGCCTTACCATTTTCAATATGAGGAATATGAAAAAAAAAGACATCTATTCATTCCTTGATCTTTGGTGCCTTTTTTACTCTGTTCATTGCCAGAATATACTAACTACAATTTAAGCTGTTGTCATAGTCAACTTTTATATATTTATAAAATTCTTTACTTTTTGAGTCAGAAGCCTGACAACTTGAAAGTAAGAGTCTTTTCTAATGAGCCTTTATTTTTTTCCACTTGGAAGATGACCACATGTGATATTAAGGTACATTTTATTTTATAATAATAATGGATTGCATTTATATAGCGCTTTTTGAGACCCTCAAAGCGCTTTACAATGCCACTATTCATTCACTCTCACATTCACACACTGGTGGAGGCAGCTACAGTTGCAGCCACAGCTGCCCTGGGGCAGACTGACAGAAGCGAGGCTGCCATATCGCGCCATCAGCCCCTCTGGCCAACACCAGTAGATGAAGTGTCTTGCCCAAGGGCACAACGACCGAGACTTTCCTAGCCGGGGCTCGAACCAGCAACCTTCCGATTACAAGACGAACTGCCAACTCTTGAGCCACGATTCGCTTTACTGATTATTTTCATTTTGTGTTTACTGCAAATGCAAGGGTATTCATGAAAAACAGCAGACACATTGTGTCTGTGTGTGTGTGCATTAACTGTGTTCTGTGTTCCACATAGACAATAAATGTGCAAATCTAGATTGAGTGCTGCAGAAATCATACATTCATCTTAGAGATGTCAGCGTCTGAAAGGGAACTCAAACCAGCTACCTGTGGGTTACCAGTCAGCGAATGTCTAATTTCCTGTGTATCAGATGCTCAGTCAAACATAGCAGGTTAGCATTAGCCCCAGCAGATGTAGAAATGCAAAACCTTTGGAGTGATAAAACTCTCCAAGGACAGTGTTTTGTAGTTTGGAAACTCACTTTCTGTAGGTTGTTTCTTTACATAATAATGTAAAACATACAAACCAAGTGAAGGTTATACTAAATTCACTTCCATTCCTTCCATGC
Source organism: Rhamphochromis longiceps (assembly GCF_057381845.1). Taxonomy (NCBI): domain Eukaryota; kingdom Metazoa; phylum Chordata; class Actinopteri; order Cichliformes; family Cichlidae; genus Rhamphochromis; species Rhamphochromis longiceps. The sequence goes on from NC_140562.1 coordinate 7,294,688, forward strand.
CTGTAATTAACTGACTTGTGTTAAGCTGATGTTTAGAATAAAAAACAAATTTAAAAGTAAGTTTGTGTAATGATCAGAGATGGGCAGTAACACAAAATCCGATTACGTTTTTTCAAGTAGCGGGTAAAGTAAGGGATTACTATTGCAAAAAAAGTACTTTCCTGTAAGCATGCTGCGTTGCTGGGTTACTAAACCGTGATTTTGTTTGTGAGAGTGTCTCATGACAATGACGTACGAGTGCGAGACATCCGTGGCAGCAACAGACGTGTGTAGATCAACAATGCATAATATGGAGTACGACCATGCAGCGTTTACAGCTTGCAAGTACTGACATTACTTTGAGTTTGACTCCGTAAAAAGTGACAAAAACATTATCGTCTGCTGTACACTCTGCGTGGGAAGAAAACGTCTTTCTAAAAAAAAGAAGAAGAATAGAATTGGGCTGAAAGGTCTATCGCTTTATTACGTATTCAGGTTGTGTATCATGTTTTTTTTAAGTAACTAAGTAGTAAAGTAACTAATTACTTTAGAAAATAAGTAATCAAGAAGGTAATGGGATTCCTTTCTTGGAGAAGTGATTAGTAACTAATTACTATCTTCAAGTAACTTGACCAACACTGGTAATGATCAGATTTAAACCAGATAAACTAAGATGATTAAAGGAATTAGATTTACATCTAACTTAAAAAACATAATTTCAAGGTTTTTTACAGTTTAAAAAACATCAGATACATTAAAAAAATATGAATGCATTTTGTTTCTATTTCACTGAGTATCTGCACAATAGTAAACACTGGGTTTCATTTAGGCAAACGTGCAGCAACTGGATGAGGAGACAACTTGCATCAGTTTTTAAGAAAGAAAGAAAGAACAGTGTCACAAATTTCAACACCAGCTGACCCAGAGGACAGATCCAGGCCAAACGTTAAGACTTTCACATCCGAATCGATACTTCTAATGTGTGAGCCAACTTTTCAGCTTTAATTAAAACAAAGTTTATATCAAACAAAAGAAAAAAAGCACTTAAATTATCATATGTGTATCCTAGTGTGTATTTTTGTGTTTGCAGTGGGTTCATTTAGAGACTAATTAAAGTAGAAATTGACCGACTGGGTGAAACATCAGTGCCCCAACCCCACCCCCACCCACACACACACACACACACACACACACACACACACACATAGCCTCTTTTCTCATCATTAAAGTGGTCGTAGGAGTGTTAACAATTTGACTCCCCCCTAAAGGGTCTCTTAAGTGGTGGGGTGGAGGAGGAATTGTTTGAAGACTGACCCTCCCTTCTTGTTTTTTTGCCCCCCCACCTATTTCCTTTCTTCTTATTCACTTTTCTCCTGTTGTCTTCTTCTTCTATCCTCTTTCATACTCCACAGCCTCAGCTCCTCCTTTCCAATCTGCTTGGCTCAGTGGACGATTCTTACAGGACGAATGGACTGGAACTGTTGCGGTTCTTACTTGTGTGTTTGTAGGAGTGTGTAGTGTAGTGTAGTGTGTTTTTTCCTTCTTTTATTATTTATGCTCGTGAAATCAGAATTAAAACACTAATATAAGATTTAAACCAACCCAAAAAATCTAAAATTGAGCCATTTAAATCTACAGGGTGGGCCATTTATATGGATACACGGTAATAAAATGGGAATGGTTGGTGATATTAAAGTCCTGTTTGTGGCACATTAGTATATGTGAGGGGGCAAACTCCTCAAGATGGGTGGTGTCCATGGTGGCCATTTGGAAGTCGGCCATCTTGGATACAACTTTTGTTTTTTCAGTAGGAAGAGGGCCATGTGACACATCAAACTTATTGGTAATGTCACAAGAAAAACAATGGTGTGCTTGGTTTCAACGTAACTTTCATGAGTTATTTACAAGTTTCTGACCACTTATAAAATGTGTTCAATGTGCTGCCCATTGTGTTGGATTGTCAATGCAACCCTCTTCTCCCACTCTTCACACACTGATAGCAACACCGCAGGAGAAGTGCCAGCACAGGCATCCAGTATCCGTAGTTTCAGGTGCTGCACATCTCGTATCTAAAGAGGGAAACACATCATCATGTAGCAATTTCAAATATCCAGTGGCCTTGAGGTTTCCATTGATGAGGTATCCAAGATGGCCGACTTCTAAATGGCCATCTTGGACACCACCCATCTTGAGGAGTTTGCCCCCTCACATATACTAATGTGCCACAAACAGGACTTTAATATCACCAACCATTCTCATTTTATTACCGTGTATCCATATAAATGGCCCACCCTGTATAACCAGGATCCAGCAGTCTCCATTAAGGCCAACACTTTAATTGTTATAAACAAATTGAAAACATAATTAAATACAAACAAATTGATTTTGTTAACTATTGCTTTCACAAAAAGTGATGTAATATTTATTAAAGATAACCATCTGGTTAAAACCTGATTTGTAAAGTATCTATGAAAACTGTCTGGATTGTAAAGTTGTAGCTTTTTTTGGGAAAATGTATTGCATATGCACGCAGTGTGGCATAAATTATTAAAATTTTAACCAGCAAACTGATTTGCGTCCTGTTTGGGGTTTTTTGGCTCCAACCTTTTTATATCCATTCTTACATTTTTTCCTTTGATCCTTAAAGATCACTTAAAATGAAAAAAATGTGCTTGCTGTGGAAATGAATGGTGCTGAATGACATGAAACACTACTTTAATGCCAGTTTCAGAGTTATACAGTTAGTACCTTTAAAGCTTTATAATTGATAATATGACAGTTATTTTATCCTCCATCCACTCTACTTTCTGTTATTCATGAAGCTCATTATAGAACTAATAGTAATTTCTTCCTTTTTCTTTTCCTTTCCTACCTTTCTTCCTGTACTGTAGTTCTATATTTCCCTCTGTTTGGGAGGCTGCAGGCAGTCAGCCTCCAAACAGGCAGTCTAGTCACTGGCTGCCAAAACTAGAATTAAGTCAGTTGCCTGGCTGGATAAGAAATTGGATTCTCTTCCTCTCCTGTTATCCCTCTGGACCAGATCCTGTTTCCCCCTGAGGGGTATGGGGGAGGGGGTAGGTTTAGTGGTGATGAAGTGGGGTGGGGGGTGCAGGTGGCACGAAGGGGTTAAATCTTTGCCAGGTTGCTGTCACAACCAGTGGCCACACCTGTCCTACCAGCCCAAACACACACAAACACTAAAAAATCTTGATCTCCACATCTGAGCAGCAGCTGCAGCTGGCCGGGGTTTGAGTCTCCGGACTGACCGAAGTCTTCTCCACGCCACACAAGCTTATTTAGCAACACAGAATGTAACACCTGGCCAGTCCTCCACCCAGCTGGACAATAACACCACTGACTGATATCAATAGAGGCTTTGGAGTTTCATGACAAATCTCCTAGCAAGTTCAGCTGGCACCAAGTTGGGGGAACAGTGGTACACGGCGTCCTGGATAAAAGAAATCAGAGGGAGTGCTGCATTAGCCTACTGTTTTGTTGTGCAATAGATATGTTTGGGCAAAGAAAATCTCTGAGTTTGAGCTTCAGAAAAATAACTCCAGGTCTCTGTTTTTTTCATTTGACTGCTTTTCACCGATGCTCCCTGCTAATGGACAAATGTCACTCAGCCGACCAGTCAGTTCATTACTTTGTTTTAAAGTGAAATAGTTCAAATAAAATGGATCAATAGGTTATAGTCAGAAAGCTATAACTCATTTACTTATTTTATAATTATATTAATATAGCACAAAGTTCAGTTATCTTAAATGTGTAAACTGTACTTTTTCTCTTTTACCTGAGTACCTATATATTTATATTACCTCTGGTGTTTATATGGCACCAACACACAGCATGATGTGGAAACAGGGAGTTGTTAAGGGTGAGGGACAGTTTTGTTTGTGAAATGGACCATCGGGCCTCAGAATACACCTTCTCTTTTACTGGTACATCAAAATCATTTTTTCTTGTCTTTCTAGAATTATTTGGAATGTAAAGTCCTCTATAATTGGGCCTATATTTTCCCAAGCTGCTGTGGCTGTGCTTATCAGTAAGGCATAAGAATTAACACCACATAGGGAACCAAATAACATTTTTTTAAAGCTGGGAGACTTAAGTAGAAAATTGGCTTAGCATGCAGATAGCAAAGTCAACAATGGGAACATACATCCCAGCTCAGAGTGATTGAAGTAGCTGTCTTTCTGATGAACAAAGTGTTTGATTTTCTCCACGGCTCTTACATAAACTGCTAACTTAATTTCACACTTTGGATCTGAGGGTGACAACAAACACTTTAATTAGAGGAAGATGATGCAGAGAAAGGGAGGGAGGGAAAGGTGATAGACGGTAACAAATCCCCAGCACACTCCAGCCTAAATATACAGCCAGCAAAGCAAAATATAATAATTTTTTCTCCTACTTTTCATATCTTATTATTTTTCTCTTCATTTTCTAGTTTGGAATTGTGAATATTTTTGCATAGCTTAAAGGCCTCGTGCTATCTCACCCAAACCTACATGGTTCATTTGCATCGTCAAGGGTTTACACTGGAGGTTTTGGGGGCTAGAGGGGGTGTGTGTGTGCCATAATTAGGCCTTTGTGGTTCATATTTGGACCAGACAGCATACCTGCCACCTTGGCTTGTAGGTGCTGTAGCATGGCAGCCTGAGTAGCACCTTGTAGCCCAATGAACCAAGCCTCTCGACACTGTGAGATTAGCTTCTTTCATAGACCCTCCATTTTCTAAGTGGCTGTTTTTACACTGGAAGTAAGAAAGGGAATGAAAAAGAGCTGAACAAAAAGCATAAAACATTTTGCACTGATCCTACAGACAGACATTATTAAGCAGGCAGACGGATCACTAGAAGTGATAAACGCTGTGAAATAAATGTGCCAATCATGGCCTCAACCTTGTCTATAACCCCTGAAACAAATGCCACCTCTGCTCGCAGTTTGGGCTTTAATGGTCAGCAAATAATCAAAGCACTTTTTTTCTCCTGGGGGGGATTAGCAAGGCGAAGCTAAGCCCGCTGGACCAGACACCAAGGGGGTCTCCTTATCAGGGCTAGGCTGCTGGATGGAGCTCCACTACAGGACAGATTGCTTTCACTGCTGCTCTTCTATAGGGAAGAACAAAGACACACCACCGCCAGGATAATGCCCCAGCTCCGGTGAGATTCCTAGAGCTCGAAAAGATGCATTTATATATTCATTATGATGAGCAGTGAGATCATGTATCCCTCTACCTCCCCTTGTTTTCTTCTTTCTTCTTCTTCTTCTCGTCTTCTCATCTTCCAGCCGGCCTCAATTATACGGGGTTAATTACCTTTGTCGAATTCTGTTCTCTGTGATTGTGCAGTTTGAAGATATGTATACAAATACATGAGCATTGTGTAAGTGTGTTTACATGTATCTGTTATAGATCACTTGCTTTTGGATCTCACACAACTGTAGGGTCTTTACCTTATATCATAAAGCATCTTGAGGCGATTGTTGTTGTGACTTGGAGCTATATAAATAAAACTGAACTGAATTGAATTACTGTACATGTTAATAAAATGAATGGTTCAGAAGAAAAAATAAAGTTCAAAGCTACTGTATAACTACATTGTCTCTGTGTGGTTTAATTAATCAAACCCATCAAATGGTTCATTGGGCCAATATCAGCCTGTTTATATCAATAATTAATAATTTTCAAAACAGTGACCTCTCCCTCATCACTGGGGGAGAAGTCACTGAGGCAATTAAACAACTCCTTGGTGGCAGGGCCCCTGGGGTGGATGCTCCTGAAGGCTCTGGATGTTGTAGGGCTGTCTCGTCTGTCACGCCTCTACAATGCTGCATGGAGATCTGGGACGGTACCTCTCGATTAGCAGGCCGGTGTGGTGGTTCCCATCTTTAAGGAGGGGGACCAGAGGATGTGCTCCAACTAAAGCCACCCTGGGAAAGCCTATGCCAGGTTGCAGGAGAGGAGAGTCCATCCATTAGTCAAACCTCAGATGCAGGAGGAACAATGCAGTTTTCATCCCAGTCACAGAACAGAGTAATAGCTCTTTACCCTTTGAGGACTTTGAGGAAGTTTCTAACTCAGAAAATACTTACATAAAGAAAACGTAAAAGACAAATAATAAATCATATGAAGTGTTTGAAAACTCTGTATAAAAGCCCAGTATCTTATTTATGGTGACCTGTGAGCTATCATTTGCTGCCCATATGTAAGCAACTTTGTGACCATCTTCCAGCCCATGTTGGGCATCATCGTCATCAGCATCATATATTTTTGTCACTGATGATCCACTCTGTTCTGTGTCTGACTCTTGTTCCTGGACTCCATATCTCCATGTTTCCATGTATGTGCAAGGAATAGGAGGGAGGTACCATCACTAAATAACAACATTTTACCAAAATAAATGACTGCAGATGCAAAAAAAAGCATTTAAATAAAATGTTTAAACTGAGACATTTTGGTATTTAGTGAAAAATGTTATCTCATTTAAGGTGCAACAAAATGCTAAAAAGGTAAGTTTTGCTAAAAAGAATGTACTGGAATACTGGAAGTGTGTCCTTTGGCCAAAGAGATATGGCTTCATCTCATTTTACGCTGCTTACAGAGAAAGCAGGGAGAGGTCATCCCCATAGCTAAATACGGTGGTGGGAGTACAATTACTTAGGGGATGCTTATGTGAGTTTGGGACTGGGAATTTTATCGAAGTAGAAGGATTCATGAAGAAAGAAGGATATGTGAAGATTTTGAAAGAAAACCCCCAAGCAGTCAGCAGCAAAACTGGGTCTGGGTCATCGTTTTGTCTTCCAACACAACAATGACCCAAAAAATAGATCTTTAGAAGCAAGATAAAGAAATGTAGGACGGTCCTTAACTGCATACCCAAACTCTCTTTACTATGAGGGAGAGAAATAATGGCAGTATGCATCTAATGAACAATACTGCACTGCTATAAACAACAACAAGAAACTAGAATCATTCAACAAGCACAAGTTCCTGAAAACTTGAGCAGAATTAACATGATAACAGCCAAATACTTTTATTCTCATGGATACACAAACACACTATAATAAATAAAAGTCAATATATACAGTCCTCCCAAGCCATTTTGGCCAATTCAATTCAATTCAATTTTATTTATATAGCGCCAAATCACAACAAAAGTCGCCTCAAGGCGCTTCATAGATACAGAGAAAACCCCAACAATCATATGAAGCACTTTGGCGACAGTGGGAAGGAAAAACTCCCTTTTAACAGGAAGAAACCTCCGGCAGAACCAGGCTCAGGGAGGGGCGGGGCCATCTGCTGCCACCGGTTGGGGTGAGAGAAGGAAGACAGGATAAAAGACATGCTGTGGAAGAGAGACAGAGGTGCTCTAATAGGGTGATATGGTACTACAAGGTCATTAAGATAAGATGGGGCCTGATTATTTAAGACCTTGTATGTGAGGAGCAGGATTTTGAATTCAATTCTGGATTTAACAGGAAGCCAATGAAGGGAAGCCAAAACAGGAGAAATATGCTCTCTCTTTCTAGTCCCTGTCAGGACTCTTGCTGCAGCATTTTGGATTAGCTGAAGGCTTTTCAGCGAGTTTTTTGGACATCCTGATAATAATGAATTACAGTCGTCCAGCCTGGAAGTAATAAATGCATGAACTAGTTTTTCAGCGTCACTCTGAGACAGGATATTTCTAACTTTAGAGATGTTGCGCAAATGGAAGAATGCAGTCTTACATATTTGTTTAATATGTGCGTTGAAGGACATGTCCTGGTCAAAAATGACTCCAAGGTTCCTCACAGCGTTACTGGAGGCCAAGGTAATGCCATCCAGAGTAAGAATCTGGTTAGATACCATATTTCTAAGATTTTCAGGGCCGAGTACAATAACCTCAGTTTGATCTGAATTAAGAAGCAGAAAGTTAGCAGCCATCCAGGTCTTTATGTCTTTAAGACATTCCTGCAGTTTAACTAATTGGTGTGTGTTATCTGGCTTCATGGACAGATAGAGCTGGGTGTCATCTACATAGCAGTGAAAATGTATGCTATGTCTTCTAATGATGCTGCCTAAGGGAAGCATGTATAATGTAAACAGAATTGGTCCTAGCACTGAACCCTGTGGAACTCCATAATTAACCTCAGTGTGTGAAGAGGACTCTCCATTTACATGCACAAATTGGAGTCTATTAGATAGATATGATACAAACCACTGCAGTGCAGTACCTGTAATACCTACAGCATGTTCTAATCGCTCTAATAGGATATTATGGTCAACAGTATCGAAGGCTGCACTGAGGTTTAGCAGGACAAGCACAGAGATGAGTCCACTGTCAGAGGCCATAAGAAGGTCATTTGTAACCTTCACTAAAGCTGTTTCTGTTCTGTGATGAGCTCTGAAGCCTGACTGAAACTCTTCAAATAAACCATTCCTCTGCAGATGATCAGTTAGCTGTTTGACAACTACTCTTTCAAGGATTTTTGATATGAAAGGAAGGTTGAGATTGGCCTATAATTAGCTAAGACTGCTGGGTCTAGAGATGCTTTTTGAGTAAAGGTTTAACTACAGCCAGCTTGAAGGCCTGTGGTACATAGCCGATTATTAGAGATAGGTTGATCATATTTAAAATCGAAGAATTAATTAATGGCAGGACTTCTTTGAGCAGTTTTGTAGGAATGGGGTCTAAAAGACACGTTGATGGCTTGGAGGAAGTAATTATCGAAGTTAACTCAGAAAGATCAATTGGAGAAAAAGAGTCTAACTTAACATCAATGGTACTAAGAGTAGCTGTAGATAATATTACATCTGTGAGATGATTATTGGTAATTTTTTCTCTAATGATAAAAATTTTATTTGTGAAGAAGTTCATGAAGTCATTACTAGTTAACGTCAAAGGGATGGTTGGCTCAAAAGAGCTCTGACTTTTTGTCAGCCTGGCTACAGTGCTGAAGAGAAACCTGGGGTTGTTCTTATTTTCTTCAATCAGTGACGAATAGTAAGATGTTCTGGCTTTGCAGAGGGCTTTCTTATAAAGCAGCAAACTATTTCTCCAGGCTAAATGATGATCCTCTAAATTTGTGACACGCCATTTCCTCTCCAGCTTACGAGTCATCTGCTTTAGGGTACGTGTTTGAGAATTATACCACGGAGTCAGGTACTTCTGATTAGAGACCTTAGTTTTCACAGGAGCTACAATATCCGGAGTCGTACATAGTGAGGAGGTGAAATTATTAACAAGATAATCGACCTCTGTTGGGGTAGCGTTCAGATAGCTGCTCTGCTCTGTGTTGGTACAGGGCATTGGAGATGATAACAGTGGGTGGATTATATTCTTAAACTTAGTTACAGCGCTTTCAGAAAGACATCTACTTTGATAAAGTCTACTCTCCACTACTGTGTAATCGATTATTGTAAATGTAAATGTTATCAGGAAATGATCAGACAGGAGAGGGTTTTTAGGAAAAACTGTTAAATGTTCAGTTTCTATGCCATATGTTAAAACAAGATCTAGAGTGTGATTAAAGTGGTGGGTGGGTTCTTTTACAGTTTGAGAGAAGCCAATTGAGTCTAATAACAGATTAAATGCCATGTTGAGGCTGTCATTTTAGCATCTACATGAATGTTAAAATCACCCACAATAATTATTTTATCTGAGCTCAGAACTAAATTAGATATAAAGTCTGAGAAATCAGACAGAAACTCTGTGTAAGGCCCAGGTGAACGATAGATGATAACAAGTAAGACTGGTGTCTGAGTTTTACAGCTGGGGTGGACGAGGCTAAGCATCAGGCTTTCAAATGAATTAAAAGTCTGTCTGGGTCTTTGGTTGATTAATAGGCTGGTGTGAAAAATTGCTGCCACACCGCCCCCTCGGCCTGTGCTTCGGGGTTTCTGGTAGTTAGAATGACTCGGGGGTGTTGATTCATTTAAACTAACATAATCATCCTGCTGCAACCAGGTTTCTGTAAGGCAGAGTAAATTGATTTGTTGATCAATTATTAAGTCATGTACTAACAGAGACTTGGAGGAGAGAGACCTAATATTTAATAATCCACATTTCACTGTTTTACTCTTTGGTTCAGGTGTGGATACTTTATTGTTCTTTCTTTGTAATTGTTTATGTTTAAGTTGTTTGTTGCTGGTTTTTAGTTTGTTTTTTGTCTGTTTGGGAGCTGACACAGTCTCTATGGAGATGGGTTTTTGGGGGGGTAGCAGGAGGAGAGAAGCTGCAGAGAGGCGTGTAAGACTGCAACTCTGCTTCCTGGTCCCAACTCTGGATAGTCATATTTTGGGGGGTTTAATAAATTTGTCCATATTTCTAGAAATGAGAGCTGCTCCATCCAAAGTGGGATGGATGCCGTCTCTCCTAACAAGACCAGGTTTCCTCCAGAAGGTTTGCCAATTATCTATGAAGCCCACATCGTTTCTGGGACACCACTCAGACAGACAGCAATTTAAGCAGAACATGCGGCTAAACATGTCACCCCTGGTCTGATTGGGAGGGGACCAGAGAAAACTACAGAGTCCGACATTGTTTTGGCAAAGTTGCACACTGATTCAATATTGATTTTAGTGACCTCCGATTGGCGTAACAGGGTGTCATTACTGCCGACGTGAATTATGATCTTACTGAATTTACGTTTACGCTTAGCCAGCAGTTTTAAATTTCCTTCAATGTCGCCTGCTCTGGCCCCTGGAAGACAATTGACTGTGGTTGCCGGTGTCTCTAGCTTCACATATCTGAGAACAGAATAACCAATTACCAGAGTTTGAGCCCCAGCGGGTGTGTCGCAGAGTGGAGAAAAACAGTTAGACACATGAACAGGTTGGTGGTGTACCTGGGGCTTCTGTTTAGGACTATGCTTCCTCCTCACCGTCACCCAGCCGCCCTCTTTCCCCAGCTGCTTGGGGTCTGCCGGGGAACAGCTAGCAGGGCCTACGCTATCTTCGGCTGCACCAGCTACAGGGGCCTGGCTAGCTATGGGTGAATGAAGCTTGCGAAGCCAAGTCTCCAATTCAGTAATCCTGGCCTCCAGAGCTGCAAATATGCTACATTTGTTACAGTTATCATTACTGCTAAAGGAGGCCGAGGAGTAACTAAACATCTGACACAATGAGCAAGAAAGTGCAGGAGGGACAGGTGAAGTAGCTATGGTGCTAATGAGTCGGCTACGAGCTAAGCTAAGCTAGCGAAACAGTACAGAGACAGTGAGTGAATACTTTGGCTATAAATTAGGTAGTGAGTACACAGAAAGTGTGCTTCGGATGAAGCACGTGAAGATTATACCATGAAAAAACAATGTATTTAAAAGTTTTTAATTAAATTGCTAAGCAGATAAGCTACTCAGAAACACCACTGTGGCTGTATCCCAATTCAGGGTCTGCAGCCTTAAAGTACGCAGTAGGGCTGGGTATCGTCACTGATTTCTAGAATCGATTCAATTCCGATTCACAAGGCCCCGAATCGATTCGATCCACGATTCGATTTAATTCGATTCGATTTAAATCTGGGAAATTTTGACAGTCAGAAATATTATAATTCAGATCAGTACATTTACATATTTTTGTATCAATAAAAAGGAAGCTGACACACGCAAGACTTTATCACAGGTGTGAGCATCACAGCAGAGGCCTTTGTGTCAAAGTAGCTGAGGATAAAACACAGAAAAACATGAAGGTGATTTTCCTGGCCTGGGATTTTATAAAAATATTCTGCAGTACATCAAAAACGAAAGAAAACCATTAATCAACATATGAACATCACCTCTGAAGTTACAGCGGTTTTATTAGAGACACAGTGTTTTGCATTTTGAATAATTTTAAAAAGTTTAAATTTGTTCAGTATTGAACAGCAGAAATGAGGTTTTCTTTTCGGAAGAATGTAAAAGGGAAAAAACAGCGGCCGACAGCCTGTAAACAACAGTAGACTTGTGCGTAACAAGCAAGCGAATAATGAAGAAAGGGAAACTGTTCTTGAAGTACAGAGAGAGAGCTGTGCATCGCAGTGGAAGCAAAACAGTAAAAGTCTGAGTGAATTCATGACGATGTTTATGTGAAGCGTTTGGATCTTCTTTTGCTGCTGGTTCGGTCAATATTGTTTGGAGAGAGATCAAACTAACAGCTTTAGAATCGGCGCATAAAGGGCGTGCACACAAAGCGCAGACCCGCCGACAGATCAGAGTCAGCGAGCTGTCGGCTTTCAGCCCCGACTGTGAGAAAAGCGACATCTAACTGATTCTGATCCGCGGGTCCCGCTGTGTGTTTAAGTCTTTGTGCAGAATCCGTGTTCCTGCTCTCATTTACTGTCTTAACTGTTTGGTGGTTCTTGAAATTTTGTGAGATTTCACCTGAGATTCTGGCATTTTGGGCAAAATAAATTTATATTAAAAAATCGATTCAGGATTTTAATGAATCGATTTTACGTTATCCAAGCCAGAATCGATTTTAATCGATGAATCGATTATAAGAACCCACCCCTAGTACGCAGCCTCAACGATCCTCAAGGGCCGCGTACTCAAAGACCGCTAAGGCCGGAAGTGCGAGGCTTGTGTAATGGGACGGTCTAGCCTCCATTGCGCTGATACTGTTGTTTGTCAATAAAGTTTAAAAAAAAAGCCTCCATTGCGATACCCAGGTTGCCTAGCAACCATGATACTAACCACTGGAAACGTGTCATAGCTTTGTTTGACAGAAATGAAGGAGAAAATCTTTGGTTCATTTGTTTGTTTCTACATGAGCTTTGATCATTCTCTGTAAGATTAAGCTCAGCTATTGAACGGCGTATATTTTAAAGTAAAGGCTTTAAAACCAAGTTAGTACAAACATCACTAATGTCACATAACTTTGCCGACATGTGGCCAACAGTAATGTTTTGTTCTTCGTTATTAAACATTTGCACATAAATAAGTGACATAATATTCAGTACTTAAAGTGTACTCTTCGGCCGCCCCTCACCCGCTGTTTTTTTCTGCAAATTTATCCACACCCATCGCCACGCTATGCATTCTGGGATATGTTGGGCCACGAAGTCTACACTTCCACAGCCTTAAAATTCAGGGAAATGAAGGACGCATTTCAGGGCCGCATTTCGAGCAGCCTTTGAATTGGGACAGCCTTCGGCGCGCCGCTGTGACGTAATCGGCCTTGAAATACGTACTTTAAGGCTGCAGACCCTGAATTGGGATACAGCCTGTGTTTGAGCAGGAAAGGGAAGTGATACTCTACCACAGAGCGAACGAACAGAGAGTGCAGAGAGCTTCGAAGGATTGATTCTTGGCTCTATAATAACAATTTTTTTTAAAAATCAGAAAAGTGTCCTTCAACATAAGATTTTGACAATCTCACCATATACAATGCATAATATCATCAACGGATTCTGAGAATCTGAAGAAATCTCTATGTTCAAGGAATAAGGGTAAAAAACAATATTCAGTGTCTGTCATCTACTGGTCCTCAGGCATGATTCTGGCATGGAAAACACTCGGGCTCAGGAACAATTCCAGAAATAGCCGCTCTCTACAAATGCAGGTTAAATCCAGATGTTCCACCAACTGAAAACATTTTTTCCATCACAAACCCAAAAATGCAACAGAAAGGTTGAGTAGCTAGAATCCTTTATCAGACAAGAAAGAGGTCAACATTCCTCTCCTAAAAGGCAAGCAGTTGATCTCCTCACTTCCCAGACTTTACAACTGTTGTTCAAAGAAGAGAGCATGCTATAGTGTGATAATCACTGAAATCAACATTAACTAATCTGGTTTTTTAAATGAATAATTTTGTCCATTTGGACATTTGATACGTTTTCTATGTTCTACTATGAATAAAATATGGGTTTATATGAGACTTCCAAATGATTGCATTCTGCTTTTTACTTTTAAAATTAGGGTTGTACTGTGGAAATGGCCCTGTTGTATCTATCTTGTACAACAAAGTAAAACAGAATAATAATAAGAATAATAAAAATCACTGTTTCCTGTTTCAACTTCTTTTAATTGTATCAGAGATCACTGTCTTTGTTCTGAGCCGTAACTATTGCTTAAGTCAAGCAAATGGTATGTTGTAGGGGAAGATGCTAAAATGGTCACTTTCATGAGCAAATCATACTATATGAAAGATTTGTCTAATTCTTACAGCACTGAAAAGAGTTACTCTTACTGAACAGTGTTTGCAACTCACATTTCATAACAAAATGAGGGGTGCTCAACCTGACAATGACTTTCACATTGTGTAGCGACTATGCAGCTATACACTGTAGAAGTAACCAGGCTTTGAACATGTCTCTCAATCTGTCTTTGGGGAAAGACATTAAACGAGAAGCTCTAAACTATCTAAACTACTTTTTTTCAAAAAGCTTTAATCCTCTAAATGTCAGTATGCGCTGACATGCAAATACACACATAGTACAGTATGTACAGTAAATTGGTGTAACTAGTCCAACAAAAGCAAGTTGAAATTTACTTTTTTAACACTGCTGTCCAAGGTTTACTTACTTCACTCTATATACAGAGTAGCTGTCTTTATGTAAGACAGCTGAGCGGAACTCAATCCGGTTGTTCAGTCTGACGTCACTAGCTGTGTCTGGACCTAAACTCCGCTGCAGGTCCATATATCAAATGATCACTATGGCATTACTGAGAGTTGAAAAACTGTCTAAATTCTTTCATCTTTAATAAAAATGATCAGCGTTCTGCTCTACCAGGTGTAACAATTGAGTTTAACATCCAGGCATCCATGAAAACGGAATTTATGACATTTAACGGAGTTAGAAGTTAGCAGGGAGTTAGCTCACTAGCTTCTATCTAAATACAATATAGCATGTCCTGACTGTGGGGTTTTGGAAACAAATTAAAACGTACAGCTCTGTTATCACTTCCAGCATAAACGAAGACAGAAAACTAAACAGCAGTGACGTTTGTAGGGTTACTGAAGTTGGGCTAGCTGGTATATAATGATGTGCTACGTGACCGCTAGCGACACAGCTATGTTAGCATAATATAAACAAGCTAACTTTTTTTCCACTCGATAAAAGTTAACGTGAGTGTTCTCGGTGGTCAGGAACAAATGTAATCGCATGGCAGGATGCTGTAAAAGGACCAAACTTCAGCCAGGAGAACAACTGAGATAATCCATCCACAATACGAGGTTAGTCATTCATATACTGCTGCATGGGCTGGGCTGTAGTTACATCCTAAGGTTTTAAAAACTGAGCTTAAATAAATGATTAGCGATAATAAAAGCCGAGGGAGGGCAACAGTGATCACTGACTGTTTTAGGAGCTTTTTGAGATCAAATAGAAGAAAATACAAAACATTAAACATGTTAACAACACAAAAGCCATATTAAACGCAGACTACTTTAGGCCCGGAAGTAGGATTCGTCGTGTCATCACTGAACAACCGGATAAACAGTACAACTATAAATGTTTCTGTTAGTGGCTATGTTGTTGATTTTCCTTGTGTCACACTAATTCCAAGTTTTAAATTACACCTCTTTCTCTCTCTCTTCGAACTTTCTCCTCTTATTAGTGTCTCTGATTTCTCCTTGTCAGTCCTTTGCTCTCACTCTTTCTTTCTCTGTTGTTGGCCTGTAGGTCTTTTGGGGGATGTTCGGCTCACTTCTTGCCCAGAATAAAGGTGATGTAAAGGAGTACAGAGCCTGAGGAGGCAATGTAGGGATGGGTGGACAGAGTGGCGCCAGGATTTAACACAGCCACATCCAGCAGGCTTCCTCAGATTCTCCCAAAACAGACTGGATCATGTGACACATCAGGTGAAACTAACCCATGCAGATGTGTCAGGGATCGTCGGATGGAGTGATAGTGTGATTTGGTGCAACATAAATAAAATTGAATTCAAATTATTTTAATAATTTTCTCCCTAACATGTGTTTGCCTGGTGTTTCACAGTAAGAGTACGAACAAAATGTAAATCTTTTCCACATGAGAAATCTAAGGATGTTTCAACCCAAGTGGGGGGGGAAAAAGGAAAAAAAGAAAGTTTTTACAATGAGTATTTGCTGATCATTTTTAAAGTTAATAAAATATATTTTGCTAAAAACATAAATTATATTTTAATTAAATCATTCTTTTATTTCTTAGTACTTAGTACTAGTTTGTGCACAGAGACAGAGAGGGTTTTACATCTGAAATTATTTTTTAAAAAGAAAGAAAGGTAAAGAGTTTCAGGAAAAAACAGAGAATTTTAGAGCTATACGAGACCCTGTCCCTGTCCAGTGTTGATGGCTGTTTTATGTGGCAGTTTGTTTTTGTTTTTTACTTACCTAATTAGACTATTTATTTTTATAAAAAATTTTAATGGGACTAATTAAAGAATGTAAACACAACCGTGTACAACCTTGAATCAGTTACTGAAATAAAAAAAGGAATATTCATCACAACTATGTTTACTATAATTCCCCCAGTTTAAGGAGATCCTGTACCAGTCATGATGTTTAGAATAAGTGTCCACATAGTGACAGATGTCATGTTGGTGCACGTGCCTGATATTTATATTGTCAACTGACAGATGTCAGAATGATGGGGACATGATGAGGACAAGAGCTTATTAGTGCATGCCTTCATCAGGTCACAGGTGTAGGCATATACAACATGGCCGCAGGAGTCAAAGCCATGCAAGAGGTGCTGGGGCATGCCAGTAAGCAAATAAGACCACAGACTTTAAAAGGTCATGCACAGACAGAAAAGACATGAAACACTTCAGGACTTTGTCTCCTGTCCCCGAGGATGTGAGCAGAGTTGAAGGGTTGAAAAGTTCATCCGTAGGGTAGAAGAAAGGTGAGTAGAAAGGCGATGGAGGCAGTCATGCAAAAATTTGAGGCAAAGACAGGACTGGGGGTGGGGGCAGGATTAGAGCAGGCTAAGGTGACAGAGGACAAATAGTAGAAGGTAAAATAGTAAGTGGTTTACAACATAAACTGAGGTGGTTTAGATTTACTTTGAGTTGAGTAATCACCAACTTCAGAGTAATTTAACTGAATGTGGTGTCAAAACTGAAAGCAATACAGTTTCACTGCTTTTTGTGTAAAATAGTTAAATTAAACATTCATGGATAACAGCAATAATTATTTTTTAGCATTTAAATATAATTTACATTAAAGAACCCATACTGATGGATTAAACATGCAAACACATGAAAATAATTTTGGTTATTACAAGCAGAGATGGGAAGTAATCCGATTACTTTTTTAAGTAACGAGTAAAGTAATTTTGCAATTACTATTGCAAAAAAGTAATTAGATTACTGTTACTTTCCCGTAAGCACGCTGCATTACTGCATTACTAAACCGTGCTTTTGTTTGTGAGAGTGTCTCATGACGATGATGTACGAGCGACATCTGTAGCAGCAATAGACATGTGTAGATCAACAATGGATAATATGGAGTGTGGGAGAGACTACAATCATGCAGCATTTAAAGCGTGGAAGTACTGACATTGCTTTGGGGTGGCTGTAGCTCAGGAGGTAGAGCAGGTCACCTACTGATCGGAAGGTTGGAGGTTCGATCCCAGGCTCCTCCAGTCTGCATGCCAAGCATCCTTGGGCAAGATACTAACCCCAAGTTGCTCTCCGATGCATCCATTGGAGTATAAATGTGTGTGAGTATAGTTAGAAAGCGCTCACTATAGAGGTAGTGCTTGTGAGAATGGGTGTGACTGGGTGAATGTGTTGTATAGAGTGCTTTGAGTACTCCGGGAGAGTAGAAAAGTGCTATATAAGAATCAGTCCATTTACTTTGAGTTTGACTCCATAAAAAGTGACAAAAACATTAGCGTTCGCTGTTCACTCTGCGTGGGAAGGAAACTTCATTTTACAGCGAAAATTTTAACTTCAAATCTGAGCAAGCACCGAGCATGCTGCCACAGGAATGTGAAGTTCACAGAGACACTCCTGGATCCCCCCACTGACATGGGGCAAACCTCCACCAGCCCCACTCCTGCTAACCCAGTGAAAATAGACTTAAGAGCAATAGGACATAGTGCTTAGAGTGAGTGTAACACAAAGAAGTTTTTTTATATGCTGGAATATGCAGAAATTAGGCATAAATGCTAAACAAATTTCTTCACGTCAGTGTTGAATATGATTTCATTTTTGCTTGATGCAATGTGGATAAAATTAAAAGATTAAAATGAATAAAACAAGTTTTAAAAAAAAAACATTAGAACACTTATGTAAATATGTGATGTCTTGATGAATCGAGCAGGTATTTGAAGTTTACACAGCACCATTCTCGCATGAAAATATCTTAAAAGTTTATTTTGTGACCCAGAAAGAGTAATATTTCAAACTCCGCCAATCTGTGTTCCTCCGTCACTGCCTCGTTTGAGTTTTGGACAAAATGAATTCTGGGATATTGCATTTCGTCATTTCGAGCTGATTGGAGACCAAAACAGCCAATCAGATTTTTTTGCATCCAAGTCTGCGATTGGTTGGTTTTGTGGCACAAACATAACGGTGTACAGAAAGAGTTGAACGCGCACAGAGAGAAATGTTGAGAGCGCAAGCAACACATTGCGAGCAAGCACAAATGCAAAAAACTGAGTGAGAGGGGCTGCTATTGTGTGTGTGTGGATAATAGAAAACACTGAAATACATTTTTTGCACACAGCAATGAATTTTGTTCACTCAAATTTAGCTTTTCTTTGCTCAAAATAAATTTCTCCTCAAAATGCAACACTTGCAAATTTTTTTACGTGCGCTCAAAGTTTTTTTTACATGAGCACAGTTTTTTTTTACAATAGTGCATGACAAAAATTAGCAAAAAGAAGGTTCTTTAAGTTTAAGATGTTGAAGCAGAGTGCTCCGAACCAGACTGACAACAGAAATGTGAGTTGACAGCCTGAAAATTCCTCAAATTGTTGTGTTCGTCTGAGACCAAACAGCCTTTCTGTCAGTCTTTAGGGAGGGGAAGCATCCTTTTGGCCTGCAAAGGAAGTCACAACACTTTCCTTCTTCTGTCTTCACCATTAACCATTGATCAGCGTCTAGAGAATCGTCTCTGGCCCTGAACCAGCACTTTAGGGTGTTTTCTATCAGTGCCATTCCAGGCAGATGGCAGAGTAAGTGTGATTGGCAGGAGAAGTGGAAGAAGCAGAGACAGAACAGAGGCTGCTGCCAGCAAGCATTGGGAGGGGGGAATAAGAGTGTGCAGAGAATGGAGGGGTGCAGGGCACGACCAGTCTTAATCATCCCAAAGGCTTGCCAAGTGCTGACGCTCTGACAAGGTTCTTTAGAGCCGAGTGATGGGTTTCCAGCTCCACTGATAATTTTGGGGGCAGTGGGGAAGTTTCTGATACCAGAATGTAAGTCATTAATGTGGTTCTGTAAACAGCCTGTGTTTGCTGCCAACAGCTACGCTGATAGTCTTTCCCATGAAATACAAGAGAAGAATATAGGCAGGCCGGCAGCATTTGCTATCAGAACATCTGAACTGGCTCTGAGTTTTAATCCTGGGTTTAGATGAGTTTCTCCGATCTACTCTACAAATCCCCATTGGAATGTGACCATGCACATGTCGCTCTTGCTGAGATATGAATCTACTCAAGCGGCCAGCAGAGTGGCCTCAAGAAGCAGATGAACAAAGCTAACCACCACCAGTTTGGAAACCACAGGTACAAAAAGGCGGATGGGTGTTGGCTTCATAGGGGTGAAGATGAAGACAAAGACGGCATGGAGACACCAAGCCGGCAGCTTCATGTATCTGAGTCACGCACAACTGAGGAGACAGCCACCCATCGTAGATGAGATCATCTACAGTAAGTTCAACCTTAGGTTAGTAGAAGCTCTCACTACCCTTAATTTCAAGTGTCAACCATGCACCAAGCAAAAACCGTTAGTCCGATACAATCACATTCCTCTTTGTCTGTGTTGTTGTTCCTGAAAGTTCCTGAAAATATTCCTAATCCCCATATTGTTGGTTCATGAGTCATAACAAACAAGTGACAAGCTGCAGGAGTGATGCCAATTCAAAAGTGACAACAACTGGTTCAGAAGAAGGAATATTTAAGTTCTTTGTCTCTATATGTTCAGTTACGATTGGTGAAAGGCTAATATCCAGCTGAACAGACAGAAAACTGCATTCTCCACATTCCTCCTCCATCCTGACAACCTGATAGACAGCTTCATAATTGCAACCAGAGCTCACAGTAATGAGAAATATTATTGTCAACAAACTATTTCCAAGTCGAGCTATGCAGCTTGTCTTTCTGGGGGCTGTATGGTAAATATTTTTGCATTATGGCTACAGGGAGCTCAAATTCAGATTTTAAAAAAATGAAAAGGGACACAAGTAATACTCTATCAGCTACCTTTTTAAATGAAAAAAACAGAAACCGCAAACAAAGTGTGTTGGCTGACGGTCTGCAGCGGAGGTGGAGGAAGAGGTGGAAGTGGAGAAGGTCATGCAGAGGCAGTTTGAAACTCCTCCAGCTCAGGTTTAGGTGGAACAGGACTCGCTAGCTCATTCTCAAGTTCCGGCAGAAGATACTCACCAGACTCTCTCTGTACAGGACACACCAGTAGGTAGGTGCCAAAAGAGATACAGGGTTGAACTGAGGCTGCGCAGGGGAAGAATGTCACCTGGAGCCACACTTCCTCTTGCAAAGAGCTTGCTGCAGTGCGGGGCAATAAGTAATTGGCAGCAACAGCAATAGAGAGGTGACCATGTGGCAAGGGACTGCTGGAATGTGGAAGACGGACACTCCTTAATAGGGCTGCCTATGCAGCTCACTCTGAAGATTCTGCTAAAGCTGAGTAACAGTGTGTGCTGCTATCTCAGTGTATCCCAAGAGCCAGGGCGTAGACGAAATGTAATCACCAAAGAAAATAACCTGAATCAGTTTCTTGTATTATAACATTCTTGTAGTATTCCTGAAGCTGGGTGACTATTTCCTCCAAAATAAAACTGGAGTTCACGAGGTTTGTGTGGTTGCTGGTGGAACTCTTCTCTAGTTTTAAAATTTGATTCAAACCTTTCCGATAAAGTTTATAGTTAGGCCTGGATCGGCTGACTGTGAACTATCCCTTAGTTATTCTATTATATGCTCAGACTGCTGCAGGACTTCATGCAATACACTTACTACTTATTCTCCATCTATTCCTACTCCCTAAATTTAGATATCCCTGCAGCATGTCAATAATTCTTCTTGTCATCATTTTCCCATACTTTGCTTGTGTTTTCTTTTCTTTTCCTTTCTTTTTCTTTTTTCACTAATTCCTGAATAATGAAGCCCTATTATACCTTTTAGTATTATATTATCCCAATAGACCACTTTTCTCTCAAGCATCAGACATACTTGTGGTTCCTAGAGTTTCTAAAATTAAAAGGAGAAGGAGAGCCCTCAGCTCTCAGGCCTCTCTCTCTTGGATCCAGCACTTAGTTTGGTTTGGGGAAACAGATACCATCTCTAATTTTAAGCATAGTGCATTTAGTGTTTTTGGGAAAAACAACCCTTTTTCAGTACACCAACCACATGGCTTGTGCTGTATTTTATCTCCATAAAATACAACACAAGAGCAGACTCGAATTTCTAAAGCTCTGTTTTATTTCACTAAAAATGGTTCTTGCAGAGTTGAAGATCTTACAGACCAATGCCCGATGCCATGCATTCTTAGCACACTCTCACTATACCTTAAGGTGTGACAGATCTATCCTTCCCCATTACCTAATTCAGCACAACACCAGGTGGTGATCAGTTGACAGCTCAGCTTCTCTCTTCACTCAAGTGTCCAGAACATATGGTCACAGTTCTGATGATACAATTAAAAATATCCACCTCTAACCTTGGTGACACATGCTCTTATGGACGTGCTTATGTTCAAACATGGTGTTTCTTATGGACAAAATTTTGTCCAATGACAACACCACTCGGGTTCAGATCAGGCAGGCCTTTTAACCTAATCACACCCCTCTCACCAGGTCTCACTGCAGTTCCCCACGTGAGCTTTGAAGTCTCCCAGTAGAACAATGGAGTCAGCAGATGGATCACCTCTGAGCACCCCATCCAGCGACTCTAAACAGTTGTTTGTTGCATAAGCGCAAAAACAACATCAGGATCTGGTCGCTGGCCCAAAGGTGCAGGGAAACAACCTTTTGCCCACCAGTAAAAACGCCAATGTATAGGCAGCAAACCAAGAAGATGGACAACCATCCTAGCCCACAAGCCCTCACTGAGGGCAACTCCAGACTGGAACAAGGTTTAAGAGGTGTGTTGAGATGAACCCAACATCTCCCAACCTAACTCGCTCTTCCTCACCAGACAGGTCACATTCAATGACCCATCAACACCAGCTGCAATAGTCGGGACTCCACACGTGGCTGCCATCCAACACACACTGCACCAAACCCCTTCAGCGCCTCCTTTTGGTAGTGGGCCGAAAGGAGAACAGGCCCACGTCTCCTCTTTAGGCTGCGCTATTTCATGGACTCTCCCTCCGGCACACTTCCTAGGCTTGGCTCCGGGGTGGAGCCTTTTGAACCCTGTGCTGGGCAGGGGACACTGTTCCCTTGGTTGTCTTCATAATGGTTGTTTTAATCACTCTTTGCCTGGCTTCTCACTTAAATTATATGATTACTCGCAGTTACAGGTTTTTCATGTTTTTTTACATGTTAACTCAAAGTCTAATTTGTAATTTCATTGATATTTTAACATAGTAAAATAAATAATGGTGATTTAATAAAATTTAATTTAAGGAAAATAAACTGTTCAATTACAGGTCAATTACAGCACTTTGTTCATGCTTCGGCTGTCAAACCTGAAGAGGTGCTTAAAGTAGAAAAAATGTTGCTCATTAGTACCAGCTGATTATAAATATTTGTAACAGGCAGTTGGTGTTTCATGTGACGAGCCCTCACATGCAAAACACACACTAGACTTTTTCTGCTTCCTTATTTGCATTTGTGTGTGTGTGTGTGTGTGTGTGTGTGTGTGTGTGTGTGTGTGTGTGTGTGTGTGTGTGTGTGTGTGTGTGTGTGTGTACACATGTTGCATGACACATTTTTAATGACTAAATTGCAAAAAAAATGCCTTATGTAGCAAATGTGATACAAATTAGAACTCATATACAGGTATATGCAGATTACAATTAAATATATTCTTATATATTTTGTCTAAAGGTTCAACAAACACTCCATTATCAAACAATTAAAGATTTCTGGTAGTTATTTCATGGTTCAGGTTTTAAAGGGTTAAGTCTTCTTAAGCATGTGGTGTCTTAGACTTTAGAGTAAGAGCTGGTACTGGATGTAGTTTTGAGCTGCAGTAGCTCAGTAATCAACAGAAAACAGCATGTAAAAGCAGTTTTAACCTCCCAGAAAAAACATCATTTGTATTAGAAGTGTTTATTCTACATAAAGAATGTATATCAATGGGAGACATACAGAATGGTGAATGCTCACCATGAGCAAAATCTAAGCTTCCAGCAAAAAATGTTGGGTCCCACTAACTCCAGCTCCTGAAGCTTCAGAATGAGAAGAAAAAAATCCATACTTCCTCACAAATGTACTGTACGCAGAAGTGTAATACTATGACTTTACAACTGTTATATATAGTGACAGCTGAAGTTATTATATTTATCATCTCATTACTTGGTTCCTCTAGTGCATTTAAGATTCTTTTTTACTTTGGCACGTTATACCCACTTGAAAATTGTTGCAGCTCACACACACCCTCCCGTGACAATCACACTCCCCAACAGCAGCTACCTTCCATTGCAGAATATTGTCTCCTGCTGCACCATAACATCAGATGCCAACCTGACTGGGCATCTGCAGCTGAATTATAAAAAGTCCAGCTTACCAGGATCGAGCCATACAATCCAAAGGCCAGAAAGGATCCACAACCGATATCATTATTACAGAGGATATGTGTCTGCATGGTTTGAAACTAAATAATGAGCCCTGGTGTATATGAATGTTTTAACCACTCAGAAGAAGTAAAAGTGATGAAGAAAAACTATGACATAACTATAATATCTTAGTTGACACTAAAACTATGTTCAAAATGACACAAAGGTCACTAGAAAGAGCCCAAGAACTGTCACCTGTACCGCTTAGAAAGAGTGGGAGAAACAAAAAGCTTCTGTAGAATCCATGGTTAGCATCTAATCACACAGAGACAAGTTAGTAAACAGAGCAGAGCATTTGTCCGCAGGTAGCAGAAAACAGAAATAGTTTCAAAAGAGCAATTCTCAATTACAAACATTTCTATTGTGAAGCACACTTGTAATAGGTCCACAAGTAGGTCCACAAGTAAGACAATGCAATGCAATGCAAAAGCCCAGGATCTGAACTAAATTTTATTTTGTTTAGGGTTGCTAGGTCTGTGTGATGAAACTAGCTCAATAACCAATGAATATTAGGCCAAACCCTCAGTTCACTGCAAGCACTTGGTATACCAGGGGCCCTGAGTAGACAGTTTCTCACATTTATATGACTTTAATTAACTAAACAACAATGAACACATAATTTATAGTATAAACTAGAACATGAAGCTTTACGCTAGATGTTGGACATGTTCCAGTAAGTGGAAGACAATGTCAAAATGTCAACTTCACTGTTCCCGAATTAAGCTTTGTAAACAGCGTCTTCAACTGGATACCATGAACATTTTCATAATTAAAACAGTGACTGCAACGGTTTAATAGAAATAGAGCAGAATCAACTCTTAAATAAGAAGTGAGCATGGAATAGGGTTGCAAAACAGAGACTGACAGCATTGAGATGCTTGCTCAATAATAAGAACAAAATATTGTCCCACGACTCACACCTTCAACGCATTCATGATGCAGATGTAAAATTGAAAACAAAATAAAAACGCTAATGTGCCACACTGGTTATGGAGAGGACAGGAGAGGAAGGATGATTATTTTGAGACTTTTAACTCTTACATCTAATGTCCTCGTTTATTGTATAGAATTTAAATACGGCATGAGATCTAACCACAATGTTTTGCTAATTTATTTGTTTATATCTTGGGGGAAAAAAACGATGTATGATAATTTTGTGCTATTCTATTACACATTTTGCCATGATACAGGCAGTTAAGGTAAGCTAAATTAGTTAGTCTTTACTATTGTGATCAAATTTACAGTGATGCAGTATGTTGGATTGGTTACATCTAAGGTACTGTTACTAGGTTACATCACGAGTACCAGAAATCATTTTATATTTAAAGTGATGATGTTGATTAGATTCACTCAACTATATATTTTATTCTAACTTTATAGCGTTCCGGGTTTGGAAAGTCAATATTGGAACATCAGTATGTCTGCTAACGACATTTTGTACGCAAGAAAAATCTACTGGGGCTCACAACACAAATTCTACTGATTATTTATAGATAATTCTTTTCCCCACTCTGCACCTGATCTTAGAATCCCCCCATCTGCCAAATCTAACTTTAACCCCTGTCTGTACATGATGTTAAAACCAAACAAACTGTCTTTTTAAGAGCCCCAGTGTAAGGATTTCTCTCCCCATATGACTTATACTGATATGTACTCAGATTATGTGTGCTATGACTGACTGACTGATTAGCTGGCTGGCTGTTATTTGCCAGGTTTGGACATGCTGTTCAAATAACTTAAGTGTGCCTAGTCGTGACTATCTGTGCTACCAATATCAGCATGAAAGAAGAATTCACCTCACAATAAGTTATCACAAGATTGAAGCAGGGGCAGGCTGCCAGGTCAGTGGGGGTCACAGCTATGTGAGTGTTTGTCATCACCAGAATTGTTCTTTTTTTTAATTTGCAAAAAGGTTTATATAATGCTAAAGTAAATGCTTTAGTTGTCACAGGGTTCACATAGAGAGACAGACTACCTTTCACACCTATGGGCAATTTAGAATTACTAGTTAACCTAACCCCACTAACAGCATGTCTTTGGACTGTGGGAGGAACAGAGAGTACCCAGTGAGATCACACACAGACAGAGCATACAAACTCTACACAGAAGCCAGATGGTGGATTCAAACCCAAGACCTTCTTGCTATATGGCAGCAGTGCTAACCACTGTGCCAGACAGAATTCATAGACCATAAGATTAATTCATAAGACCAGCACTTTGCAAAATAATAATAATAATAATAATAATAATAATAATAATAATAATAATAATAAAAGCCATGTCTTGTTCCACAGAGCAGTTGGAGAGAGTTAATTAATATTAATATATAGCATTTAGACTTACACAATTATTGACATTACTATTAACTATTTGAAATAACCTTCTTTAATTTCTGTATACATATTCACGTGTGCTTAACTATTTTCTACTCCAAATATTCTTGAAACATGACCCCTCTGACTGCAAAAGAGAAGCCACCATATTGCACCTGTATGCATATAGTGACCTCTACTGACAGGAGTCAGCAGGTGCAACAGTATGAAACACAATCATTTGAAAAGTATTGTATAGTTTTTAGGAGTTACTTTGTGTCTACCGTTCTTTTTCTGTTTCCCTTCCCTAAATAGCTGCAGTATTTAAAGCGAAATGATAATACACACAGTACTGTGCAAAACTCAACTTCTTCAGTGTGTATTGGATACTTTTTCAGTTATTATTGGTCAGTCTCCACCTGACTACTTTCATAGGAATGTTTGTTAAACGACTTCATTCTGACTTAAGAATAGTACAAGAATACAAAAGGCATATAACTCACAGAATGAATCAGTGCTGCATCTGTGCATAAGAGGGGAGAAAACGTTCAAATCTATCATTAACTAACCCCCAAAGATTTCACAGAATGATCTTAATGGGTACAGGTCCCCCAGTCAGAAACCTGCCAGCATGTAAAATGTCCTTTGTGAACAATGTCAGCACGCACAGCTACTGGCATCAGTATGTTTACTTATTGCAGCTTACTGCAACTCTGCATCTTTCTTTGTGAACACTAGCTTTTTAAAGTGATTTTAAAGTAGACATGAATACTGCTACACTATGCATAAATATGCTAATTTACACAATGGAGCCTTGCTTTTAAACACTGAAAGATTTAACAGTCTTTCATGCAGCGGTCCTCATGTGAGCCAGTTTTGTCATACCGCTTGATGATTTTTGCAACTGGACTTGGGGACACATTCAAAGTTTTAGCAATTTTCCGGACTGACTGACCTTCAGTTCTTAAAGTAATGATGGACTGTCATTTCTTTACTTAGCTGATTGGTTCTTGCCATGATATGAATTCTAACAGTTGTCAAATAGGGCTGTCAGCTCTGTACCAGCCTGACTTCTGCACAACACAACTGATCGTCCCAACCTCATTAAGAAGGCAAGAAATTCCACAAGTGAACCCTGATAAGGCACAGCTGTGAAGTGAAAACCATTTCAGGTGACTACATCATGAAGCTCAGTGAGAGGAGGCCAAAGGTTTGCGGCGCTGTCAACACAGCAATATATTTAGAGTTATTTATCTTTTTTTTTTTCTTTGCTACATAATTCCATATATCTTGCTTCATATATTTGACGTCTTCAGTATGTATCTACAATGTAGAAAGAAGTGAAAATAAAGAAAAAACATTAAATGAGAAGGTGTGTCCAAACTTATATTTCACCTTAGTCTCCTTAAAATGTAAATATACTTTAGGTTCCATCTTCCCATTTGAACATTTATCATCAAAAGAGTAGTTAAATCAATTAATCACGAAACAATAGCTTGATTATTACATGATCAAATATAATTGTGGCCAACTTTCTTGTACCCGAACTCCCCTAACCTCAAAACAGTTTATTTGAACATTGTGAGTTTTTCTGTCTTTAAATCGAGCCCTGTCTGAATGTCTTTGCACATCTCTGTATCAACACCTGCATTACTATTGCCCCTTGCTTTCCTTCCAAGACAGCGTTGATTCTGCAGCAGTCCTCATGTGACCTGAAAAACATACATTTTGGGTTGGAGCAGCCATGATATCCCGTTCCCCTGCCGTGACGTCACCTACTACAGATATTCTTATTAGAAAAGCACTACTATATTACGCCCATTATGACGATTAATTTACACCTATGGTTGCAGAGGAAAAGCTTTAGCGGTTTGGTCAGAGGCTATTTGCGTCCTCAAAATCTCATTAAGGGACTAGACGGACTGCAGCAATCGTGTGTGTTTGTGTGTTAATGTGTGTGTATAGGTAGAGAGTGGAGGTGTGACTCGGGCATACGAGAAACAAGAAGCCGTGAATGTGACTGCACCGCGGGTACAGTCGCTTTTGGTGTCGCGGTGGGATCCTCGCCTGCCGTATTCTCTTTCTGAGGGTGTCTGTGTGTCTTTCTCTCGTTACTGAGGCGCCATTTCTGCTTCAGAGGACGTCTGTTTTTAGTAGAAGACAACTAAACACCAGCGGCACCATGTTAACGCTGCTGACTTCCATGTATCTGGTGATGCGGACCGTTTCATCGCGGGTGAGTGGAAATCAGCATCAGCAAAGCATAGGATGTTAGTTTTACCACCTTGGGGACGGAGCTGACGACGCGTCCTTGAACGCATCATTAAAGTCAAACTTGACCGATGCAAACGGTCACTATTCACTTTAGCTTTCGAACTAATTGATATTAATAATTCATGTCTGCGTTAGACAGGTGCATGCCATTGTCGTTTGTTCTAACTGTTGTAGTAAACCGATGGTTAACTCATACAGCCCTATGTTGTGTTTCACCTGGGCCTTTTGCGTTTAACTACTGGTATGAAACTGGCTACCGGAAAACCTATGCTACATTCATGTGAATGAAGAAACTCAGCAGGTTGCGTCTTTCTCTCACCCCGTTGTCATTGATTTGACAACAGCCGTCGCCTTCACACTTAGCAGCTTTGGTAAAGCTTACACTGACAACCAAACTAAAATAAGCAAACCAACTTCCGCAGGGTTTCTTCAAAATAAAAGAAAAAGCCCCCCGATTTTTGTTTGTTTTTTTAACTCAAGCATGAAGATACACCCTTGGCACGGCAGAAAGTACAATAGTAAATATATTATGATAATGTCCAAATTAAAACTATGATAAAACATGTTGTTGTTTTTTAAGTAAAATTGAAAAGAATAATTACACAGAGTAAACTTAAAACATTTGAATGAATAATAAATCAACACCCTAAACCTTCGCTCTGCATGAAAAATGAACACACAAAAAAATTCCCTGGCTTGCTGGAGTCTCTCCCAGCTCATACAGGAACCCATGTACAGTGCACCTAAGAAAAACACCCTTAAAACTATATAAACAGAATAAAAGGACATAAATCGTGTAACATAGATGTTTTGTCTGCCAATGAAGGCTTAGCAAATATTATACACTTTCCATCCTTTTATTTTGAAGGCCATACACCGGTGGTTGTTCCTGCTGCTTTGATGCAGTACACCACGCTGCAGATTATCAGCACCGCGGTCAGTTCCCGCCCAGCTACCGCCAACACAGACCTGTTTCGGGAAAGTTTAACTGGGCCCACACAAATCCAACATGGCTGAGCTGAATGATATGCAGAAGAATTCTGACTGTAACTGAAAAACTCACTTGGTCCTCTGTTTTTTTCTCCTAGAACAGACCCTGCATTCCTTCACTTCCCTCCCTTCAGTTATCAGTTGCTAAAATACACTACACAGCCAAAAAATGTGTGATGGCTGAATATGAAAATGTGCCGCTACAGCCTTGACTCTCCCATTCAGGCTTTCTGCATTGTGTTGTAATTCTTTTACAGATTGGATATTTGCAGTCCCTGATTATGATTGACACCCATTTAAAGCCAAAAAAACCACTCTCTTTAAAAACATACCTTACCACTATATCCTATATTTATCAGTGTAACTATCAGTATAACTGTGGTTAAATATTTTTAAAAGGCTACATTTTGTTGTTAAATTTGGATTTCTTTTATAGGTTAAGCTTCAATGAGCAATGGGAAAGGATGCATAGAGAAAGTACATTAAAAAGAAAGAAGTTTTGGCATCATTGGATAGTTAGAGTGGAAAGAGGGCAGAGGAATGACTTGCGAAAAACAGGGGACTCACAGCTTGAAGTTATTTTATTTTCCCCATGTGAAATGCATTCTAACTGCTAAGCTATCAGGTCACTTCAGCCTCCTGACTCTTGTTTGTGACCTTGGTTGTGCCACAACACAACAGCAGATTAGATAGCTCAGCTCAGTGCAACTTTACCCCCTGCTAGGTTGACTGGCAACTTAACAAGATAGCAGCTGATCATGTTAGCTTCCTGTAGTGCATGAAGTGAACTCACCAAAAGTAACTGTTCACTTTTGGCCCTGACTTGAAAGCAATCAAAATAATTCACACCTTACTGTAAAACTGACTGACTTTTTCAGATTGACTTTTTCTACTATCTACATCAGGGGCGACGTTTTGAGGAAAACATATTGCTGCTTAGAGTTTGAAATGAAATCTTTAGAGTTTTAGATGCTTTAAAGGGGATACAAATCAACTGAAACAAAAGTCTCAAAGGCAAAGACTTGTGGTAAATAAAATAAAGCCTACATGATGTTATAGGGGTCTTGGAGTGGGAAAAAAAAATCCCAGAGGAAACACTTAACAGGATTTCAGGGATTCTTGAGGAGGTTAGTAAGGGAGCCTCATGAGTTCTGATGAGCCTGAAAAGCCTGGTCTTTTAAAAATACACAGGTTCCAAGTACTTAGATGTAGAATAAATGTGCTTGGTGTGAATAGTCAGAGATGCATTTACTATTTATAATATTGTTGGTAGCCAAAAGGTGTCATCTACTATGCTTCTGACTTACAGAGAGAATGAGAAATACTTTATCTCATAGTTGAAAAATTATTTTGTTTTTATTTTTTATTTTTGTAATTATAAAATAATAATAATAATAATAAGTAAACATGAAATCATTGAAATGACTCCATTATTCATATCCAATTCTGAGCTTGAAAGTACTATAAAAAATTAATTCGGAAGTATAAACCTGTATTACACCAATCCCTGTGCAATAACACCTGCTTGCTGGCCTGATTTGATTTTTATTGTTTTTCAACAAAAATAATAATAATAAAAGAAATGAAAAGACTGTTACAAATTTGAATTCTAAAATGCAAACTATAAGAAATTCTGACACCTCACACAGTCGCAAAATGTTCACTCATTAACGGGAAAAGAAAACGGTTTGACATTAATCTATAAACACTTAATGTCATGTAATGCATGATGACCTTCATCTTGAATTTAATGGAAAAAATCATCAAGTCCTTTGAGGAAGTTCCAGACGTACTTTCCATGGATGATAAGGGTCCAAAAGGCTTGGTTCATGTAAAAGGCTCACTGATACAATGAAGAGATTCTGTACACTTGAGGTTGATCCTGCTACTGCTATCAGCAGTTAAATCATCAATAAACATTAGTGACTCACTTAAACTCTTAACCACACAAGCAATCTCTACCTCCACCATGTTTTAGGACTCTAAGAGCTTTCATCACAAACTCAATGGGTACAACAATAGAGGTCGACTTCAAGCATATAGCACAAGTCACCATCAAGTGTGGGATCTACCAAGGAGATGCGCTGTTCCCACTGCTGTTCTGCATAGGCAACATTG
Source organism: Rhamphochromis longiceps (assembly GCF_057381845.1). Classification (NCBI taxonomy): domain Eukaryota; kingdom Metazoa; phylum Chordata; class Actinopteri; order Cichliformes; family Cichlidae; genus Rhamphochromis; species Rhamphochromis longiceps. The sequence continues at coordinate 7,326,211 of NC_140562.1, forward strand.
CAGACATCGAAGACAGCTACAAGTACATGGGAATCCCACAGGCAAATGGGAACTACGCAGAGGCCGCTAGGAAAGCCGCAACCACTAAGTTCCTGCAGAGGGTCAGGCAAGTCCTGAGGAGTGAGCTGAAGGAAGAGAACAAGATCTGGGCTATAACACCCACGCCCTGCCCACGATCAGGTACCCTGCTGCAATAATAAGTTGGCCAAAGGAGAAGATAGAAGCCACTGACATCAATACAATGAAGCTCCTGACCATGCATGGAGGGTTTCATCCCAAGTCCAGCACCCTGAAACTGTACGCTTAGCGGAAGGAAGGAGGCCGGGGACTAGTGAGTGTCAGTACCACAGTCGAAGATGAGACAACAAACATCCTCGGTTATATCAGGAAGATGGCCCCAACTAACCAGGTTCAATGAATACCTGAGGCAGCAGCAACCCAAGAAAGCAGAGCAAGAGGAGGAACCATCATGGACGGACAAGCCCTCTGCACGGTATGTACCACTGGCAGATAGAGGAAGTGGCTGACATCTAGAAATCCTACCAGCAGGCTGACAAAGCTGGATTGAAAGACAGCACAGAGGCTCTAATCATGGAAGCACATGAACAAGCTCTAAGTACAAGATCCTTAGAGGCTGGGGTTTATCACAACCAAGCAAGGCCCCAGATGAAGGCTGTGTAAAGATGCTCCAGTACATCACAGCAGAGTGCAAGATTCTAGCAGGCAGGGCACACATGGAACGCCATAACCAAGTGGCCGGCATAGTGTGTGCCAAGCATGGCCTGGATGTCCGGAGGTCAAAATGGGAGACACCCCCTAGGGTGGTCGAGAATGACCGAGCTAAGGTCCTGTGGGACATCCAGATACAGATGGACATAAATAGTGATGGCTAACCAACCAGATATAGTAGTGGTGGACAAGCACAGGAAGACGGCCGTAGTGATAGACGTAGCAATACCGAATGACAGCAACATCAGGAAGAAGGAACACAAGAAGCTGGAAAAGTACCGAGGGCTCAGAGAAGAGCTCGAGAAGGTGTGGAGGGTGAAGGTAACAGTGGTCCCTGTGGTAATCAGAGCACAAGGTGCAGTGACCCTGAAGCTAGGTGAGTGGCTCCAATAGATCCCAGGAACAACATCTGAGATCTCTGTCCAGAAGAGCGCAGTCCTGGGAACAGCAAAGATACTGTGCAGGACCCTCAAGCTTGAAGAATAAAGACTGCCTGCAGGAGCAAGAGGGGAATTTATGTGTGTGTGTGTGTGTGTGTGTGTGTGTGTGTGTGTGTGTGTGTGTGTGTGTGTGTGTGTGTGTGTGTGTGTGTGTGTGTGTGTGTGTGTGTGTGTTTCACCTCAGTTCTGTGAATACTTAATTGACAATTAAAGTGTTCTAAGAATTTTAAGGGAATTCATCCACTTCTTGATATATTTCGGTAGTTTCGGTAGCCAGAAAGGTTTATGGGGTTCCATTCATTGGGTCAGTGTTGAGTCCCCATATTCCCAGTGTTATTATGTTATTCCATTGGTGTTTTCGTTTTTTAGATTGCTCATTCTTAAAACGTTCCATAGAGAGGGCCTTAAACATACTTCTGTAAGTGTAAATAATGCCGTTCTTGAGTTTCAAAGCTGTCATTTTGCGAAACAAATGATGTTCCGCTGCCGACCACAAGATGTCGACAACATACAGTTTATAGATGCTCTGTTAAAAAGGACGCTTTTCAGAAAACCATCCACCATATTCAGCACAAAGGGGCGCGGTTTCACCAGAGTGATGCATTGTGGGAGAATGGGTTCTTTTCTGTATTCTCGGCTGTGTCAAAACATCTGACTTAATATTGAAAAGGACTACAAATCCCATGGTGAGTGTGAAGAGTCGGTTCGCCGCCTGACTTGCAACACAAGGCTAGAGGTGACCCCGCAGTCCAGTCCGACTCTGACAGGGGGAATCAGGCACCGCACAGCAAACCTATCTGCATTCGCTAGTTAAAATGGTAAGCTGGAATATTTTGACCTCGTTGGCTGATAGTAACTATGTAAACTAGACGTCGAATATCATAATACCGTTTCTCTTGGTTAAAAAAACGGTTTATTTAGTGATGCACTAATCGTTAACATTGACAAGAAGGCGGCAGAGTAATTGTTTCATCTCACTTCATGCTGATGGTGTTACGAGTTTTTAATAAAGGTTATCTTTGTGTTGTACGAGACCCAAGGGCAAAGCAGACACGCGCAGGCTGTGGCGCAGGAAGGAGATGCGTTATCGAAAATACGGAAGATGTAATACAGCAACGGTCTGTTGCGGGTTAGTGCACCGCTGTACTGTTTAACAGTCGCTGGTTCACTGTCCATCAAAACCTCCATTTTAATATGAAGGAGAGGCGGTGGCGTGGCATCGGCCTCAAATTACATCAGCGGCCTTTTCTTTCAATCTGTTGGCGTAACCAATCACAACAGGAGCTCCATCAGATTGAAATCTCTCTTACAAACCGCCCAGTTAGAAATAATGCAAGGCGGGCTCTGAACATACTTGTGTGCAGTTTATTTTGTGTTTAAAATGCACGTTAACCCTGTATGCAATTCGCCCATTTCATTGATTATTTCTCATTAAAGTGAGTGCGAAGTCATACAAGCATGAAAGGAATTCCTTCCATGCTTGTATATACTTAAGTATGTCTGTCCACTGCTTGATGAATTTCATGCATGGACAATGAGACGGAGATACCAAGTGCTCACAGAAAATAAACAATAATTTTGCTACTCTTGCTATTATGCAAGAATATTAGATCATTCTGTTTGTCCTAATTTTCAAACGGGCTTTGTTGTGAAGTTTTGTCTATGAGGAAGACATCACTGTCCTCAATGTAAAGATTTAGTTTGTTATGCATATGTGCTTTTCAACTAGAAAGAAAAGTCACAGCCAGTGAGCCAACAATGATAGTTACTGCTCCTTCATTTCCTGCCTCAGTTGTTTAACTGGGTCAGTGACGCTAATGTTTTTGTCTACGCAGGCTGAACCAATCCGTGTTCTGGTGACCGGCGCTGCTGGCCAGATTGCCTACTCCCTGCTGTACAGCATCGCCAAGGGAGATGTGTTCGGGAAGGACCAGGTGAGATTCATTCTGAGCTTTGATTACATAATGTTCAGAAGCAGCAGAGTCCCCTTCTCTCAGATCCCGATCTCTGACTGGGACTGTTATATAATGGAATTAGCATGAGTAATGAACATGCCTTGTTAATGGAGTTCTGATCTGTGAGAGAGTGTAGGGAAAAAGGAGAAGTGAACAAAGTTTTCAAATAAAAGGCCTCCTTATGAACAAGTAGTCTCTGTGAGCCTAAAGCTCAGGCTGCTCTAAACGCTCTTTCGCTGACATGGACATCTCATGTACACAGTGCTGCCTGTAAGCACAAAAGCCCCTCCCACTTGCTGTTCACTCTTATGTTTGATGAGTGCAGCCGTTTGAAGAAAGTTGACTTAAAGGGAGTGTGGTCTCTAAGTGGGAGGGGCTAAAACAGCTTGTTTTAGAAGATGAAGCCAATGTAAGAGTATTAAACTCGTAATCATGCAAAGGTATGCTATTAGAATAAAATAACAGAGCTTTAATAACTCATATGGATTTAGGAAGGCATTGGAGAAAAGCATGGGAAAACTCCCACACTTGTGAAGGTTTGGAAGAACAAGTTTTAGGAACAACAGGTTCTACTTTAGTGATTGCATCTGAAACCTGATTCCATGCCAATATTGCAGTTTAAAACATGACCTTAATGAGTCACTCCATGTGGGAGGTGACACCGGGAAATGCATCGAAAGGTCTTTGGACGAGGTGTAGAAAGGAGCTAATCTGTCCCAAATCCTTTCACTTTCATGCTATATTCACCTTAATTACAAAAAAGAATAATCTTGCTTCTACTGAAACATGCTGCACTGAGTGTTTTGCACATTTTTCCCGACATTTATAAAATGAGCTCTGCATAACCTTATCAAAGCATTATTAAGTGACTTAAGTTTGCTTGCTTTTGTCTGCCAGGATACTGGACAGCACAGGAAGTTTGGATAACTGACTGATCCTGTCCGTTCAAGATAGCATTTTCACTAGAAAGAGCTTACACGTTAGAGGACATGCTAGAAATAGCCAGTGTTAGCCAGACGAAAGACAAAGTACGAAATAATTCTGTAGATGCCCGGCTGATGTTAACCATGCGATTTCCCCAAGTATCTATCTGTCCCTGGATTTAGCCACTAGCAAAATCTAATTTTAAGCCACATCAGTGTTTTTCATGGATACACCCTGTTTTGCTTACAAATAAATCAGTCAAAAGTTTTTGGGTTTTTTGTTTGTTTTATATCACTTACAATAAAGTGTTTGGTTTGAACTTGTGTGATGCACATTGAACACCATAATTCAAGTTGTCTTACTGTGATGTCACCATGTTGTGTTCTCAGCCAATCATCTTGATCCTCCTGGACATCCCCCCCATGCTGCCAGTGCTTGATGGAGTCGTCATGGAGCTGCAGGACTGCGCCCTCCCCATTCTGAAGGGTAAGCCCACACCGTGTGTCTGTGCATGGCAAGAATTCATGGTGAATCTTCTCAATCAGTTGGATCTAAACTAGCCTTTTAACTACAAAAATAACTGCTTGTTTATTTTCTGGAATCTTAAAAGGTGTTGCCTGCCTTTTGAAGATGTTGACAAATATTCTGCAGAGCTTTTGCTAATTATTTTGAATCAGAAACCACTCTATTATGTTAGCATGCAATACATTGTTCAAAAGCTGTTTATTGCTCATTTTAAGCTCAAGTGGATAGAAGGATGGAGATTTTAAGAAGTCAGCGGCCAGATGCAGCCACAGACGCTTGTTGTGCTCCATCTGGAATGCAGTACACAGTGTGTGTGTGTGTGTGTGTGTGTGTGTGTGTGTGTGTGTGTGTGTGTGTGTGTGTGTGTGTGTGTGTGTGTGTGTGTGTGTGTGTGTGTGTGTGTGTGTGTGTGTGTGTGTGCGCCCTTCATAAACTGTGGGCAGAAGCCTTCTCTGTCTACTGCTGCTGCTCTTTGGAGGAGTGTCTAAAGTACAGTTTCTGGTTGGCTGCTGGTTCAGGCACCACAGCAGCCAATCAGAGCAGTGGTGGGACAAATATGAATGGAGTAGAGATGAACCCCGACTGAAGTCCAGGCTGATACCAGCCAGCTTACGTCTAACATCAGACATCAAGCACATCTTATCAGCAAAGGCAGAATCAGCCAAGGCTGCAGATATTCATGTGGACTCAGTCGCTCAGTAACAATGAGCTTTTATTACAGTAAAAATTGTGAGAAGGTTAATGTGACCCTATCGAGGACTATCTTCACTTGGGAAATGATCATTTTTTATAAATTATCACACTGATTTTGCCATTAAAAAATAAATACTACTGTCCAAAGTTTGTACACAACTAAGAACAAAAAAAATCGCATAGTAGGCATGCCAATCAGCTATACCCTACGTATCTTTGAGATGCCAAGCTTCTGTAACTTTCATTAAAGTAGTCGCTATTTTTAGTCAGAACTTACAAAGTTATGCGCAAAGTTACGCTTGCAGGGAGTAACTGGGTACACTGGGTACTGATGCTGGTTTTAAAAATCAGTGTGTGTCTTATCAGTCCATGCATTTACTTTTTCTTATCATTACGTTCCTGCAGGGGCCCCTTTGTTCAGATAGCTCATGGTGCAGTGTAGTGATAAACACAGAAAGAAAATCTCCTGACAGGATTGTGCTTGGGGTTTGCAGACTAAAACAACTGTGTGCAACTGACAAATAAAGGCTCTCTCTCATCTCGCTCATCAAAATGTTGTCAAAATATTGGAATATTTAAGTCCCAATTGCGACAGCTAACGTGCTTCGTCTCCAACAGAGGTCATCCCCACTGACAAGGTAGAAGTGGCTTTCAAGGACATTGATGCCGCCATTTTGGTGGGTTCAATGCCCAGGAAGGAGGGCATGGAGAGGAAGGACCTGCTCAAGGCCAACGTGGCCATCTTCAAGACGCAAGGAGCTGCTCTGGACAAGTATGCGAAGAAGACTGTCAAGGTGACCCCTCGACTTTCACTATATCCATATTTACGTTCATTCCATTCGCTTTTTTTGGGGGGGGGGGGGGGGGAATATTATTATATTAGTATAATATTATTTTCAGATATTTTGTTGAAAGTCTGTGACTTAATAAGCCAGTTGCAGCTGATGAACACAGGAAGTGAAAGTGCTTATCCAGAAAACGTCTTTTGCATGTCAAAACCATCTGTTTGTCTGCTGGACGTCACACAGCAGCGTCATGCTGCTGCATAAAAGAACTGCAGGTCTCCAAAGGTTCCAAGTGTGTTTTGTTGAACTTGCATTTTGTACTGTGCCTAATCTTAAAATCTCTAATTCAGTGAGGATTAGTCCCGAGTACTTTATCTTCAAAAATCTTTCTTTTTCATGCCAGAGTTCTGTTTACAAAGGGGAGAAGAATATTTGTGTTTTAAGTCCTTTTTGTCAAGAGAGCTAAATTTATTTGTGTGATTCATTTCTGAGTTTGTTTATGCAACAGAGCGCCGTGGGCCATAACAACCTGCCCTGCTGACTTTTAACAGAGCAGCTACAAACTCGGGTCACTACCAGCGTAGAGCTAAATCGCTAGTGCCGTTCTTTACTGTAAACGTTTACGTTTTTGATTACTCCATTAGTTTAAAAGTTTAAATTTTTTTTTTTTTAATAAATGTGTATTTTCAGGATAACAGAAGATTTGAGCATCTTCTAAATTCTGCTCACCCTGTGACTCTGTTTTGCCAGTTGTTCATTTGCTTTCTGCAGGCAAAGCAAATTCAGGAAATTGTCTCAGACTCTGTGTCTGACAGATATGTTTGGATCTCACCCTGACAGGTTGTGGTGGTTGGAAACCCCGCAAACACCAACTGTCTGATCGCCTCCAAGTCTGCTCCATCCATCCCTAAAGAGAACTTCTCCTGCCTGACCCGACTGGACCACAACAGAGCCTGCTCCCAGGTACATGTGTTTACAATTTACTATTGTTTTGTTTACAATATACATTTGTATAATACAGGACAACCTGCTCACATCTCCAACCAGCTGTTGACCACACATCACTGAGGCAATTAAACACTCATCCTGCTGGGACAGTTTCTGTGAGAAACTCTTAAATCAAGCTGACGAGAGTTGTCATCATGAAATTATTTTGAATTGTGAACTATAGTAATGCATAAAATCCTATCTGACGTGACTGTAGTTCGTCTCTGCCCTAAATATGTCCGGACATGCTTTAAACTTGTTTTGTTTTTTGGAGTAAACCGTATTATAATATTGTGATGTACATTAAGATCTGAAACTGACATTTGTCTTTGCAAAGACAGCTGAACAATATCACGCACAAACAAGGGCCCAGAACGTTTAGTTGCACAAAGTGTTTTTTCAGGTGCTCAAACTTTCCTTTGGTTCGATTCTGTCAGATGGAAAAATACACTTAAGTTCCCCAGTAACAGTTTGTTTTGGGTTTTTTTGCTTATATTGATAAAAGATTTTATATCGAATAACCACTAACTGGAAAACGCACCATTAATTATAGTGTTGACATATCATGGTTACTATTTTAAAATACTACTTCTGTTTTTGTTGTTGTATTCTCTCCTGAAGGTGGCGATGCGCTGTGGCGTGTCCTCTGACCAAGTGAAGAACGTCATCATCTGGGGCAACCACTCCTCCACCCAGTACCCCGATGTCCACCACGCTAAGGTCAACCTCCAGGGAGCCGAGACGGAAGCCTACCAAGCCATCAAGGACGATGCCTGGCTCAGAGGAGACTTCATCTCTGTGAGTTATTGACTCCATGCCAAACATAACAAACAGACAGAAACTTTGTTCTAATGTGAAACCTTCTCCTCTTCATCCTGCAGACAGTGCAGCAGCGTGGTGCTGCTGTCATCAAGGCCAGGAAGCTGTCCAGTGCCATGTCTGCCGCCAAGGCCATCTGTGACCACATGAGGGACATCTGGTTTGGCACCAAGGAGGTCAGTGTGGATACAGAGATTAATCCCAGCTCAATTTTATTTTATTTTTTTAGTGTTTGACAATAATAAGAATCCCGATGGTCAGAAAGGTAAGTCCTCATCTTTAGACCTGTAAGATCACATCAAAAAAGCTTTTTCTTTTCTTTTTTTCCAGACAAGTTGCTGAGTTTGTAGTCTTCTTTTATACATTTCTGCTTACATGTTATTGATGCAAACTGATTGAAACTGTTACCTGTCTTCAAGGGTGAATTTGTCTCCATGGGTGTCTATGCTTCTGGAAACTCCTACAACATCCCAGAGGACCTGATCTATTCTTTCCCAGTCCAAATCAAGGTGAATACATGCTGGACCGTAAAATAGGTCCAGATTAGGAAGTAAATGGTAAATGGCCTGTATTTATATAGCGCTTTACTAGTCCTTACGGACCCCAAAGCGCTTTACATATCCAGTCATCCACCCACACACTGGTGATGGCAGCTACATTGTAGCCACAGCCACCCTGGGGCGCACTGACAGAGGCGAGTCTGCCGGACACTGGCGCCACCGGGCCCTCTGACCACCACCAGTAGGCAACGGCTGAAGTGTCTCGCTCAAGGACACAACGACCGTCTCGGTCGTTGTGTCCTTGGGCGAGACACTTCAAGCCGGGGCTCGAACCGTCAACCTTCCGATTACAAGGCGAACTCCCAACTCTTGAGCCACGCTCGCCCCAAGTGACTGTTCAAAATCTGTCCAGGTTCTTGTGTTGGGCTGGTTTATATACAGGCTACATACATCTGTCTATATAAACAGCTGCTGCAGATCATTCCCACACTCCTGCTGCTTTATGGTCCTTAGATAACATTGTTTATTTAGCTTAAATAAACAATGTTAGTGCTTGTAAATCTGTAGCAAACCGATTTGTCTTTTCAACAGCATGTCCACCTGCACTCTTCTGCCTCCATCGGTTCAGAAAATGAACATGGCCCAAACTCTTTAAGGTTGTTGAGGGTGTATTTCTTTTTGCCTGGGCATCAAGCAGTTTGTCAGCGTTAGCAAGTAAGCTGATGTTAGCTGATATCAGCTAAAAAGAAGAAAAAAAACATGCTGTAAATATTAAAGCCTGTCAAACAGCAGAATACTGCAGTGGACAGCAACAGAACATTTATCTCACTGAACGGATCTTTTGGTTTTCGTGATCAAACGTGATTCTGGCTCATGTTACCCAATGCTTAACCAAAATCAGATTAAAGTGGTTGGCTAGCTTGCCTAATTACTTAACAGCTGCAAAATGAACGTGTGCCCCTTATCACATTCATGTAAATTTAGTCGGCATTATAACTGGTACTTGTATATAAAGTGTATATACTCGTCTCCCAGATGATGTATAAGATACATTAGTGTCCAAAACTGTAGGTTAGTCACATGTAAGTCACTTCATGCTTTTAGTCGATGTTTGTCGCACAGTAACAATAACAGTGTAACAACAATGCTCTTTTGCTGACAGCCTTAGTTGAAGATGAGTTTGGACAAAATGCATTAAATCTCATAGCTCGACCATTGACTCTTCTCTCTCTATCCACAGAACAAGACCTGGAAAGTGGTCGATGGCCTTCCCATCAATGACTTCTCCCGAGCCAAGATGGACGCCACAGCGGCAGAGCTGGTGGAGGAGCGAGACACTGCCCTGGATTTCCTCTCCCAGTGACTGTCACGCGCCGGTGTCCAGAATTTAGTTCCCCCAAAGGCGCGCTGCTCTCGGCTCTGAGATTCCACCATAATAAACCGTCCAAGCTGGCGCCCGCGTGTCACCTCTGTGTGTATGTGTTTATGCGTGTGTGTGAGTGAGTGTGTGTCACTTGGCCACTTCAGGTTTTCAGAAAACCTGTTTAATGAACATAGCCTGGCCTCCTACATCTGCAAGACACTGAAAAATGTCTGTGGTGGTAGATAACACGCAGTAGCTGTCCAGAAACTGTAACGGAACATGTCACCAATAAAGCAAGAAACCGACCAAATCAGGCCTCAGTTGTGCTTCTTTCATGTTTAGGAGTCTCAGCAGTGGATACAATACAGGTTTTAAACTTTTCTTTAAAGACTGGGGTTAAACTATCATACCCACCTGGATCTGTTATAATAGATGGTCCACTGTCAGAATACAGTCTGAAAGACACATGAATGCAGTATAGGGGACATTATGTGCAGCACAACCTTTTAAAATATTATTGATATCTTTTCTATATCTCAATCTTGTAAATCAACTTGCAGTGATGTGTGGGAAATGAGCACCAATATTGGAAAGTTTTAGCCAGTGTCTACCTTATATGACACTATGTCATTATAAGGTAGACACTGCATAGTGTGGTGTTTTACCACTCTGAAAACCTCAGAAGGCAGAACAAAGCTCAACCCAGGTGGTGATGATACCTTTACTTTGTGATTTCTATTAAATCCTCCAGACAGTTGCAGTAAAAGCCTATTAGCCACAAGAGGGCAGTATCAATCTGCACATAGACAGCTGAGGATTTTTTTGTGTTGCGTTCAGTTAATAATTTATAATCAGACTCTTCCTGTTTGCAACTAAATTAATAGGTAACTATAGGGTTTCAATTGTATTACCAGTGTTTATATAAATGAAACCTTTTTTTTTATCAACAATAGAAGATTTCTTTTTCTTTTTTTAATAGAAATGAATACAATACAAATAAAACCAGAGTAAGATATGTGGAAACAGGAGATCAGTAATGAAGGCTTGTTAACTTCAAAAGAATAAATGGCAGTTATACTAAAGCTGTTTTTGTTTTGTTTTTGTAAAATTAAGCACTGGCCTACAAAAGACAGAGAGACAGATAAATGGATCAATTTAAATATCCACCAGCTCCTTTTAAAAGCATGCATTCCTCCCGTTATAACCATAAATAAATAATATAAAGAAATGGGGCTAAAACCTGCAGCAAACAGCATAAAAGTTTTAGATGTGACAATTTTGGGGGCTTGGGGACGTAAACAGGGTTTTCTTGGTTTTCTTTGTAGAGTTTTGCAGTTTGGTGGATCTATCTGTAGAAAAAGGAAGAAGGGTTAATGGCCAGCAGCTTCGATTGACAGGCGTTTTTAGCCAATCACCACTTGGCACTAAAGGGCGCACCGTTACGTCACTTACCATCCCGGCTCGCGCTGCGCGGAGCTGGTTGTGGCTGCTGTCAGCTACAAGCTAAAGGCAGGATGACGACTTTTCGTGTTGACACCTTTTAATGTTATTTGTTTTTAAATTAAAATGAACTCCCCGGTCTGAGCCCTACTCGATCCCCGTCTGAAGTTGTCCGTGTTGTTCTCGGGTGTGTTTTGAGGCCCTTCCGTTACTTTGACAGTGTTCAGGTGAGTAAGAGCTCAGTGAGAGCTGTGGCTGCTTTGCACGTTGGTCAAAACGAGTGTTTGGAGAAGCGTAAATGAACATTGAAAAGCGCTCAAACACGAAACTGCTTCTGCCCTGTGTGTGCGCGCTGAACAGAAACGTTTCACCACGGTCTTCACACACCCTACAGCCAAATGGACACAACAATCTGCAGCTGATAGCTTTAGTGAATTTTAAGCAAACGTTGCAGTTTTTTCTTTGTGGTGCAATGATACGTGCCTTTACGTTGTGCCAGCTGGAGTGGAATCTCAACCTTTGACCTTTAAACAGCAGCGTAAAGGTCAGGGTAAAGGTCACCATTAAAGCTTGCAGGTGATTTCAGCAACAAACCACTGATAACTTGGGAAACCAACTAAATGGATTATCTGAATGGAAGAAATATAGCAAAACCTCACATTTAAAAAGGTGAATTGATTTTTTTATTAATATTTTATTTTCAGCATAGCGTTTCTACACGTACCAGTTTTCTTTAGAAGCATAAATTATTTCTGTTTGCACACAATAAAATAGAATAACGACAAAAAAGAATTGTCAACAATATTAGCCCCCTGAAAAACTGGACTAGCATGAAGTACAGCTGTGCAATGAAAATGCTTCATCTCTGTAATGCTCAAAGCAAAATTGAGTTTAATGTGAAGGATAACTTCCAACTTACACACAGTATAAAAACTTAAGCAAGGGTTTGTCACTTGAAAAAACATGCTAAAAAAACATTTTAGACTTTTTCTGTACACCGTATAGAAAAAGCCTGACAGAGATGAAAAGTGGATGATTTCAAACATGCTGAAAAGAAAACTAGTGAGAGAAGTGGCTTAAGACTCCAGAACCACTACGAAGACAGCAATGACTGACTTCCCTGTCAGAAATTGTAGTCTTAAAGAAGGTCAATACCAGAACCTTTTACACACCAAGAAAAACTCCACTTCTGCACAAGCGATATGTTCAAGCTCAGGACAACCTGGAGAAAGATTATGCATACTGGAAGGCCATCCTTTGGTCAGATGACATTAAACTGAAGCTCTTCTTATGTTTAGAAAAAGAAACCCAAAGAACACCATCCTCTCAGTGAAACACTGTGTTGGGAGTATTGTGAAAGGAATCATAAAGAAAGGACGTGAAGAAATTTGAAAGAAACCTCAAGCAGCAGAATTAGATCTAGGTTATCGCTGTGTCTTTCAAAACAACAACCCATAACATGCATCATCTCTGGTGAAGAACTACATGGCAAAGTCCAAAGTGAATATTATTGACCGACCTGCACATCCCACTGAAAGGCTGTGGCCATCAAATCTACAGAAGCTTGAGAGACTCGTCAAAGTAGAATGATGGGGTGGGAATCCTCAGGAGGTAGATGTGAAGACATGAGTGGGCAACCCCCAACTGTGGGCAACTGCAGAAGGTAAAATAGACGAACAAACAGTTTTAGGGTGGACCTACTCTGTGACTGAGGAAGTTGTTATAGTATGAGCAATCCTGACCTTGGCTTGTCAGCCAGGTCTACCTCAAGCTTTAAGGCCTTTGGATAGTTTTTATTTTTTAATATAAAGTTGACACTAAAAAAAAAATCTGAAATCTAGAAATCAGATTTTTACTGTAACGCAGGACATAAAAAGCCAATCTGTATTCTGTTTCTTAAAGAACTGATTAACTGAATGTTTCAACGGTACACAGCGCCTTGTGACAAACCCCCTGGCAGCTTGTGATTGGTGTGTGGGGTTGGGGGCAGGCCTTGAATTAAGCTTGGGGTCAGAGCAGCGGCTCTGTGAGCTTCCTCTGAGCTGAGGATGAGGAGTATGTGTGTTGTTCTCTGACAGCTGCTCACTCTGCTTTTCTTTGGGACCATTGTTCACTGTGAGCTGACATACCTGCCACCAAAAGCTGCCAGCTGCTTCGTTTCTGCTGAGCTCGCCCCCACTGTTAAAATGACTCTGACTGTAGCTGGTAAGTTTGCATCTTGGTTGACAGGATGGACTTTCTGAGTGCAAGTCTGTTCCCTCAGACATTCGTGTTGTTAGTGTCAATAGATTTTCTGGTTTTTCCTTAAACTCTCAGTCACCAAGATTACCCGAGGGGTAAAAAAGCGACTTGAAGACTCCAGCACGTCCTCAGACATCCTGAAAGTCAGACTTTAGCATTGACACAAACACTGACATAAAAGCACCTCGTACTGTTTTAAAAGTGAGCTTCTGCTGACTGGTTTGTGTTGCACTAACTATTTTTTCTTATGTAATTCCGTATGTAATTATTTGTTCCCAAGCTTAATGTGTGACCTAATATTTGATGTATTAAGGATAAAGTACAAGCGTTTAATTCCAGAATTACAATTCCTGTCAAACCTGAGCTTTAAAGGTTTTTTTTTTAAAGCACTTATAATTTATGTAGCTGACAGAGAAATAAAAGGACAGAGAAATTAGCTAAATGAATATTAAAATATATTCAAAGTTGCAGCTGGCACCTAAGAATGCAGTAAAGAATAAATTCCAATTCACAGATTATAATTGTTCCTTTAACTGTGGCTCTTTTTCTAAAATATATTTGGAAACCAGTAACAGCCTGTGTATTTAATCTTTGAGCAACACATGTACAGTTAAATTAAATGAAGACGACCCATGCGTATGCTTACAGATCTGACTCGGAGAGCAATGACAGAGTTTGAGGAGAAGCTCCGTCAGCAACATGAGGATTCGATGCACCGCGAGCTGGAGGCTCTGCTCACCACAACCAACAAAGCTGAAGCAGAGGTGGGAACGCCTTTGGCTCTGCTGCTCCCTCCAAACATCCCCACAAATGCTCTGAAACTCTGAAAAATCCTCTCAAACATCACAGGACAGGAGTAAACGTGGGATTTTTCTGCATAGGATTATCTCGTGCAGCCCCAGAAAAGCTTTTTTGTAATTTAATACTATTTTTCCCTCTACAGTTTTGTTAATTGAGGTTTCATTTACCTAATTGTAGTTAATATGTGAGAGAAAACATGCATATGTCAAATAAGGTAACACATACCCATTACTTTTACTGCACGCAGACTGGCGACTGGCCATGTGTACGTTTTTTTTGTGTTTGTTCTTCTCATCCTTCGAGCTTTTGTCATCTTCTTTCTTATGGTTTTGTTAAATTAAAGTTTCTATCACAGGGTCGTCACAGAGTTGGTGCGTAGGTTGTAATGACACAAAGCGCCATCAGCTTTTTTGCCATTAACTGTTTGGTTTTTACTAGTAATTTTCATTTTGTCAGATTTAGCTCTGAAGCGATGTGGTTCTTGAAGGATGCGGTGTTTGCACTGTAGCATAAGACAGCATCTGATTCGCTACTTTTGTTAAATTTGTAATTTTCTGTTACATTCTTGTAGTTTTTGGGAGACACACGAGGTGACAGATGCCATGGACTCATTGATCTGTTATATATGTAGAACAAATGTTTGTACATTATTGCGTACAGAGAGTCCATTACATTCATCTGAGCACGTAGATTTTGTTGGCAGAAATTTGGCCTGACGGGGGAACCTGAGGTGAACAACCCAGAGGTCCTGTAAATGATTCATACCTGCTTCAGTAATCGGCCTCAGACATTATGAAGATTTTAATGTGGTGTAGCTGTCACTCTGAAGGATGAACGAAGACAATGCTGCTCCTTTTCTTTTAACATGCTACAACATTAATTGATAGCTTATAAACCTGTTATGGTGCTAATTTATGAAGGAAGCATATATGAGTAAGTGAAAAAGCAACTTTAGACACGTCTAACCTGTTTTCACAGATGAACTTTGTGTTTGTGTGTGAGGTCTCAAAGTCCAGGGACACTGCGCTTGTGTGAAATGTTTTCAGTTTGTCTTTTAATGAGGTGGTTGTTCGTGGTCGATTATGTTTTTGTGCTGGTTTAAAGCCATTTCACCTCTTGAAACCAGCTGTCTTCATCCAAGTTATGAAGGTTTCATCTGCTATGATCACATAAGAAGTTGAAATTCTAAAGACATCCCTTTGGTCTTGTTCTGCACTAATATACCACAGTATGCACTGTGAATGAAGTCCACTTTGTCCTTGTTATGCTTGTGGGCTACATAAAATATTATTAGGGGTGCACTTTAAGAAACCAGGGTAGACATGTAAACCAACCTGCAGATTAGAGCTTTAATATGATTAGCTGACAAAAACAAAATGTTTGTAAATAAAATCACCTTTGTGTTTTTAGTTTGAAGCTTTTATTGATGTATAGCCAACCTTTCTGGCGTCCGACTGACTGACTGTTTCTAATAAAGCTTATTTTGTATTGATTTATTTAATGTAGGAAGGGTAGTTTGAAAGCCAGTGAAAAATCACTCTAGATAAATGCAACATATAGACGTTAAACACAGATTCCTAATCAGTGAGTTTTGATATTTGACTTCTTTTGTTTCAGATCTCCAGAAAAGATTTTGATGGTTTCAAGAAGCTCTTCCACAGATTCCTGCAAGTCAAAGGGCCTTCAGTGGACTGGGCCAAGATCAGCCGGCCACCGGAGGAGTTGGTGAGCACAAGATAATGTTTCTGGTTAACACGGCTTGAGTTTTGACATTGCAGTGCTCCGTGCTGGTGCTCATATGTGCTTTAAATGTTCCATCTAAAGCGCAAGTACGCAGTGTGATAGTTGCACACCCTCACTCTCTGCGCATCATCTGCACTTGTAGTTTAGTTGGTTACAGTTCTTACTGTCTTGGAATAACTGCGACCACATAATTTCCTCAGGGATTAATAAATTATTCTAGAAGTAAGCTAAATAAAAGTAAGCTAGAATATAACCCATCTGAGGGCAACAGAAATATGTAAGAAAAACCTCACAGTTGGGACCTGCTAACAATCCACAGCTGCTTAAATTGTAAGGGAATAATTACATAATCTACAGATGAGCAAATGTATTTTTCCAAATATTTTCTAACTGCTTCAGTTTATATCTTAAAGCTGTATACATGTTATACAGTATGTGCAGGAGCAGCATCCACTCTTAGATCAACTCCAACCCTGAACAGTCTTTGAAAAGACCTTCTGAAGCTTTTAAATTAAGAATTAAACATTTTTTAAGACTTTTATATGCCCCTAAAAAGCAAACTCACTTACTGCATAGTTCAGCTTAATCATTAATTCAATTCAATTCATGTAGAGATGTCCTGTCCCAAGAGTTTGCAGCCAGTGTGGTGATGGGCTTCATGGCTGCAAACACCATCTACACTGTGCTTTATTCCAAACACCAATTTCTTTCACGTGTTTATTTATCCTTCAGATGAATTATATTAAAAGTTCAAAGAAATCAACAGGCAACGTTTTAGAAAGGTGAATTCAAAAATGAACATTTTAAAGATGAGTAATCGTATTATTAGAGTACAATGTTTACTTATTAACTTGTAACAGTGAGGCTAGCGCGCACTTACCTAACTCCAGTCTTTATGCTAAGGTTAACATGCACTCTCCTGACTCTCCTACACCACTGTGGCGACGGGTGTCATACTTCAAAAACAAGCTACTGCAACCAGATCTGAGGATAGTGAACGCTCAGGCCAAAGCCAACTGTTTGTCAGCATGGTGACATTTCACACACATGTTCAGTTCCTGCCTACGGTGTTCCCAAAAATATCAGCCAAGTGAAGGTTAGGACTAAGATTAGCCTGACTGCTGGAGCATTTCAGAGTGTCGTGCGGAGCACCCACACATCTTCCACTCGCACTCCCCTTCTGACCTTAATCACCCTGTGCCTCAAACCACCGCTGTCGTCATGAGCGTGGTTCAGAGAAAATGAGACACTGCGTTCTAAGTTTACTGGTGCAAGACATGCGTAACACTCGCCTTTATATGTACAGCATCGACTTTGTGGGATTTCCATACCTTGGTGATTGAGCATGCATCAAGACAATGTGATGGAGGTTTTAAATCCTTTATTTACACAGTTTTTGACATTGTCCATGAAACCACCCTCACATTTTCATGTGTCAGTTTATTTCAGTCTTCGACTGAATATTTTCCAGAGTTGAAACAAACACTAATATATTTACAGTCATGATGAGCTGTGGATATCTCAAAGGAATATTACAGGAATAATGGATATAATTCATTTTTGCTGTTAAAAACCAAAATCACTGGTGGCCGTGGAGCTGTCCACTTGTTTTCTCAAGCTTTGGCCTCCTGTAGCTCAACAGGCAGAGCAGGTTCTCTATTAATCACAAGGTTTGTTGGTCAGTTCCCGGCTGCTGCAGTCTGCATGCCAAATATCCTTGAGCAAGACACTAAACCCAATTTGCTCTCCAATACATCCACAAACATGTGAGGCAAGACTTTACTGAGGTCATAGAGCAAAGGTCATAGATTCCTCTATAGCTGATCACCTGCAGCTGACCGTCTTTGGTCGGCCTCCAAGCTCACACCATTCCAGTAGATCTTTAAAAACCTCAGAACGTCACAAAGCATGAAGAGAAAAGCAATACAAGATGTCCCAGTGTTTGTTACAGTGTGACTTGCTATATATTTAACAGTTGCTCTGTTGTTGGATAGCTGTTTATAGAAGCACGGGCAGAAATCCAGCTTTGATATGGTGTGTAGTGTGACCATAAATACATGTGTCCTTTCTGTGTGTCACACTGTGTCATGAGGTTTGAAAAGTCAGAAGACTGCACTTCCAAAAGTAACTCTGTTCATTCCAGTTACGGGAGGTTATCTGTTTTGGAAAAAGTTACTGTTTAATAATGGAGCCACAAATATCCAAGTAAAACCTTAAAATAGAAAACTCCTCCTGCCCATAACTGTAGACTACAGCTTCACCCAGTATAGACCCAGCAGGCTTTATTCGGCATGCACCATTTGGAAGCTAAAAAACACCACAGAGATTCAAATTGGTTTCCCTACACATTTTTTTATTTAATTCTTACTAGAAATGATATGAATATACATATATACACATTTAGTTTACTTGTCCATGTTCTAATACCCAGCTACACATATATTTGTATCTGGGTATGCATGTTTGTCTGAATATAAAAAGGGTTCAAGTAAATGGTCTTACTGTAGACATTTGTACCACAGAAACATCTCTCTATAAAAATATACATTAACATTATATCACGAATGTGGAAGTGTTATGTTTTTCCTTATTATCTGTAATGGATATATATGCTGTTACAAACATGGTCAATGTTTCAAATAATGAGGTAATACCTGTGAGCGCCAGACTGCTGCTATCACAGTTTCAGACAGTCTTTTATTACTCTTGGTTCTGTGTAATATCTGCAAGCAGATATTCCTAACATGGATTTGATATATTGGGGAACAAGTGAAAATTGTGTCCCCAAAGTTGATCTGGTCGAAGCAGGAAAAATGGGCAAGCGTGAGGATTTGAGAAAGTTTAAAGAGGGGCAAATTGTGACAGCTGGACAACTAGCTCCCAGTCTGCAGTGGTCAGCAGTGTTGGTCAAGTTACTTTAAAATAGTAATTAGTTACTGATTACTTCTCCAAGAAAGGAATCCTGTTACTTTACTGATTACTTATTTTCAAAAGTAATTCGTTACTTTATTGCTTAGTTACTTTTTAAAAACATGATGCACAACCTGAATACGTAATAAAGCAACAGACCTTTCAGGCCAATTCTATTTTTTCTGCATAATCCATCATATAAAATTGAATCAAATGAAAAAGTTTTTTTTAAAACATTTTTTAGGTTTAATCTTTCAACTTTATGCACATTGCATCAAGCAAAAATTAAATTATATGCAACAGTGTTTGACTTGAAGAAATTTGTTTAACAGTTAAACCTATTTTCTTCATATTCCAGCATATAAAATAAAATAAAATATTTTTGTGTTCACACTCTTTCAAATACATGCAAGTAAAACACAGCAAAAAATAAATAAAATCAAAAACTCATCGGCACCGAGTCCTGTCGCTCTTAAATCTATTGTCACCTGTTTAGCAGGAGTGGGGCGGGTGGAGGTTTGCCCGGTGCTGCAGTGGCCATGTCAGCGGGGGGATCCGGGGGTTTCTCTGTGGATTTCACACTCCCGTGGCAGCGTGCTGGGTGCTCGCTCAATTTGAACTTTACTTTTTGTAGAAAGAAGTTTTCTTCCCTCACAGAGTGAACAGCGGACGCTAATGTTTCTGTTACTTTTTACAGAATCAAACTCAAAGTAATGTCAGTACTTCCGAGCTTTAAGCGCTGCACGATCATACTCTCTCATATTATAATATATATCTCATAATATGTTACTCATACTTGTTGATCTGCACACGTCTGTTGCCACGGACGTCGCACGCTCGTACGTCATTGTCATGAGACACTCTCACAAACAAAATCACGGTGCAGTAACGCAGCGTGCATACGGGAAAGTACAGTAATCGAATTACTTTTTGCAATAGTAATCCCTTACTTTAATCGTTACTTGAGAAAAGTAATCAGATTACAGTAATGCACTACTTTTCATGCGTTACTCCTCATTTCTGGTGGTGACATAGCAGCTTTGTAGTGAACAAACAAATCTAGCACTGATGGGTTTCACTGTGTAACTTGCAGAGCTGTTTGCTGAACCTTATCCGTACCTTATTATATATATCTGTACTATGTAAATAATGTATATTTTTATAGTTTTTTCATTTAAATTATTACAGTACAATATCCTGCACGTCATGGATATATACTTATAAGCACAAACATATGGACTTTTACATTGTTTTTTATATTATTTTTTACTTTTTTACTTTTGTTTCTTCCCCCCCCCCCCCCCCCCCCCTTTTTTTTTAGTTTATGTAAAATCCTTTTTAGCATGTCTGCACAGTCGGGGGGAGTACTTTTTTAGCCAGGAAAAACATTTCACTGTATGTTGTACCAGCTATAACTACATGTGACAAATAAATAAAGAATTGAGAATTGCTGTCTGTGCTTATCAGACTAAAGCCTGGTTGTATTGTTGCATAACATCCTGATGACTTACATGTAAAACAAACTGAACTGTTTGTTCAATCTCACCTTGACCTTAACTTGAGCCTCTTCACTGTTTTGTTTTACAGTATTAAAAAAAAAGCTCTACTCTTCGTAGACTTTTAACTCCCATCTTACTCATTTGTGGGATTTTGCTCAGATCCAGCCCTATGACAGGATCAAGGCGAGGGGACTACCCGACAACATCGCTGTCAGTCTCAACAAACTTGCTGTGGTCAAACTGAATGGCGGTCTAGGAACCAGCATGGGCTGCAAGGGCCCAAAGAGTCTGATCAGTGTCCGCAATGAGAACACCTTCTTGGACTTGACAGTGAAACAAATTGAGGTAAGAATGCAGAAAAACACTGCACATCTTAACCTCTGATGATCAGGATGAGTCCAGGGTCATGTTTTTGCCTCTGGTGAACTACCTTGAGGCAATTGTTGTTCTAACATGGTGCTAAATGATTGTGTGTTTTCAGCATCTAAACAAAACCTTTAATGCTGACGTGCCGCTTGTACTCATGAACTCCTTCAACACCGACGAGGATACAAAGAAGATCCTGCAGAAATACAAACACCACCAAGTCAAAATCCACACTTTCAATCAGAGCAGGTGCAGTGCGCACACACACACACATACGGAGAGTCTGTGAACAAAATCTGTTAAGTATGAAATAAGTGTAAAAAGCCAGAGGTGATTAAAGAAATGGTTCATTATTTTTTGGGTGGATGGAAACAGAGACAGATGGAAGTTACAGTGGGGCAAAAAAGTATTTAGTCAGCCACCGATTGTGCAAGTTCCCCCACTTAAAATGATGACAGAGGTCAGTAATTTGCACCAGAGGTACACTTCAACTGTGAGAGACAGAATGTGAAAAAAAAATCCATGAATCCACATGGTAGGATTTGTAAAGAATTTATTCGTAAATCAGGGTGGAAAATAAGTATTTGGTCACCTCAAACAAGGAAAATCTCTGGCTCTCACAGACCTGTAACGTCTTCTGTAAGAAGCTTTTCTGTCCCCCACTCGTTACCTGTATGAATGGCACCTGTTTGAACTCATCACCTGTATAAAAGACACCTGTCCACAGCCTCAAACAGTCAGACTCCAAACTCCGCCATGGCCAAGACCAAAGAGCTTTCGAAGGACACCAGGAAAAGTATTGTAGACCTGCACCAGACTGGGAAGAGTGAATCTACAATAGGCAAGCAGCTTGGTGTGAAAAAATCAACTGTGGGAGCAATCATCAGAAAATGGAAGACATACAAGACCACTGATAATCTCCCTCGATCTGGGGCTCCACGCAAGATCTCATCCCGTGGGGTCAAAATGATCATGAGAACGGTGAGCAAAGATCCCAGAACCACACGGGGGGACCTGGTGAATGACCTGCAGAGAGCTGGGACCAAAGTAACAAAGGTCACCATCAGTAACACACTACAACGGCAGGGAATCAAATCCCGCAGTGCCAGACGTGTTCCGCTGCTGAAGCCAGTGCATGTCCAGGCCCGTCTGAAGTTTGCCAGAGAGCACATGGATGATACAGCAGAGGATTGGGAGAATGTCATGTGGTCAGATGAAACCAAAGTAGAACTTTTTGGTATAAACTCAACTCGTCGTGTTTGGAGGACGAAGAATACTGAGTTGCATCCCAAGAACACCATACCTACTGTGAAGCATGGGGGTGGAAACATCATGCTATGGGGCTGTTTTTCTGCCAAGGGGACAGGACGACTGATCCGTGTTAAGGACAGAATGAATGGGGCCATGTATCGTGAGATTTTGAGCCAAAACCTCCTTCCATCAGTGAGAACTTTGAAGATGAAACGAGGCTGGGTCTTCCAACATGACAATGATCCAAAACACACCGCCCGGGCAACAAAGGAGTGGCTCCGTAAGAAGCATTTGAAAGTCCTGGAGTGGCCTAGCCAGTCTCCAGACCTCAACCCCATAGAAAATCTGTGGCGGGAGTTGAAAGTCCGTGTTGCTCGGCGACAGCCCCAAAACATCACTGCTCTCGAGAAGATCTGCATGGAGGAATGGGCCAAAATACCAGCTACTGTGTGTGCAAACCTGGTAAAGACCTATAGTAAACGTTTGACCTCTGTTATTGCCAACAAAGGTTATGTTACAAAGTATTGAGTTGTATTTTTGTTATTGACCAAATACTTATTTTCCACCCTGATTTACGAATAAATTCTTTACAAATCCTACCATGTGGATTCATGGATTTTTTTTTCACATTCTGTCTCTCACAGTTGAAGTGTACCTCTGGTGCAAATTACTGACCTCTGTCATCATTTTAGGTGGGGGAACTTGCACAATCGGTGGCTGACTAAATACTTTTTTGCCCCACTGTACATATGTCATTGTTAAAGTGGTAAGCAGTAAAACTACAACAAGTCCATTAAAAGGAAAGCTGGAGCGTTAGCAGTGGACAAATAATCTTTGGTGTGTTCTTAAAAAAACAAAACCTGGAAGGAAGACAATGCTGGATCCATTCAGAACATCCAGACAAGTAAAGACCAGATCACTGTCCATCAGACCTGATGTTAATATTCAGGTCTGCACTGAAAAGAAAACTTCATGAGAGCAAACACAGAGGACTCATCAAAAAGTACAATCCAGTGATTTGACTCCAGAGCGAAACAGTCGGATTAGGCTTTAGGACAACGACTATAAGGAAAAATAAGAAAAGCAAGTTTTTAGAAGACTTGAAATGTCTTTTGATTTGAAGTACACTACATGAACTATAAAGAAGAACAGGCATGTATGCATCAGCATTCACTACTAATTTTTATGATGATGTTAAAAAAACATTTCCAGATTCAAGATTCTGAAGACATATCGAGCTATGCTGTCTTCTCTGATTTGGTAGTAAACAGACAAGTACAAAAGTGCACAAAATATAGAAAAATATAATTTATAAGTCAGTGATTTGAGCATTAAACATTTGTGCGCACAGATTTGTGTGTAGAAACTGTTGGTAAATAAGGGCCATCGTTTACATCTGCTGTCCAAAAATAAAAGTGTCAAAGTTGCTTTGAGGGTAAATTTGTTTTGTCCACCATCTGATTTTCCTTCACTTCTCTTGGAATAGAGAGCTCTTCAGTTCTTTATAGTCTAAATGACGGACTCTTTATTTTCTTAATAGGTATCCGAGGATCAACAAGGAGTCCCTCCTGCCAATTGCTAAGAGCATGGGCACCAGTGGCGAAAATGCTGAGGCCTGGTACCCACCAGGGCACGGAGACATCTATGCCAGCTTCCAAAACTCCGGGCTCCTGGACAAACTCATTGCTGAAGGGAAAGAGTACATCTTTGTTTCCAACATCGACAACCTGGGAGCCACAGTTGACCTGTTCATCCTCAACCATCTGATGAGCCAGCCGGCCGACAAACGCTGCGAGTTCATCATGGAGGTCACAGACAAGACCAGAGCCGACGTCAAGGTATGTTTAGTATCTCCCTCATGGCGATCTGGCCCCGGCTGAACAAAGTGTGGCTCGGCCTGTGCAGCCTGTTTCCCTTCTGTCCAGGGTGGTACTCTGATCCAGTATGAGGATCGTCTGAGGCTGCTGGAGATCGCACAGGTCCCCAAGGCCCATGTTGACGAATTTAAGTCTGTTACCAAGTTCAAGATCTTCAACACCAACAATTTGTGGATCTCTCTGCCTGCCATCAAGAGGTTGCAAGAGAAGAACTCCATGGACCTGGAGATCATCGTCAATCCAAAGGTAATCCTGCGGAAATCTTTTTGTTTAACATTATGCTGTTAGACTTGTTTGTAGGAGCTACCACTGCAAAAACATTACCACTAACCTCAGCCAAAGGAATCCAGTGTGCCTGACATGAGTGACACTGTGATTCCCTTTTCATGGATAACTTAAAAAAACACCTGCTCATGACTAAGCAACAATTCTCAGATCCTTCTTAAATACAACCATCCAACAAAGAGGTGCCGCTTGGTGTTGGGAGGAAAAAGAGTCGGATGTCAAACTCAAAACTGCATGTAGAACATATACGTTGCTCCTAGAGGCTGCAAAGTTTGTAACTTGTAATGTCAGAAAACTGATATTTAAGAATCAAAGTACCACAAAATACTCAAGGACCTTTAAAAACCTCATAATCACAGCCCTGAGCTTTTGTGTTCTCTGGTGTTGTGATATGAAGCGATATTTTAAAGGTACTTCAAGTAATGAGGCTGTGAAAAGTTTTGGGGGCAGTATTAAAATGTTTTGGGTGTGTGCTGCTTGTCTTTTACTTTTTCTTTTTAACCCTGCTTCCATTTTCTCAAGAGGCTTTATCAGACGAATACTGTTAATATGTCGTCTTAGGATACAAATTGGTGTTATCATACATCCCCGGCCTTATCTTACACAATAGATATTTTTGACATTAGCTCAGAGCAGTTTTTTCTGCACATTTTGTCAATAGATTTGGTTTATTTTGAAAGCTATTTTTGAACTCAGGACTTGTGTAAAGTCCTGAGTTCAAAAAATTTGTTCATTCCACTCCTTATCGTCCACTCATCTTAGTGGGGTACTAAGTGTATTAGTACCACACTAAGATGAGTGGACGATAAGGAGTGGAATGAACAAATTTGATTATGAGCCTGTTGGAACTGTTTTTCCTCCTATTGACTGAAGCGCTCCATCTCTCTGTAGACCCTGGATGGTGGGCTGAATGTCATCCAGCTAGAGACAGCTGTGGGTGCTGCCATCAAAAGCTTTAACAATGCCATGGGTGTGAACGTACCCCGTAGCCGCTTCCTGCCCGTGAAGACATCATCTGACCTGCTGCTGGTGATGTCCAATCTGTACACCCTGGACGCCGGCTCTCTCACCATGAGCAAGAAGAGAGAGTTCCCAACCACGCCTCATGTCAAACTGGGCAGCTCCTTCACAAAGGTCAGCTGCCACCCAGAAAGCATCATCTCCACTCTCGATCCAAGCCTCTCTCAGCTTCTGTACTTTATCATTGGGTGCAATAAGGAATTGACAGGTTTAATCACGTTATATTTCTAATTAAATCTAACTACAAGTTAACTAAAGGAAAAAAAAAATCAGTTCTCAGGAAATGGAAAGATAATGTTTTCAGCTACAACATCATGACCTGCTTGCTGCTCAGCGTAGCGAGAAAGTAGGAGCATGTTTCAGTTTAAATGAAGTTTTATTTAAATAAGTCTGAACAGTCATCTGAAGGTGTTTTATGTTATAATGTTAGAGCCTAAATAATAAAATCAGGGTTTGGTTGCTTTTTGCTTTGTTGCTCCACAGGTTCAGGAGTTTCTGGCAAGGTTTGAAAACATCCCTGACATGTTGGAGCTTGATCACCTCACTGTGTCTGGAGATGTCACCTTCGGGAAGAACGTCTCTCTCAAAGTAAGCAACCGCTCCAATAACTGAGGCACAGTTGAACAGCGCCACCTACAGGCTTAAATCAAATACTTCTACAGAGCATTATTTCAGCTCTCTGAATTGAATTAACGTCGAGCCTTATTCGGGCCTACAGTACTGTTCCAGAAATTAGAAAGGAATTCCACCTTAACTGAACTTTGTGAGATATTTACAAATATACTTGCCAACAGAAATGTCCTTGGATAGAATTTACAGTATAAAATGTAAATCTTTCCTTGATACCTCTGTTTATTTCAGCCACTCTCAAGAGAAATTCCATTGCAACTATTTTCTGATTTGAATGAGATCATTTCAAGATGTATTTTGCAGGGAAAGAAACTCAGAGTTAAATCTTAAAACACTGCGACTCTCCAAGGAAATGGGGGGAAACGGCCCCACCCGATTTTGAGGATTATTGCTATGCAGACCAGATTAAACATTTCATTTATGTCCCATGTTAGACAGAATAACGAGCAGCTCCTTCACTTTCTAACTTGACTAACCATTGTGAACAAATTGATTGAAATTTAGAGCAAATAGGTAGTGCATACACAGAATGTTTAGTTCACCTTTTAACATGTTTGCTCAAAGAAAGACCAGCTTAAAGATTTTTAGCCAGACTCAACAGTTTTCATGGAGCTTATCCCAGCTGCCACAGGGCGGGAGGTGGGATACACCCTGGACAGGTCACCAGCCTGTCAGGGCTACTCAACTATATTTTTTAACAATAACCTTTGATTTCGAACAAAGGTTGCAAGAATACGTGACATTTATCTCAGTTTTTCACTCGTTAATCGTTTTATTCATCAGGGTACTGTCATCATCATAGCCAATCATGGTGACCGGATAGATATTCCTGCTGGAGCCATGCTGGAGAACAAGATTGTTTCAGGAAATCTGCGGATCCTTGACCACTGAGGCCTTCTGGGAAAAATGCTCAAAGCCATTTGGATCTTAAAGATGACTTTTAAGAGATTCTGTTCTTCTGATGAACAGCAGGGTTGTTACAGCTTTTGTTTTAAACAGTTGTGTCAGTGTAAAGTCAGCCTGAAAAGGTCAGAGGTCAAATTCATCGTGCTTCCAAATTTCTCCAGCACTGTGTAGAAGAAATTTGCTGTTACTGCAAGACAATCACTGTAAAGTCTGGCTCACTGTGGTCATCTTTTTTCTTGTGTCAATAAAAAAGTGCAGTACGGGTCAGCAGAGCTTCCTGTGTTTTGTGGAAACGTCGGACTCATTCTTTATTTGTTTTATGTTTTTTTGTGTACAAGGTGAGATCAGAAAGTTCTGTGAACAGGCCCAGAAAAATGAAAATGATGGCTGATCTCACAGCGCCTCTGTGCTATTCTCAGAGTTGCTGCTACTTCTAATCACTGCTGCATCCCTTTACTCCTGCATCAATGTGTTGGGTTTGCTCAAAAACATACAAAGTCATTTGGATCTTATAGGTAGACAGGAGCATTAAGAGCTGTGACCCCATTAGCATATAAAGTGATTAAACCTGTCAATTCCTTATTGCAGCCAACGATAAAAGATCAGTGAATAATTATGCTCCTGGTCTTGCTCGTCACCTGACACTCGGCCTTAACTTAAGATCAAACAGACTTAAAACCCGTTTGATCTTAGTTGCAGACTCAGATTGGATCACTACTGATGATCCTCCTCACAAAACTCACAAATGATCATTTCATCACAGAGCACACAGTGTTAAATGGTCAGAAGACAGATTCGTATATACTAGAATTCATGTTTTTGTACCCAAATCAAAAAGTAACTAGAATAAATAATAAAGTGCTTTTTTTGGTTTACATTTTGTCATTCAGAGCTTGCACATAACTACTGATTTTGGTCATTATTTATACTGTTAATTTGGGGCAGCTGTGTTCTGTTCGCCTTGTAATTGGAAGGTTGCCGGTTCGAGCCCCGGCTTGGACAGCCTCGGTCGTTGTGTCCTTGGGCAAGACACTTCACCCGTTGCCTACTGGTGGTGGTCAGAGGGCCCGGTGGCGCCAGTGTCCGGCAGCCTCGCCTCTGTCAGTGCGCCCCAGGGTGGCTGTGGCTACAATGTAGCTGCCATCACCAGTGTGTGAATGTGTGGGTGACTGGACGTGTAAAGCACTATACAAATACAGCCCATTTTACCATTTGTTCTAATAAATAAATATACACCAGTCCCCCTTGCTGGAATCTGCTTGAGCTGCTCCTCCAGTTTCCTACCCACTGGGATCACTTCATCTGCTCCAGCTGCCTCTTCAGCTCCTGGCACTCATCTTTTTTCCATTTTCTTTCTTCCTGATGTTACTGTCTGCATTTGTGATACATGTGGCAATCTCAGCAATCTTCTCCTCCCTGTCAGCCACCACCATCTCTAGTTGGCTGGCGAAAAGCTGCTTGGAACTCAAATTGTCACAGGACCATAACCCTGCTGTTCTCAAGCACCTTTGGTGTCGTCTCCCATCAGGGCTTGGGCCTTCCAGTCCATAGATGCTCCTGTACATCATCTTAGTCACTTGATTGTGCCTTTCAGTGTACAAGTCACAGTTGGAGAGTCTCAGTCTTGTTGCCTCTGGTCTTTGTGCTGCCAGGACTAGAGTTTTGTACTGTTGTTTAGGCTGGCCTGTTCTAGCTCATTGGTAGGAGTTCTTGATGCGGTTTTTTTTTTTTTTTAGTTATCAAGTAATAGTAATATTTCAAGTAAACCTTGTAAAGTTTTTGGCTGTTCCATCAACCATAGATATGACAAACCTTTCATATTTTTAGCCATCGTCATTCTCACTGTCTAGAGTAACTTAAAGCTTACTTCAGTGAAAGTAAGCGATACATGATCCAAAAAGCCGATGTGAGAAAGATCTAGTACATCCAGCAATGTCAAACGATCTCTTTTAAGTGTTCTCTATCCTTACTTCAGTAACTCCGCTTGAATCAAATACTTCATGTAAAATCTTTCATATCAATTTGGAAAGTGATAGAAAGGGTCGAAAATCAAATTTTTAAAAAACTTAAGTGGTTTCAAGCCAAAGATCTTACAGGAAGTGTTTGATGTGAGTTTTAAGAAAATGAATACAGCTAGAACTGTGCAGAATAGACCGATGTAGTAACATTGGCTAACTGGAAATAATAACACTCTTACATTTGCCTTAACATGTTTTGTGAGGCTCAGACAGGAAGTATGCTAGCTCTGAAGATGACAATGTGCAACAGATGAACAGACTGACAATAGGTCGCTCCATCATCCTGTTTTATTCACAGCAGGTTTGAAGGAAACAGATTCATTTGGACTCATACACACATGCTTATCAAAACCCCAAAAAGTCTCTCACACACTCACACACACACACAGTGGTATGGTAGGCACACTGTAGTGGAGAGCTCAGATGTGTCGTCTCTGATAGTCGATTCAAAGTAGGCACTTCTGAAGCAGACAGTGATGATCGTTAATGCTTCTGTTCTCTGGCGCGCCTGACGCTGACCGCTGCAGTCACATCACATTAATCCAACTGTGCTTGTCACCATATGTACACCATTTATGCCTTCTGATTAGTGTGGGAGTTAAGAATGACTATGGCTGCACATGTTAGATTAATCAATCATTTCAGAAGGGCAAATTATTGCAATGCCAGCTCATTAGTTTCATACCAGGAGATTTATCTTGGAAACAAGCTGCTTACAAAAGC
Organism: Rhamphochromis longiceps; assembly: GCF_057381845.1. Lineage (NCBI taxonomy): Eukaryota > Metazoa > Chordata > Actinopteri > Cichliformes > Cichlidae > Rhamphochromis > Rhamphochromis longiceps. Next base: position 7,355,641 of record NC_140562.1, read on the forward strand.
CAACACATAGACTAGGAGAGTAGATGAATATTTGCATTTGGGAGTCGAATGGTTCCAAACAGCAGCCTGTCAGCCTGTAGTGTTCTTACTGCTGCAGAGACTGATCTGTGACTGCATCTGGACAGGTCGTTTGCTTCGTGTGACGGGAGCTCTCGGTAGCTGAACAGTCAGGAAGAGAAAATCTGATCAAATCTGATGTCATGAAGAAAACTCTGCTAGCAGGAGGAGGGAGAGCTGTAAGCACTTGTTACTTTTACCCCTGTGGGGAGTTGTGACACAATATTGCAGCATCAGAAGAAGGTATTCTGGATGATAGGTTTAATCAGATTTTCTCTTCCATCTTCGCAGAAAACTAACAGCTCACACAGACTGGAAGGTGCAAAAGTTAACAGCTGATATTCATGCTTCACATCCTGCAAACTTTCTGCATCAGTTTAGCGAGTTCTGCGCCACTGTCAATCATCACAACGACCAGGATCTGACTGGGCTGAAGCAACTGCATGACCAAACTGTTTTAAGGTGGAAGTTAAACCTTTTGAAGTGAATCTTGTCACTATGCCCACATACTGAAATTAAACCTTTCTCTCAGCTACTGTTATTATTATTTTGGAGTACAAAAAAGTAAGCAAATAAACCCAAAAGCAGCTGATCAGAGAGGATTGGAATAGTGTTAACATGGAACAGGAACCCTGTTGATTTTTTTAAGCAATAAGAATGACCCCTCCCAAGCTCTCCGAGTATGCAAAAGGGTAACCTGCCGAGCATGCGGTGTTGATAAAAATCCTGTCAGCTCCAGCATTGCAGACTGCTGGAGGAAAAAGCCTAACACAGTATAGAATGTTTCCGGAGAAAGAAAAATAAATTACCCCCAAATTTCATAAGAATAATCCACATCCTGCCCTCCCACTAAAACAGTAATAATTTATTTTTTCATTTTCTATTGAATTGCACACACTGCGATGAGGTGGCAACAGTTTTTCACCAGGCGCTGTGCGTTTCTGAACAGTCTCTGAAGCACCGGTATGCTGCTGCTCTTCTCCCATACTCGCATTTTTGGTCCCTTTGGGCCTCTTCCAGCCTCAGCCAGCCCCCGGGGGTCAGGCTCCCATAACTGCTGAGGTAAGGTCAGTTCTGGAGATGCAGATTCCATCCTCCATCACCTCTTCTGCTCCCAGACCTCAACCATGTTCAGGTCGAGCCTCTCGAGGCTCTTCAGCCCCTGGATGTTCTCGGTGTAGAACGCCACGTCTACCACCACCAGCCTGCAAACACGAGTCAAAGTGTCAAAGACATGAAAGATGGGGAAGAGCTATGCTCTGACAAGAAGCAGTTTATAACCTCCTAAGACCTGAACTCTTCCACAGCAGCATTTTTAATTTCTCTTTGATATTTGGTCACATTGGGGCCCGATGAACGTAAAAACAAAGAATTACCAGATTTTTTTTTACCTTATTTTTGTTTTTAAGAAAAATGAGAGCCACATATGAGGATATTCTTTCAAAATTGGCAGCAATGATTCTGGCACCGTGGCAGCTGTCACTGACACACACCTATCACCTACGTTAATTCCAAAACTAACTCACAGAAGTGGAACTCTAAATTTGTGTCAGGTTTGTTAAGTACAATTCTAGCACTTTAATATAGCAGATATAAAGACATGTCAAGTATTCATGTAATGTTCAAAATTCTCTTTCAATAAAATGTGAAACAACGGGGAACACCAACAGGAAAAGAGGTGCTACTTCTCTTCAGAGCGAAGCAGGAAGTGCTGCTCTGTCATATCAACATACTCCAATCATTAGCTGGTTTTCAGGGCACTTACCCATGCTGCGGTCCTCCATCATTAATAACTCCAAGCCGAGCCAGCTGCCTCTTCAGATGCATTTTGAAACTGGCATTGATCCTCAGAAACAGCATCTGTATATGGATACACAACTCTCAAGTCTCTGATCAACAAGCTGTCACAGACACAAAAAGAGTAGAGAAAACAAAAAGATCTCACCTGTGTCTGTTCTTCAGGTAAAAGTTCATAAATGGCTTCGTGCATCTTTGCCATCTGCTTACAGATGTTTCTGAAGCAGGCTGAGGGCATCGGAGCCTTCACTTCATACTGAGGACATAAAAGGATACGCCTGAGGTCATGTGATTCTGTGCGCATTTGGAATACAACAATTTAAAATACACAGAAAGATTCTGAGAAAGTGCATTACACATGTCAAAAAGTCATAAATTCTGTACTAATAAAGGACAGAAATGGATACCTGACCATCAGGTATACAGTGCAAGTATAATTTAGTAGGCTCGATTATTGGTTATTTGTTTGTTCTATTATCTAATAGCAATGATTCTATTAAGTCTACATTAATTCAATACTATTATTAAAGTAAAAAAAAAAGGATTAACACAACTAACTGTGGAAATATTAGGCCTACACACACTGCCTGAATCTCATTACAACTGAAAGTCCTCTGTAAATAGAATTATTTTTATGCTTGCATAAAATTTAAAACCATTCATAAAGTGTTCTCGTGTTCCCTGCCCTCATCTAACCTTTGATAGAACCTTCTCAAACAGACTGTCCATGATGGCCACCAGCTTAGCAGAGATCTCTGCTATGTGATCGTTGTAGTCCTGCAACACAACAAACAGCCTCAGCAACACGACTCACATCGAGCTGAAATCTTTGGAGATTTTGTCATGACATTTTATTTTTAACTCTTCTCTCAAACTTTTATTTAGCCAGGATGAGGCCACACTTAAAGTGGTCATGCTGAGTGTTACCTTGGTGATGTGATCAAAGTGTCTGAGAACACTGAATTGTTTGGGCTGCAGTTTGGTCTCAAAATGAGCTCTGATGATGGGAATGTAGTGAACCACCAGCTGCAGACAGCGGGAAGCTAATGCTACAACACACACAGTTAACAGTAAAAATCAGCATTCTCAACCATTAAAAGTTGCTTCACATACTGAAAAAACAGGTCTACTTGTAAGCAGTGTGTGTAGCAGGTGTTATATACCAAGGTTTTTGGTGGTGATGGTCTTGAGGCCGACGATCTGCAAAGCTCCGGCTCCCAGAACCAGCTGGCAGCTCCGAGAGTTGAAGTGCTGCAGAAAGACAATCCAAGAAAATTCAGTAAACACCACCACTCTAAACCTAAGGCTAGCATACCAGCATGTCACGGCTGTGTCAAATGTAAACACTTCAGTGTTGTGATCAAATTGTCTCTAGGAAACAAAGTCTTTTCCTGTTTACTAACTACAAGAGGCTGAACTAACGTAGGATCGTGTGATTTGTGTGCTGCTGAGTTTCTGACCTTGAGGAGGTCTGCCAGACGCGTCAGCATGTCTGTAGAGATGGATGGGATGTCATTGACACACTGGCAGTATTCTAAAAAGATCCGGATCAGCAGCAGAACCGTCCTGAAGGAACACAAAGGCTACTCAGAAAATCTTTTAAAACTAAATGTTCACATTTAAAAAGCATTTGCGCTGTCTAACTTCCAACTTTAATGACAGTGTGAGGACAGAATAATATTTAAAATCATGAAATATGTGATTTCACCTACCCAACAACTGCATATTTCTGCCCGTTGACAAGCAGAAACTCTGTGGGTTTCCTGTCATTGGGACCTGGAATGGGAAAACGAATGTTACAAATAATAAAGCTGTTCTTCTTGTGCTGTGATGTTTCTCTGTTGCTCTGTATGCAAGCTGTGGAACCAAGCCTCAGTGCATCACTAGAAACCTCCAAGCACCTGGAGCCTCTGACAACAACACAGAGCAGTTCTGCTCTACTCCCAGCTTCTTAAGTGTAATTTAAGTCTGTCTGCATGCATGTTTCTGTCCAAACTGGAGGAGGGGGAGACTGCTGCTGCAGTGAACAGGTTTCACTGTTTTTAACACTCTGTTTCACTACAACTCTTTGTATGTTACAAGTCCGCTCTTCTCTGCGCCTGCTGACAGACCAAGAACAGCACAAGCAGCACCAAGCAGACACACGACTGCACTTTAACATAAATTCTGCTTCATGTGGTCCGTTAGGGAAATTAACTGCCCAACCTTCACCCAACAGGTCTCATAGATAACTGCCTCTCAGGGAGTTCTTTTGTCCCCACTGTTGCCAAGTGCTGCTTATAGGGGACTGTCCAATTGTTGGGATTTTCTCTCTAAGGTTTGGGGGTCTTATAAACTCCTTGACTGGACTGAACTGTGAATCTTTACTTCTTTATCCATTTTCTTATTTTACATCAAAGTCAGCATATATATGCAATGTGTGCGTAGGTTACTCTGTAAGTAGTCAAAACATTTCAGAACTGTAGAACTAAAACTACAGAAATTACAAATAAAATCAGGTTAATGAGGATTTTCGGACAGTGGAGTCTGATACCTGGGATTTTGCGCTCTGGTAGTGATATTCTACCATTAGCAATGGAGTTCACCAGATCCTGAAACTCAGCAGGAACCTCAGCCTGCTTCCAGCGCTCATTATCCAGCAGCAGGCTGCAGGGGCACAAAAGCAAACTTCAGCACCTACACTGCTACATTACAGGAGTAAGACCAGATACACACTCAAATTCAACCATGAAACTAAACCTTCACTCACTCACACAAACAGTTATCATATTTAAAAGCAAACCTTCACATCCTGAAAACAATGGTACTGCAGGTTACCTGAGTTTGGTCTTGCGTTCTTCGTGGAAGCGGTGGACGAAGCGGTTGGCCTGGCTCTGCAACGCGCCCCTCAGGGAAACGCTTCGCCTGCCACAGAGCTCCTCTGTGTCCCTGACAAATCCCTCCACTGCCTGTGAAAGACAAACGAACTCCGCTGAGGTCAGACGCTCCAGAGATCCATCCTGTTAAACGTAAACACAAACACTTCAATTACATTTTCAGGTTTATCCTTTTCCATAGAAAACCTCAAATACAGACACATGTACACCATACCTTGGCTCGGGCTGTGAGCACTTTGACGCAGCGGTCATGGCTGATGTCGGAAGCAGTGTACATGAGCTCCTGGAGGTTGTTTATCACAAGGTTCAGCTCAAAGTCGGTGGGCATCATGTTCTCACCAGGCCTGAACACAAACACACTCACTGTTAACAGGCTGAAGAACCGAGTCAAAGGTTTCACAGCTTTAATCCCTCTCAGTCATTTTCACTTTTGGTTAAATCATTTTTGTACTTTATCTTGGGCAACAACACTTCCATTTTTGTTTTAAGAGAGCCAGTCTCTACATTTAATAGGGAACTACAGGAGATTATAAGCCACTACAGTCCACACCACTCTGTAAGATCTGCTGCCACTGGTTTTCAAGTCCAGTTCTCGTGTAAGTTATGCGTGTTTGCCATTTTCGTAGAATCAACTAAAGAAATAAGAGCATCCTGTGTTTTTGTGATAGGCGACCAGTAACAAAGTATCTAAAATGCAGTCATAACACTGGTTCATCCCTTTTTTTATGCTTGAATAATTCACGGGTCAATGTTAAGTAGCATCACAAACAAAAAGTGTTTTTCACAAAGTGCTCTGATACAGGAGCCGAACTGAAAAAGAGAGAAAAAGCACCCAATGTCTAAAGAAAAGCTCCTTCAGAAAGCCTGGAGAACTGCTGCTCAAGACAACTTTAATTACAAGAAAATCTGTCTTGTTGGAAGGCTCAAGACTTTTGAACAAAACTGTCACTTTACGGTTTGATGCTGTTTTCAGTAAATAAGAAGACCTGAATTGCAAAAAAAGGAAAATGCAACAGCCTTTTAACCAGATGTCAGTTAGAGGCTATGGTGCAACGGGACTGCAATTACCATGATATTTTTGTTTTTGTTCAAACAGAAAAAGAAAAAAAGAAGAAGAAGAAAAACTTAAGAGTGACATACATGAAGCTCTGCTCTCTGCTGGCAGACATTTCTGTGGCCCCAGAGTCACTACTGGCAGTCTCCACCCGGCCCTGCTGGCTCCTGAATCCTGCTGCAGAGCTCTGATCCTGGGCTGCCGGCACTACTCGCTGTTGTTTCTGCTCCTGCTGTTTCTGCTGGGCATCATTCAAAGCATCACTGATGAACAGGCCTTCATGGGTGAGGTAGGCCAGCTCAGCCTCTCCCTGCAGGAGTGACGGGACCTGAGAAGCCTCTTGGCCGGATGGTTCTGAACAGGAGTCCTCCAGGAGACGGGTTTTCTGGTTTGAGTCCAGAACCTCTAGAACCACATTCCTGATCACATTCATAGTGGCCTAGCAAACAGGCAGTTGGGTAATAAGGTGCACAATTAGATTCAGTTTGTTGAATTCACACAGAAAGAATATTTTTACCTGCATCAAATGTTGGATAATGTTTGTGATGTGTGAACCATCTTCTGAAGTCTAGCAGACTAAAAATAGGAGCTCTGTACCAGGAGCTGTTTTGACTAACCTTGATCCTCTGCAGGAAGAAAAGGAAGCTCTCAAAGACATTTTTCAGCAGGTCAAACCACTGAGGGAATGTCATCAGACGCATTTGGTCAGCAAGCCTTGAGAAACACAAATGCACACATGTACAGCGAGTCTCCATGAGGTTCAACTTGGACTGGTATTTTCTTTGTTTACAAAGTCAATGTGCTCATTAAACATTGCATAAAATGCTTTAATACAACCAGTGGTATTAATCACATTGTTCCAACTTACTTAACAACGACTTCAGCATCAATTTCTTCTATCTGCACAACACTATCTGCCACACACTGCAAACACAAAAAGGTTTCTATTACATGATAAATCGCAGCTGGATCGCTGTTATTTAATGCAGCGCTTAGAAACAGATAAAGACTGGACTGTGTCAGGAGGAGTCACACCTGAGAGACGATTGCCTTGGCCGCTACGATCATCTCATCACTGTAAATATCCAGAAAATCCAGCTTCCGCTGCCGCAGCAGGCCGAACACCAGCGACTCCAGACGCTCCTAAAATCCACAGACAAACGCACCAGAAAATACAGGGTCCTAAAACACTGACATGACCGGGCAGCAGGGTTTCAGAAAGCTGAGATGAATTTAATATGAGACCGAAGAATTCAATTACGTAATCACATTCAAAGACTAAAAACGAATACTGATACTCAGCATGAGCAGAGCTGCACAGCTGTATATAATTGTTTCTGTCAGACTATAATAATGACTTGCTGCCAGAATCAGATTCTACATTTTGTTTGATGTAACTGAAACTAAAAGCAGAAGCACATTCGAAATGACAAAGAAATATAATTTAGTCTTTCGATATTAAGCATCACACTGATGACAGGAACAGAAACGTTGATGTTTTGTGTGTGTAGATGTAGCAGGAATACTTATATTTATCATGTATACAGAGATGCATGCAAATGTAAATGGCAACCGCACATTCCCCAACAGTTGTTGTTGTCAGTCATCTTCTAAACATGACCATCCTGAAATCTATTAGACCCTTTGTGTTGAAGGTGATTGTTCAGACCTTCTCCAGAACCTGTGGCTCATCTCTCAGGCTGCGGTTCAGGTCACTGTGAGCGTACATACTGAAGTCCTCCACCATCATCTTATCAATCAGCTTCTCTAGCTCGCACAGCTGGGAGCCCAGATGTCTGAGAGATGCAAACACAGCATTGTACAGCTGCTCTGTTGGCTGCTTGTAGAACATCAATTTCAGACATCACAACAAAAACTATCCTAGTAAAACTGATCCAGTAAACACACTCTCACCTGAAGCTGTGGATGCCCTGCAGCTCTTGCTGGAGCACCTCCTTAGTGGTGGCAATAAGTTCCAGTGCTCCAACAAACTCAGAGGTGGAGAGCAGCAGCTGTACAGTGGGCTGTGTCTGATGCACTGCGGCCATCAGCTTCAGCTTGTTGTGCAGCTTCACGCAGTTGTTGCGAGTCAGGGCGGTGCAGAGTGCCTGGAGAGGTCCTTGGCACATGACCTGGTCCATGGCAGCTGTACGGCCCCGAAGGACGGCCACGGCATGCTGCGTCTCCTGCAGCTGGTCCTGCAGCTCGTGCTGCGACGACATAGCATGGAAAAACGCTTCGGAACGCAGCGAGATCTGTCGAGCAATGCTCACCTCCACCACATCTAGGTAGTGGCTGAGCTGGAGGAAAAAGAACATCATTTGATTAACTTCTACATATGAAGGTCGCTGGTTTAACTGATCTAATGACTGATGAGCACAAAAGTGCAAATCAACAACTATCCTGTTTGATTAGGATCCTGTTAACTGTAAGCAGTTAATCACATGACACATGACCGATACTAAACCTCCACTGCGGTTATATTCTACTTGTCATAAGTTTTAAATATCTTCAGGTAAATTAACTGAACAATAACAATATGCATTTCATCCTTAAATATATAACAACAGACGTCTAATTTCTGTGTTTAGATCAAGTCCATCAAATACAATTATAAATAAATTACAATTATCCATCATTTTTCTTAACCTCTCCAGTCAACACCAACCAGTGTCCTTTTAGAAATCATCTTGGTAACACCTCAAGGTAATTAACTTATAGAATGTATCTACAGGAACTTTAATTTCACTCCTCATCAAAAGTGACTGGACCGGTGAGTCTACAACTCCTGCTAGCTTTCCCTAAAATAAAGATTGAACGATATATTACAAAATTTCCTGGAGTGCCACGTGTCTTTCTTGTAAAACTGAGAAAAGCAGAAAATACTCACAGATGTAGAAGCTAAAGGGATTTAAACAAGTATTTAACAAAATTGCTACTAAAACTTATTAGTATTATTATTTTTAAGTTCCTTTTGTTCTTTTGTTATGCTACAAGGCCCCAACACCAAACTACCTCTTACTGGTCAGTGGTTGCTTCTTGTTTAGGTTGTGATTAGCTGTTTAGACAGATAAACATGCCGGTGTCAGAGCCAAAACCACTGTTTGTGGATGTGTAAAATTCAACACAAACAGCAGGGGGGGGCAGGAGCACCCTGAATTCAGCCCTCTGCAGGTTGATCATTTTCATTCCCATTAAACAATCGCATCCTTTATTCCTTACATTTCACAGTCCATATCAGTACAGATACTCAGCATGATGCTTTTCTCCATTGTGATCTGATGCGTTTTCAAAGGAACACTATATAACTGCCTTGGAGTGTTACCAAGATGGTTTGAAAGGAACACTTTGAAAACACATCAGTGCAGGTTTACTCTCGATCTACAGATCGCCCTCCCTGGGTGATCTGTATGTGTTGATGAGAATTCACCTTTTCCTGGAGCAGTTTGGAAGAAGCCACGTCTCTGCTGCTCTTCCCCCCAGCATTGTTAAAGTGTGACCAGGGAAGGACCATGTTGAAGGTAGCCGGGTCCTCAAGAGCAAAGTCGGGCTTCATGAAAATCTGACAATATAAAGCACAGTGAGACAGTGAAGCAGCAAGGTCACTCTGGAGACAGCCTGTTGTCACAATAGTGTCACTATCATGTCTAAGCTAATAAATGAGACATGCTTAGTTGCAAGTGTCAAAAGAGTCACAATGTGTTTGAGTCCACAGCTAAAATGATACAACGGAACTGCATTAGAGCATTGGCCACACTGTCAAAGTTAAAGGGAAAGAGAAATCCAAAGAGAATCAGACAGAATATTATGCATGTTTGCATAATTACCTTCGGGACTTGCTCCAGCTCAGTTCTGGATTTGTCTGGAATAAGCAACAAAAGCTCTAAATCACTATCGGTTACAGTAGTTATGTTTAAGAGTCAGAATATCCTTTTGTGTTGCTCAGCTAACAAAGTTTGACAAAGTTTAGTTTCTAAGACTGACACTAGAGTGTGCTCTGTACAAACTAAACAATAAAAATAAAAAAGACAGGAAACTTGTGAAAAGTGCAGCAAGCAGAGAAATGTGTTTATCAGATCAAATTCTGAAATGTGCATTAAAGGCATAAAATATTGTTTTGGAAGCAAATCAAAAGAAAGATAACAAAACCCGTGTGTTAAACTGTAAAAACCCTTAAATCTATTAAAGAGCCAAGGTTCAGGACCAAACTACGCTCACATACACTTAATGTGTGGTACAGTCAGATGTGACAGTGTATATGTATACACTGTAGCCTGCATATTTGCATCTGAAGTCATTGCGTGCTGCCAATCTTAGGCAGTCAGAGAGTCCTGCAGCAGCTGGTTAATAATTCATACCTTGGTTGGTGGTGATACTAGAGACAGCGTCGACATCATCTTTGTTGGGGCAGATCGTCTTGCAACGTTCATGGATTCGTTCCCTCTAAAAATGAAATCATGAAATCCAAAAAGGAAGTTCAGGATTTTTGGCCCAGCCCGCTCTCTGTAAAGCTAACATGATCGTTACGCACCAGGAAAAAAAGGCTTGAGTGAATCACAGAAGCCAAGTTTGATGATACAAACTAACAAAGGTTACAGCTGTGGGTCACACTGAACAAGAAATCAGATGCATGAAACCCGTAGGAGGAAGTGAAAACAAAGCTACAATAACATTTCTAAAAACTAGATGACTCTTACAAGAACAGAAATGCACTGTCAGAAGTGCAAGAGATGTTACAGCTCAATCTCACCACACTCAGCTGGTAACAAAAGTAATAAAAGACTAAATGAGGAACAGAAACCTTCTGTAAGAGCTATTTTTGCCACTTGAGGCATTATAAAAATGAAGCAGCACAGGCCAAGACAATTTAAGAATTTAAAAACACATAAGAACTTTAAAGCCTGTTTGTATTTTATTTTCATTATTTTAATTGTTTGTAGAATGTTTGTTGACAACATTAAAGCATCAGCTGCATTTCAAGACATCTATTCTACTTGAAACATGACAGCCAGTAAAGGAAGGTTTTATCCAACACATTAAGGTGTGTTTGTACTGTATCGAGACTGGATTCCCTTTAAAACTTTGAATCTTGAATACAAACGTACAGCTGCTGTCTCTTAAACACAAAGACATTCCTCACTGGGGCTGGGTTAATGATGAACGTAAGACTATCTCAAAACGCCATTTTTACTCACGTCACTTCCATAATCGTTTAAGCACGCTACTCATCCTACCCACAGCGCTCTGGCTTTGGCTTGGTTACCAGTTAACTTCTGTAAATCAAACCCTACTTTAACTATTAAACAATAAATTACTATCAGTAACCATGTATGTTACTGTTCGTATCTATACACATAACTGCAGTTGTCATGTTTCCTCCAGTAGAAGCTATCAGTTAGAACTAATGTAGCTTAACTGTGAGGCAAAACAAGAAGAGCAAATCTCAGCCAAATGCCAGAGTAACACAACCATTGTGATAAGTAACTCTGTCAACAAATGAGTGCATGTACAAGAAAAAAAAAGAAAGAAAAATCAACATGAAAACCCTGACTGGTTAAAGTGAAAATCACATATTTAACATACAGACTGAGACACATCTTTCCATCACAACAGCTTTGGCATCAGTACTTCTATTGCTTTTTTATTTAGTAAACTCCTCTAGGAAATGCAAATGCCTCCAGTATTCAGGCTGTTTGAATTCCTGAGATTTAAAAAAAGGTCCAGCTTTATTCAGACATTTTCATCTTTTCTTCTTCTATAATGCCACCTTTGTTCTAAATGGTGGGAAAATACAGCAGCTGCTCATCAGCGGGAGACAGTTGCATTGTTTGCACAAGATCCATGCACAAGATTTCTTAAACTAAAGTTCTTAGTTAACAGATGCATTTCAAGACTTCTACTTTACATGTCCTGAGCAAAAAAGGCTACAAAGTGAAACTGCCTCAGATTCTTGACAAACCCAAAACAAGAGAAACGTAGAATCTTTCTCAGGAACCCCAAAAGGTTGATTGTAGGGTTTTCACTGGGAGAAACGTTTCGTCACTCATCTAAGTGACTTCTTCAGTCTCAGCCGACTGCAGGTTTCCCCAATCAAGACTCTCTCAAGAACAAAAATATCCTAATAGCATCTTTAACATTGACTCCACACAGATCTGAGCTGCAGTGATACTGACTTGTCAACAAATCATAAATGCTCTTAATAATTCGCTCTAGGTATTACCTGAGTCATCTCTTGCAGGTAGGGCCCAAAGTGCTCCTTGGTGATGTTGGGGAGGCAAAATGAGGGCATCACCTCCGTCTCGGTGAAGTCCAGCCCCCATGTTTTAGTGAAAAAGTCAGATTCCCTTTTGGCGAGCCGAGGGTCATTCAGTGCAGCTGGGAGGTTGACCTTCGAGCTATAAACTGTCCATCGGTCGTGCTCTGCCACCACAGATGGGCCATTACACAGGCCCTGCCCCTCACCTGGAGGACCACATAGAAATAAAGTCAGTGCTTTCATTTTCTGCGGAGAACAACAACTCATAATTTAAGCATCTGGCCTGCCATGGTTTCTTGGTTTTGTTTCCATGTTCCTGAACTTAAATCACAGCTGTGGCCCAGGTGAATGCAACAAACAGCAACATCACAAGCACAGCAGTAAATCAATGCACAACATACAGATAAAAACTGCAAGACGCTGTGTTTTCCTGCAGTGTCACAAATTTGTCTATTTAAAGTTCATTTGTGTTCAATATGACAACGTGAAAGAAAGAGTGGGCTTTAGATAGCCAGTATGTAAAAAAAAATGTATACTTAAAAAAATATTAGCATCACTGTTTATGTTTCTATGTAAACTTTAAATGACTGATGACCCTTAGCGCAGATGTATAGATGAACATCTAGATTTTCACCACCTTTTATAGACTATTTTCACTGTCTAACTGCAAAATATGTATACTTTCTGGTTATGTTCTACTGCTAAAAATGATGCCTATGCATGCCATTGCACTGAAGTCAGTCATTCTTCCTACCAGTCGGCTCCTTCGGGCAGACGTCAGGCAAAGAGCGGATATGCCGGTAGCGAGGTGGGGAAGGATCTCGCTCCTTGTGATAGATCCCATCTCGGCCTCCGCTGCTGGGACGAGGCACTGGGGAGGAGCTGTGACTGGAGGCCATGTCATTGGGACGTGCCTCCCAGCAGGCTAGCTGGAAAAAAAGATGAAAACAGGGCTAGCATTAGATAGAGAAATCATAATCAGCACTATCAACTCCAAATCAGCAAAGTTCCAAACGAGTTATGTGGTCCATCTCTCTTAAAACTTTGCCCAATCTGTAAAGAGTCACAGATGTTTTCAGAAGATTGATCTTGTAAGATGTTAAAGCATCAATAATTTCATAAAGTCACTGGGCATTGTTTTGGGGTTTTTTTGTTTTTTTAAATAAATAGTAATAGTGAGTCTTTGGGAACCATTTTTTGTAGCGGATGACTAGGGGACTTTCTGAAGTCTCATTCCACATCTCTGCAGGTTTGTGGTTTCAAAATGATGATTTCTTGAAATTGGCAGCTTTTAGTATCACGTCTTCCCCTTCTGTTGTACACCATTAGGGATAGCAACACTATATTAAAAAAAACGATTGGTGGCTGAATCTAATTAACCTTTAAATTTGAGTGTTTTTAGACCCATTGCCACAGTCTGAAATCAAGCACATGACCATGCAGTCTGTCTTTACAAAGTTTTGTGAAAGAATGAATCATTCTAACAAGCTCAGAAAATTCGAGTGTGGTACTGCAAGAGAAGGCATCCTAGTCCAAGTCTTCCCTCCTAGATATGATCAACTGTGGGGGTACTGTAGGGGATGTTATTGCAAAGTGAAAGCATTTAGGAATCGCAGCAACTCAGCCTCAAAGTGGCAGACTGTACAAAGTTATACTGTGATTGCTAAGTGTTGAAGTGCATAATGTGTAAAAGTTGCCAATCTTCTGCTGACTCAGTAAATGCTGTAGCATGGGTTTCAATGGCTGAGCAGCTCTTGTACTTGTAATGTGTTGGTGTTCCTTTAGTTTTGCCATAAAGTCTTACACATTCATCTAACCAGCAAAAGATCCAAAGTTTGATCATGGGACAAGACACAAACCTCTTCATGGTTGCATCAGAAAGAACATCCAGTACAAAAAAATTCAATAAAATGTGTTGAGCTACCTGCTATAGCGAACCCTTGTATATAACAGACAAATCAAAGGTAGCTTTTAGTGTAACTTGTTAGCTGCAGTAGAGAACGACTATGTGTTCAGCTTGCCATGTACAAGGCAGACTAAAGTTACATCAAAATTTGTGAAGGGCCTCAATTTCAATACAAGTTCTACATCAAACTGACACAGAAACGTGCCCTGGTTCATCCACTGGTGCAAGCAAGTCTCCAGCTCTTTCTGTGTGGTAATGTACACAGTGGTTTTATGGGGGGGTGGGGTGACTGGTACAGCTTTCAACAGTGCTGCATTAAATCTAACAACTGAGATAATAACATGCATTCATTTTGTTAACTACATTTGAAGGTTCAGTTAACACTTGCATGAGGCTGGTGACCTGTCCAGGGAGTACCTTGCTTATGCCCTAAGATAGCTGGGATAGACTGCAGCCCCCCCCCCCCCCCCCACACACACACACACACACACACAACCCTGAAGTATAAGATACCATAACTGGATGAGTAGGTGAAGAGCGAGGTTATCAGCTAATGTTGGCAAACTACATCCAAAAACTGACTGATACAACACACACATACATACGTGCTATTAAATAAAAAGTAAAAGACTTTTTGTAGCTCTCTGATGTACTGTATAACATATCGAACAGTATCATTTATCATTTCATTAAAAATGCTCCAAATACACAAACAACACAAATATAGAAAAGTCCTTTGGTTAAGTGACAAATTTAAGGCCTATCAACCTCCAGTCAGTAAGCCTACATACATCTGCAACGTGGTGAAAGTGCTCTCAGATGTGCTTAAATTCTTTAAAACTTAATGCAGACATTTTCTGCAGCATCTGTAGCGAAAAATGCAAGCTGACAAAAAGCTGACCAAGGCGGCAACACCCGATCAAACACAAAATGCATCTAAACTTTGACCACATGTTTCATATTTGATGCTCTGCTGATTCAACTGGAAAAGGTACCCAGCTCCACCTGCCTGGGTCAACAGACCTGTGCTGCTTTTCGGCCGTCTTACAATTGTTATACAAGGAGAAACTACCTATAGGGTCAGTTTTGTGTACCACCCTGTAAAATTTGGACCAAAGCTGACTTGGCCATGGAAGAACTGCATTTTTTAGAGTTTTACATTGGCTCCATTTCACAGCCCTGGTGGTTAACAACTGAAAGAAAACTGCTGGTTAAATGACAGCTGTAAACCAATGATATGTTGCTGTGCTAACAGTCAGTTGTAATCTGACTGCTCAAACTGTGGAGGTGTATGACCCTCTGCTGTTAATCCCATCACACAAATGAGAGGATTATAGATCTATGCGCTCCCCATTATTATCAGAACCGTTTTTAGCTCCTTCATATTGCTTTTACATTTTAAAAAAATGCTGTCAAAATATTAAGAACCATCTTAACACATAAAACTTCAGACTTGTCACAGATTCAAGCACTCACAACCATCTTGGATCCTTGGCCCGTCAATTTTCTACCACCCACTGCAACTGCATGGAGCTAAAAATAGGAATGATTGTCCGATTCATCTTTTTGAAGACAGACTGCTTTGAAGGAATAGGAAGGAATGGCAGTAATATGGTGATAGCCAAAGATTAAAATAAGTATTATTTGAATTTATTTATGCAGGTACATCAGGTATATAACTGGCTAGTTCTTCACTATATGACATATAAGATATGTCAAGCAGTAACACTGAATCCCATCCATAAAAGAAAAAGAAAAAAAAACAAGCAGGAGCAGCTTATAACACCTTCCTCATTTATTTTCATCTGCCCTTAGAAAACCGTTGTAAAATACTCAAAAACAATAAATCATCAGCAAATTACAGTAAAACAAGAGCATAACTGCACAGAGATATTCTTGCTGAGATCATAAAAGCTCAGTTATATTTTTATGTTGACATGTAAAGTCCAAAGAAAAATTATTTACCGATTCTTAGAAATCCAAATTATTCAGGAATAGTTTTGGACGGCATGTATGGACAAAGAATACTTGTTTAAAAAAAAAAAAAAAAAAAAAAAAAACAGTGTGCACCATCCTATATTAGGATCTTATTAATTAATCAGGCTTTTAATCCTTTTCTCGGTATCAACAAAAGTGAAAGCACAATACCAAGGGGAGCCGCTGTATTGAACTCGATTCTACTTGTTTCAATCACATTATGATCTACTCAGCGAGAACTGATTATTTTCAGGCATAAACGTTTCCTTATAATGTAAATCTGAAACCCTAATATATTCCGGAAATTGTGCCAAGAAATAAACATGGCCTTAATGGCATTTTTTTTTTAGTAATTAGCACAGTTAATAAATTATACTATAAATTTCCTCGCCCAATAAAACATCGTGATTATTTCTGAGCGGAGAAAAAACAGGTGTCCCTTGTAGTCATTTAATCTTTGATATTAAAATGTTTATGCTTTCGGCTGTCATCGTTGCTGTGCCTCCCATCGGGACAAGTAGATGTAGGCAGCTAGCCTTAGCCTAGCTACAGTGCACGCATTGCTGGCAGGTGTTTGCATTACAACCGTTCACGCTGACAGTGAAGTCAATGCCTAACAGCAACATGAAACACACAAAACTAATTGCAGTTTTGTTGTCAGGGGCTGATGTGCTGCAGAATATTCGCGGCCTTATTAGCTACATGCTAGAGCTAACGCTACAGCTAATGTTGTCAACGGCAGTTACACGTAGACTAGCCAATGGTAGCAAGTTAGCCGGATAAGCTACCCCAACAGGCAACATAAAAACACCAAAGAAAGCCCGGAATGACAGGGGACCGAGAGGCTTCATTTGGACACCTACCTGTCATGTAAAATAAAGCGGACGGTGTGTCTTTTCTTCATAATCACAGTAGCACTAAAGGAAACGAGGGGAAAACAACAGGACTCACAGCAGTTAATACCGGTATACGGACCATCATGCACTGCTGGAAAGAGGAACATCAACGTCAGGTTCTTTATTTGCCTGTTTGCAAGTTTCAGTCTTCAAAGCTCGCTGCTGCCCCCTGCTAACTAAAGCTGAATCGGTCCATATCAATGTCATTGGTCCGTATACAGTAGACAACAAAGTGCGCACTCACCGGCCACTAGATACAGCTGTTAAACTGTTATATAAACAGTTTATGGCATATCTAATATAGCAGCAACTCAGCATTTTGACGAACTGCTGTTCAAATTGAGTATCAGAACGGGCAACGAAAGGTGATAAGTGATTGTGAAGCAGGGTTTAACTTAACTGCACAACAGAAGATCAGAAAAACGCTGACCGGGCATACTTACAGTAACAACCGCATAATTTTAATGGAATAACCTACGAGAGTAGTGCTATTGAACTTTCCGTCTTCTTATGGCCACTGTGTCCCCGGTCTTTCGATGGCTACTTCCAGCAGGATAACTCGCCATGCCGCAAAGCTAAAATAATTTCAAATAGGTTTACTGAACACGATATATTAAACGGTGTTACGGCAGTGCCTATCCCAGCTGTCGAGAGACAGGGTCACCAGTCTAACAGGGTTAACGAAGAGAGATAGACAACCTCACAATGTCACCTATGGGCAATTTAGCCTAACCCCATTAACTGCATGTCTTTGGACTGTGGGAGGAAGCCGGAGTACGCGGACAGGACCCACGCAAACACGGGGGGAACATGCATAGCATGATTGTGGAATTGAACCCAGAACCTTCCTGCTGTGATACAACAATGCTAACTAATTTATTTCTCGCTGGTAATGCCCTCATTCATTTTAGGATGCTGGATCTACCCAAGATTCAATTCAATTTTATTTATACAGCGCCAATCACAACAGCTGTCGCCTCAAGGCGCTTTATATTGTAAGGCATACTTTACAATAATACAACAGAGAAAACCCCACAATCATGTGACCCCATATGAACAAAGCTTTGGCAGCAGTGGGGAGGAAAAAACTCCCTTTTAACAAGAAGAAACCTCCAACAGAACTAGGCTCAGGGAGGGGCGGTCATCTGCCGTGAGGGAAATAGGACCAGATATGTTGCTAAATTTATTTTTTCATATTGTGAAATGTTTTAGAAAAAAACTGTAATTATAATAATTTTATGTTATTCAGAGGTTGAATGAAAATACTAGATACTTCAGTACACCTTAGTGCAGGCTAAACTGTGGTAAAGTTCACAGTAATGCACTGGACTGGTGCAGGACAAGGTGTGATAATCATGCTCAATGCGAGGTTACAAGGGTAGCGGACATTAATTCAAGGTACTGATGCTGATTAGATGAATGAATTTTACCTTTTATAGCAGCTTTATAGTGTGTAGAGGTTGGAAATGAGCCATATAGCTTATTGAACAACTGGTTATATCTTCTTGAATTCACTAAATCAGTAAAGACCAGTGAACTGGAGTCAGATCACATTCAAAATACAAAGTGTAAATGTTCAGTATGAATCCAAAGATGTGACTTGTACTTGAAAATGAGTTTATGCACATTTACCAATCTTGATCCAGCTGGCTTTCCATCAGCTGTACTTTTCCAGTTTGGGCTAAATGACGTCCCTTTTGCTCCAAACACATTATCCAGTCCACATCAGTACAGTACTCAGCCTGATTCATTTTCAATGTTCTCAATTTTTTGTGTATACACATCTATATCTTGATATATAGATAGACTCATTTAAAATCTAACTTCCACTACTCTTATATGAATACTCTGGTTGTATATGTACAGTAAACAAACAGTCACATAAATTTCAGCCTTGTTTTTATTGTTCGCTATCGGTACAAAAAAAAGAAAAGAAAAAAAAAAGGAAAAGAAAAGTGTACAGCATGACTGCATAACCAAGAAGGAGACACACTTTAAAAACAGGCTAGTGACAAAATATAATGAATACTTGGTTCACAGGAAATGAGTCAGAGCGAACGTATCAGCATCTGCTTTGATGCTTTCAGACTAACCTTCCCTCTCATCACGGTTTTGGTTGATGATGCTGTTAATTTCTTGCACGATGAGTCAAAACAAAAAAATAACAATAAAGATACTTGGATAATATTTCTTAAAACTCATCAGGGACAAAAATAAAGTTTAGAGAAAGGTACAAGAAAGAGGTCCAAGAATCTTTACAATCAGAATAAAACATAATTAAGAAAATATGAAGTACATGATGAATTTAAAGTGACAGGTTTGGCCTCAAGATACTGGACAAATGCTGAATACAGAGCTGCTGAGCTACCTGGGTCTGTAAGGAAATGTAACTATTTCCTTATAAATAGTATAAATGTAACTATTCCCTAATAAATAGTATAAATATAACTATTTCCTTACAGACCCAGGTCTGTAAGGAAGTCTATATTTATTGCTTGTAAAAAAAAAATTGTTAAAACAATGATCGCTGATTTGAAGTCATTCATCTCTTTAGTTGAAAAATGTATAAACTTATAGATGTTTCAAGTCACAGGAGAGCAGCTTAAAAAGTTTCCCAGATACAGTTTTGCTAGCTTGGGTTCAGAGTTTGCATTCAAAAAAAAAAAAAAAAGAGGTCACTTGATTTTGGAGTTTAAAAAACAATCCCCCCCAAAAAATCAAAATGTAGTCTTACACTCCAGGTAAGAAAAAAATGTTTAAAAAAAAAAAAAAAAAAAAAATCTAAAATCCAGTGTTTCCCCTGAATAAGCTTCCAGACCAACATCTGCACACAACTCTTAACTCGATCTTGTTATCAGCTCATTAATGCAGTATGAGACGGTAATCAGCTACAGAGAGATGCAGGGAAATGTTGCACTGACTCATAGACAAAATTACATTAAAAAGGTAAAAGAATAAATTAAGTGTAAGTAAGTTAAAGATCATCACAGCTTTTCCAGACAGCTGTATCTGGGGAAGAACAATCACCTTTTTGGTGCCTGAACCATATAACCGTATAAAAGGTAAGAATCAACCCAATAAATGCACAAAAACACTAAATTAAGTTAAATTAAGTTATGAAAATTCCCAAACTGTAAATAGTTGCATCCCTCTTTTGTTGATTAAGGCTTCAGATAAAGAGTCAAGAGTCGTTCCTAATCCAGCGGGCTTTGGAAGATCAGTTTGACACAGCCGGTCTCCCTGCTCAGCGGCTGGATGCAGAATGGGCAGGCGGCATGGAAGGCATGTGTGCCATGTGGCAGCGGGATCTGGCTCCAGTACACAGTTGTTTTTTCTGAACAAACGTGGCCACAGGGGACAAAGGCGTGGGTAGGGGACTCCGCATCGACGTAGAACCCCGGCTCGCAGCCAAGCCACAGTGGCACATAAGGGCCCCTCGCACGGCACATGGGGCACTCCCGCTCCTGACACTCTGCTTCGACCTCAGGATCACAGCGCCCTCCCCAGCCATGGTAGCCATGCACATGGCCGCAGCGCAGGTATGCCCATGGTTGCTTCTCATCCAGGACGTCCTTGCGACGCAGGCTGGGGAAGGCCAGTGTGTTGAAGCCCACGGGACACTGTGGCCGCCCGGCATTCAGCTCCTGCCGTAGGGCCTCCAGGTGTTTGACAGTGGGAGTGAGGGACAGTCCTTCGGCCGTGCGCCACAGCAGGGTGGCACCACACAGGTCGATAAGAGACCCATCCACCAGCTCGTTGGACTCAGATTCCACCTTGGAGGGGGCATTAATGACCTGGGATTAATGACCTGGGCCTTGCGCATGTCTGTGTGTAACAGGTTTGCATGTCTTTGTGGGGACCAAAGATTGTAAGTTTACTATGCTTGTGGGGACCAACGGCCCTTATGGGGACAAATTCCCCTCCCCCACGTGTTTGAAGACATTTTTGAGTCTCAAAATGTGGTTTTAGTGTCAGGGTTACAATTAGGTTAGGATTAGAGTAAGCAGCTAGGGAAAGCATATCAATTAGATGTCCCCACGAGAATATGAAAACACAACTGTGTGTGTTTGTGTGGTGTGTGAGAGAAAACAGGAGTCGCTCACCATATTCCCCCTCTGCTGAGCTGATCTGGTCTCCCGCAGTGTAAAAACATTCCCACAAACTGAGATTTCCCTCCATTGACCAGGTTTGGAGTCCTGGCAGAAGCCGTGGCGAGGATGCATCACGAGAACTCCATTTGTCGTCAGTGCATCCATCTGCCCATCCTGCATTCTCCACTTGGCTGCCTTCTCCTATGAAGAGGTCAAATGTATGTTTAGCACATTCAAACTGAAGAAATGTTATCACAGGAAATGAGCAGTTTGTGCATTCTACCCCAAGGAAGATGTTTTTAGACGTGTCAAAGCCTGCGGCGTAAATTCGTGCAGAGTAAGGTGGGTTTCTTTGGCAGATGATGCGGCAGGCAAAGCGGGAGATGGTGCTCTGAAGTGTCTGACTGTCAGCTTGGTTCTGACCTCCAGGCACAGTATCCGTAACCACAAAGTCAATGGGACTCTCTGTAGAACGGCCAATCTGTAATTACACAGAGACAAGTGCTCATGTCTTGCTTGTTTTCAGTGGTGTTCATTATGCTACCTACAGAACATATTTTGTGGTAGACACCACTTTAATAAAGAAAACTGACATGTAACAATGTCATTCATCCAGTGTTCACTTTGACCTAAAAATCTTACGTGGATCTTACGTGGTCAGTACACACAAACAAAACAGTGAAGAAGGCGCAGCAGCGCCTCTTCTTTCTCAGGAGACTGAAAAGATTCGGCATGAGCCCCCGCATCCTCAGGACCTTCTATCACTGTGCCATTGAGAGCATCCTCACTGGATGCATCACCACCTGGTATGGCAACAGCACCGCCTACAACTGCAAAGCTCTCCAGCGAGTAGTGCGGTGCTCTGAACGGATAATTGGAGGTGAGCTTCCCTCCCTCCAAGACATCTACAGGAAGCGGTGCCTGAGGAAAGCGGGGAGGATCATCAAGGACTCCAGTCACCCCAGCCATAAACTGTTCAGACTGCTTCCATCAGGAAGGAGGTTCTGCAGCATCCGGTCCCGTACCAGCAGACTGAGAGACAGCTTCTTCCATCAGGCCATCAGACTGCTGAACACGTCATAGACACCTCAGCTTCACTACTGGAACTTCAACATTATGCACTCCATACTGTACAGTAATGCCGCTGTTTTGCACGTCTCAACTCTGTATATTTTATATATTTTATTTTATTGTTTACTCTATTTAATTTGTAAAATATGTGTATACACACACACACACACACACACACACAGAAAAATATTTAGTATACACATCCAGAAATGCATATACTATTATATATTGTACATATATTATTAGTTTCAGATGTAGCCATTCTTGTATTTTGCTTGTTTACATTATTGTATTTTGCACAACTCTGTTGCTTGTGAAGCTCGCACACAAGAATTTCACTCACATATACTGTACCAATGTACCTGCACATGTGATGTGACAAGAAAAGTGATTTGATTTGAAAAAGGATAATACTGAAAATCACAAGGTTGAATATCCATGTAGGGTGTATGCTTTTCAAAGTACACACCTGGAACATGTCTGTGTTGCTGTCATGAGTGTACTCCACCACCACTGTCTGTGCGCGAGACAGCGTGTATGAAATACTGTGCTGCTCCTTGTTGCTGACGGCCTTAACAAAACAAACATGAAAGAAGAAGCTCTGTTAGTGTGTTTAAGACATGAAAGAATTTCTTCTACAGCAATCGCGGGGATGTTAATACTGATGGAAGCATGTCAGGAAGAGTATTTTGAAACTGGTAACAAATTCAAGATGTTTTAGTTAAATCCTATTAAGGGCATGTTCCATTTAGAGCATCATATTTAACCTGCAGACCTTTAAGATAGAACTGATTAAAAGAGTTAAATATGCGTTCCATATTCATTGTAGTTTCCTCACACTCGTCATATTTAGATTAAAATACACCAGAAATGTGCCACTTTCATTTGTGTTGAACTCTCACCTTGGCAGCTTGAGGTGTGCATGACATGTGGACAGTGCTCGGTTTCACACCGTTGGCCTTATTTCTGCGACACAAAGCGAAGCGGCTTTTCCGCCTCCCCTTGTCTCCATAGGGTAGAGACCCATTACACCTGAACACAGAGGATAACGATGAGCAAAACTGCTTTATGTTCAGCTGCATTTCAAAAAGGCATTTTAATTTTAATAATACATTATTATGAATGAATGAACCAAAGACAATGGCAAATCAGAAAATCATCTCCTGGCAGCTCAGCATTTAAATCAACTTAGAGTATGTTCATCTAGAGTTAAGCAGTGAGTAAGGAAACAAAGGGTCAGTGGTGCTCCAAATATTAGGAATCAACCTGGGAATGGAGAGAGCAGTGCCTCCATTTTAATCCACTAGACTGAGGATATTTCAAGTCTACCTGAGCACTCGAAGTGCTTTATTCAACATGCCTTGTTCACTCATTTGCACAAGCACTTTTTTGTATGCTTCAGTGCTTTCTAACATTTACACTCTGATGGATGTATCAAAGAGCAGCTTGGGGTTAGTAAGGATATCTGGTATGCAGACTGGCGCAACCAGGGATCAAACCACACACCTTCAGACTATTAGAGGACCTGCTCGACCTGCTGAGCTTCAGTAACGTGTCAGTGCTAATCATAGGAAGGAAGAAACGAGCAGTTGTAATTAACTTAGGCCACTGTCTCAATAAAAGTTCCATATAATTTTTTATTATTATTTATTTTTAGGAAAACACAGATTTAAAAAACGCTTTAAAGATTTAAACATGGTTATCCCAACTGAGCCTTCATTAAATCAGTCAAAGATACACAGGAAAGAAGGTCAGACACCAACTAGGGAGAAACCAAATGACAAACAGAACAACATTGCCGTCCCTTATGTAGCAGGTTTATCAGAGAATTTTCTCCAAGCATGGCTTCAAACGCCACCACACCCTCAGACAAAAACTGGTTCATCCCAAGGATGAGACTCCCACACACAAACTAAACAATGTAATGTGTGCTGTGTAGTGCAGTGAGGAGTGCTCAGACCTCTACACTGGAGAAACCAAACAGCTCCTCCATAAACGCACAGCACAACATAGATGCGCCACCTCGACAGGACGAGACTCAGCTGTACATTCGCATCTACTAGATAAAAGGTCACTCCTTCGAGGACACCGATGTTCACATTTTAGACTGAGAAGACAGATGAACAGACCAGGTGGCTTACAACACCAACTGTCTGCCACCTATAACGCGTTTTTTTTAAAATCCCTTGTCAGGCGCCTCAACCCCAGGATGATTGAAGACCTACACAGACGTATTCAGTAAAAAATGTAATCCAAAAAAATTTTTTTACTCCAATTTCTTAAAATCTCTGCTTTAATGTTCGCCAACGTAACTATGTCTAATCTGATCCAATCTTAGCCTGCCTGGAACTGGGGCTGACGTGGTCTAAATCAGTGATCAGTTTTGGATCCATCCTGCTTTGCAAGTGAACTCATATTCAGAAGACGGACTCTGCAGCTGCAATTAAAGCTCTCTTTGAAATACATTTTATACAGTTTAAGTCTTCAGACTCTTCACATCATCTCCAAGATGACAGCTATCTTTCCGTGTGACCGATTGCAACATGACAATTGATTCATTGATTGGTGTGTTCTATGGCTAAAGCTTTATTTAAACAGCGTTTGATAAAGTGACACACAGTTAGGTTTGCAGTACGAGGAAACTGGACAAAAATGCTCCTCTTAGACGGTCAGCCAGAGTCACAGAGTTAGAAAGATGAAGACTATAGTTTTTATTCTGAGCTGATATACATCTGTAACGCAACTGCTGTTTCAACCTTATGAGTGTGAAAGTTCTCAGTAAAGTGAGTTGGAGTTGAAGTTAACTCACTTTTTGGAAAAGAAGACCCAAAGCGTCCCTCAACTCATGGTTAACAAACTCAGAGCTGTTAGCTAAACCTGCAGGTCCCAGGTCTGCATCCAATAGAAAAACAAATAAAACGAAACTTCTCTGAATTTCCCAGAGAAACTGTTGCAGCCTCACCAACAACAAGGAACCACCTAAGAGAAATTTATGCCTGACAACCCTAGCAGCTTCACTTTCAGTTTTCTCTGCTAGTTTGTGTTGGCTAAACACACCGAGGCAGTTTCTCTGTAGTGTAGGTAAAAAGACGAACAGAGATATTGCCCAAACATTCCTTCCACAGCTTTCACTGCAGACAGGAAGCTTTGAGGGAGGGAGCAAAAAGTAACTACGGTTTCAGTCCAGAATTAAAAGCAGGATGCTGCGGTTGAGAGATTTATAGGTTATCCAACTGAGCCATTAGGATACCATTAAATGTGTCTGTTTTTTAAAAGCAAACTATCATGTTTTGAAAATTAACAAAAAACACAAAACAATGACAGCACCGCTGTCGTCCTGATGTGTTTAACATTTGAAAACACAATCCTGAATGTTATGGGGGCTCCAATAAGAGTCAGTTTAACTGAAGTTATCTTCAGAGTCAGGCTGCTGTTAGCTGCAGGTCAAGTAAACAGTTGAGACAAGCCATTCTTTCACTGCTTAATGCAAACTTCCTGCGTTTGAGATGAAGTACCAGCCACCTTTTTCTTAGACAAACACTAGCCACCCCAGTTCCGCTGTGGCTCCACTCTATGAACCACACTACAAGGTATGTTTTCACAAACTATGTGGATCTTTCTAATTAAATCTTATGACTAGTGTAATTGCCAGCCTCAGGGCAATCCAGACTGTTTAATTCCACGTGTGGTCACAATAATACAAAAGCAAACAAAAGGGCTAAAACCACAGCAGCCACCACGTTCCTGACCCGACCTCCCTGAACCGCAGGCTCACTCTTGTGTGCACAGTGAATGGCCTTTAGTCAGGAAGTCGGCAGCATTTAATGGCTGCGGTTGAGTTTCCCAACACACTTTAGTTATGCAGCACCCAACTGAATTTCTCACACTACAAGGCACATTAAAATAAAGAGACTTGCTTAAACCTACCCAAGTTCAGTCAATTTCTTACCTAAAACAGTGACGCTTATAAACTTCAAGGCACACAAACAAAGACTGCCAGGCCCTTTTAGATCAACAACAGCACAATTTGTCCTTTATACTACAGCTAAAGAAGTTGAATGTTACAACCAGGTTTAAGGATCGGTTATCAAACTCCAAAAATGGTTTTGATGACATCAAAAATATGTCTGCAATATCCAGCTGTTTTATCGTTTGGTTTAGAATTACTACGTACATTTTAGAAATTAAAAGGGATTTTAAAGAGACTTTTACCAAACACTAGCCACCCCGAGCACACAAGTTTCCAGGAACATATCTATAAGATACGGTCTAGAAATGGTTCAGATGGCCTCAAAAGTTTATCATGATATATCATGGAAGTTTGTGATTATGATATTTATAAAAAATATAGATAAAATATTGAAGAAAGTTGTATAAGTGATTGCAGCTTGCAGGCACTAAACTTTTTTTATAAGTGCAAACAAAACTAAGGATGTATCCCGTCTTCCTTTTCCAGGATTTTACTGTCATTAATGACAATCACATTCATGCCTAAACCCAATTAAAAATAAAACAGTAAGCTAACATTAGACGTCTTTGGCTTGCGGGAGGAGGCCAGAGTCCTTTACATGTAAATGAGTGGTTGTGACATTTATTAAAACATTTAGTTTTAGACCGCATTAAAGTCTCCTATCAGTTATGAATTTAACTCCTTTTTCTACATCCACTGTATAGAACAACTTTCTAGTATCAATTTCAAAAACCTACGTCGCCTTGTTCTCAAGTTATCATATTCACAACATTTTCAGAAAGCTTACTCTGACCTTGAGATTGAGGTCACTGAGATTCAAACTTGTCCCAGATTTTTTGTAGATGTGCCTCTGGTATCAATTTGAAGCTCCTATGCTGCTTTGATCTCGAGTTATCGCATTCACAAACTTAGGTGCCCACACCACCCGCCTGGCAGGGTGATGACAGTACCCCATCTTTCCACCTGAAGGGCTTTTACTCTGTGGGTTTAGAGAGAGTTTGCCTGTGTGGTCTGTGGGTTTAGAATGAGTGTGCGTACACAGTGTCTGCATTAACCACTTTTCCCTTTGACAAAAAGCAAATACGCAGATGTTGATTCCTGCCATGTCAGTTGTTCTTCAGCTTACCATGACTGGGACTGCTGTATTAACCATCTCCACTGGCGGAAAAAATTCATATTTATTATGCATGTTTGGTTACTGTATGCCTTTTAAGTTTGATATTGAGACAACAGAACTCAAATGGAATCCCTCCTTACAGCTAAATCCCCCTGTTAAAAAAAATGTAAGAAAGGGTTTCCTCTTGTTAAGCCAAACACTGTGTTTTCACCATCGTTGATTTCTTGCCTGCATGTGTGCCTGTGGGTAAAATAATAGGATTTTGTTCCCTCCTCCTGGAAGGTACAACATTGATCAAAAGCTGCTTATTTCCTACACATTCAACAGTTTTAAAAAGGATTTTAAAGAAAAAAAATGGTCTGAAGAAGTTCTGCTTTGATGACTTATGAATGTATGTGAACTCAGTAATTAACCGCTTACCCCAGAACGATGAGCTCCCCATATTTGACAGGTCCTTTGGTAGACATAAGGTGGGTGGAGATGTTTTCCTGACCCAGCGAAAACATCTGTGCAGGTTTCTGAAAAAGGCAGGCTGAGTACCATCAGAGATTCTCTACTGAAAGAGGCACACAGCCCGCCACCTGCAGACACAATCAGACCAAGGTTTATATTCTTGGATATAAAATCATCAAAAGTTTTCATGATTCGGTTTTAAAGAAAAATAATGAAAAACATACATCACTGAATATTCACTTTAAAAACATTTAGGCATTCATATAAACACACAAAGGCTTCAACACAATCCTATTCATTGCTACAATACACCCAGTGTCTTTGTACTGGGAGCAACAGTGGCGCACAATGTATCCATTCAAATCTACTGAGTGTTGTTGGGGTAATGCAGGGTCCATTTTATCTGTGAAGGCTGACTCACTTAGAAACACGCCAGGACTGATGTTATGTTCTTTTGTACTATGAAATAAACAAAAAACAGAAGAACAGAAAACACTTAACAAGCTGAGCCTGTATTCAGAATGCCAGCTCTGATGTCAAAAGGCCAAAGAGGACACATCATGATCATCTAAATCTGCGTGTTACACAATTATGACAAATACTGCACTGATCTCGACTGGTTGTCACACAGATGTGGGTATGTTGAAGGACCCCCAATTTTTTTCTTTGAGTGCAATCCCTAGAGTTAATATTCCAGCTTATGGAAAAAGTGTGGCAGATCACCGTCACAGATTCAGGTATAATTCCGCTCTTTGTTCAGCATTGCTAATATTCTGAAAATACCATTTTAATAATAATAATAATAATAATAATAATAATGGATACTTTATTGATCCCCATGGGGAAATTACTTGTTTTTCTCTGCATTTGACCCATTCACTCAGTGAAGCAGTGGGCAGCCCACTAAGCAGGCGCCCGGGGAGCAGTGTGTAGGGACGGTACCTTGCTCAGGGGTACCTCAGGGTAGCCGTTAAGTGGATTCGAACCGCCGACCTTCCGATCATGGGGTGACCACTTTACCTACTGAGCTATCCCTGCCCCCCATTTTAAGCAACGCTTTAAAAAAAAATGCATTTTTTTTTTTTTAAAAGGGCTGTTTTTAAAAAAAAAATATTTCTTCACTCAACTTTTAAGGATTTAAGGAAGAAAAACTATCAATGAGTGTTGGCTATAGTAACAGGCTAAGAAGGACACGTTCAGCACAGCTGATGGACCAGTAAACGTTGTGCTATGCAAGCCGACTGGCCATGACAGTGTTTTCCTATAATCACATTTTTCAGAACAGGGAAAAAACAACTCCGTGTTGAGAAAATAAGTACAATCCTGCTACATTAAACTCATCTTTGACATTTTACCTGACCAGCTCAGTTATTAAGACATTAATTTATGATGCATCTTTGTTACACCCCATCCAGAACTGACATCTGTCTCACTGCATTGAACAGTTTTCTCCATAAAAGTAACAATACAAATATTGAATGAGTGGAGAATGTAAAAAATACACCTGAGTGTGCAGATTAAAGGTTTTAGAAGATTCAGCTTCCATTTTTCCCACAATACAGTAGTAGTGTAGGTGACACCATAGCTTATAGTGAAGCTGAAGCTGCTCCTCTTCCATGATTGTTCTCTCTGCACCCAGTAAAGCATACAAATGGCTGTTAAACCCTGATCTTTTGGTTGTGGGGGAAACTGGTTACATATTTGTGGTATAGACTAAAATGATTAACTGAATGTTTAGTGGAGAAGACTGTTCTTGACCTTTTAAGCTTATGAACAAAACACTAAAATTTCTGTAACGTTCACCAATATTTATATTTAGAAGTCCATTACAAAGCAGAATTGTCTACAGCCAATAAGTTCAGATCAGGCCTCAGAGCACAAGAAGAAAGAAGGTAGAAGGAGTAACAGTTAAGTTTGGCAAACATCATCCAACATAATCGTTATTACAGGCAGGACAAACTGAAGCCTTTACAGCATGTTTCCTCTTAATACCACAGATAAACGCATGATACAGCTAAGTGACGGGAAACAAGGAGTATATCAAGACACTATCAAGATAAGCTGGTATCAAAGCAACTTAGCAGAAAATGTATTAAAAGCTGTTAGGATGTGGCATTTCGCTTCTAGATGAAGATATGCTGATGGCGATAAGCGCTATTCTGTGTTAGCATGCACTGAAAAGCTGTGCCATTTCTTGCTTCCCGTCAGCCTTTCATTTTAGCACATACTTCACACTCAGAAGCCTTTCATGTGTTTTCTGCAGTATCAGAGCTTTTTGAGTTGTTTCCCCCACTCAGGTGTCCTCATGCTCTTCAACTTTACAATTTAAGAATGCATGAACTTTAAGACAAAACAGTTACCTTGTGTATTTTCACTAAAGCAATTTTTAATAATCAACCTACTTTAAATACTGTTAGATAAGATAATCTAAAACAATTTTACATAAATAAATAATAAAGTATTATTATTAATAATAATAATTAAACAAAAATATTAAAAAAATATATACATCCGTAAATGGTGTTATTTACCGATTCTTAGTTGCAAATATCATTCAACAGGGCCAGGACCTGCTAATCCAGGATAAACACAAGCACCTGTACGTTTCTACATCTACAATTAATTATCAACTAGAGCTTTAATGATAGTGATAATGATGAATGTGTAGTACGCCACCTGCCTATCTTTAAATACACCGCTGAAGGCTGACACTAGCTATGGCTGAATCTCAGTTGTGGACAAGGACAGGGTCAACTGAAGATACCACAGACCAGTATATTTAATGATGCAGCCGTAACTTGTGTTTTATATTGAATAAAAAATTCTGACCCTTAAACTTTAGATCTGTAACACCTGCTGCATCTGCTGACTCAGGCTACGTCCACACGTACCCGGGAATTTTGAAAACGCAGATTTCTCTATGCGTTTGCACCTTCCATCCACACGTAAACGGCGTTTTCAGTCACTGAAAACTGAGATTTTTAAAATCTCCTGCCAGGGTGGATATTTTCGAAAACTCAGTTTTTGCATTTACGTGTGGACGAGAAAAACTGAGAAAACTGAGAAAACGCAGCGTCAAAGGTGTGCGCCTTTTTTGACGTCACACTGTGCACCACGTTATTGTTTTGGTTAAATGAATTTCTACAATACTGTTAATTCTACTCTCTGCAGTGTTTAAATGCTTACATATACACACAGTTACTGTCCCTCCACACATACGACTCGGTTCTGCTTCTATGCCCCAGCTTTGTTTACTTTTTCCCCACCGAGGCTTCTAGACTTCTGATTGGCCAACATTTCTGCACGGTTAGGAATCTAGCGCCACCTGTTGCTTTGGCATGTTCCTAGCAGCATTTTCCTTCATTTCTGCGTTTACGTGTGGACGGGATTATTTTTTAAAACGAAAAAGAAAAATCTCAGTTTTCAAAAATACCCGTGTACGTGTGGACGTAGCCTCAGTTCATAGCGTGTGATTCACATCATCTTCATCACAGGCCATTCCTGTCTGGACACATAAGGTTAATCACTTAGAATAACTGATCTTCTGCATACTATCACCAAATGTCCTACTGTATGGATCTATCTCAGGTTTACATTAAAAGGAAAATGCATTAAATGAACTGAATTAATCTGTTGCTTCCTACTAATAAGTACATCAAAATATGTCACTTCTTCAAAATGCCGCACTTGCAAAAGGAATTATGTTGTGAAGCAGAAAAATTATCAACATTAAAAATTATTCTGAACAAATCTGTAACATTGTAATAATTATTTTACATTACACACTGATTCCAAGTTCATTGCTATAAGAATTATATAGACACAAAGCTTTCAATTTCTGACTTCATTTGAAAAACATCCTATGGCTAAAATTAAAGATAAACCTTGTAGGATCTCCTTGCAGCTGACTGGAAAGCTTAAGAGGTAATGTGATTTCAGTGCATTTACAACAAAGCGATGTCCCCGTGACTATCCAATGCCCTCAAAAATGTCCAAAGTTTATTTCAGTGAAATGCAGGGTTGAAGAGACACAGTCACTATCTGTAAATTGACACCAGATAACAAGGTTGAGTTCTAAAGTGACTTCACTCCTCTTTCTCATGTGCGTCTTTTCCCTCTTGTGACATAGATGCTATGTTCATACTGCAACTCACTGTATCCCGCCTTTGTGACCCATCTCTCAATTTGTAATCAGCCTCAACAACACAAAGCTCAAATGGAGTCACGCGACCTAGTTTGGGCTGCCATTTCTCACCACTGGCATGGTGACGATTCAGCCTTGATGTCATTTGATGGAAGCGCTGTTACTTTAGGTTATCAACATCAGCCTCTTATAAAAGAGTACAAATTTTTAGAGTACCATAATTAATTAACTTAAGCGGATGGGTATCAGCTGAATACCTGACTGCAAACTACATTGTCTGCTGCCTTCTTAATTTTTAAACACACTTTTTTTGGAAAGTCAAGCTCAATTTCACTAGTCACACGTGGGCCAGATTACTGCCAGATCTGTTAAATCAAGATATCACTTAAATAGAATCTGTCCTACAAAGTGGAGTAGACTGAAAAGACTTCAAAACGCAACACATCTCACAGTCTAAAGAAACAAACACAGTCACTGACATCCACCAGCCAGAAAAGGTTTACCAACCATTTCTAAGGCTTTGAGACTCCATTGATCCATGGTGTAAGCCATTTCCCACAAACAAACAAAAACTTCCAACAGTGGGGAACCTTCCCAGGAGTACCAGGCCTACCAAAAACACTAAAAAAATTCATTGACAACTCATCCCAGGAGGTCAAAGAAGAAACATCATCTAAAGAACTGCTGGCCACAAAAAAATAAAATCCATAGGAGAGTACAAGTACAAAAGGGTAATGTCACATTTGCCAAAAAAACCATCTTAATGATAACCAAAGCTTTTCAGAAAATAGCCCGTAGACTGAGGAGGCAAAAGGAACTTTTTGGAAAGTTAACATTCCATTTCATCTCGGTATGAACTAACAACACTTCCTCTACAGTGATGTGAAACACCCTTGCAAACATTTGCAGTTCTTGGTGTCAAAAGTGCCACACCAGCAGGTTCAGGGGAAATTCACTTTCAGATTGGGCCAGGTATGTCTAAATAGCCTTTTTCCCCATTAATAAATAAAATCATGATTTAAAAATTGCAATTTGTAATTCTCATGCCATCTATGTTTAATATTACTTTACATCATATAATAAATGATGTTCCAAAAATAAAAAAGAAAGACATCAGAAACAGGGAAAATACTTTTCCACAGCACTGTACATTGAGCTGTTAGTCACTTTTTTTCTTTATCCACTATGAAAAAAAAAAAAAACAGACTATAAAGACAGCAGAATAACACCTGACACAAACGGGTACCTCTATCTGACCACTATATTGTTTCATTACTGTGAAAGTAAGGTGTTTACAGTACACAAAACTGCAGAATATTCACTGGAATACCATTCAGGATGGCTCACACTTATTTAGCCAAGCCAGAACGCCAGCATGGGATAAAACCATTATTAGGATTAAGACAATCCTAAAGTGCAAAGAACTATCATGGCTATGAGAGTTGGAGCCCTTCTATGGCTTACATGTACATGATGAAACTCTTAAAAGAAATCTATTTTAAATTTATGAACTATGCTAGAAAATTATGAGTTTACTTGGAACATCCAACCAGTATTTCTAAAACGCTGTGATCTGTAACTATTATTGAGTTGAAATAAAAGATTAAGTTATTCTAATCTAAAGCTCAAAGGAAATGTCAGCCAAGAGTTGTGGGTACTATACAAGTTAGTTAGCAAAAGAATGACACAACAGGATAAACTCATGTACAGTAATATTAAAGAAATAACAGGGGGGTGGGGGCGGAGGTGTTGGATGTTTACCAAACCAGACCAGCTACAAGGTACAAGACCTATACCATTCTGTGATGATTCCACATAACCTCTGAAGAAGAAATACCTCCCACTCCACACACATACCGCAGATGAGCCTGCAGAACACGAGCAGGCATGTTCTGCAGATACCTAAGAGGGGTGTGAAAAAGTGGGGACCGGCCAAAAAAAAGTCAACATTTTCAGAGATCTCCTCACTCCAGTGGTAAAAAGTCAAAGACTTTCTGTTTCATTATCTGGGTGTTAATTGGCTCTCTGGTGACAAAGTTGGGACAACTACCATCTTTAGCATTTCAGAGTTCTCCCACAGATTCGCCCTCAGGATTAATATCATAATTTTTCTGCCCTTTTGTTTGTGAATACCAGTTTGAACAACAGCCACAGAAACGTTAACGTATGTAAATCAGCTATAAATTGTGATATTCTGACAATGAAATATCTCAATTTACGTAAACTGTAAGCATCACTTCTGTTTATCCTCTGGTGCAACTCTCACCTAGAACTCCTAAAACTTTCCAGGCTTTAGATCAACATTCGTCTTTGGAGATGGGCTGACACATCTGTAGGCTTTTAATATGAGGGGACAGTTGGACAAAAAGGGCAAAGTTTTAACATTAAAATGGGGAACAAAAGCATCGTCTGTGGGGACAGATGGATGCTCTGGTAGGATGGTGAATGCTAATGAGTCTGTGTGGCCAGGACAAAGAAGGCCAGCTGGGCTACAGGACAGGACGGAGTACCACCACGGACAGAGCCCTGTTTAAGACACTAAATATACACACACTATATGTTTTACCTAATATGAATAATAACTTCAAATCCTGAATTCAATGAGCTGCAGAATATAGCAATGCTGTGTGTACATTTTAATTAAATATCTGGAGTTCTATTTGTGGCCACTCTATTGTGGACAAAACAGTACGACACACTATTACAGAAAAGAAGCTATGTTAGTGGAGTCAGCAGACACTTCAGAGCCGTTTATGACACACATACACACAGGACACTTCACAAGTTACTACGAAAAGGACGTGTCACCGTAATTTATTACGAAATTTAATACCATATACGACCATAAAAGCGTCGATAAAATTTGATTTACGTTTTCCAAAACTCACACAATCTCCCCCCCCCCAAAAAAACAACTTGTGTTTGGGATTTTGTCAGTGAAAAAAAAAAAAGACGCTTATCAACCTAAACCTATGGCGCTTTCAACCTAAATCTTGAATTGTCTAAGAGATTGGTATACTGTTGTTGCCCTATATAACGTCATTACGGTAACTCGTAGCTAGTTAGCATTTTTCGATCGTAAAACTTGAGAAAAAGCAGAGAATGTGTTAGTTCATTAGGTACTTATTTAGCATAAGGTTACCACTAACTACAGAGGACTAAGGCGGCGTTAGTGGCGCTAACGATGACGAAAAGAATCAACTCCTTAGACAATTAACTCACCGAAGTTACAGTTCGTCTTAAAGCAGTCTCATGTCCCGGATGTCTTTGTTCCAGGAACAAACGCTGTTAGCCGTTTTAGACCATAAATGTCACAGTTACTTAAATGTTTACCAGGAGTTCGGCGACTTTTTATCGATTTTGTTCCTAACAAAACAACACTGAGCGAATGCTGGCTTAACCGTTTTCAAACTCAACTGCGCCTCTTAGCTATCAAGGCTACTGATTTCCGGTTAACATTTCAGAGTAAAACAACTTAACTTACTTGAATACCAAAATACTCAATACTTACTCAAATGCCAAATTGTTTTCAAGCTGAAGTAAATGCCAGTAGTATGTCTTATAAACTTGAACGTCTACTTTTAGTTTTTAGTTTACTCATAGTTAATTAAGAGAACCTGGTTATTTGAGATGGTTGCACCATTAACACTTGTTTTATTATGAAAATACAAAACCTGTACTTCCGGTTTTCTCTGCGGTCTGCGTGTGTAGCTGTGCACAAACAACTATGATTTTAGGTTTATGACTTACTGCAGCTGTTACCCCAATAAGACATCCTCTCAAATTAGTCAAATGTTTCCTCACATTAGGTCATTCAGCTAAATTAAAATCAAACTCTGAATCAGAATCTGAATACTTATTAATCCTGAGGGCAATGGTTTGGTAACAATCAATTAAAATATATATATATGAAAGACAGGAAATGTAACTGTAACTGTAACTGTAAGAAGAATGTAAACCACACAGCACAGATGACAGCACACAAGCATAAAACCTCCTGCGCATGAAATAATATATTTAAAGCCAAGAAGTCGGTAGTGAGCAAAATACGTGTCAAGTACATTCCAGGGACCTTAATCGTAAGCTGGGATAATATGTATTTAAAATGTTAATAATGTCTGTTTAAACGCCGACGTGTCAGTTATACGTTTTGGTACCTTAGGCTGCTGCGTAAACTTTTGGAAGACAGGAGTGAGTTACCAACTGGTTTATTTTGATTAACCGTCCCCAACGATGTAGAGTTCCTACAAGCTTCATCCTGTTCCTAAATATACTTTAAAAAGTTATCTTGGTAGTTGTTGTTTGGGGGTTTGTTTTTTTTAAATGTAAATAGTGTTGATTTTTTTTTTTATTAGTATTTTTTCCAGTCATGTCACAACACAATTTAAATCAGATATTATACCTAAAACATCGGCCCGTCTATTTTCTTATACCAGTTTGAGGCAGGTTAACACACAGAGACAGACAACAGATAAAAAAAA
Organism: Rhamphochromis longiceps; assembly: GCF_057381845.1. NCBI lineage: Eukaryota > Metazoa > Chordata > Actinopteri > Cichliformes > Cichlidae > Rhamphochromis > Rhamphochromis longiceps. Next base: position 7,391,787 of record NC_140562.1, read on the forward strand.
AAAACAAGTGCTGGATAAACAGAACAGCTGTAACAAGGCTGGTTAAGGTAAAACGCTGTGCTGTGCTTGTAATGGAAGAAGAGCACTGTCCAACTTTGAAGTGATCTTAGTTCCTGGAAAATGAGCCATGTTCCTTTACTGAGAGTATTGGATCTGATTTTTACAGCCTATTTTGTATTTAGGATCCCAAGGTGGAAACAGTTTCCTAAACAACAGGAACAATAGCATACACTAACAGTCATGTCAGACATTACTAACTGAGACTGAATTCAACGTTTCTTATATGCAGGAAGATTAAACTCTGATGTCACAGTTCAACCTGTCAAGGTCTAAATCATCTGATTGAAGACAACACTGATAATCTTCAGTTATGAATTTTATATGCTTTAAATTGTTATAGCATATATAGCTATATGCTCAAGTCAACCCTGCAACACAAAGCGCATGTGGCACGGCATCCATGCCATCACTAACTACAGGAAGACGACACCTGCCTGCCATGGTGACGCCTCCATACCAGATGCACTGAACAACTTCTGCACGGTTTGACGCTCAGAATGATGTGTTGGTGAGGAAGTCGAACCCCACTCCTGGACTTTCTGTCGGAGAGACCTCAGACAGTTCGGATCGGTAACAGCATCTCAACACCACTACACTGAGCACTGGAGCCCCTCAGGGCTGTGTGCTCAGCCCACTGCTGTTCACTGCTGACTGACGACTGTGCAGCAATGCACAGTTAGAGACACATCATCAAGTTCACCGATGACATGAGTGTGGTGGGTGTCATCAGCAGCTTTGATCTTTACTTTCGTCTTCTTCTGCCTTTTCCAATTCTATTTAAACAACTGACAGACAATTTGTTCTTTTTAAGCATCCTCTAAGAACATTGTGGTGCTGTGAAAATCACATAAGGATAGCATGACTGATGTTTTCTTTGATTACACAAACCTCATGCAGGAGTAGTAAATGAATAATAGCTATTGCTTTTTAAATAACTGGATATCAATGACTTTAGCTTATTATATAATATTATACAGCATATTTCTAACCAACTCAACTGTGCGGTTCAATTTCTCTTGACAGCACTTTCTTTAAAAACATAACACATTTTGGGATGAACTTAGGGCACCATGGCATCATCTAGCAGCAGATTTTTATCAAGAATGTCTTGGTATGTTTTTCCATTCATCCTTTAATTATTTGAAGTGTGACTGTAGCCTACTGCTGCTGAAATACTGAAAAACAGACACCATCATGTTCCCACCTCCAAAATTCACTGTTGATGCAGACTGAGCAACTTTCTGCTGGATGGTTTAACTGTCTGGATTTTGGCCAAATGTATAATTGCCAGATTCTGATCCACTCTTCCTTTCCTGGTCCTCGTTGTGAGTTGTTTTTTTTTTTTTTTTTAAATCATAGAAGCTGTGCAATACTGTACAGCAGATTAATGGGACAGCACTGCAGATGCTTTAAAACCTGCCATAGAATCCTCTGGTTCTTCAACATTAAAGTAATCCAGTGACAGTTATGCGTATTTCCACTGCTGTACAGCAAACAATAACTGTTAATAATTAATTTTGCAAACTTTATTTTTCAAACTGTAAACAAATACGGTTTAAAAGAGCACTTCATAGCTGCATAAGAGTAACTCAGATTAACCAAGTAACCTAAAGTGTCCAGCTATCATATAAGGACCCCGTCCTACTTTGGGCTCCGCCTCCACATAACTTCATACGCGCGCGGGTTATTGAATTTACGCGCGAGGAATTTAATTCCGCCAGTGAAATGCAATTATTTGCTCAGATTATTATTATTATTATTATTATTATTATTTGCTCGTGCATTTGTTGTAACATAAATGTCATTCCATATTTGTCTCTTCTGGTTTCTCACCCATCTAAGGGGCTCATCATCTCTGCCAAGTTCTAGTTAAAAGAAGAACAACTTAATTTGAATGCTTAATAGGACTGTATGTTACAATCCTTAGAGTAATTAGCACAATCCTTGAGTGGGTTGGAAGCGGGGGAAGCACTCGAACTAATTCGAAGTTCCGACGCATCATGTTTCATTTCATCATTTCCTTGTTCTAACGCTTTTGGCGGCACGTTTTCCCACAACCATCTTCTTCACCGCGTTTTCATTCATCCATCCAGGGATACCCAGAAGAAGACGTTGTTCGACTCGCAGGTCAGCTCCGACTCGAGTGCTTTGTTTTTATTAGCTTGCTTCAACACAGCGTTTGGCTTTTGGATGTTAATTGTCGGTTTGGTTTATATCGCATAAAGAATCGGAACACGTGTACTTGTTACTACTTAATGTATCGGTTACTCGTCTTTTAACTTGCTGGGTAAATTTAAATTCATCAAAACAATTAAAGTTGGGGTTAATTAAACTCAAACGCAGCTTCCGTCGCTAGAATAACGAGACACATATATTTATTCAAAGTTAATATCACTTTAATGATCCATCCTCTAAAGTTTCTTTAGTCAGGCAGTTGTTACAGATATTTAAAAAAAACAGCAATATGCTTTAATCCGTTGAACATGTATTATGTTCCTTTCAGTAGATTAAGAAATAAAGTAGAATAATGTGATAAGACAACATGTGGAGATGTGACGTTAAACCATATTAATGACGCAAGTCGATGTCTCACAGCCAGTCTCGGATGGACAAACCCTGCGGCATGGGGTGGCATGTGCCACACTACAATGATGTCTTGCCACCCTAGTTTTGCATATGACAGTGTTGTTTATTAAAATAAGATAGCATTAACACCTTTAACTACAGTTAACACGAAATATAAATTCTCAAACTGAACATATTGCATAGCGTTACCCCCCACCCCTCCATCATTAACACGTGGTTCAGCCCCAATAGTGCGGACAGATGTTGTGCCAAAAAGTGTTGCCTGCCAAAAACTGATTTCCAATGTTTCCGTGTGTTTTTTATGTGTAATATCTTTACGTATGTTGGTAAATAGACTTCAGTGAACAAGGTTTACAACAGGGTTATATATAAAATTTATAAATTACCTGTTTGTCAAGTATCCTTATAACTCTGTGTTATTGTACTTACATTATAACCAATCCGGTCCTTTTTGTCCACTTGATTGTTACAGGGATGTTGTTTGTGGCCCATGATTACTTGATGTCATTCACGAGGGTCAATTTTGACACATGTTTTACATATTATAGACCAACAACTTATTTATAGCATTTTAAATATGAGCAATCCGTTTTTGTCAAATACGGGAAATCAGTTTTTGGCAGGAGATCACTTTTATCCCTGTGGTGTTCTCCTCTGTCTTGTGGCAGACAAACAAATTTTTACAGTCACAAATAATTTGTGGGGCAACTTATTGTGACACCTGACTGTTCTCTCATTTGAGTTATACTAGTATTTTTAAATGGTTGTACAAAAGAAACAAGAACAAAAAAAAGTTTCTGTTCCTGCAGTCAACAGAGCATTTACTCAGTCAGTACATGTGATGGAAACACATAATTTTAATCATTATTAAGGGTCTTCTATTGACATCCGCAGAGACGTGACAAACTATCAGGATGTCGAATGAAAAGAGTGCACCTGTTGACCGGTGAGTCTGATTCCTAGAGATATACACACATCTAAAAGAATCCTCCTTTACATTGGAGGATTCTTTTACACTGGTTGGCGCTTCTTCTCACTTGTATTTTGTTTTCACAGCGGACAGGCTGTGGCCCTGATTATCTTTGTGCTCGGTCTAGGAACTCTGCTGCCCTGGAATTTTTTCATCACAGCATCTAAGGTTTCATGTTCACGTCATTTTCCACATTTTTAGCAGCAGATTCTTTACTCTAAATTGAGACCATCTTGACTATCGTCTATCCCTGTATCACATGTTAGCACTGTTAACTTTGAAAATGGATTGTGTAGGTAGGCAGGTCAGTTTGTTTCAATGTATACATTTTAATTAAATGATTTTATTATTAAAATAATGAAATAATGATGATTTTACTTAAAAACTGCTTGTATTTTATTCTTATTTAGGATTTTCATGATACACTACTGAGAAGAAAATAAGTTAAAAAAAACATGTCTGCAATTTTGCACAGGGATTCAAATCATTCTTGTTCTTTCTGTGTTTATTCTGTTACTTGAATCTTATAGCATGTACAGTATGTCCTTTTATAGTAAATTGCTTTTTTTAATCTTCCTCTTTAAGTATTTCAATGAACGTCTCAACTCAACTGGCACATCAGGAACTTCTCCCAAAGACTATAGCTATGACAGCTGGATGGCTTTGCTTTCCCAACTGCCACAGCTGCTGTTTACCCTTCTCAACTCTTTCCTGTATCAGCGGTGAGTGTTAAGAGCACTAAAACTGCTTGAATGGCTCTTCTAGATTAAGTTTGAGTCACAAGAACAAGACCTTTAAAGTTTTTAAATCTCTGACACTTTGGCTTCAGGTATCCTCTGATACCAAAGTGAAATAAATAAGCTGTAGTTATTACTTTGAAGAAGAGGCCATGTATCACTCTTTATGTGTAAGACAACATCATAACCATAATACAAAGATGCAATCTAATTTCCTAACTTTGTAAAAGGATAAAGATAAGAAATAAATAGATCCAGAAACATAAATTTACTGAAATGTTATGAGTGACCCTAGTTTCTCATGCAATGGCAACATAACATGTTCATTTTAATAAATGCTTTCCAGCAAGTATTACACTGACTGTAACTACAGTGAAATCCAAGACACAGTGAGGGAAAGCATTTTGGTCATCAGCTTTTCAGATTTTTCATTGCACTTTTTCATAGTGGACTATTACAAACACAGAATAGATGCTGCCGCAAATTCTTCCAGACTTGACCCTTGACCCTCCCTCCATGATGTTAGCGTTCCAGGTGCGCTGTTGCAGATGGGTGGGACAGTAACAACAAAGAATTTACATTCATTGAGTTTTTGAATTAGAGTTAATTATATGATTAATGTATTTATTTGTATTTGTTTTGCTTTAAGCAGTAGCAGTAGTAGTAATGTTAATGTTTTTTTCTTTAAACTGACTGAATGAACGAGCACATCTGCTCCAAATCTCTGTAATGTTGTTAGGAATTACTGCAATAGTCTGTAAGCATAGCTGGCTGGTACTGACAGAAATATGATGTCAATGTTAATAAAAGTTGAACCAAGCTGTCCTTAGTGGACAGGACAGGACCAGGTTTACCTGAAAACTAAAGAGTCTGATTATCTCCTCTGTTATCTGATGGTAATGAAGACATGTCTCTGTGCAGCGTGAGGGAGCGTGTTCGTGTGCCCTTCAGCCTGGTCGGCATCTTCCTCCTTTTCTCTCTCACTGCTGCTTTGGTCAAGGTCCCCATGGAGCCGGACAACTTCTTTTCCATTACTATGGCAACCATCTGGTTCATCAACAGTAGGTTCACTCAAACGATCCCATGACTGCAGTAACATTTTTACAGCTACAGATGAACTATGTAGCAGCTGTAAAATGTTTGTATCAGATCCCTAAATGTTACATTTGGCACTGGCAAATCACAACGTAGTTCAAACATTAAATTGTAAATACTTTTCAGGCTTATTGTCTTTATCAAAAATATGCCAAGAATTATAGTCTAAGTATATATATGTGTATATATATATGTGTATGTATATATATGTAGACTATAATTATAGTCTAACTAATCATGTACCTTGTGTGAGTGCAGTGTGCGGAGCAGTGCTGCAGGGCAGTCTCTTCGGTATGGTGGGCCTCTTACCCCCTCGTTACAGCACTCTGTTCATGAGTGGTCAGGGCCTCGCTGGGATCTTTGCCGCCTTAGCCATGCTCTTCTCTATTTTAGGTAAGCATTGATCCTCCTCACAGGCAAAATGTATTTATTTTTTTATTTCATCGTTAGTAATTTAAATATACCAGTATCACACTGTAAAAAATGTAAAATTACTGGAGTTTGGAGGTGTAAATGAAGCTGTTTGCCTGCAGGTAAATCAGATCAAAGCTCGGCTGCACTGGGATACTTCATAACACCCTGTGTGGCTACTCTGGGGACTCTGGTATGCTACCTGCTGCTGCCACGCCTGGTATGGAGACGCCACATAAAATCACTATCACAAAAGGACATGAAAATGACTGTTTTGAACTGAACTGAAAAATCTGTGTCATATATTAACTAAAAAAATGAATTGAATCATGTCAGTGGAAGAAAAGCCACATTACAGTCTTCTGAAAATGTTGACTCCTCTGCAGAAGTTTGCTGATTTCTATCTGAACAGACATCAGCCTGATAAAGTGGAGGAGGTCTTCCTTGAGAGCACAGGTTGGTTCTCATTAAGTATAATGAATAAAAATATGATTTCTTTCAGCGTTATGTTAGATAGCTGACATGTTAGCCGAGCTACGTTCAGTGTTAATGAGGCTTACAACTGATTCTTTTGATTTTTCCTTTCAAAGAAAAAAATAAAAAGGACCTGGAGGCAAACGGGAAGCTCAGTAAGCAAGAGGAGAATCAGGAACATTCCTCAGTCCTGGCTGTCTTTAAGAAGGTGAACGTTAGCTTTGGTGTCCATTTTTTAAACTTCTTCTGCTAGCATTGACTAAACCCCTCAAACCTCCTCTGTTGATCACAGTAACATGTTTTAAACTGTTTAGACTTTTGCCTACATAGAGACATACTGGTCCGCGGCTCCAAATCTAACAACCCAAAATTGTTATGATGGCGCAGTCTAATGTAATAGTGGAAGCTGGCTCTGAGAGGTTGTACAAAGTCTTCTATCAAAGAGCTGATACACTTTTGCTAACCTCAGATGAAAAATGTTCCTCGTGTAGTCCTGGAGCTTATCTTCACACGCGTTCCCAAATGCCTCCTTACTGGAATCACTGACTAACACCTTCCTGTGTTTCTCAGATCTGGCTGATGGCTCTGTGCGTGACGTGTGTCTTTGCTGTTACCCTGTCGGTGTTTCCTGTCATCACAGTGCGAGTAAGGACTGTCTACGACAATGCTGAATGGGGTAAGACATCATTACAGCATTACTGCAGACTACAGAAGCATCTGGTTGACCATATGACTCCAGAGCAGGTTATGTGTTCAGCACAAGTTTGTGTAATGGTCTAACCAAGTTAAAGAGAAAGAGAAACCCTCAGGCCATTGAAAACTTTCTGCAAAAATTCCTCGCTCACCGATGAATTCTTCCTTATAGTCCACCCTCTGCTTCCTCTTCCTAACAGACAATGTGTTCACCTGTGTCTGCTGTTTCATTGTTTTCAATGTCATGGACTTGGCCGGTCGCACAACCCCATACATCGTCCAGTGGGTGAGTCTGCAGCCTGCTTTCTTCAAACATTTTTGTTTCTAAGATAGAAATCAACAAACCAATCGAATATTGTTTCGTGAGGACTGGAGGTGTTTTTTTCCACTTCAAAGGATTCCTGTGGAAAACGGCCTTTACTGAAGGATTTCAATAAATACCATTTTGATTATGAAAACAATAAAAAGAAATGTTGTTTTAGTATTGGAATTTTTACAGTGTCCATAGTCTAAATATATTACTTAAATAGTTTGATAGCATCGTTATTAGTTATTAGTTATTTACAGTTACATGTGTCCACATTATAGACAATATAAGCACGGTTATTTTGTTGCATGGTTATTGTGATGTGAAACAATAACAGATGAAATCCACAAACTTTATAGTTTAAAGTCCAGACTTTTGACACAAGTTGAAACTGAGACTCAGTGAGGCTGCGTCTTGCTGCTAGATCATCTTAAATCATGTGATTTGGAAATGCAGGCGTGTCTACTGACTCCAGAGGACTGATAGCTGAAATCCACACAGCACTCATTGAGTCATTATGTTACACGTAATCTGACTTTGAAGTTGCGATGTTACAGATAACTTCAGCGACTGATTTCTGTATGTTTTTGTGCAGCCGTCGAAGGAGAGTCGTTGGTTTCCTGCCGTCGTGTTTTCTCGCCTGGTCTTCATCCCTCTGGTCATGTTATGTAATGTCCAGGACTCTAAACTAACCGCCGTCTTCCGCCACGACTGTGCCTTTGTCGTCATCATGGCTCTGTTCGCCTTCTCGAATGGATACCTGGCAAGCCTCTGCATGGCCTACGCTCCACAGTGAGTCCTCAACAGACCCCAATTTAAAAAAAATCCCTCTATAGGATATAAACTGCTCTTTAATGATGTGACTTAGTTTGTGTGCTAACACGTGAAAACTTCCACAACTTGATTACAATGAGGCAGATGTGATGGAGCTTGAAGCACAAGATAAATCAATACTTTACTGATCCCACGAGGAACGTGATTGTGTTACAGCAGCAGCATAAGGTCAAAGTGCCACAGGTGCATAGTGAGGGACTTTTACTGTGTGAGAGTGAGAAGAAAATCTCTCTATAAAACAGTAATCTAAAATAAAAAATAAGAATGAGAAAATTTCCATTGGAGTTTTATTTGATTTGTTTGAATATTTAAATTAAATTAAGCGTTTGTACCTGAAAGTAGGTGAAAACTGAATCCTTGCTTCACTTTAACAAACTCAAGAATTACAGACAGAAGAAGCCAGTCACAGCTCCGAGTCCCCACATGTTGGGCACATGAGCTACACATAAAATGTAACATGGGATTTATTTCAGCCGAAATAAAGAAATAAATCTGCCAAAGGTGCAGACCGCCTACTTTATATGGCACCTTATATGTATGTTACCACTGACTGAGAACACTACACCCACTGACACATGCACACCATTCCTGTGTTTCTTGTGAAACATGTCATTCAAGTCACAGACTTCAGTGGAACAAAACAAAGACATTCAGCACAATTTTCTGGCTGAACAAAACCCAAGAAGAAGAAGAATGTCTTGTGGCACCTAGTGGCTGGATGGTGCAACTGCAAAATCTTTTGGTGTGAATTTTGAACAGGGTCAGGGAAAGTTCCCTCTAAGCTGCGCACGTGCGCACTGCTGACACGGTCTCTGCGCACAGAAAATCTGTGTTGTGCACAAAAAAGAAAAAAATTTAACCGGAATTGAAATTAAAATTAAAACTTTAACAATTCTGTTTTGCAGTGTTAGTAAGTGACTGGCTGCTCCCATATGGTAAATGGTAAATGGCCTGTATTTGTATAACGCTTTACTTAGTCCCTAAGTACCACCAAAGCGCTTTACACTACATTCAGTCATCCACCTATTCAGACACACATTCACATACTGGTGATGTCAAGCTACATTGTAGCCACAGCTGCCCTGCGGCGCACTGACAGAGTATGGGATTAGAACGATGCCACCTTATCCCATAGTCCAGCCAATAATGTGATTCACATTCGTATATACGCAGCTAATCAACGTTGTTGACAGGCTATGACAGCGTCCTTATGTGCTGACACCGGTGTTTTAGCTAGCAAAGCGGCGTGGCTGATGTGGAGTGAAGCCACGGTCATGACAACATGTACAATCTTTGGAGATGTGAGCAGGACAGACGGAACAATTGGTGGAAAAAGTGTGGACTTTATACCAGTTTTTAAATTGTGTTGATCGGCCACATAAAACCAGAGTTATGATAAAAAAATATCTGCAATGTTTGGTTTTCTTCCTGAATACTGTCGTTGTTTATATTTACTGCGGGAAGAAACGGTAAAAACGACGTTTTATAAGGAAAACACTCGAAAGCCTGTGAGCAAAGACAAAAAAAAAAACAAACCCTTTCCTATTGGTCGAAAAATGTACCGTGTCAACCAATGAAAAAATGATATGGCAACAGTTGTTTAGGAAGGGGGAAAGTTTTAGGGGTGACGGCGGTGTATTGCGACGTTTAGCGCAAATCTTGTGTAGTTAGTGTGTAGTTAGTGTGTAGTGTAGTCAGTAGTTTTATTGTGTGTGTCAGAACAACGAGGCGACTGCTGAATGTTACAGGTGTTACAGCAGTGATACATCTCCTGCTGTCAGGCCTGCAGGTATCAGGCTGTTGTTCTCCTTCATCTCATAGTGGACAGAAATTATTTTTTGGAGTGGCACAAATAATTTGTGTGGATTCAGATTTGATGCAGAACAGCTGATTGTTCTGTAGAAAGTTTGAAGTGTTTATTTAAAAAACGCCTTGGCTGCATTTTTAGGTAAACAGCTGCAAAAAAATTTGCTGTTTGCAAAACTCAGTTACTTTTTTGAAGAAGTAACTATATAATTAATTGCCCAACATTGGTCATTATATACTGTATTTTGCAGACAGAGTTACAGGACTCTCTCCCAGACCACAGACTCATAATACAAGTCACAGCTTTATAAAAAAGAAAGAAAGAAAGAAAGTTGTGTTTTCAAAGTTGGAGTTCAAGTTATTTTTACTTCCAATTGTGTTCGCATACTACACAGGTCATGAACAAGATTTTTTTTTTAATTTTCATTGTAAGTGGGGCTAAAGCACTTAATTAAAAGTAGTCTAACATAAATGTAAATGCTGTAATTTGATTACTTTATTAAACCATGTAACTTGGATGGATTCGATGCCTGCGTGACCACAGTGCACACGTCTGCTGTTGCTCACAGTGGTCCAAGTGTCCGCTCAGGGAGTTTGTGTGTTCAGGGATCCCTGAAACCCTCCACCAGCCCTACTGCAGAACAAAAAGCAAACTAGGATACATTTATAGGAAGTAAATAAGGTACTTTAACTAATAACTAAAAAATAACAAACTGCTGCACAATAATTGAGAGAAAACACATCCCAAATGACAAAAAACTTTCAACAATGAATACAACAAAAACAGACTAAACACAGGGGAAAAAAGGAGACCAACACTGAACTTTATCAGGCATTAACAAGAGAGGGAAGAGAAAGGCAACAGGGAGGAAACAGAAAGCCACATGAGGTTTTAAACCTTCAAAATAAAACAGGAAGTAAACCAAAGTAATACAGGCAACATGAAGACACAAGCACTTCACTTGTACTGATGGTTTGTGAAAAACTTTCATGTGTTTTTGTTGAAGAATAAATGAAAAAGATGAATCGACTTCTCTGTGTGTTGTGTTCACTGTACTGGATAGTGTTGTAACTGTGTGTTTTCGTCTCCTTCAGGTTGGTGCGGTGTAAGGATTGCGAGACAGCTGGCTCTTTGATGACCTTCTTCTTGGTCCTGGGTTTGGCTGTGGGAGCATCGTTCTCATTCCTACTAGGAAAACTGGTTTAAAGGTAGTAGGAAAACTGTATATCTGACATTTGATGACATATTGTTATGAAAAGTGTAAAAGCACTTGATGCTTATCCTGTTCTTAGTTATATGTTATATCTTATATGAGACACAACGACAACTCTATATAAAGTACTGAGCTGTCCATTTGTTGCACTGGCATTTTAAAGTAAGCCATGCAGGATTTCTAAATGAATGTTTTACTCTTTGTAATACAGAGTAAGTATTTCAGTCTCAGGTAGGTGCTGGCATTATTTTACGTGATTTGTGTCACATTGAATACTTCATTGGAAAGGGCAATTCATTTGAGAGACATTGATCAATGCAGCTAAAATAAATCATTTCTCTCTTGTTTTTTTTTAAAATATTAATTAATGGGACCTTTTATATCTTTTCTTTACACGACTGTATTTATCTCTCAGTTTTTCAGTGTTTTTTTAAAAATATTAATGTTTTTTACCTGAAGACAGTTTAAAAAAAAAACTTAAATTAAATGAACTATAAACTTTTTCACTGCTTATTTCTGTTTTTGTAATTTTTATACGTTGCAATAAATGTTTTTTTTTTTATGTATGTTCAAACTTTTAATAAAGGCTTGTTCAAAATGGTTTCCCATTCTTGTTTTATGTCACAGTTTTTACAAATTGATATATTTGCCTTTGTATCAAAATGTCAAAGTATCAGTGAGTCCAGTTTTTGTATATTTGCATGACCTGGCAGTTCAGTACATCCCATCCTGCCTTAGTGGTATTAGTCATAGTTGGGGCATTACTCTGTCAATTACTCTGATTACAGGCCTCATCCAACTTATGTGATCCAACCTGTCTAAATGGATGGATGGGTGGAATTTTTTAAATAGGGAAATTCTATAAAAAAACGTACTGGCGTAGGGAACCACGGTGGTGAGGTGGTTAGCACTGTTGCTTCACAGAAAACTCCACCCTCTGAAGTTTGGATGTTCTCCCTGTGAATACCCTGAATTCATTAAGTGGAACAAGATGGATGATGGGATGTATGTTAACTCTCAAACTCTACAGCCACAACCAATCAATCCCCAGCTCCTACAGTCCATGTGTATGCAAGATACATAACCTTCTCTGCCCCTCATGCATCCATCAGGGTTTGACTGTGTGTGTGGGGAAAAAGTGTTTATGCATAGATGAAAGCACTGTATGAAAGTGTGTGACTGAGGAATGAGCCTTGTAGTAGAAAGGCCCATTTACTGTGTTAACTGAACCCTAACACTAGATGGATTTCTAGAGACCTGGTGGATGCTAAGGTTCTAGAATACTGCAACAACAAACACTGATATGTGCTGAAGGAAAACCCACTTGATAGCATTCACTTTACCAAATTACCTTATAGACTGTGTATTATTTTGTTTCTCTTTGTACCGATTTTCTCTCTGCGTTTTAATAACTTGTGCGCATTTTTCATCTCTTTATAGTCATTTTGTTTCTGTGAAGATGTCTGAAATGTTGTTGCATTCATTATCTGTAGTTTTAAACGTCACTGTAGCCATTTTGTCATTTTCCAAAACAGTTTGGATGCTGCATAAAATGTGTCAGTCAAAACAGCATGTACTGATTTGAAAATCTCATAAACCCACATTTTATTTAGGTTGTAGCTTTTCCTGCTGTTGCTTTGTACTGTTCTGGTTGTATGTCATTCCTTCAATTCATACACTAACATATGCACAGTATCACATTTTCATTCTGGTTAGAAGGGGTGGAGCTTCTTCACATGTGAATATCCCTGCTAGCTTTGTTTCTGTTATTACAGCAAATCACTGATAAGTATCTGTTTAGTGTAATCAGAAGAAACTGTAGCTACCAACAGATGCTTTCATGTGGTGCCCAGCATGTAGAACACGGTATGCAGCGAGTGCACTGTAGCCTCTTGTTCTAAGGCTGCTTGCATTTCCCGTTTCCTGCAGCTCAGCCCATTCCTGTGACTCCATGTCCTCTGCTTCCTCCCATTCTTTGATTCTTCATTTGTGACTTCAGAAAAGTCACAACAAGAAGTGTTTCAGTATTCTCTAAACCACATTAGAAATGCAATTTCAGGCCCACAGACAGGTAAAAATAAGCTCCACAGCTCGGCTGCAGACACTGTGAGTATTTATGGATTGAGTCTATTCTTTATATCTTGATATCTCAAATGGGATAGGAACACTGATTGTATCCGATTAAAAACTATTGTGTATCTAAAGGTAGTAACAATTAAGATAAGTCTAGTGGTTCTGTTTGTATTTGGCCTCATGCACTGTCCTACTGTAGAGCTTCAAAAATATATTCCCCTTGAAAAACAGTAAAAATATTTGTTGTTTGTCTTTATTTTTAATGATGCTCTCAATTTGAGAATTACTGAGTGATGGACGAATAGATTTACAGCTCAAAGTCAAATCAGTTTTATTGTTTGTTTTTTAAATCGTGATTTCTTCTGTGCACTTGAGTTGTTTTACTCTGCATATCTATATTCTGCATTGTATTAACAAATATAGAAATGCAGACCAAGTTTGATTACCTGGTTTAAGAAACATTTCATGGGGCGCCGTTTGTAAAGTGAAACATGCTGAAATTAACGGCAACATTTTTCCACATTTAGCTCAAAACCTTACAAAAACATATTTTTTCGAGTAATTTTTTACAACATTTAGTAAAATATTTGTAACTTTTCATCAAATGTTAAATATTAAATCTAAATATTATATTTAATAATATAAATATTCAGTGGACAGCTGACACGGCACACCACCGAACAAATGTATCTTCTCCCGCTGAGCTTTTGCGTGAACTCTGCACTTTATCCTCAGACATGAAGGTAAATAAATTGACTGCATTCTTTCAGGCACTTTTTTCGAGAATTCTTGGCAGTATGAAAAATATGAGACTTGTAAACTTGAAGCTTTTGAAGTAAATAAGACATATTGTATTTAATTTGCTGTGCTTGAAGCGGATTTATTTTATTTTGCCTTAAGTTGTAGCCTCACAATGAGCGCACTTGTTAGAAACAGGAAGGCATGCAGGGCAGCTGATTATCAAAAATGTGTGTGTGTGTGTGTGTGTGTGCTGAGATTAAGCTTTGCGTCACTGTTCATTCAGCGACCAGCAGACAAACTGGATCTGCAGCTTATTTCTTTGCTTTTTGTTCCCTTCAGGTTAACATGGCTGAAACACACAGTTTGACAGCAGCGCAGGGCAGGAAGGTAAGTGACCACAACGATGAAGCAGAGAGGGGACACAGAGACGAAGCAGGCTGACAAACTACTTCATTACTTTCCGTTTCTGATTTCGATCTATTTCTCAGGTGGCTGTTTAGACACAACCTAAGCTTTCTTGGCTTTGAAAACTATCAACCTGTTCTAGTACAGGTAGTTTTAAAATGGCAGAAGTAAAGCGACTCTTCCGCTTAGAGCCACCAAAATAAAGGCCCAGTGTTTGCTTGTTTTTTAAATAAAAATAAACACACGCGCACAAAGAAAGAAAAATAAAACTAATACAATCAACTTAAGTCTTATATCGAAATTATATTATGGTTATCCCATATTCCAACTTTACTTTTCCAATATCAGTTCTTGAGCAAGTTAATAATTGGTTTAACAATACGCGTAGAAGGGTTGATGGTCGTGATAGAAGATTCAGCTCCGGTCTGTAAAAATACTCACTTCATTCTTTTCTGGTAAATTATAAACTGCGCTGGCTTATAACATGAAAAATAAATTCATCCGCTGCCTTTCAAGTCTGTGAATTTCACCTAAATCAACTGAACATGTAAATTGCTCGTAAGTGAGCTTCTGATTTGTTATTACGAAGTTTGTAGCACGAGTTCAAATCTGAAGCTTATATTTTGAAGGTCAACTTCAACTCAAATAGCTTCCTGCCTTGTTCACGCTTTGAGGGCACGTGATCAAACTGTGACCTATGCTTTGACTTCATTCGGCCAGCAGGAGTGAAGTAAATACCAAGCTTTCTATTGTAAACCGAAATAATTGTCTATGTAATTGTGATGTATTTATTGTCACGCTATCTATCTATCTATCTATCTATCTATCTATCTATCTATCTATCTATCTATCTATCTATCTATCTATCTATCTATCTATCTATCTATCTATCTATCTATCTATCTATCTATCTATCTATCTACACTTCCGGTGAAGTTGCAATCATTTTTTTTGCTTCCTTTCAGAAATGGAATTTACCACAGAGAGGTGGGACTGAGCCTAGAAAAGCAAATACTGACCCTCCTGACAGAGACACTGAGAGAAAACTGGTAATGTCACATGAATATCAAGCAAACACACTTTGATGTGAAGGCTGCAAGTAACAAAATAAAACAAAACTATTTCATCTTTGATGGAAATTTAAAATGTAAAGTTTGTTATTTTAATCACAAATAAGCTGTGCATCATGTCAATAACAGTTACATTATTAATAGCTTATTAATCAGTTTCAGTGTAATAAATAAACACAATATATTTGAATTTCATGTCATTTCATGTCAGTTCAAATCAATTCTATTTATACAGCGCCACATCACAACAACAGTGCTTCATATTGTAAGGTAGACCCTACAATAATACATACGGTGAAAAACCCAACAATCATATGACCCCCTATGAGCAAGCACTTTGGCGACAGTGGGAAGGAAAAACTCCCTTTTAACAGGAAGAAACCTCTGACAGAACCAGGCTCAGGGAGGAGCGGCCATCTGCTGCGACCGGTTGGGGTGAGAGCAGGAAGACAGGATAAAAGACATGCTGTGGAAGAGAGACAGAGATTAATAACAGATATGATTCAATGCAGAGAGGTCTGTTAATACACAGTGAGTAAGAAAGGTGACTGGAAAGGAAAAACTCAATGCATCATGGGAATCCCCCGGCAGCCTACGTCTATTGCAGCATAACTAAGGGAGGATTCAGGATCACCTGGTCCAGCCCTAACTATATGCTTTAGCAAAAAGGAAAGTTTTAAGCCTAATCTTGAAAGTAGAGATAGTGTCTGTCTCCTGAATCCAAACTGGAAGCTGGTTCCACAGAAGAGGGGCCTGAAAACTGAAGGCTCTGCCTCCCATTCTACTTTTAAATACTCTAGGAACAACAAGTAGGACTGCAGAGCGAGAGCGAAGTGCTCTAATAGGGTGATATGGTACTACAAGGTCATTAAGATAAGATGGGGCCTGATTATTTAAGACCTTGTATGTGAGGAGCAGGATTTTGAATTCAATTCTGGATTTAACAGGAAGCCAATGAAGGGAAGCCAAAACAGGAGAAATATGCTCTCTCTTTCTAGTCCCTGTCAGGACTCTTGCTGCAGCATTTTGGATTAGCTGAAGGCTTTTCAGTGAGTTTTTTGGGCATCCTGATAATAATGAATTACAGTCGTCCAGCCTGGAAGTAATAAATGCATGAACTAGTTTTTCAGCGTCACTCTGAGACAGGATATTTCTAATTTTAGAGATGTTGCGCAAATGGAAAATGTTCAATATGTGCACTGAATCTGGTTAGATACCATATTTCTAAGATTGTCAGGGCCGAGTACAAATAACCCCAATTTAATCTGAATTTAGAAGCGAAAGTTAGAGGTCTTTATGTCTTTAAGACATTCCTGCAGTTTAAGTAAATGGTGTGTGTTTTCTGGCTTCATGGACAGATAGAGCTGGGTGTCATCCGCACAGCACTGAAAATGTATGCTATGCCTTCTGATGATACTGCCTAAGGGAAGCATGCATGATGTATAATATAATATAAAATGTGTATTTTTCTATTTATTTTGCAGTGGATCTTGTAAAATTTTTATTTTTATCCAATTTACACTTTACTTAGAAAACATTTTGGAAATAAAGTAACACTTTAGCCTTTTCTGGTCAGATTATGCTACCATTTACACAGTGACTGCCCTACAATATATAGTGCCTGGAGGTGACTGTTGTTGTGATTTGGTGCTACAGAAGTGAATTTAATTTTTTCAACAAAAAGCACATTTGTATTCTTTCTGTTTTGTCTTAAACGTTTTCAGCTTTATTCTTGAATTCTCAGTAATTTTTGTAATTTTATTGTACCATATATTTCCATTAGATTCATCCAAAATTATTTAGGCTCACCACTTGCTTGCCTTTTGATTTTTTAGTTTTTAACTTTATTATTTAAATCAAATTTAATTAACTGTGGTTTTTCAGCATTTTGTTGCTCTATGCAAATGCTTGTGTGTGCAGGCAGTTCCTTTCAGAGGTCGTATCCCAGGAGGAATGCAGCTGGGGAAAAGGATCATAGTGATTGGTACTGTGAATCCCCATCCTGATAGGTAGAAATGTTTTGTGTAATTACTGACTTTCCATCCTTCCCACAGTATTACCACATTATATACGAGATCCTTCTTCCCTCCATACCTATTCCTCTAAAATTATTTAATATGAAGGCAGCATGAGCAGAGTGTTACAGCCCCTTTAAGAATGTTGCATCATAGACAGTGTAGTCTGTGCTGCAGGGGGAATGTGTGGGACAGCCCCTCCTGTTGTGTGCATGTGAGGGCGAGGGAGGGAGAAAAAGGAGGGTCAAAAAGTACGAGTTGCTACTGATGAGAAACGGAAAATGAAAGCATGTAAATATAATAATAACCACTGCAGCCAGTGCAGAGTGCCCGATGAGTTAGTTAAGCATGAGAAAAACAATTGTGCTTACATCTGCAGTTTTGTCTTGTTATACAATATTTAAAATAAAAAAACTACATTTTTGGAAATATTTGTGGATGTTTTCTTTTTTGTTCTGATTGAATACTTAAGCATTCCAGCAGTGGCCCCTAGCAGCTCTGAGTTTGAGACAGCTGCCTTAAAGACTTTTGAAGTGAATGCTGAAGAAATGTTATCTAGACAGAATTTAAAACAGGTCTCTGTGACTTTGAGGGGTGAAGATGGGCTTAAAGTCAGTGACATCAGTATGGTAATCGCCTCTCCTACAGAGATTTCTCCATTATTCAAGTCCAAAACGATGCCTGATTGTAGGATTCCCTTTTGAGAAACCACCGCATATAAAATTCATTTATTATGTGATAATCTAAGGAAAGGTGTGGCCAGATTCATACTGTATATCCATCCCCCTGTTAGGTTCTACATTGCCCTGACATGTGGTTGTGGCACATCCAGGGAGCCTCCACCTGATGTGGCTCTGGAGATGTGTGTTCGATTCAAGGACAGACAAGTGCTACGAAGAGCCTGCATGTCTGGATCCTGGGGAGATGTTGACAAAGCTGTTCCTTTTTTCCCCTTCATCAGAGACCAGCCCTTCAAGGTACCATAAACTTGTTGATACTGTAATGGCATTTATGAGTTTATGCTATACATATAAATTACATGTGTAGAATATGTTAGTGCAAAATAGAGTACATTCCATGGATATGTTATTGTTACCGAGTGATTTTGGGTGTCATAAAATGATCGGCAATAACAAGGAGTACACGAATGAATGGCAACTACTCAGTGCACACCGCTCCTGAAAGAAAAAGACTGTAAAATTAACTAAACATTCCCTCTGTCCTCACAGATTGAGATTCGGTGTGAACAAAGCAGATTTCGTGTGTTTGTGGATGGCCAGCAGCTGTTTTATTTTCACCACAGAGTGACATCACTCAAAGACATTGATACCTTATGGATCAAAGGTAGCATCATTATCTCCAAACTGGGTTAAGCAGTGTCCCTGCTCAGCAGGAGGTCTCGGATTTCAGTGTTATTTGCACTGTGTGTATTCACTCCAGGCGTTCTGGTACCAGATGATGCTGGTACAACAAAACAAGATTTACAAATGTCCATATTAGTGTGTGATTAATAGTTTCTGATGTTCAGAAATGCATTGTGCGTTCTACAAACAAATGTTAGTTTAAATGAAAGTTAAAACTTTAATAAATTCAGATTCCACATGAATGGACTGTAGAGTTATGGGTCTCTGTCATGATCCTGGGTCGTTGACCCAGCGTTTTGTGTTTCTTTTTGGGTTCATCTTGTGTTTGGTGTTTATTCTGATTCTGTATTAATTCTTTGGGTTGGTTGTCGTGTTATTATCCCTACCTGTGTCTCCCCTCTGTGCTCCGTTCAGGTCCCTGCGTTTTTGTTGCAAAACAGTCTGTGTGTTTCCGGTTTTACTTTGTAGGTCTGCTTCTCATCATGTCCATTAGTGTCAGCTGTGTTTCTCGGTGTATCTACGTCTCTCTGCATTCTCCGCTCCCCGTTTCATGCTTAGGTTTGTCATTTAGTTTTCCCAGTCTAGGTTTTTTTCAGTCATTTGTCTTTTCTCACTACCTGTTCAGTCGCTCCACTTCTGTAAATAAAACATCACTCTCATCACCAGTCAACTGCCTGCATTTTGGGTCATTTTCCTCCTACACCACACGGCTCACCCCGCCAGCCGTGACAGTCTCTTTTCATCAACATATATCACAACATCAGTTTCTAGTTCAGTGTATCAGTGCATGTATTAACAGTCTGTAAGTGGAGGCTTTATTATATAAATACCTGTTTGTCCTAACTGGAATTTTACTTGCTACAAAAATACTTTTGGTTTTGTTAAATTTTTGTATTTTTTGGTAATTAATGCATTTATCAATACTTATAACTTGAGCACTTTTGAAAATCTTCTGTTTGTAGATTATTAGATTACAACATATATTTCTTAAACTGGTTAATAAATATTTAAAATGTATACGTTATTGCCTTTTATTAAATCTTAAAGTTAACTGTAAGATAGTAACAATTAATGACTGACTTTTATTGTTCTTTTATTTTTTATCTTTATCTTTTATTTTTTTAAGCTAATAATAGAATCAGGTGCATTGTGTGTATTCGCGTTTTAGGGCTGTTATCAGTTTTGCTTTTATTGACGCCAATGTGAATAAGTGTAGGCCTTAGCTGTAGTACAGCAGTTTCACCATAAGGTGGCTGCAGAGGATATTGGTATACATGAGGCAACGGTACAGGTTAACATGAAATGATAAATCTTCCTGAGAACCAGCCCAATGTAGTAAATAAAGGACATCCTGGGCTTTCCAATGATATCTCATGTGTTTGGGTGACCCCAAAGACACGGGAAATTACAAAAAAAAAGTTAAATCGGAAGAATCTTTTTCCTTGGTTCTCAGGAGGATATAACAAAACAAAGCAATAAAAAGTTGGATAAACAGAAAGAAAAAACATACCTGTTGGTATTTTTTGCTGCAGCATTTTGGATCAACTGAAAGGCTTTTCAGGGAGTTTTTAGGACATCCTAAAAAAATGAATTACAGTAGTCCAGACTGGAAGTAACGAAAGCATGAACAAATTTTTCAGCATCACTCTAAGACAGGATATTTCTAATTTTAGAGATATTGTCAAATGGAAGAAAGCAGTCCTGGTCAAAAATGACTCCAAGAGTCCTCACAGTGTTACTGGAGGCCAAAGAAATGCCATCCAGAGCGCGTATCTGGTTACGACCATATTTCTAAGGTTTTTAGGGCCGAGGAAAATAACCTCTGTTTTATCTGAATTTAGAAACAGAAAGATAGAGGTCTTTATGTCTTTAAGACATTCCTGCTTCATAACTAGTTGGTGTGTATTATCTGGCTTCATGGATAGATTAAGTTAGATATCATCTGAAGTGCAAAGAAAATGTATGCTATGCCTTCTGATGATACTGCCTGAGGGAAGCATGTATAATGTAAACAGAATTGGTCCTAGCACTGAACCCTGAGGAACTCCATAATTAACCTCAGTGTGTGAAGAGGACTCTCCATTTACATGAACAAACTGGAGTCTATTAGGTAGATATGACACAAACCACTGCATCACAGTACCTGTAATACCTACAGCATGTTCTAATCGCTCTAATAGGATATTATGGTCGACAGTATCAAGCACAGAAGGACAAGAAGTTTTCTTTGTGCCTAAACTAATGTGCATTTTAACCACTGTAGGGCCCATTTTGGGGGTTGTTATATATCCAAAATGGTGACACAAAGTTGGAGGATCACTGCTGTCTACAACATCAAGACTATCCACAAAAGAGGCACAGACATGAAGTATCTTTGTCCATAATGCTTATCAACTGTTTGTTGTCTGAGATTAGGATGTCATAGTCATTTAGACAGACTGCATCATCCCAGGGCTTCTCTCGTCTTCAGTTTCATGGAAATACTCTGCTATTATCACCTCCTGCCTTCTCATCAATTATCCATCACAGCTACAGTTCACTGACCTGCCACACTGCCAGTATGGCTCCATGTGTACTTATATTTTCTTGACATGAAGCAAGTCCCCATGAGGATGAACTTGTGAGGTTTAGGATTAAGTTTTAAATAAATACTGGTTATGATCATGGGAGTTTTCCATGAAATTAATATGCCAATGTAAACATGCATCTCTGAAGTGATGGAAACACATCTTGTGTATGAGGCACCGTGTTCTGTATTTGCACTCTGCTGTACTTCTATAAAACCTGCTTTCATGTTTTCGCTGATTTAAACTCTTCACTGCTGGTCAGAATAAAAAGAGTAGTGGTTATTTTAGCTCAGTCATGTCCAGAGCTAAAATATCTGGACATGACTCATCCACACTACTTTTTAAAAATTTGATTAAGTTTGTACAGCTGTCAAATGAATTCAACGCTTTATAACAGCGGGAAATAACGCTATAAGGATCTTGTTGTTTATGTGTTTATGTCAGAAGAAATTGCTCGAGTGATTAAAATATAGTTATCAGTTGCTTTTCAGGACAAATGCTATTGTTGTTATTTAACTGATATAAATCATTAATGCTTCTGCTTCATGCTGTTCTGCTGCTCTAGCAGTAAAATGCTACTGTGGTTAAAAACAGAAAAGAAAAGCAACAAGCTTCTGCTACGTGAAATATTCATGGCTGCTATCCATTTCTATCTCGTGTTGTGTCTCTTTCTAGCTGTTCTGTTTACATGTAAATCCCAAGAATGTAACCATTTGGCCAATTCAGTAATCAATAGTTAAATAGTAATGCACTTCAGAACAGTAGCAGTTTTTGTGCTCTGTAATCTCAAATTAAGTGCAAATGAAGTGCAATACTCTTTTCTGGCATCGTTGTATTATACTCAATTGTATATAGCATTTGTATTCTATTTTATTCTATTTTATTCGATTGTATATATTATTTTATTCTATTCTATTCTATTGTGTACAGTTGTATACAGTATCTATTGAAATCTTATTCCAGTGTTTTTCTTTTTTCTAATTTTCCATGTAACTTTGGATTGTCCACTGCTGTAACACAATTTCCCACACGTGGGACTAATAAAGGTTATCTTATCTTATCTTATCTTAAATGAATCTCATCATTATCTTTTTTGCAGTTGGTTACGTCATAGTTCTGGTTCATCTTGAACCAGCATTTTGAGTTTTGTGCCTTTTTTGTATTATGTTCTAACTTGTGTTTAAGTCTCCCTTGTCCTTTGTGTGTCTTAGTCTTGTCTCTGTCTCCCTCTCTCCCGTGTCCCCTCGACCCCTGTGTCAAGCTTGTGTTGTTGCACTCACCTCCGGCTGCTGTGAGGTGTGTTGGCGAGCTGAAACCTCATGTAGCTTTTTTGGTCTTTCTTTTTGGATCCCTAGGTATGTGTTCATAATAGTATGTCCCTCTGAGAAATATATAAACATTTAAATGGCCCTTCATATAAAAAAGCTTCCCCACCCCTGTCGTAGGGGGTCATCTGATTTTGGGGGTTTCTGTTTTCTCTATATTATTGTAGAGTTTTTACCCTAAAATATAAATCACCTTGAGACAACTGTTGTTATCATGTTGCACTATATAAATGAAATTTGATTGAACAGAACAGATTTTCTTTATTCATTAATAAATTATTGACAAATTATTTTGTATTTAGCTAAACTTCTTCTCTGGAACTAGTTTTTGACCCTTCTTAAGGTTGGTTCCCCATGTTTACATTAAAATCGCGACTACAGTCCTAGTTCAAAGTTTCAAAGCTCAAAGTTGGTGATGTAATGGATACTGTTTCTATATACCACATATTCACACTGCATGAACTGCATTATGTTGAAAAAATCTGTTCACAAACTGATACAAAAACAAGTGCTCAAAATCACCTTTTGTGTGTGTCACAGCAGACTTGGTCTGGACTCCTTGGCATAAAATTTGTAAGCACTCAACACGTAGCATAACTATTCAACAAACCACAATCTCTGTCTGAATGTATTGTATTCACCTTACAAAATCTGGTAATATAGCATACAGAAACACTTCACATATTTCATGTATTTCATGAAAAACCCCCAAATTTATTTAATTTCAAAGAAAGTGTGAATAAACCTACAAAAATATAAATGTTTCCCCACCCGCTCCTTTCTTTAGTCAGCTGAGAGCAGAACAATAATATTAATCGAAAGGTTTTCATTAAAGGACAAAGTTATCCAAATAATAATGATGAGAAGAAAAGGAGTAAAGGAGCCATGGGAACCTGAAATTAATCACTGATAAATTAATTATCACATTAATTTAAACTAAATATGTCAAATATTATTTTCATGGAGTGTAGCAGAATGATCATTCAAGTGATGAGTTCACTCCTCGCCAAATGATATCAAGTGTTCTGATATCAGCAAATAAAAGTGACGCTAAGCTTGTCTCTCTAGTCCCTCAGTCTTTCTAAGTAAGCTGGCTTGCTCAGTTTTGCAGGGCAATGATAAATCTTTTTATGTCTGGCTATACAATCATTCTGTTCCTATCCTGGTTATTCTTTATTTTGGCGCTCTGACATTTCTATATAATGAGAGCTTGAGTAGTGATTGTGAACGCTTTGGGGTCCTTAGGGACTAAGTAAAGCGCTATACAAATACAGGCCATTTACCATTTACCAAAACAGCCACAACATTAAAACTACTGACATATACGTAGCATTGATTATTTTACTACAAAGCAGGGTTTTATTGGAACACTTTGTCAACTTAAAAATGTTTGCAAAATGAGAACTATTTAAAATGGCAAATGAAATCTGAAACTAATCTAAGGTGTTAATCTCAGACCCCATTATTCCTGGGATAAGGAGTGCAAAGGATCCACCTTTCGCATTCCAGTGCTTGGCATCCCAGCACATTCACAAATATCCAGTTCCTACACACTGTGTGGCCCCTGGTTTTAATCTTGTGGCTGTAAGTAGTGATACTGTGGAATGGTATTCTGGAAGTTAACAGTAGACATGAGGCAGTGTGAGGCACAGTGAGACCCAGATCGTCTTTCATTTAGCAGAGGGAAACGCCAGATCAGTAACTTGACAGTCTCCATCACCAAACCCCCGTCATATCAGCATTTCCGTATGTACAAAATGAAATTCAGTTCTGCTCATGAGGTTTATAGGGAGAAAGCTTCTAGAAAGATTTCCATCGGATGGCAGACAGGATTGTGTGGACGAAGTAGAGAAGAGTGGCTACATATGAGAAAACCTGCAAAGACAGAGAACATCAGGAGGTCATCAACACCTTAAATGATCTTTGAACCACTGAAACTTAAAGCCTTAAAAAAATCCAAACCAACACAGTATCAGATTTTAAGCAATGTTAACAGCAACATATAACATTTCCTCCAGGCATTACTGAAGCTAAATTGTTCATAATATCCATCTTTGATTAGAAGTCATTTGTTGAGAGTAAATCTTGTATGATAGAGCTAAATGTTAAAGCAGATCTGCTGCTGCTGCTGCTGCAATGAAATATTTGCCCTGGAGAAAGAGGTTTTAGAATAGTCTCCACTTCACCACCTTGAGTGCACTAAAAGTTTATTCTTAAGTAGTTTCATATTTTAAAAAATAGGCTGGCTTCAGTTTCAAAGCCGTTGTTTGACAATGTGCCAAACACTCTCTTTTTTGTTGAGACTTAACATCTAGATTAAAACCACTTTAGCCTAGCTTAGTATAAAGACAAAAAACAAGTTAATTAACAAGAAATAATAGAATATAATGACTACAAAGACATAGAACATTAATGCAAATAGACACAAAACAATTACAAATGGATAGAAAACCACTAGCGACAAAAATGTCTACTAAGCGAGTCGATACTTACACAGCAGAAGACTGCAGAAGTAAAGCAGGTGAGATTTCAAAGTTATTTTAGTATTTTGGAATCATTTTACTAGGTAATGATAGCCTCCTATGTTTTTTTTTAAGTTAGGGCTATGGAGTTGATCAAATATTACATCCACGACAGACAGAAATTCATGAAGATCTGTGCAAATATTCTACTGACTTGATTTCTTCTGATTCTTCCTATTTTTTCTTATTAAAAGATCCAAAGAAAACAACTAATCAGAACATGATCTAAAATAGGTTAAATACCTCAAAACAAAAACGGAACATCTACAAAGTAAAGTAAAAAAATCAGTACATTTAAAGTAAAATTAAAAATGATGCCTGAAAGAATTAATGCAATAAAAACTATTTGGTATTTTTATGTTTGCCTCACTGAAATACGACTACCTCTTGTATCACTATTTCAACTCACTGAGAGCCAACTCTGAAAGAAAACTGCAACCAGTGTGTAATTCTCTGTGGGCTTTATTTCATTAGCTTTATAATCATTCATTTCTTTGTGTCACCCAAGTAACAACAGCCTGACTCACCACTGCAGAGACGTCCAACTTGTAGTTGCGTGGTCCTGTAGTTGTGTTGTTGCTCTGTTTTCCGCTCAGATCCAGCGTCACTTTGGCCAACGCCACTGAAGCACTGAGGTAGAAGAATGCAGCAATGCCATGATACAAAAAGTCCTGACAGAGTAGGAAGAAAAAGAGCGAGACATTGTTATGTGGTGATGTCTTCAAAGTGGTGACTGCCTGCATTGGCATAGAGTCAAAACACACATATAGTTGCAAAATCCTGTCAAACACTGGCATGTAAAGCTATTGTGTTGTGTGTGTTTGCATCAAAAAACTTGTTTTGTAGCTGCAAATTCTTAAATATCAGGTGTCAGAGCACCACGGAAAGCAACCGAAGAAGATTGTCAAAGCAATCTTGCACTGATGCTTGTCATTTAACCACGGCAGAAGAAAAGTTCAGAACAATGATATATAATGGACACAAGCTCAAGAAGGAAAAGTAAAGTGGCTTAAATTGTAACATTTAATTGTGGTTTATATAAAATTATATGTACTATATGTATATTATATAGAATTATAAGGAAGGGTGCGTTTTCCTTAAAACTCTGCCAAAATCTCTGTTTCCTGTCTCTTTTTTACCTCTAAAGTGAGGCATGTGTCAGGGTTGATGATGAAGGTAGATGCTGTATATCTACCATCATTTAACTGCATCTATTTGCAATTAGAACGATCCGTGTTTCTCTGAAGCAACCATATTAATATTGTTCGCTGTATTATACTACAGTTTATAACAGACAAAACAACGAGGTAGGACTTCAAGCTGGTCAATTTCTATTGCGTATAAGTTGGATCCTCTATCTGCCAGGGGTACTTCCTGCTACTGGAGTCAAGACAGGTATGATAGAGCTACATAAACAGGAATGAAACACACTTTAAGTCAGTTTTATTTATATAGCACCAAATCAAGAACAATAGCCTCAAGATGCTTTATAACTACTTTTATAACAAAAATAGAGATAAAAGTTCAACAATCAGACAGCTGCCAAGCAGCAAGGACAAGTAAGTGTGTGCGATATGATTTGTGGAGGACTTACTGCTGCTGCCCAGCTGGCTTTATTATGATGTCTCCCACAGGCGAACACCACCATCCAGATAAAAGTCATCACAAAGCAGAAGACAGAGACAAACATGACCCAGCCCTGAGGATTTTCTGGCACTACCAGTGTGCATGCCACCAAGATCCACACCAGACCACCAAAAACCTGCAACAACATGTATACATCATGTACACATGAGAAGAGCTGGAACATGTGAAAAATCTCCACACGGGCTTAGAAGCCCCTAAATGACAGCCTCAGTTAGATCTGGGACGATCATAAAGCTTTAGTTTAAGGAAATTATATGTTTCCACAACGTGTGTTGCAGTTATTTGTAGAACCTGTACTTCTACTTGAGCATGCAGCACAGGCGTGACTGCCTTCGTTTACTCTACACCTTTAATGATTGACAGACTGCATTATTCAGGGAGCCTGACCCTCCTCCACCGTATGTCATCACTGTCTGAACTCCACCTGTTCACACACATTCATGTGAAAACACCTGCGACATTCCTCCACTGCTGACATTTTCTTAAGCTAAACGTGGCTTATGAAAACATTTTTTCTTTTCATATCTGTTTTCCTCCACTGCACAGAGTCATCATCCCTTTCAACATGTAAATTAATCAGAATGTTTTTTTGTATGTAATTTGTATAGTATATTTTTTTTCTCTCATTTCTTTTCTAAATGTACTTGTATATTGTTCACATGTTGAAATAAATTACCAATCAATCAATCAATCATAGGAATCCAACCTGCTCGGTCTGTCCTCCGCCTATTGTGATGTTTGGCTCATGACATATTCACTGGAATATAATTAATTGTAATATTGCTCATGTAGGAAGATTATCCTACTCCTAACACACCCACATCATTAACCCTCAGTCAGCATCCTATAAACTTCAGTTATCAGTAGGGTGAAGCCAACTTAAAATTAGGCACAGGAGAGCACAAAAACGTTTGGAACCACGTTCTCTGCAAAGTGGCTGTAAATCAGCTCCTCTTACTACTGCTGTGAAGAGAAAGTGAGAAGTTTAACCTTATTTGTAACTTACTTTTACACTATACCTACTATATAAATATATTTTGAACCACAGGTTAACCAGAAATGAAACAATTTTGTCCTTCTGTTTCAGAAAACAAAAACCGTCACTGAAATAAAAAGTAGAAAATGGTTAAAAGTTATTTTCTTTCTTTTCTTTTTTTTAAATTATTTTTTAAGGGCTTTCCATCTGAACATCTCTGGATAAGAAAGTTTCTGCATGTTTTGTGAGTAAAAACTGTGTGACAGAGAAAAGTTCCTACAATCGCCGTTTCTTACCAGTTCTGGGAGGTACAGGATGTCGGGGAGGGTGGCACATATTCCGACCCCGCTGGGAAGGTTTGCCATAGTCCTAGTGTTGGAGGCCATCCTGCTGCTGCTGCTGCTGCTGCTGTTAGACTAAATCGGATTCAAACCCGCTACGGTTGAAAAGCAGGTGGAGCAGGCTGCAAAAAAAACGGAATCTCCATCAGCACAGTGCAGACACGCCCGGTAATTGGGGCGTAGTCAGAGCGAATTTAACGAATATGGAGATGCCTTTGATGGATCATCAGTGCGGGACAGACGGCAGTGTTTGGACACTGGCTCATTTATCACCATGACAACGGGCAGCAGCTCCGCTTTCAAGAACATCAAATAACAAAAAACTCAAGAGCGACAATAGCAATAGCTCTGCTGGACTTTTTATTTATTTACATTTTCCTCTTCAATTTTTTTTTTTTGACGCAAATTCAGTTCCAGAACGTCATAAACTTGGCAGAAGGATGCATGAGCGTCTCTTAACAGTTAATAAAGGAGTACTTCACTTCCCCGTCATTCTCAGAATACGTTTGCTTCAGATTGTTGATTTTAGCATGTGCACCACGCGTGCAGACCTAGGCAACAACTAGGTGGGACAAAATATTTGGGCCACATTTAAATTTGTGAGTGCAGGGCTCGATTTGGCAGAGTAATGCAGAGGTCTCCAGCAGCAGTTTGCATGAATGGAAATAAAGACATATGAAGACATTTTTTATGTGCTGCCAGCTGAACTCAGTTCCGTTTGTGAGCTTGCAGCTTTTCACACTACCCACTGTAAACAACAGTTCCATGGAAACGTAAAGGTGGCAAGCTTGGTCATTTGGGTAAGTGAGCTGTTGCGCAAACACCTCTGATAATTGACGTGGTGGATCCGGTTTCCTGCACCTGTCACACTATCTAACCTACTCCTGGTGGAGACAACACTCTTCGTAAGTAAAGCCAAGAAACCCAAGAAAAGAAACAACAACAACAAAACAAACAATAATTGGTCAAGCAGAAACCGAAATTCTTTAATGATTCTCCAAATGAAGTTCCTTGTACTTGTAGTCACCATGACAGAACCTTGCAGCTGTTCCTGATTCTATAAAATTGCAATACAGGTCAAAGCATTTTGAAATAATTTGTTGGCAGAAAGAGAACAATTAAAATTAAGCCAGGAAACACAACCTTCTATATAGTTCATAGTGTAATACCAAGCATTCTGTTGCAGTGAAAGGCTTTCACTAACCCATATATATCATTCCATCTTAAATCAACTTAACACTTAACACTGATATGCATAAAAAATGTTAAAAACATGAATAATGGATTGGATTTATATAGCGCTTTTCAAGGAACCCAAAGCGCTTTACAATGCCACTATTCATTCACTCTCACATTCACACACTGGTGGAGGCAAGCTATGGTTGTAGCCACAGCTGCCCTGGGGCAGACTGACAGAGGCGAGGCTGCCATATCGCACCATCGGCCCCTCTGGCCAACACCAGTAGGCGGTAGGTGAAGTGTCTTGTCCAAGGACACAACGACCAGGACAGAGAGCCCGGGGATCGAACCGGCGAGCTTCCGGTCACAGATACGCTTCCCAACCCCCTGAGCCACAGTCGCCCATTTATATATCAAGTTTTTAAATTT
The DNA here is from genome assembly GCF_057381845.1 of Rhamphochromis longiceps. Taxonomy (NCBI): domain Eukaryota; kingdom Metazoa; phylum Chordata; class Actinopteri; order Cichliformes; family Cichlidae; genus Rhamphochromis; species Rhamphochromis longiceps. The sequence goes on from NC_140562.1 coordinate 7,421,628, forward strand.
TTCAATATATATATATATATATATTTGAAATATATGAATAATAATATATGGAAAAAAGTCCCATATTTGAGCACTAATAAAACACTTCAAATTTGAAAAGTGGCTAGTGACTAGTTTCTGAAGGTATGTCAGAATCAGAATAGCTTTATTGTCCCTGTAACGAGTACAATGAAATTAGGTGCTGTCCCTGTGGTACTGAGAAGAACAAAAACAAATATGAAAAGGAAAGGAAGAGAGAATCTATAAAAGGATATTTAAGAAGGTAAAGAATATATACTAATACAAAAAAATTTAAATAAAGTATATTAGTCACACAAAAAAGCTGCACCTAATGCCCGGGATTGTAATAAGGAGTTAGGTGGTATTTAATATTCTATAACACAAAGTTTTCCATGGTCAGTCTGTGGTGTATGCCTGGGCTTGGGTCTGGGGTTTGCTGACCCTTGGCTCAGTGGGACATGTTCATGGAGGGTGGATTGCCCCTTCCTACCACTTCCCATTGGACATTGCATGTGGATAATACTGCTACTTCTGGACATGTTTTGGTGTGGTTTCCTTGCCTGTTTGAAAGTTGCCAGATGTACCATTCCACAAATGCCCCCCACATAGATATTTGATATTTGAAGGTAAAATTTCATAGCAATCATTATAAATGTTAAAATCTGGGGTTTTTTTTAGCTTTAGTGTTGGGTTAGCATAACAGCCATCAAAACACAATGAATTTTCCATTTAACATCCCAGTTTAAAAGAATGTAACGTGGCAAGCAGTGAAATGAATAACATCAGTAGTTATGTCTAACAACCCAAAACAAATTCATCACCCCACAGAAGTGATCTTAATTAATATCCAATATTTCTTCTGATTTATACTCAAATTAATACGCAACAACCTTCCGTTTTGTTTTTTTTAAATACTGAGTGCTAAGTAGGATTCCATTTCCACAAAAATTTATCAGTTTTCTCTCCAGAAGTACAAATGACCAATAATTAGCTATTATTTCTAGTATTCAGAGTTCAGCAAAGAAACTTCCCTGGGGACCAACAACCTTTTGAAAACCTAGTTGCATTTCCACCAGGTACTAAAGAAAGAGCCAGGATAACTGTTTTAGCCTCCAAAATGATCTGGGGTGGAGGACAACGGGGCGGTGATGAATGTAGCTGATTTTACAATAATCAAGGGCGACCAATCCAAAGAGATTTTTCAAAGTTTTCTTTGTCAGCACAGTTGATACACTGTACAGTAGTCTGAGCCACAATATGAGAACTGAGTTTTTGTAATAACCAGTAAACCAGCCCAGCAGGTGTCTTACAGTTGTGGAGGCTGGGTTGGCTGGGTTTGTCATGGCATGTCATAACATAATAAGTGTCACCACAGTGGTGTTACCTGACTCTTCCTCCTGTAAATTAATGGACCTCTGTCAGTTGAAGCTTGTGTACAAGATTGAATTCTGCTTCCAAAAATATAAAATCCCCCAAATTACCAGAGTACCATTTTGGATAGTCAAAGCTGGTGAACACAGAAACCAGGGGAGATTCTAAGTCCAAACTTTTAAATGTTAAGTGCTACCATTTGTATCATATGCTATTGGAAATCACACAAAGCATCCATAAAATCTATGTGAATTATGTCAAAAATAATTGTTTTTCCATTTAACTATGTGCAAATTTGCTCACCTGGCTCTTCCTGCTATCATACAATTTCTTTGTCCTCTCTTCCTTCATTCTCCTCAAACTGTCATGGTCCTGGGTCATTTTTGTGCCTTGTGTTTATTCTGATTTTGTATTAGTTTAGGGTTGAACCTGAAGTTTAGTGTTTTATCAGCCCTACCTGTTTCCTGCTGTACTTTGAAGGTTCGTGTTTTGGATTTCCTGTTCTATTCTGAAGGTCTGTGTCTGTTGTCATTGTGTTCAGCTTGTGTCCTCCAGTCATCATGTGTATTCAGATCAGCTGTTCTTCCCTCCTGTGTTCGATTACCCGATTACCTTGTGTGTGTATATATAGTGGGTGTCGGTCTGTGTTCGTCGTTGGCTCGTCTGTTTTCGGTCCTGTCTCTGCGGCTCGCTGCCCTGCACCCCTTTTGTATGCTCTCGGGTTTGTCATTTAGTTCTCCCAGTTTAGGTTTCTTCAGTTGTTTTGTCATGCCTCACTGCCTGTTTTTGCCACTCCACCACTTGTAAATAAACGTCACTCGAATCATCAGTCACTGCCGCATTTTGGGTCCTCCTTTTCCTCCAACACCGCACGGCTCACCCCGCCAGCCGTGACACAAACCTTTGTACTGACAATCACACATAAACATACTCAGCTAGAAATGAAGAAAAATATAATCTTACGGTAATTACTTTAACAGCAGGTTGGGGATCTACATTCGTTTTGTGAAATCATCATCAATGAATGCAGGGAAGACAGAAGCTTTATAACGTTTTGTTGACTTTGGCTACATGTCCTATCTTACCTGTTTCTTTTAACTAAATGTAACAAAGAAATAGAATTTGCAACCTAATAAAAAGCATAAACTGATCCAAAGCAATATTAAAGGTGAATGTGGTCTACTCTTACCTGTCAATGTTGGCAATTGACAGTAAATGTGAATTTGACTTGCTTTTACTGAAGCTGGACTGTAAACTAACACTGAAGACCAGAATATCAATAAAAATATTTACCCAATAAATATAATAAAGTGCATCAGCTTCTTGGCTGGCAATTACCAATATAACACCAGACTTGTATCTCTGAAAGTTCTGAAAATCTCTGAGATTTTTGTGATCTAATCTACATTAGCGAATGTTTTTTATGCTAGTTAGAAAGAAATAATAAAAATAAGCAGCTACTTTCTAAGTCATAGCAGCATCTCTTGGAGGCCCCAGCATCCACGACCCCATAAAAGCATTGAAAACCTGAGGCCACACATCCCAATGACACATGTGCGTCCACCCCAGCAGGGGGAGAGGGAAGCTGGACAGAGCTCCCACAGCCAAGGGCAGGAGTGCCAGGGAACCAGAGGCAGCAGACAGGCCGGCAACCCCAGCACAAGCCAAGGATGGGGCCCCAGACCCCCAGCCCCAAGAACTGCCTCACAGCCAGCGGAGTGCCCACCATGCAACTGAGAGGCCCGAGCCACCCCAGACCACAACCCCCACAGAAGCAGGCCAGCAACCAAAACACTAGGTAGACCTGTGGCCCGACAGCTGACTGTCTTTCTCTATTCATATTCAACACGTAGTTAGAAAATTTGTAATTAAACTAAAATTCTTGCATAGTCCAGTCATCGAGATGCAGAATCCACTGTGGATAGTTTGTTTGTCTGTCACGATGCAGGAGATAAATAATAAAATCCAGTAAATACTTAAACAATAGGCAATCCCTATGTCTACATTAAGTTTGGTAGAATTGGCTTCCTGTACAAAGCAGTGTTTGAACAGAATGAACATGAAACTGCCTTTAAACTGGAGTCCATCCTTCTGCAGTGAAAGACCGTTCTCTTTCTAAGATTCTTGCATCTCTCAATGATTCTTTTTCTTGCTGATTTTAAATGAAAATTCAGTCACTATTTGTGGAGGTCATAGTAGCTAGCAGGATTTCATTCCCTGCTGAGATTAACTGCAACACCGTTTGAAAAATTTGTTTTTTGCGTTCCTTGATCCCTTCATCTTTATGTAGTTTAACTGGATTTAAGGAGTGGCACATTTGATCACAATCAGGGATTGGCCCTTCCCAAAAGAAATGAGATCACAGTTTTTAGTCTGTAAACCTGATAGTTTTGTGAGTCAGTGACTTGGACCTCCTCCTTCCTTGAAAGCTCTTTTGCAATATTGCGTTTAAACAGTAGGTTTTCATTTCCAGGCTGTTAAAAACCAGTAAAGCAGCCCAGCATGTGTCTTACAGGTGTGGAGTCATTAAGGGAATCTTTCCTAGGCTAGGCTTGGCAGTGTCTAGCATGCCATGGCATAATGAGCAAAGCGTCACTATGCTGGTGTTACCTCACTCTTTTTCCTGTAAGCTGGTGGATCTCTGTCAGCTGAGACTTACATACAGAATCTGTCACTGAACACATAGGAATAAACATTAAAGGTTAACAAACTGTTAACAAATCATTTACCTACTGTTTACCTCAACTGCTTCTTGACAAATAACCTAGCAGCACTTGCCAAATCTGTAGGTAGACATAAGTTCAAATAATTTCTTACTAACCACCTTGGGCAACATGTGTAGTGTAAAGAGGATGGAAGTGTGAAGTAAATTGCTAATAACACTACACTAGCAAGTCTTGATGAGATGGCAGCTCTTCTCATGCCCAGGCTAACAAAACTTGTAAGTGGCTACCTGTAGCTCATTAGGTAGGTAAGAACTAATGGGAAACTTGGTGGTTCAGTCCCACGCTGCTCCAGTGTAGATGCCAAATATCCATCGGCAAGATGCTGGACCAAAGTTGTCTCTAACGCATCCATCAGAGTATAAATGTGTGAATGTTAGATAGAAAACACTTAAGCATAGAAAAATGTGCTTGCATGAATGGATGAGTGAGGCATGTGGTTGAGGCATGATTGAGGCAATGCTTAGAGTACTCAGGTGGAGTAAAAAACTGCCATATAAGAACCAGTCCATTTACTAAGTTGACCAAGTGCAGGTGTAACAGTTGTTTGCCAACAGTCGATCTTTATTATTCATTAATATTTTTAATCCCCTGCAGATTGACAGTTAACCATGTCACACACTCAAGGCTTGTGTTTCTGAGCTCATGAATAACTGTTTTTAGGGGTTTTTAAAAAATTATTTTTCTTTAGACTTGTGGTCCTCACAGGGCAACCACTAAAAATACACCATTTATAGAATATGATACTTTATATATATATATAAATATATATATATTTATTAAACAGAATATAAAGTTTTTAAATGAGCTCAACCTTAAACACATGCATCAGTACTATTAATCAATTTAACACTGATGGCAAACATTTCTCTGCAGAAAAAATATTCTTACTTTTTACACTTTTTGCATAGCAGCGTGTTTTATTACTGTTTCATTGCGACTTTTCTTAAAGTAAGGGTTTTTAAAAGTTCTTCCACCACGTGTCATTTCAGCAGACTCAGCTAATAGTCTTCTGAAATGTAAACCTTGTGCCAGTTTCCCTGTACGGTGACAATAAAGGAATCTTTGATAATAGATGATAAATAACTTTTGGTGGTATAGAAGAAATTTGTTTACTCTTTAACAGGAAGGAGTGCAGAAAAGTGAAGATGTTCATGTATGTTTTAATCTGATTCAGTTTATGTTGTTAAATCATTGAATAGTGGATGAAATATGTTTGTTTGTATGTTTGTGTGTATGTGTGTCACTTATGGCTGAGCTGTTCCTTTTGCAGTGTTTATTGTGTGCAGTATTATGATTATCACACTCAACTCTGTGTCCCTGATAAGTGTTTAAAATGTTTTTGAGAGTTTTCTGCTGTCGTGAAAAAGGGAGAAGCGGAAGGTAGCTTTCATTAGTGAGAACAGAAAAAAAGACCCCTCCTGTATGCATTTCTTGTGTCAGGTGGCGCCACCTGCTGATCAGGAGCAGTATGCACCTCTGCGACTGTGTTCTCAGTAATACGGTATTTTACTGCGGGTCACTTGCCGTATCTTAGGGGAGGTTGCTGTGATGTTCGGTCATGTTAGCGAGGAACGGAAATCGACCGCAAGTAAGTGTAAGTGTTGTTTATTTATTTGTCTGCCGTGTTTTCTCTCAGAATGTCTGAATTGAGGCCCTCCTCATTCTCGGATGGTTCACGCGGCGTAACGTGATCTTTGATCCGTATTTCACAGCGCTGGGACGGCGCGAGCAACAGAATTTAATCTGGCACGTTAAGCGCAAACAATCCTGTGTTGGGTGTTTTTACTAACTTTGACTGATCCGTGGTGTTACCCAGAGCTTAGAGAGAGCGCTGTTTAAACACAGACCGTGTTTCTTGCCGTATGGTGTCATCTGTTATTCACTTTTAAAAAATAAAGCGACCACAGCGAAAAAAGCACAGTAACATTTCTTGAGTTTATTTCTACTTTACTGGCGTCCACGGCTTTGTTGGCACACGCGCGGAGTTTGTAAATACTAAAGCGCGATATAGTTTATTATCTAAAAATAGCGACGTGAACGCGCATATTATGTGAGCCACACTTCCTTTACGGAAGATTTCAGTGTTTCCCTGATTGCTGGCTCCTTACTGTTAGCAAACGTTTACTCGGGCTACCGTCTTGTCACGGGGGTTATCGCAACACGTAGATGCGTGGAGTATTTCTAGAATCATAATTTCCTAAAGTCAGATGTAATCGCTCAGTGTGGGGGAAAGAATCACAACTCACAATAATTTCTGTTGAGAGCTCCAGCAGATGTTCTTAATGTACAGGCTGTTATCAGCTACCAGCTGCTCTTTGTGGATGTACACACTTGAATTCAGCCAGATGTCAGCAGACGTTTCATAAGTTGTCTTGGCTGATTTCCATCCTCAACACTGAGAGGACACTGCTTGTACTAACTTTTTACTAGGCAGCCACTGTGCACCAGTCACACACTGCTCTTTACTTTAAATCCATCACAGTACAGCAAGCTAACCTGTTTATCCAGCACTAACCTGCAGAGCAACCTTATTAGAGCAAACAAGAATATTATCGCTAAAAATCAAGATCGCCTGATTTTGTACACTAACACTATCACTGGGTGAAATCCGCCCCAAACCTACTTTACCCTTTATCACTATTGCCGGTGACAATCACCCGAACACAAGACTGTAGAAAAAGCGGGCTTTGGGGTAGGGAAACACCCAAAGACACTAAAAAGACAATGCTGAAGCTACACAGGGACCCATGACACTCAGAGAAACGCAACTTATTAAAAATCATGTAAATGCAAGTTAGTCTGCCTCAGTTTGTTGTGCAGCATGTTTCACAATTTAAAAAAAAAAAAAGCAATGTCACATGTCAGGACCCTATCTGACTTAAAAACATGAGGACTTGCATGTTAGTTTCAAATTTCCAGTTTATCCGGCTGAACTGAGCAGTCCTTATCTTTAAATCTAACCTCTCTTCTTCTCCTGCCTTTCTTATCTTTCCCCATCTCTGAGTGAAGTTAGCTATTTTCTTTCTCTGTGAAATACAACAGTTGGACCTTTAGCTAGCAACACACTGTGCTACAAGCAGTTTGAGCGTTTGCTAATGTTTGCTGAGCTTATAGTTGCATTTGAAATAACCTGCCACAACATGTTACACCTTTATTGTTGCTCCTCTTCTGTATGGCTAGCTAGATGCTGAAGTAGCACAACAGCAACTTGTGGGTACCGGCAGTCTTTCCGGAGTTGTGCTGAAAAAAACAAAACAACAGAAATTTGTTTAAAAATATAGGGAGTAAAAGTAAAAAGTTGTCAGAAAAATAAATACTTAAGTAATGTACAGATACCTGAAAATTCTATATAAGTATTTTTACTTTGTTACTTCCCACCTGTGATTTTGGTACTCACATTTTTAACACGTTTAAATTAACTAATGGTTTTGTATCCACCACCACAGTGAAGGAGGAGTTCAGTATAATCAATACCTCTCTCACTTTACTTAGGTGTGTGTGAGCAATGTCAACATTCTGGCATTTAGGGTTATTTTTAAGGGTCATTCCATATAACATAAGCTAAATCTAAGAAGACTGTTATTTATTTATTTGTATAAGAACTTTATACCAGGTATGTGTGAAGTAACAGAAACAAGCATTGATTTCATGGATGTTTTCTTTGTTTTCTGACAGCTCAGAAATCTTCAAAAGCGCTTTTGGGGTAGATTTAATGGGTCATATCACCAAGTGGTCAGAACAGTCTAAAAGATGTCCTTTCCATCTATATTTTATACCAGGCTCAACGTCTAGGTGTGATTCCTTAAGGATAAAATCTTTTTCAAATTCATGTTTGCTAATGCTTGATTAAGAAAGTGCAAGGAGGGAGTAAAAATGGGCCAGCGTTACAAACTGACAAAACAAGAATTTGAAGGTTTAATAATAATGGATTGGATTTATATATGGCGCTTTTCAAGGCACCCAAAGCACTATTCATTCACTCTCGCATTCACACACTGGTGGAGGCAAGCTATGGTTGTAGCCACAGCTGCCCTGGGTCAGATTGACAGAGGCGAGGCTGCCATATCGCGCCATCGGCCCCTCTGGCCAACACCAGTAGGGTAAAGTGTCTTGCCCAAGGACACAACGACCAGGACAGAGAGCCCGGGGATCGAACCGGCAACCTTCCGGTTACAGATACGCTTCCCAACCCCCTGAGCCACAGTCGCCCAAACAATTTCACAAACAATCACTTCAGTCACTTCTTTACCATAAACCTGGGCTCATTTTTGATCCGAGGAAAACAAGCTATATTTCAACCAGTCTATAGTCTATAGTTATACATCATACAGTAATGATATGATGGTAAAATGTTGTAAAATGTTGTAAAATGTTGCATGCCTTGTGGGTGATCGTGGCTCAAGAGTTGGGAGTTTGCCTTGTAATCAGAAGGTTGCCGGTTCGAGCCCCGGCTCCGACAGTCTTGGTCGTTGTGTCCTTGGGCAAGACACTTCACCCGTTGCCTACTGGTGGTGGTCAGAGGGCCCGGTGGCGCCAGTGTCCGGCAGCCTCGCCTCTGTCAGTGCGCCCCAGGGTGGCTGTGGCTACATTGTAGCTTGCCATCACCAGTGTGTGAATGAGTGGATGGCTTTGGGGTCCTTAGGGACTAGTAAAGCGGTATACAAATACAGGCCATTTACCATTTGCCTTCACTGTATAAGCGAACATAAAAAAACAAATTGCTGATTCCAAGCGGTTCACATGGCATGCACTCACTGATTTATCATGGAATAATCTGATAACGTAATGCCTTTTAAAAAGAAGAAAACATTTATCCTTGAAAATTCATGTTCATTATTTGTATTATATCATTAAATATGCAAAGAATATATTTAACAAAAATCTGGTACAAACTAGAAAAAGAGAATGTTTGCCTTCAAAATAAAACGTTGTGCTTACCACTGCAATACATTTGAAAAGGTTTCAAATTTTTTACTTTGAATGTTATTGTGCTCCATTTCCAGTTTGTGTCAAACTTTCCACATGAACTACCACTAGCAAGTAGTTTTCTAATGTAGGATCTAAAGGATAGCTGAAAACTATAACTGAGAAATACCTTGTCTCTCTCTACAGACATCAGTGGAGAAACAGACCACAAGGACTGAGCTGAAACTCTTACCACTCTGTGGACAAGAAGAAGAACCAATAGCTGACTCATTTTCCACAAGGCTATCAGATCACAGCCATTTATTCAGCCACAGTCATTACGTTTCACTGCTGTGGTAAGTGCTAGTGGACTGCTATATCATATTGGGACACTGTAAATGTTGACCTAAATCCTCCAGAGCAGATTCTTTTTGACTTTTTTTTTGTCATCACATGACAAATTCCCCAATGCCTCGATGGAAAGTGTTCTTGAGCCAGTACCTGCGATGGTCCAGCACAGTCACTCAAGCCTTCGCCCTGTCCATCATCACATTTTGTGTCATATTTCCTCTGTGCTGCCATCGTCTGCTGTACTCTTACTACTTCATTAAGTCCATGTACCTCGATTCTATGAGTGAAGTGGTGCTGCGGGAAAGCCTAGATCGAGGTCAGGAGGCTCTGCACTTCTGGCAGAGCTCTTCAACTGCAGCAACGTCCAGATTCAACAACTTCACTCAACATCCTGAACTGCTGGTCACTGTGGTAACAGCCAGGCGGAAGGAGGCACGGGACTACCACTACCTGCTCCAGGTAATGCTGCAGCTGAGTAACATTGTGGGAAGCTGTGGGGAGCAGAAGTGCGCGGAGGTGCTGGTCTGTGATGTGGAGAGTGGCCCGCAGGAAAATCAAGATGCCAAGGTGCTGGAGAGCCACTTCAGGGTGGTCCGGCGTTCACCTCAGGAGCAGCAGAGCATACAGGAGCGAATTAATACCTTTGAAAAGGAGAAGAGGGATTATGTCTTTTGTCTCCGCAGAGGCTGGGATCTGGTGAAGCCTAAAAATATTGTCGTTCTAGAAGATGATGCTTTGCCAAGAAATGACTTTTTCATTGTTATAAAGGATTTGTTGTCACGTAGGTTTGCTCTTCACACTCTTTACATCAAGCTATATCATCCTGAAAGGCTACAACGCTACTGGAACCCTGAGCCATACCGCATTCTGGAGTGGGTGGGGCTGGGATTGGTTGGCGCAACGGCTCTCCTCCTCAGCTTTCCTTACTGGAACCCTTGTTCTTTCTCGTTCACCCTGTCCGCTACCCATCTCCTCTTTTTCACTCTATACTTTATGACCGCTGCAGAGTTGTTGGGGCGGCATTACCTTCTAGAAGTCCGGAGAATTTCCCCACAGCTGTATGCCGTCTCGCCAGCTACCGAGTGCTGCACCCCAGCCATGTTGTTCCCTGGCAATGCCTCATTAAGGGTGGCTGAGTATCTAGACAGTTCATTCTGCTACAAAGGGCATGCTAAAGACATTGTTCTGTATCAAATGGCCAGGACAGTCCCTGGGCAGAGGTCCCATAGTGTAGAACCCAACCTCATCAGTCACATTGGGGCTTATTCCTCAGTCAGAGCTAACCCATCCAGGCCCAAGCTCCTCTAACAGAAGAAGAAGAAGAACTTCTGACTGCAAGGTTCACTTTAATCTGGTTTCTCCTTCCTGGGTTTTGCTTTTTTACCATCTTCTAGACTCTTTAGAAATCTTAACAAATTACTCAGTGAATGTTGGTTTGGTGATTTGCATTGAAAACTATCAAGGGATTCGATCGATATATTAGTAGATGTCTACGTTCCAGCTTGTAGACGCACATGTGTTTTTAGTTCTCCATCTCTCTGATATACATTTATTTTAATCCACCCTGCACAAATTGTGTAAAAGGTGGTGATGGTTTTTCTTCAGAAGAGGTTGAAAACCACACAAATTAATGCAGGAAAATAGCATGTCCTAAATTATTTTATATAGAAATGTTAGATGGCAGAAAATGTTACTTTGACCCATACCTTGAAAGCCTCTGCCACTTCTTTATTGCCAAATCATCTAACCCACTCTCACTGAGCTGTGTGGGACCCTTCTGAAAAAAAAAATGTAAACGGTTCTCTTCTTTGTTTACCTTTTTAAAAAAGAAGCCAGATGCTGCCAGAATGCCTGTTTTTCCTTTGTCTGTCCTTTGACTGTTAAAGGATTTATTCGTTTTTTATATACAATAACCACAGTAAAATAAAATGTAACTCCTTAGAGTAAGGAGAGACCAATTCACCAGACTATGCCTAAAGTTTCTAAAGTTAAGTTACAGTGGAACTGGTGTGTGAGAGCGATAGCTGATTTAGTCGCCTGTCGTGTTTACATATTTACATTAACCTTTTGCAAATATGAAAGTGGGTAGAGCCATTGGCTGTTGTACTCTTAGATTGAAATAGGTTTTAATATTGTATAAAAGCTAAACATATCCGTATTTTGCCACCTGGGATTTTCCTCCAAAATGGTACGAGCATTCAGAAGTCAGCTCTAATTGCTGTTTGCTGCAGATTTTCTTTTCAGTTGTCTCACACTCGCTTTCTTTCTCTAGTTATGCCTGTGTGTGTATTTGCATGTGGTGATGAAACATGAGCCCTGGCTCATGAAAGACTAATGTCTGAGGACGACATTCCTGGTTTGCGTGTGGATTTCTTTGTTTTAATTTAACAGGTTTAGTGATGTAACAGAATGTACACTAGTGGCGGTTCACTCACAATGAACAGTCTAAAATTTTGGTTTCAGCTCAGGCCTGCTCTTTGATTTGATTTGATATACCTTTATTAGTCCCACAAGGGGAAATTTCATAAGGCCTCCGACCTATTGCATGCAATGGTGGCGCCATCTTACCCTCCGACCATACATACATTACAAAAAACATCACATGGGGAAGACGGGTCAGAGAGGTATAACAATGGAAAATGCACCACATGAGGAAAGATAAGGAGAAAAAAATAACTCCCCCCCCCCCCCCCCCCCCCCCCCCCCAGACTGACCTCCAACAGGGAGATCAGTTTGAGAACAGAAAAAAAACCCACCTCTGCACATGAAAAAACTCTTAATACACCAAAGAAACACATGACAAGCAACAGGGGAGGGTAAAGGGTGAGAGACAGCCGAATTAGACGTTTGCTGGTCTCCTTGATCCCCGTCAGCATCGGATTTCTTAGTTACTGCTATTAACCTTTTGCATGTGGCTCCTATAAGGCTTACACTGATAAGAGCACATTTATCACTGAAGTGCACAGTACTTGTTGACACACTGCCCATGAGTTCATTCAGTAGACAGAAACGCTTTCTGTTTTGTAATCCAATGCTGAGCTGGTTGAGCAAACACTCCTTCCTGCTGATTCTGAAACAAAAACCGCCTGCTCTTCCTAAAAACACCGAAATTCTGTTTTACTGACTGGCTGCAAGCTCGTTAGAGAGTATCAAAGTGAATCTTGGCCAGAAACGGGAAAATGAGAAATTTGCCAAATGTACACATCACATCACATACATCACAAATTTGCCTTATTTTAATCTTCGTTTTTTGTTAGATTTTTTTTTTCTAAATTTGAGTGAATGTTAGCAATTCATTAAGGACTGAAATATTAGAAAGCACAAAATGTCTTAATTATATTATTTTGTGTTGACAGGAGATAATTTATTTGGTAAAGGGCTAAGTGACAAACCGGATTTATCTACAAGCGTTATATTTTATTTGTGACTGGTTTGAGTAAATGCCATTATCTATGATTACTGGTCTGATTTTTTTCTTTACCTATAAAGAACACTTATTAATTAATTAATACACACCACACACATTTAGAACATAAATTAAAATATGACAGAATATCAGTTTTAAATAAAAGAAAATCATTAAAATCAAATCATTGATTTGGAAAAATTATTAATATTTTGTTTAAAAGAAGATAGATGTTCACTTTAGCTGTGGCTGTACAAGAGAAGTTATCAGAGCTGACTGCTTCGGTTTTTATTTGGGTTATTTGGCTTTCTCATATATACACTGGATGTATTTCATTTCTAAATCATCAATATTGATGTGACTGTTCACTGTCATAAATATTTAATTTGAGTTAAAATTGTGTGAGATTTAAAGGATTTTCTCTTTAATGCTTCTCTTCTGTATGGATGTTGGTCAGAATTATTGAATGACCTGAACTGAGTGATACATTTAACTACTTCTGCTGTTTGTTTTTTGTTTTCAAGCACTGATATTTTTACTCTAGTAAGCTGAAAAATTGTATTTCAATTTTCACTTCTGATTTGGATTTTCACATGTCTTGTTTTCACTGTGATTCTTTTACTGATTTTACAATTAATACAATAAATCTTTTGAGTTTTGAGTTACTTGTCTCTCTGGGTGTTTGTATTCAAGCACCATCTTTGTTACTGTTCAGGATAAACCCAATAAGGTGCTGGATGGGGTTTTAAAGATGGGGAGTTCTGGACTTCATTGCACACGGTGAGACAAACATTGAAGCTGAACCATCCAAGCTGTTGCCATGAGCCAGGTGCTTAGCTGAGCTTTGGTGTCCCCGAGATTAGCAGTGTCCTTCAGAGAGCTCTCATAATTCTTCCCAAAACATCGGATCCCTTGTTCTTGGGTTAGAATCTCTGACCTTTGGATGCTGAAGGTGTTTTTTGTCAGATTCATCAATTGGATTGATGAAGTCATCATGATTACATCGTCCATGAACTCTCGGCAGGCAGGATGTCTTGTGCTGTCATCTGATGTCACCTCTGCACTGCGTCCCTCCACCTCTAGCAGTGGTGATGAACAAAAACAGTGTCCATGCCATTTAGTGGGGTTCTTTCCTTATCACTCGCCTTCAGCCACCTTTTCTTGAGCGTTCATAGTTTTTCCTGTACTTCCCTTTATCCTGTGATCTGTTGCTGGTGTCTGATTAAAGCGTTTAAACTCCAGGTCATCCAAACTTTCAATTTCATCCCCTCTCTCTGTGCTCTGAACAAAATGAGCTGAGAGGTCTGGAGCACTGTGGTGTGCCTCCTGGCTCTGGTCCTCTGCTGAGCATAGCTAATATACTGCTCAGGCATAACAATCATTGCTTTGTCTTACTGCCTTACTTTATTCACACCCTCTCTTAACACGCACAAGTAACAAGCACAAAGAAATTGAAGACAAATAGGAAAAAAGAAGAAAATATAATAATGGATAGAGTACAAATAGAAATACAAATATACAAATCAACAATCTCCTTGTGTTTTGTGTGTGAGTGAGTGAGTGAGAGAGATGATGTGTATGTATGAGATCTGGGCCATCCGCATCCCCCAAGAGTACCAAAGACCTGAAGCCACACATCTTGACAAATTGTCTCCACCTCAGCAGGAGAAGGAGGGAGACCCAAGATGAAATGCCCAAAGGTCGATAATCACAGAGAATCAGAGGCAATGAAGAAGAGCTAGATCTCAGACTCTGCAGGCATCAGTTATCATGACAGCACAGTTGGAAAAATACTGAACAAGCCCCATGCAACAAGTACGTCATGCAAGGAAGGGTTGCAAAGAGAAAGCCTCTTTTTTTCTAATGCAGCAAGAGTACTGTGTTACGACCCCCTCTGCTAGGTGTCAGGGGAGGAGTAACGTACACAAGCCCCCCCACACAAAACTGAGTAAAGTAAAAGGTTTTAATGTCAAACTTTAAACAGAAAACCGACAGGGCTGTTCAACAGACCACTGGGCATATAGTTATTACATAAAGAACAAACGAAACAGTCAGGCGTAAAAGCTAAGGGTCAACTAAAGCAGGCTGGCGGCACACAAAATAAAAGCTAAGGGTAACTAAGGCAAGCCAGGATCACAAAACTCTAATGAAACTAAGTTGAGCTGTATATCAGGTTTAAACAAAGAGCAACACAGCAAACAGGTTTAACATGCAAAGCAGACGAGGAGGCCACTGCATGTTCACTTCAGACCAGCAGTTTCCCCCCTAGTGTGAAGGATCTTCAGCCTTTTATACTCCCAGGTGCAGACAATCAGCCAGTCAATTGGTCATGGAGTGGTCATGGGATCTCCAGGCAGCCAATCGTCCGCGAGGTCTGGCACACTTAGATTTGCATAAGCACAAAAGGGTAGTCTCACTCTCTCCAAGGCCCAGGGCCGTAACACCCCTCCCCTTAAAATACAAGACTATGTTTTGTATACACAGATTTCAATATTCGTGACAGACAACAAAACAAGTCATACTCACAGCCGGGAGAGGCCATCAGCTAGTACAGGTTCTGATCCTTTTATATGCCGAATCTCCAAATTGTACTCTTGTGGCAGCAAGGCCCATCGCATGAGCCTTTGATTGTGGTTAAACATTCGGGCAAGAAATACAAGTGGATTATGATCAGTGTACGCTACAATGTGCCAGACCCCAAGTACACATGGAAGTGCTGAAGAGCTAGCAACAGGGCCAATGTCTCCTTTTCAGTGGTGGAGTAACTTAACAGATGCTGATTAAATTTGCAGTGGAAATAACAAATGGGGTGGTCCAATCCCTGCAAGTCTTTTTGCAACAGTACTGCTCCAGCCCCAACAGCACTGGCGTCAATTTCTAACTTGCATGGTTGCATCAAGTCGGGTGCAGTTAACACAGAAGTGTGGCATAGCAGGGATTTTGTACTTTTAAGGTAACCAAGTAAAAATAAGTAAGTGAGTAAAATAAGTAAGACAAGTACTTTATCACTTACTCTGAGGTGTCTTTTTAGAGAAGCCTTATCATAAGTGTGTTTCGTTTTTCTTTGTGAAACGGCAATGAGCTGCTTAGCCAGAGCATTGGCCTGACCCCAGTCCACACTTCCTGCACCAGGTGGGTACTATTGACACATTAGCACATTTTGCTCTATGGAATAGGCTTGTTGCTCATGGTTGGCTTGCTCAGCACTTACCACATGCTTAAAACATGGCTTTAATGATTCGCCAGCTATCTGAGCTGTCGACAGGTTTTCTCTGGTCAAAGGCAGTGGAATATCTTTTACAGATGGACCAGGCTCCTCAGGATTCACCAAGTCTGGGGAAGACAAAACATTGTTGTCGTCAGGTAACGCGGCACCCTCCTAAGAAAATGAGGTCATCAACACAGAATCAGCGCGGGTAACGTCACCATCTTTACAGGCTTGGGCACGAGTAACCACACAGGCTGGGTACAGCTTTAGGGTCACAGAAACATCTGGGGCATCACAACTGAGGGGCTTATCCAGCACCTCCAGACTAGGACGCACTAATCCGCCCGCATTATAATTTCCTAGCAACATGGCCACCCCCTCTATGGGTAAGGTTGGGCATACTGCGACGGGGAAAAATCCCGTAACGAGTTCTGACTTGATATAGACCTGGTGAACGGGTCTGGGAGCATAACCCATCTCTATTCCACGCAGCACAACATTAAATCCGCACGCACTGTCTGCTGAGAAAGGTAAAGCACTAGAAAGGATTAAGGTCTGAGACCCTCCGGTGTCAGTATGCGCACCGATTTTAGATCAGTGAATTTATCAGTTAGCGATACAAAACCATCAAAGATAAATGGATCAACAAGGGTCTGGCACCTTACCACCACAATCAAGCACCTCAGGATGGAACGCTGCTTTCACAAAGGCAACACCTTTGGGTTGCTGAGAATTCACTGTTTTGCGTTTCAGGGCCAAACAGTCCGCAATGACATGTCCCAGTTTATGACAGTGGAAACACTCTCGACTCTCTTTAGAGCCCAAGGGTTTAACAGTGCGAGCCTGCTGCACAGCACTAAACTGTGACTTCTCTTTAACCAGAAAAGAGGACTTATGGGTGAGCATATACTCGTCTGCGAGAACTCCTGCAGTCGCTAAAGTGGTTACTTTCTGTTCATTCAGGTATAACACTATACTCTCTGGAAGACACTTTTTAAAGTCTTCCAGCAACATCAGTTCACACAATGAATCATAATCACTGGCTTTTGACACTGGCAGGGATAGCTCAGTAGGTAGAGTGGTGGCCCCATGATCGGAAGGTCGGGGGTTCGACTCCACTGAACGGCTACCCTGAGGTACCCCTGAGCAAGGTACCGTCCCTACACACTGCTCCCCGGGCGCTGCACAGGTGGCTGCCCACTGCTTCACTGGGTGAATGGGTTAAATGCAGAGGAACTATTTCCCTATGGGGACTAGCACATTACATTACATTACATTACATTACAGAGCACCACTTGTCAAAGAGGATACCTTTTTCCTTGGCAAACTCCACATACGTTTTTGGAGGGACGTTTCCTCTGTAGCCGAAATTTCTGCCTGTATGCTTCTGGAACCAATTCATATGCTTGCAACACAGCTGATTTAACACAAGAATACTCCAAACTGTCTTTTAAGGGAAGCGCAGCTACCACCTCTTGGGCTTTTCCAGTTAGTTTACACTGTAATAAAAGGGGCCAGATCTCACTAGGCCACTGCAAAGCACCAGCAATGTGCTCAAATGCTGCAAAATAAGAATCCACCTCAGCCTCTTTAAAAGCAGGCACTAAAGTAATGCACTTACTAATATCAAAAGGAGAAGCGGACGAGGAGGTGGAACCGGAATTGTCAGCAGAGACAGATGAGGCTTGAGACTGAGCCTCCAGCTCAAGCTTTCACAGCCTAACGGCTTTATCTGCCTCTATCTCCAGCAGAGATGAGTAATCTGATTACTTTTTTCAGGTAATGAGTAAAGTTTTTTTTTTTTTTTTGGCCTGTCCCGTTTGGTTCTTTTGCCATCAGAATTGTTGTCTAAAGGCAAAGAAAGATGCCCAACGGATTTACTTTACCAAATTGACCATCCCAGCCTTGCCGTAATGGTCCATTTGATTCACCTTTTATTGTTTATTTTATTTTCACTTACTGAATACGGGACAGACTTGACTGGAGGAAAGAAGGGGAGAAAGAAAGAGGGAAAGAGAAACAGCTGAGAAGAGGGACGGGGGAGAAGGGCAAAAGACAAAAACCAACAGAACGGGCAGAGAAAAAAAATGCATATATCAATCACCTGGATCACCTGCTGAGAAAGAAAAAAGAAAGCAAGCAGAAGAGAATAAGAGTAATAGAATAAACAACATCACAATGATATATGGGAATATGACAGTAAATACTAAATATTAAACATTATTGTGCAGCACATAAGATCAACAGAACACAGTGTGCTTTGAGGTAGGGGCCAAAAAGGGTGTAGTTTGTGGGTGTGATCACCCGTGTGTACACCTGTGAGCATGGACGCGCTTGTTTTTTGTTTTTTTAAAAGGTTCCTTCATGTAATAATCTGCTAGAGGGTGTGGGGGGGCCACAGCCCCGTCCTCCAGGGCATGAAGCAGGTATGGAGGAGATCAAAACTCCAGACATCCAGAGGCCCCCAGAACACAAGAGACCAAGGAAGACCAACAGAGGGGCAGCTGCGCCACTGTCCCGGAAAGAGCTGAGGAGAGTCCCAGATAAGGGCTCACTCAGCAGCCGCGGAGCAGAAGCCAGGGGGAGTTGCAGTGACGCGCCCGTGAGCTCCGCCGGCAGCCAGCTGTGCCTGAGTGACCGAGCCCCAGGCCGAGAGGCCGGGGGCACCCCACCTCCGAAGTGGCCCGAGCGAGCCCCAGGCTCCAGGCCCCGATAAGCGGCCGCCAAGGAGTGAGCCGGTGTGTACCTGGACGCCCATCCCCAGACACAAAGAACCACCAACGCACCGATGTCTGAGGGGGTCCGCCACTGGCAGGGGAAGTGGTGGTAGGGGGAGATAGGCCTCCAAACCTTGGAGGGCCTGAGATGTCCCCAGAGAGGTGGCGCCTGACACCCAACCTGACATATAGACACAGACATACAGGCACACACAGATACAAACATCCATTCCCACCCTCATGCTCTCATATGCACTTACTCCACACTCAACCAACGTGGAGACAGACATAAAGAGACGTTGTACACACGATCACACTCCCCAAGCGTACTCTACAAACCGGGTCTAGGTGCCCCCGCCCCTGGAGGGGGGAACTGCACCCAGACCCAGGTGGTGTTTCCCTTTTCCCTGCGGTGGGGGGAGGCAGACCGCCCCGACTCCGCAGCAGCAGGAAGGCTCCACACTCCAGACCGCAGTCGGACGGCCAACTCCTCCTCCTAGTCCTAGCCCCCCTGCTCCAGCAGGTCGCAGAGAACGGGGGTGAGAGAAGACTCCAAACCTCCCTCCACCCGCTCATTGTAATGTTGATGCATGTGTGTTCTAAGGTGCATTTAAAACCCAGGAGGGCATGGAGCTACCTGCCAGAGAGCAGCAGGTAAGCGCATGGTCCCTCCTGCTAGCCCTCAATGTCTACGTGTATTTAAAATTGAGAGGTGGGCAACGATGCCAGGGGTGGGGTGTACACCCTGATGGTACTTTGGACTCCGTGTATCGTGCCCACCCCCAAGATCCTATATGTATGTGTAATGAGAGTGTGAGTAATGTGAATGTCTAAGTTGTGGGATAAAATTGAGGCAGAGGCAGCCAGAAGGGGACGGGGGGGGGGGGGGGGGGGGGGGGTAGCCTCCTCTGCACCCTGGTGACATACCCCTACTCCAAGGCCCTGCATGTGTGGGTGGTTGTGGTGGAGCGGGAAGAGGGAGGCAGCTGGAGATGGGGAGCGAAGGAAGGGAGGGGCAAGTGACCCCTCCCTGGGGCCAGCTCCCCCGCTGACCCCAGTAGGCACCCCCGTACTCCACGACCCGCCAGGGAAAGGGGGCCCAGGCCCATCCAGACCGGGCCCAGTGCAGCAGCGCCGCCCGGCCCCACAGAGCCCGGGACAGTCCACCCAACCCCACCACAGAGAAAACTGCACCCACCCCACCATCCACTCATCTTCCAGACTACATAAGACAATAAACACACAGGCTGAGATCTTCCTCCACCTCTCCTGTATCTCCCCCTCCTGCAGAGGGAGCTCCTGAGGAGAGGAAAGCTCCTGCAAGATGTGACAATCTCCCCCACCAGTTGAAGAGCCCCCCAGGTGGCTCGACGCACCGGCGGCACCCTGCTCCAGGGCTGGGCCCCCATGCACCCACCCGCCCACAACCCCGGCAACACACCAACCAGGACCCAAGCCCCCGAGGCCCGGTCCGGGTCCCAGCCCAGAGACGGAGCGCCCCCAGAACCTCACGCCCATCCCGGACCCACCCAGGGCCAGCCAGGCTACCAGGTCAGTAACCTACGTCCGTCAGCACAGACCCTCCCCTAGCCCCGCTGCACGCAGCCACGAGGAAACAGTCACCGGAGAGCCAACAGAGCCCCTAACCGGACATGACCGCTACCCCGGGTTGAGCCCCCCAAGGAAGATGCCTCCGGGGAACCCCCCGACGCCCTAAGCCTGTCCCTACCCCCACACCAATCACAACAGTGAAGGCGGGACCAAACTATGACCCCCCACCCCCACTAGGTGATGGAGCTGATCAAAGGAGCCCAGAGCAATTGATCTGATGTGGTGGCAGAGGCTGTATCAAGACTAATGTAATCTAATAGATAATTTCTATATTGGTTAGAATTAAGATTATTTTTATTTTTCCAGTTCATGAGGACTGTTTTCTTGGCTATGCATAGGGCAGTGAAAACCATATGGGCTATATTCTTTTCTGAAGTGACATTATCTAAGCTGCCCAACAAACACACTAAGGGGGAAGTTGGAATGTTACATTTCAGACACTTCGATAAGTCGTAATGAGTAAAGTAAGGGATTACTATTGCAAAAACGGTAATTAGATTACCGTTACTTTCCCGTAGGAACGCTGCGTTACTGCGTTACTAAAACCGTGATTTTTTGCGAGAATGTCTCATGACAGTGACGTAAGCGAGTGCGCCGTTAGTGACAACAGCTGTGTGCAGATCAACAGTGCATCATATATCGAGTGCGGGAGAGAGTATGAGCGTGCAGCGTTTAAAGCGTGGAAGTACTGACCTTACTTTGAGTTTGATTCCATAAAAAGTGACAAAAACATTAGTGTCCGCTGTGCGTGGGAAGAAAACTTCTTTTTACAGCGAAAAACCCCTAAACTTCCAAGCAAGCAGCGGGAGTGCGCTACCACGTAATGGGAAACTCACAGAGAAACTCGCGGATTCTTCCACTGACCGCTGCACACCTGCACCAGAGCACACCTCCGCCTACCCCACTCCTGCTTTACAGGTGAAAATAGAGCAACAGGACCGCTGAGTCTTTGACTTTATTTATTTTCTGCTGTGTTTTACTTGCATCTATTTGAAAGAGTGAGTGTAAACACACACAAAAAAATATTTTATGTGCTGGAATGTGCAGAAAATAAGTTTAAATGTTAAACAAATTTCTTTGAGTCAGAGAATGTTGCATATAATTAAATTTTTGCTTGATGCATAAAGTTAAAACCTATAAAACAAGTTTTAAAAAGAGACTTTTCCATTTGATTACATTTTGTATGATGGATTATGCAGAAAAAGTAGAACTGGGCTGAAAGATCTATCGCTTTATCACCTATTCAGGTTGTAAATCGTGTTTCTAAAAAGTAACTAAGTAACTAAGTAATTAATTACTTTTGAAAGTAAGTAATCAGTAAAGTAACGGGATTACTTTTTTGGGGGAGTAATCGGTAATAATAATAATCAAAGTGTTTTTATTGAGTTTTCAGAAAGCATACCATTCATACAGAAAAGCTCGAACTCAAGTCCTACCACACAGTGTAAGACAAAACTATACCCAGACAGAGGAAGGAAAAAAAAAAAAAAAGGGGGGGGGGGGGGGGGGGGGAGTTGCCAGTTATGGAGTGGATGGAAACTCATCTTCAAAATAGGAAATGAAAGGCTGCCAGACCCTAAAGAATTTCTTGGTGTTGCCCTGTATAGTAAATCTGAGATGTTCTAATTTGAGGTGTGCCATCACCACCTCCACCCAGCGTTTATGGGATGGCGGTGTTGCCTTTATCCAGTTAAATAGAATCAATCTCCTAGCCAGCAATGAGGCGAATGCTATTGCCTTCCTCTGAGAGGCTGTTAGTTGAGTTTCCCTCGGTGCCACACCAAAGATGGCTGTCAGAGGCATTGGTTCCATATCTTTATTATAAATGAATGAGAATGTTCTAAAGATGTTAGCCCAAAAGTCTTTCAGCCTGGAACAAGACCAGAACATGTGGCATAAGTTGGCTGGCACCTGTTTACATCTGGGGCAGGTCGGATCGGCCCCCTGGTACATTCTTGCCAGTTTCTCCCGTGACAAGTGGAGTCTGTGTAACACCTTGAACTGTATCAATCCGTGTCTCACACATATAGAAGCAGAGTGTACTAGATCTACAGCCCCCCCCCCCCAGTCAACCTCTGAAATGTCCAGCTCCAATTCTTCCTCCCATTTCCATCTTACATTGTCCAGGGAGGGGGAAGCCACATTCTGAATATGTGTATATAGCGTGGAGATTGTCCCTTTAGCAGGCGGATCTGTGTCCATCAACTCGTCTATCCATCCGCTTTGTGGAAGCTCGAGGGAGGGGCTGAATGACTTTTTCACAAAGTCCCGAACCTGGAAATATCTAAAGTAATTAGTCTTGGAGGAGATTCCATAGTCCTTTTCCAGTTGAGCAGCAGACATAAAAGTACCATTTTTAAAAAGATGTTTGACACATTCCACCCCAGCTCTATGCCATTCCCTAAAGGCTGTTCCCCCGAGGGCTGGGGGAAACAATTGATTTCCATAGATGGGAGAGAACAGGAGGGCGGTTCTGTTTTTAAAATGTGATCTGAATTGAGTCCAAATTTTCAGAGAATTAGATACCACCGGGTTGTTTGTGTAAAGATGTTTGCTCAAGGGTAGAGGAGCGCAGACCAGGGAGCGCAGGGACACTGGACTAGAGACATACCTTTCCATATGAACCCATATTGGGGTTTCATCCTCATCTAACTCTTTGACCCAAAATAACAACTTATGTATATTAGCAGCAAAATAATAGTGCATATAGTTCGGCAGAGCCAGGCCTCCCTCTTCTTTCTGTCTCTCAAGAAACTCCCTTCTTATCCTGGGGACAGTTTTTTTTCCAAATAAAGGCAGACGTACATTTGTTCAATTCCTTAAAAAATGATTTAGGAATGAAAATCGGTATCGTCTGAAATAAATAGAGGAGCCGCGGCAGTATATTCATTTTAACAGAATTTACCTTCCCTGCTAATGATAAGGGGAGCAATGCCCACCTTTCCATATCTAATTTCGCTTTGTCCAGTGCAACTTTAAAGTTATAGTCCAGTAAATCTTTATACTTACTAGTTACATTAACACCTAAATATGTGAATCTATCCTTATGTATTGCAAAGGGATAGGCCCGGAAAGAAAGTTTCCTCGCCTGTTTATTAATGGGGAAAAGAACACTTTTGTCTAAATTAATTTTATAGCCCGACGCCCTCCCAAAATCTTTGATAATACCGAGGGCCACCGGGATACTAGTGGCAGGGTTTGACAGGAAAAGGAGGAGATCGTCAGCATATAAGGACAGCCTATGGTTTTGTGTCCCCCTTTGTATCCCTACCAATTCAGCAGCCTGTCTCAGCATCATTGCAAGGGGTTCAATTGCCACATCAAAGAGCAGGGGTGACAAAGGGCACCCCTGCCTTGTTCCCCGGAATAGAGAGAAGGGTTCAGATATGATATTATTCGTTCTCACCATAGCCTGGGGGCTCGAATAAATTATTTTAATCCACGAGCAAAATGTTGGACCAAAGCCGAATCTCTCGAGGGCCATAAATAGATAGTAATACTCTATTCTATCAAAGGCTTTGTGGGCATCTAAGGATATCACAATCTCTGGCATAATGTTATCTCCAGCAGTATATACTACATTGAACAGACAGCGGAGATTGCTGGAGAGTTGTCTACCTGCAACAAACCCTGTCTGATCAGGATGTATTATCTTACTTATAACAAGCTCAATTCTAGCTGCCAGTACTTTGGTCAGTATTTTATAATCACATCCAAGTAAACTTACTGGGCGATATGACTCACATTTAAGTGGGTCCTTATTCTTCTTAAGGAGTACAGAGATCAAGGCCTGTGACATTGTTTGGGGCAGAGCTTTTTTATCAAGAACTTCCTTAAATACTCTGCAAAGTAAGGGAATCAGTGCGGGAGCAAATGTTCTATAAAACTCACTTGGGTACCCATCAGGGCCCGGCGCTTTTCTTGTCTTCATACCCCGAATTGCTTTGTCTATCTCCATGACAGATATGGGTCCCTCTAACCTATCTCTATCTGCTGCCTCTAGTGGTGTTAGAGTAATCGGTAATTAGTTACTGATTACTTTTTTCAAGTAACTTGACCAACACTGATCTCCAGCCTTCTTATTTCGAGCTGAACCCGCCTGTTCTGGGCCTTCTCCTCAGCCTCCAATTGTAGACGTGCCAGCCGCACCTTCCTTCCTTCCTCTCAGAAAGGATTTTATCTTCAGGTTGAAGATTGTTTTGTTCTAGTTATAATTAGTTGATACTGTTATAATAACCACCGTTATCTGTTTACGTTGACTCTGAATTCTGACTCCTTCTTCGAATCCTGTTATTTATTTATTTATTTATTTATTTATTTATTTGCAAAGTATACATTACCCTCTCATCCCTTAGACCTAGAATGATTGAGTCTGGAAACTTTGTGGCACCATCATCTGTGAAGAGAACCACCAGTGGCAGATCTCCCAGTTCTGACGTTATCAGTGAAATGCTAAAGCCGCTTGGCTGTAAGCACAGGCTCCACTAGTTAATCTCAGGCAACCCTCATGGAGCATGTTTGGTCAGAAACATGCATGTCTAGTGGTGCTCCTATTCTTCCTTGCATAAAGCAGCAAATAATGGTCCTACTGCTGGGTTGAAAACCTGGACAGTCTGAGGGGCAAGTTCACAGTGCTGGGTGAACTGAAACATAATATCCCAGAGGTGTTTTGTTGGCTGTAGGTCAGGTATTAATTCCTTCATTATCCAGAAGCTACCTGCATACTCTTGCCGCAGGCATTGATGTGTAACAGGAGGACCCTCTGCAGCACTGATGTGTCTGACAATGGGTCCAAGGATTTAATCCAGACACCTAATGGCAGTCAGGGTGCCATTGTTCAGCATTTATAGGTCTGTGCATGCCTCCATAAATATGTCCCCCTAAATTGCATAACATTGTCCATGACTTCTCCAGACCCTTTGATCTTCTGTGACATGGCGAACAATGAAAAGCACAGGGCGCCAGTGGACTTGGGCTCTCAGACCACCCTCATGAAGTTTGTTTCTGATTGTTCAGTGACTTTCACAAGCAAGAAATCAGATTACTTTGACACTCTGGTGTATCACAAAAACACATGCCTCAGACCAGAAAGCTGGAATGTAAATTGAGTCTTACTAACCTTCACATGACCCGGAAAACTAGTTTGCTTCTCATAAACAAACAAAGCATGTCTTGCTTGGAGGAGGGCCTGGTGTAGACCCAGGACACACCGGCTTACTGCTTACCGACTGGTCATGGATCAGCAATTGACCAAAAATGATTGCATCAGTCAATGAGTTTAATCAGTTATATTAACCCCCCCCCCAAAAAAAACCAAAAAACAAAAACAAACATAGATGTGTCATTGCATATGCTCTGTAGTTTGCATTGTAAAGGTATTTTGCTATAAAATGGTCAATGTAATTCAACAGAGGACCAATTAGTTGGCTGATGGGATGAACATAAGACTCTTAAAGTACACAGGTTTTTGCTTTCCTTTTTAAAACAAAAAAAACATACAATATCTGTATATATTATCTTTAATTTCAATGTTTAGTCTAGTCTTTAGCTGGAGGCTGAAACAGAACCTTTTTTGTCTGATTGGCTAACTTAACAACCCTTTCATACTCTCTCTCTCTCTCTCTCTCTCTCTCTCTCTCTCTCGCTCTCTCTCTCTCTCTCTCTCTCTCTCTCACACACACACACACACACACACACACACACACACACACACACACACACACACACAATTGCAGGGCTAGCAGATTAGGGTTCATAGAAAAGGGAAGAGTAAAAGGCAGGTTCAGAGTGGCGGCTGCGGTAGCGAAGAGTGATGTCATTGATCATGTGCTTTCTTCTAATGTGAGGTGGTGGAGTAGAGTCACTTTCTAACAATCTTCGGTGGCACCAGTTTATCACCATCTCCCTAACCAAAAAACCTGGAGACAGCGAGACGGTCAGACAGGAAAAAAGGCAGTCACAGATGCAGACATGAAGACAAGGAGACACATACCCAGTGACCTCTGGCTGACCACACTCCCGCTGACCAATGGGACTACCAAACCAAACTTGCTGGTGGTGTTTTCACTGACATGGATTCGGTAGAGTCCAGTTTTCAGAGGATGTATAAAAATCAGCTGGATTGTGGATATACTAACAGATTGATGGACAAAAGTGTGTTTGCACATTTTAAGATTTTTCATAGTCTTAAAGCGTGAGAATGAATGAGAGTTTTACCTCATCTCTGTTTGTGACCTGGTATGTGACAGGAGACCAGACACAGGGAAATTCTCTGAAACACAAAAACACATTTATCCTCCATTCACGGCATAGACAGATTAGATCCAGATCACCTACATTAATAGTTAATCTGCCACAGGCCAGGCCATTAAGATTCCAGAGCCTGTGTTTAAACATGTATTGAACTGTGTGAGTAGTATAACACTTTGTCTTTGAGCTGGCCTGAGTGTGTTGATCACTCTACAGTGGGGCAAAAAAGTATTTAGTCAGCCACCGATTGTGCAAGTTCCCCCACCTAAAATGATGACAGAGGTCAGTAATTTGCACCAGAGGTACACTTCAACTGTGAGAGACAGAATGTGAAAAAAAAATCCATGAATCCACATGGTAGGATTTGTAAAGAATTTATTCGTAAATCAGGGTGGAAAATAAGTATTTGGTCACCTCAAACAAGGAAAATCTCTGGCTCTCACAGACCTGTAACGTCTTCTGTAAGAAGCTTTTCTGTCCCCCACTCGTTACCTGTATGAATGGCACCTGTTTGAACTCATCATCTGTATAAAAGACAGCTGTCCACAGCCTCAAACAGTCAGACTCCAAACTCCGCCATGGCCAAGACCAAAGAGCTTTCGAAGGACACCAGGAAAAGTATTGTAGACCTGCACCAGACTGGGAAGAGTGAATCTACAATAGGCAAGCAGCTTGGTGTGAAAAAATCAACTGTGGGAGCAATCATCAGAAAATGGAAGACATACAAGACCACTGATAATCTCCCTCGATCTGGGGCTCCACGCAAGATCTCATCCCGTGGGGTCAAAATGATCATGAGAACGGTGAGCAAAGATCCCAGAACCACACGGGGGGACCTGGTGAATGACCTGCAGAGAGCTGGGACCAAAGTAACAAAGGTCACCATCAGTAACACACTACAACGGCAGGGAATCAAATCCCGCAGTGCCAGACGTGTTCCGCTGCTGAAGCCAGTGCATGTCCAGGCCCGTCTGAAGTTTGCCAGAGAGCACATGGATGATACAGCAGAGGATTGGGAGAATGTCATGTGGTCAGATGAAACCAAAGTAGAACTTTTTGGTATAAACTCAACTCGTCGTGTTTGGAGGAAGAAGAATACTGAGTTGCATCCCAAGAACACCATACCTACTGTGAAGCATGGGGGTGGAAACATCATGCTATGGGGCTGTTTTTCTGCCAAGGGGACAGGACGACTGATCCGTGTTAAGGACAGAATGAATGGGGCCATGTATCGTGAGATTTTGAGCCAAAACCTCCTTCCATCAGTGAGAACTTTGAAGATGAAACGAGGCTGGGTCTTCCAACATGACAATGATCCAAAACACACCGCCCGGGCAACAAAGGAGTGGCTCCGTAAGAAGCATTTGAAAGTCCTGGAGTGGCCTAGCCAGTCTCCAGACCTCAACCCCATAGAAAATCTGTGGCGGGAGTTGAAAGTCTGTGTTGCTCGGCGACAGCCCCAAAACATCACTGCTCTCGAGAAGATCTGCATGGAGGAATGGGCCAAAATACCAGCTACTGTGTGTGCAAACCTGGTAAAGACCTATAGTAAACGTTTGACCTCTGTTATTGCCAACAAAGGTTATGTTACAAAGTATTGAGTTGTATTTTTGTTATTGACCAAATACTTATTTTCCACCCTGATTTACGGATAAATTCTTTACAAATCCTACCATGTGGATTCATGGATTTTTTTTTTTTCACATTCTGTCTCTCACAGTTGAAGTGTACCTCTGGTGCAAATTACTGACCTCTGTCATCATTTTAGGTGGGGGAACTTGCACAATCGGTGGCTGACTAAATACTTTTTTGCCCCACTGTATGTGTCTCAGTCTCTTCAGCAAACTCTTCTGAATTTAAGACATCTCTCACTGGTAGTCTCTTTGTCTATGTGATCTGTAATGTCACCATGGACTTTAAATTTGCACAGAGCAAGCATGAACTTCTGTTTTCAGAAAAATGAATCATAGTTACCAATGTCCTCGAACCGTTCGACCCAGACTATCATCAAGTTGCATTCAGGGCTGTTACATGGCATCATTGCTGGATAACTCTGCACAGACATGAAAGATCAAGAGACAAGTAAGAAACGAGTATGTAAGATACAAATTAGAGGAACAAGGAAAAAAGTCTTTTATTTTGAAAGTCCATACATTGGATTTAGAGTGATGTGGTAGGTTGAGTGGTGACTCAGCAGGTGGGAACAACACCTCTGAACTCTTTGACGAGCCATCTAGTTCAAAGAAAACAAAATGAGTCAAATAAAATGTATTCATACAAAATTTAGAAATTACTCACAACCTTATATGGTGACATGCATTCTTAAAATCATAGTAAATGTTAGATTTCACACTATTATGTTTTAGCAGAAATATTCAATATTTAATGTAAATATTAATTCAAAAGTTTCACTTATGAGTGATTTTCTGTTTTATTGACACTCAGATTTGAAGATTGGGCGAGTCATAGGTGAAGCTCTTTCTTGTTCCCAACCAGATCACATCAGGTTTAGCCATGTTTCAGTGTTTCATGTTCTTTGAATCATCTTATTTTTAACAACTTTGCTTAATTACAGGAGTGTTGATTTGAATACATAAAACCAAAAACCAAAATGAAGACATAAAACTTGCATCTCAAACACTAACATGCTTCCTCAAGTCACACACCACACAAACCCTCTGGGTCAGAAGTTTGGATTAAGTGTTTCACTAATGTACATTATGTGTTACCATGACTGTGTAGCAGTGATGGGACAATGAAGGTGAGCTCTGTCAGACTGTCTGTGAACATCAGGATGAACCGCTTCCCGTCAAACACACTCCCTCCGCTGTCACCCAGCACAGAAGAAAATTCTGGTAGAAAGAAAATAACCAATCTGCATCAGCAAGAAAAGCCTTAAGAGTGTTCTGTGAATGGCCCAATCAGCAACACATACCGGATCTGCTAGTGCTGACCCTGCCCACCTGTCCCACCTCCACCGGCCAACCAAGAGATGACAGGAAGTCAAGGAAGTGTGAATGGACATTGCAGGCCGACTCCACATTCTTCAGGATCTATACACAAACAGATAATAAAATTAACACAACAAGAGCAACATTTTCAAAAAACATTACAACAATTCGCAAATAATTGTATCTAGATCTGACAGTGTGTCATTGTCCACACAAAATGACACTGAAAGAGAAGAAAACAACTTTAACCGATCTAAAACTATATACAAAATATATTTAATTGAAACAAACGTTGAACACAGTCAGCTGCTCATTTAAAACTCTATTTAGGTTGCCTCAGCCTCTGTCCTCTGTCCTGCTCCCATGTAGAAGATAAAGGTGGAATCGTAGATTCTTGATGGCTGCTGGTCCAAATTTCTCAGGCTGTCAAAGAAACCAGGAAGAGATGAGTCGAGCACCACAAGCGGAGCTGGAACACCACTGATACCTGGATCCTACAGAGAGAGACACTGTTAGGTTTTGTAATGTTGATTGTCATTTATGCTTAGAAATATTTAACCATATATGCTTAGAGGTGTATAATCAATTGTGTAGTGATAGGATGTGTGATCTTTAGCAGGCTGCGAAGGCTTGGTGTGCATCCTGGGAGCATGGGAAGAGGTCGTACCTTGTTTTATTGTTTTATGGCAGGATAAACGTGGCTGTATCTGTTTTAGGCTAAGTGCCTTTTGTTCAGATGAACTGTTGGACTTCCTGACCAGCAGGTTTAGGGAAGTCATTTATGGGGTCACACTCTGACCCCACACACACACACACACACACACACACACACACACACACACACACACACACACACACACACACACACACACACACACAAGGTACTCTTTGTTTGTATGTAGACGTCATATGTTAATGACCCTATGCATATTCATGTAACCACAATAAAAGGAGTGCTATGGGGAACCTGGCTGAGAGTCTGACGGGGGTCAAGTGGTGGATGTCGTTCCACCCTCATGCATGAGTAACACGAAGAACTTTGCCTACTTGGTGTTCAATGCTTTTTGCTGTGTAATTATATTGTCTTCAACTTTCCAGCGAATAGGTTCAAGCTACAAACCTATCAGATACACAGATAAGCACACTTACACGTGTAAATACAATCAGGTACATAAGTGTTTGGACAGTGACGACATTTTGCCAATTATGCTTCTGTATACCACCACCTGATTTTAAATCAAACAATTAACATGGTATTGAAGTGCAGACATTCAGCTTTAAAAGTATTCAGTTCAAAAGTATTACATCAACTGTTTAGCAATTACAGCCATTTTTATACATCATATCATCAGAGGCTCAAAAGTAACTTTACTTAAGTTACATTTTATTTATATAGTGCCAAATTGCAACAACAGTTGCCTCAAGACGCTTTATATTGTAAGGTAAAGGCCCACAGTAAGGCAGTGAAGACCCCAACAACCAGGCGACCACCTATGAGCACCTCTTTACCTTTACACTCTCAGGTGTCAGCAGGCCCAAGTGGGACAGGAACAGTCTTGCCGCCTGGAAATGGGTGACAGGTGGAGGAGGTTTACAGGTCATCGGGACAGCCGAACGACTGCTCGCTTGTGGTCGAGCCTCGACTTGCTGCTGTCTCTTTAAAGCTGTTCGCAGATGTTCTAGTTGCTGCTGCACCTGGCCAGTAAAAGGTTACACCTGGAATTACACTGTAATTACAACTGTCACACCTAACCAGTTCAATGTACTCAGGAAATAGTTTCAGTAATTGGCTTAACTATACCTAACAACCACAATCATCAGTCCAGATTTTCTCAGTCTCTATATGACTGCATCATCATATAAAGTAACCATTCAATCAATGTGTTTAGAAGAACATACCAAGTTTTAAGGAGAGAAAAAATTAATTACTGAGGAGCTGCCCGAGTCATAAACAGTCATCTACAGTGGGGCAAAAAAGTATTTAGTCAGCCACCGATTGTGCAAGTTCCCCCACTTAAAATGATGACAGAGGTCAGTAATTTGCACCAGAGGTACACTTCAACTGTGAGAGACAGAACGTGAAAAAAAATCCATGAATTCACATGGTAGGATTTGTAAAGAATTTATTTGTAAATTAGGGTGGAAAATAAGTATTTGGTCACCTCAAACAAGGAAAATCTCTGGCTCTCACAGACCTGTAACGTCTTCTGTAAGACGCTTTTCTGTCCCCCACTCGTTACCTGTATGAATGGCACCTGTTTGAACTCATCATCTGTATAAAAGACACCTGTCCACAGCCTCAAACAGTCAGACTCCAAACTCCGCCATGGCCAAGACCAAAGAGCTTTCGAAGGACACCAGGAAAAGTATTGTAGACCTGCACCAGACTGGGAAGAGTGAATCTACAATAGGCAAGCAGCTTGGTGTGAAAAAAATCAACTGTGGGAGCAATCATCAGAAAATGGAAGACATACAAGACCACTGATAATCTCCCTCGATCTGGGGCTCCACGCAAGATCTCATCCCGTGGGGTCAAAATGATCATGAGAACGGTGGGCAAAGATCCCAGAACCACACGGGGGGACCTGGTGAATGACCTGCAGAGAGCTGGGACCAGAGTAACAAAGGTCACCATCAGTAACACACTACAACGGCAGGGAATCAAATCCCGCAGTGCCAGACGTGTTCCGCTGCTGAAGCCAGTGCATGTCCAGGCCCGTCTGAAGTTTGCCAGAGAGCACATGGATGATACAGCAGAGGATTGGGAGAATGTCATGTGGTCAGATGAAACCAAAGTAGAACTTTTTGGTATAAACTCAACTCGTCGTGTTTGGAGGAAGAAGAATACTGAGTTGCATCCCAAGAACACCATACCTACTGTGAAGCATGGGGGTGGAAACATCATGCTATGGGGCTGTTTTTCTGCCAAGGGGACAGGACGACTGATCCGTGTTAAGGACAGAATGAATGGGGCCATGTATCGTGAGATTTTGAGCCAAAACCTCCTTCCATCAGTGAGAGCTTTGAAGATGAAACGAGGCTGGGTCTTCCAACATGACAATGATCCAAAACACACCGCCCGGGCAACAAAGGAGTGGCTCCGTAAGAAGCATTTGAAAGTCCTGGAGTGGCCTAGCCAGTCTCCAGACCTCAACCCCATAGAAAATCTGTGGCGGGAGTTGAAAGTCCGTGTTGCTCGGCGACAGCCCCAAAACATCACTGCTCTCGAGAAGATCTGCATGGAGGAATGGGCCAAAATACCAGCTACTGTGTGTGCAAACCTGGTAAAGACCTATAGTAAACGTTTGACCTCTGTTATTGCCAACAAAGGTTATGTTACAAAGTATTGAGTTGTATTTTTGTTATTGACCAAATACTTATTTTCCACCCTGATTTACGAATGAATTCTTTACAAATCCTACCATGTGGATTCATGGGTTTTTTTTCCACATTCTGTCTCTCACAGTTGAAGTGTACCTCTGGTGCAAATTACTGACCTCTGTCATCATTTTAGGTGGGGGAACTTGCACAATCGGTGGCTGACTAAATACTTTTTTGCCCCACTGTATAACTGATAATTCGTTTTAAAGCAGGAGCATATACCAATATACTGGGTTTCATCCAACTTGGTTCTTACCTCCTCAGTAATGGTCTCATGCAGAGCTGGAATACTATGATCTGCTTTAACTGATGGAACTGTATCAAAACTTTCAGAAAGCAGCTGCTGTTTGATAACAGTTTGTATTCTGGCATCTTCCTGGGCCATGCTGTGCTGTTCTGGTATCAGGGGTTCCTGAAAACAATCATCAGGTAAGAGAGAGAAGAAATGACTGACCTAACCTGAAAAAAGTACTACAAAATATGACTTCACAAACTAATGGAAGACATCTAAGTGGTTGCGCACATCTTTTGTATAATCTATTGTAAGCTATGATAAAGTCCTCTGAAGGAATGCACAACATATACTGAATCATACTGCATCAGCTTGGAAGTGGCCACCTGTGTGTCAGCTTGTCCCTCGTGAGGCTTTGGACAAAGCTCTAGACTCCAGGTGTGGCGTCCTGACGCTCCCCTGGTCACCATGATGAGTGATGGATACTGTGCTGCATTCACCATTGAAAAGCAAAAACACAATCGAAACTATCAACGGGCAACTTTGAACCTCCCAAAGATTAGTTTTATGTGGAACAGTAGAAGCTGAAATCTAAAATATCTATTAAATATTACAGTATGTGTCGAGTACTGCCTGCGTTCCTGTTGTGCCAGGATCAGTGTGAGTATGTGATGTGATAAGCCTGTGAATGCTGGAAAGATTAAAGGTTTCTACTGTGACTCTAGCAATACCAGACACATGTGGCAGGGGATTCAGGCAGTAACAGATTATAAGGCTGTGTGACAACAACACCTTCTTAATGAACATTCTTAATGAGCACCCCTGTAATAAAAGCCATCCTTCACGTTGATGAGAAAGTAGTAAATCTCACCGTGGCTGTAAAAACCTGAGGAGAATGAAAATAAAGAAGGCAGCAGGCTGCAACAACATTTTGAGACAGGTACCAGAATGTTGTTTGTCAGCTCAGCATTCAAAACGACCATCTCCCACAGCCACTTACACCCTCATCAACAGACTGCAGTCAGTGGGGAGTAGGTAACAGGATCTCCATCTTTCTGTTCCATGACTGTATCTTTAGGGCAGTTCAGTTTCATGTCTGGAATGATGCATGTACACTGGTTTTCTGCTGCTATTGTTGCTGTGCAATATATTTATTTCCTGTACAGTTTTCCTTAATAATGTAAATAGAAAAACATTAGCTTCTATTCTTTTGTGTACACATCCCAGATTCCTTTTTATCAGTTTCACAATTAGTTGTATCAGGACTCACCCTGTTCACGTCCCAGTGTTTGCTCCAAAAAGGCTAGGATCATGGAGCTTTCCACCACAAAATATCTGAACTTCTCAAGACTGCTGTCACTCTGACAGGAAGAACGAACCAGAACATCCTCATTGAGGATACCACTGACGAAAGGGAATGCCTCTGAAACCTGCATAACACTGAGACAAATACAGACCACATCCTTAAAGCTAGAGATGCCCCAGTCTGATAGTTGGATAGGATGTTTGGTGGTAACAAACCAAGCTACAGCTCATCCATTCAGTATGTTTACCATGGAGCAGGTCAGCAGTTGTACGCTATGTTGCCAAAGGTTTTTGCTCATCTGCCTTCACACGCATGTGAACCTGAGTGACATGCCATGTCGGCACACCCTTTGCTTCGTCTGGAAAGTTTTCCATAAGGTTTAGAAGTGTGTTTATGGGAATTTTTGACCATTTTTCCAGATGCACATTTGCGAGGTAAGACACTGTTAATTGACAAGCTTGGCTTGTAGTTTCTCCTCCAATTCGTCCAAAAGGTGTTCTGTTGTGTTAAGGTCAGGACTCTGTGGGTAGGGTCTTGACATTACAATGTAAAGAACCTTGAGGAAACTGTTGTTCTGATTTGGTGCTATATAAATAGTATTTAATTGATTGTATAGAGCACTGGTGCACAAAGGAATTAGAGGAAACCAACAGCAAAGTACAGTGGTTTTGAGATATTTCACTATAGTTACACAGGGCTTTTCTTTTGATAGTTTGCAGTAACTTTAATTTGACTACAAACCCTGATGACTAAAAGGCTGTAAAGATGACAATGCTCTTTCTTTCTGTGTCATTTCATCTCAAATCAAATCACCTCTTTCTGTGATTTCTGTGAAATTTTAGCTTCACATATTAAAATACTTCTCTTGATATTTTTTTATTTTTAAAGAGGCCCATTCACCTACTTTTAGGGAGACAATGTTTTAACATGAATATCTTAAAACATTTAAGGTTAAAAGCCAAAAAGTTTGGACCAATGCACTAATTAAATCTCTTAGCATGGCCGATTTGAAATACAAAAAACAAACAAAAAAAGAGGCAGTACTGTAAAGTCCCACATTGCAATAAAAAATAGAATGTGAGTTCTGTAAAAAAAAACAAAAAACAAAGAAACAACCCCCCCCCCCCCTCCTTTTTGTACCGAAATAATTTGTACAAATGATTTTTAAAAAAGGATTAATTAGCACATTTCATAGTTTTGCAAGACCAAGTTTGGCCACATTTCCGTGATCAGTTGTTCAATACAGCACCCTACACCCTACCCCTAACCCCCTAATACTAACACTAATACCATGGCACAACCAAGCATGGATCAGGGTATATAAATAAAACTGAATTGAACTCAATATGACTGAACTTGTAGTAAAATAATGCATTGTTGCCAGCTTCATGAACATTATTTGACTCATTTGTCTCCATTGCATCTGTGTCATGTGTGTGAAGAGCAATAAAAGGAGATTCACTCAGACTGAAAGTATAGCCAGGATCAGAAAGCTTTCTACGATGAAATGTTTAAACAATAACTGCTTTTGACAGTCTTATACCACATATACCACACCTTTGATGAACAGTAACACATTTTTGAAATGACATAAATCCTCGAAGCAATTCATGTCAAAATTCTGTTTTTGTTCCTGTTGCTTGTTAAGAAGCAACCAAAATGCATGATATAAACTAAGTCAGATCTTATATGCAAAACGATTGGTTTCTATAATCTCTACAATCTTAATGTTATTGTTACTGTGATGCTCACCAGCTAAGTGTGGCCTCAGCTGCCTCCTTCACCCTCAGAGAGGCTGGGTTTTGGTCTTTCTCCTCTTTACATCTCACTTTTTGTTCCTGTCTAGACTTACTGCCTGAAATCCCGAGTTCCACGATCTCCAGGACCTCCAACAAACACTCCTGAATAAAGTCAA
The DNA here is from genome assembly GCF_057381845.1 of Rhamphochromis longiceps. Lineage (NCBI taxonomy): Eukaryota > Metazoa > Chordata > Actinopteri > Cichliformes > Cichlidae > Rhamphochromis > Rhamphochromis longiceps. Next base: position 7,457,957 of record NC_140562.1, read on the forward strand.
ATAAAACACACACTAAATAAAGCGCATGGATGTTCACCTGCTGGTCAGTCATCTGGCAGTTAGATATCTCATTGATACATAGTGATTAGTTGGTCTGGTCAGTTACCTTATGGCCAAGCAGTGTGGGATGTTGCGTTAACCAGACATTGAGACACTGGAAGGCAGCAACAATGATGGAGTGCAGATCTCTGGAGTGAAGAGGAGGAGGACGACTGCACTGAAAAACAATGTAGGTGCAGACTGAACTGACTACTCGCATCCTCTCTGACTCCTCCACTCGCACTTCCACCTGCAGGGGGATAGGTACAGGATCATAGTGGAAGACTGCCAATACTAAGTTTCCCTGTATAATTTTGAGAGATCAAGAGCTTCACATGTCAAGGATGCCTGTAATAATTTGGTTCAGTATAAATAACATGGATTTAAATGTAAGGTTTTCTTGTTGGCTATGTTATTTACCAAGTTTGAAAAATTAGACTTTTATAAATGTCTGGGTTTTGTATTAAAACAAACCATTAGAATCTTGAATCAGATTAGAAGTTTTTTGGAACTGCCAGACACATCTGTACAGACACCAATATGTTTTAATCATGATTTTATGCCCCCTTGGCAAGATAAGACTTATCATGACTGGAGAGAAAAGGGTTTAGTGTCTATTAAGGATATGTATATTGATGATACATTTTCTTCATTTGGTCAACTAAAAGGGAAATATAATCTGCCACATTCACACTTTTATAGATATCTGCAGGTCAGTCATTACATCCAATCCAAGTTTAAAGATTTTGCAACTCTACCGTCGGAGCACGGGATCTACGAAATACTCAAGAGCCAACCTGATTCCAGACAGCTTATCACAAAAATTGTACAGTTACTTGGTGACTCTATTGTAGTGCATACCGTTGGGATCAGGCAGGCTTGGGAAAAAGAATTGGGGATGAATGTGCCTGACTCTATGTGGAGTAAGTGTCTGTCTAAAATCCATTCCTTCTCCATAAACAGCCGACACCAATTAATTCAATTTAAAATCCTCCACCGGTTACACTATTCTAAGGTCAGACTGCACAAGATTTCTCCTTCTATCTCCCCAATGTGTAACAGGTGTAGACGGGCAGAAGGTACATTGTTCCATTACTTTTGGTCTTGTCCCTCATTAACAGAGTTTTGGTTTAAAATATTTGACTGGTACTCCAAGGCATATATGAAACCTCTACAGCCTGAACCTGAACTCGTAATTTTTGGATGTTCTCCAACGTCAGAGCTACTCCCGGTTAAAGTGCAGGGGCCACTGGAACTAGGTTTGATTGTTGCCAAGAGATTAATCCTGAGGGAATGGAAGTCCCCCACTCCTCCTTCCTTTCAGTTGTGGGTAACAGACACGATGTCCATAATACAGATGGAACCCCTTTTTGGAACACTTTGCAAGAGCCAGATTGGGCTAAACTCTGTAAACGCTCATCAACTTCAGCTTTTTGTATTCTTCTTGTATTGTGAAGTGCAAGTTTGTTTGCATTAAGTGTTTTTTCTGTATGCATCTGAGCCTGTCTGTGGTTGTCTTTGTTTGTTCTGCGTTTGTTTTTGTTTTATATTTTGAAAATTTAAAATAAAATTGTCAAAAAAAAGTACGGTTTTCTTGATCTCGCTGAGTGTGTGTGTGTGTGTGTGTGTCTCCACCTTGGCCAATCCTCCCAGTACTTCCAGGGCAGACAGACAAACTGCTGAATCATTCCTCCACTGAGACGTCAGACGCTGAGTGAGCAAACGTAGAGATTGAACCCACAAAACTGCCACTGCATCTGATTGGACGCACATTACTGCAGTTAGATTCTTCAGATATGAGGGATTGATAATATAAAACAAATTTAACTGAACTGATTTGTAATTACTCGATCCTCTGGTCCATCGGTTTGAACTGGTCTGACTTGCTCCCAAAGCCTGTTTGAGTTTACTGGTCCCAGTAAGCAGGGGCTCAGTTTCCTGAAAGCAAAAGCAAAAAACTGTTTTTGTCTCATAAAATGAAGGCAAATGTAAGTACATATCCCTCAATATCAGTAAACTCACTTGTTGAGTTCGTCCTGCGGGCTCTAACACAGCTGAATCCTGAATCAGATTCAACATGGCCGCTATACAAACACCAGATCAGAAGTGATTACAATGGAAAAATCTTTCACATCAAACACTCAGATATGAACTTCTGTTAACTGGCTCAAAAACTGACCCCAGGACCAATAATTGGAAAAGAATCAGTAACTAACCCAGGAGGAGCTGTATGTTACAGGTGTCTGCCTCTGTCTGCAGAGCTCCAATCAGGACACTGATAAGGCGTGGCTTCAGCAACAGGAGGGTACTTGTTGCAGCATCAGCGCTTAACTTCCTATCCTGTAACTCCTAAGCAGCAAAGTGAACACTACTGCTACAGTGATCCGGCTCATCTCTGCTCAGGCAAGGGTACGTTTTTAAGCAAGTGCATGATAAGTTACCTCTAACTGGACTGATCCAAAGTGCATAGGGATGGGCAGCAGGGAAAGCAGGACTAGGATGGAGGCTCGCCTTAAATCCACCGGAGTGACAAAATTCTTAAACTTCAGTAGCTCTCTGAGTGAGAGAGAGTATGAGAGAAGCCTTTAGTTTAGTAATATTTACCGTCGTTGAGATTCAGGTGAACAACAAAATCCAACAGCCCGAAATCCTGGTAGGTAATAGCATCTATCAGCATCCATGAGCTCATGACTCAGCCTCCAATCAACTTGCCAAATTCCATAGATGAATTTTACCAATTGCCAATTCCAATTTTAAGTTGTTCTGGGCTGAAAGATGCTTTACAACCCATTCTTCCTCCGTTTCATTCTGTCTGGCTGAGTTAACGTCTAACATTACTAATGTCAGCTTTATTCTGCTATTTAAAAAAACTCAAATAAACTTTTCTCATTGAACAATTACAGTATTTGCAGTACTTGCACCTGTCAAGCAGCACATTTTCCAGAGCTGAGATAAAGGGAGGTAGCAGTATGTTGACTCCTCTTAGGTCACAGCAGAACAGAGAGGTGGAGTTCAGCAGAATGGAGGCCGGAACAGGGGAACTGGCCTTCTCTGACACTTGAAGACCCTGTACCAAAACCAGGTAGAACCTTGCAGAATAAGAGATGGAGAACCATAATCATTACACTGCTCAAAGATGGGTGGATAGCTCTGAACAGGTGAACAGACAGGTACCTGGACAGGTAGACAGACAGAATTTCCTCTGCCGTCTTCCTGCAGCTGAAGATCCTGCAAAGTGTCCCACAAGCCTCAGCTCGACCTGCCGCCCATCCATTTGACATCACAGCAACATCACCCTGCCCAGCTAGAGAAGACAGTTCAGTAAGTAAGATATGGAAGCACAGCAAGAGTACACAAGGAATACAAGAACTACTGTACTGTGCCTACTATGTGTACGTGTAGTATATGTTTTGCGTAAACAATACTGCAGAGACAAACCAGAGTCTCTGCTGATTAGTGCAGCATCAAACAGCCAGCAACCAAACAGATGTAGAAGGTGGTCCACATTACACCTGAGGGGTGAGGGAGAGGGTCTGAGAGATGAACAAAACAGGGAGGAGAAGGAAGGAAGCTGGGAGAAAGATTTCCAATGGCATGATGGAATCTGAAAGAAAGGAACAAGCAATAAGTTAAAGAGATCAAGAAGTGCTACATGACAAATGAAAAAGAAGTACTGTGGTACCGTGGGAGTCTTGGTGGTTGTCTTGGAAAAATTTGCTGCTGTCACTTGTCTGTTGTATGGAGGGGAGGAACTGGTTGAGGAAGGGGAGCTTGGCATGCTCAGTACATTCACTGGAGTGGGTGGTGCACTGCCAGAACGAGGCCGGGAGATACCTGAGAAAAAAAAGGAATAGCAGCACCATTTCGCTGATATTTACAAAAAGAAAAAAAAGTGTGCAAGTGGCTTTAATCTTCTCTCATTGGTGTATCAGAGTTGTAAGTGGGGATTTGGAAAGGTCAGAGTTTCACTTGTGAACAAAATAGACTAATTCAATTTGACAAAGACTTTAAGGAAGACAATAGCAGCCCATCAAGTGGTAGCACTGTTGAGGAGAGAAAAGAATATGTCTTTATATGTAATATGTAATATTTCAGGAAGCCTGATGGCCACAAGCTTTTTAGCTTGTTTTCCAAGTAATATCCATTCATCCTGTTATTATCTTGTGCTTATCCAAAGTTGGGTCGTGGGCGCAGCAATGATCCTTCCAGAAGTCCTGCAATGGTGAAAATCTGCTCCACTGTTTCGTGCCCAGAGCAAAATCTGGTCAGTGCCTCATTTCAGCACCATCGAATAAACTTCCTCCAGAAGGCTGAGAATGGTAATAACCCAATAATTGGAGCAAACCCCCACCCCATCAACATATTTTGTAAGTGCAAACCATCACCCTGATCTGTCACTCTACAGTGAAACTGAACTGAACTGAAGTCAGTGGTTATCTGTGGAGCTTACCATAGGAGGGCAGACGGTCTCTGAACGGGCTTTTGGTCACAGAAATACCTAGAAGGAAAAAAGAAAAAGAATTACCAAGCTGAAATAGTTAAACCAAAGCATTGATGCCAATTTGGCCTAACAAAACATACATAAATAAACAATAAAACAATAATAATAATAATAATGATAAAATCTCTAGAATATTTATACATTGTTGATCTAATAAAGGTTTGGGTCGGGTTGTACTTCATGGTGCTAAACTAAATTAAGTGAAATTAAGCATGGACCAGAGTTGGGTATGATGCGTTACAAAGTAACACATTACTGTAATCACATTGCATTTTTAAGTAACACAGTAATGTAACATGTCACTGCCATTATTCAGTAATTACAATGATCAATTACAATATCAAGAGAATTACAATTATCTTGTTACTTGCATTACAAAAGGTTCTTCATTTATTTCCATGACCAGCTCACAGAAAGAAAATAAAAACATCAAACATACATGCTTTGTCATTCATGGGCACCTGTGCTACATTCAGCTGATTTCAGTTTGTCTGTAGAACAAAAACGATACCAAAACGCTTTATCGAGTCCACCAGGAACTGAGCGGTGCTCCAAGTGGCAAAGGAGTACCAGTCAAGAGCAAGGACGGCCGCCTCTTAACAACGGCGGAGGAACAAGACCGACGATGGGTCCAACATTTCGAGGAAATCCTGAATCAACTGGCGCCCATGTTGATGATACCCATAGACGCCTTCTGCCCCCTGGATAACCTTCCAGTTAACGTTTATCCAATTACTGTTGCGGAGACAAAAGCCATGATTCAGTCAATGAAGGCTGGCCGGGTCCCGGGGTTGGACGAGATTTCGGTTGAAAAATGGCGGTGACCTTATAGTCGAACAACTTATGGCCCTGCTCAATCACTGCTGGGAGACAGTTCTGAAAGATTGGAGGAAGGATGTCATCGTGAAACTGCCGAAGAAGGGTGATCTTGCTAATTGTAACAACTGGCGTGGGATAACTCTCCTTTCTGTTCCAGGAAAGGTTCTGTGCTCCGTGCTTGTCACGGTTGACGCTGGCCAACCGTGGGGATGTGAGGAAGGAGGACCCAGGCATGGAGATCTGAATATAAGCAGTGCGTTTATTTACAGTGAATGGAAAAATAACAATAATTCCTCAGTGCATTCCCGACTCCCGTGTCATGTCCTCTTCCCAGTGCTAGTGTTCCTTGTCTCCGCTCCTCAGTGTCTGAGCACCCCGTGCTTGCTGCCCTCTTGTCTCCACGCTTCTTGTGAAGTCACGCAATGATCCAGTGTCGGAGGGAGCTCCATCGCACTCTTAAGTAGCTCCTCCGACGAGGCTTGATCAGCTGTGTGATGGTCTCCAGGTGTGGCCAACCACCTGGCAGGGCCACACCCACCAGGCCTGAAGGTGCCTCAGAAACTCCAGCATCCACACACACACACACACACACACACACACACACACACACACACACACACACACACACACACACACACACACACACACATATACCTGCAAGAAGGGAGAATGAGGGACAGCACACCAAAAGTACACATGTCCATAATTGCTTAGGGACCCTGGTGCGCTCAGACCCAGGACACTGACAGTGCTACTCTGACGTAGGGCTGCTCGATTATGGCAAAAATGATAATCACGATTATTTTCACTGAAATTGAGATCACGATTATTTGACGATATTTATTTCGTCCGCCAGAGCTTATATTATTTTTTTACATGCTGTAGTGCCATTTGTGGGAGCATTTCACGTTGCTATACATCAATACAACTGTTATAGCCCATATTTTTAAAATGTGTATGCATTAAGTCCATAGTAACTACATTAATTGCAAAAAAGTGCAATAAACTACAAAAAAAAATTGAAAATCGTTTTTGTTTTGTTTTTTTACATATATTTCTACTTGGAGAAATTTAAGAGGTTTATCCCTCAAAACTTTAAATACAAAAAAGTTGCAAAAAATAGTTTACAACAACAGGAAATTTATTTTGAGTGTCTTCATAGTTTTATTTTTGGAGATACAGCAATTTTTATATACTGCAGGAAAAACAAAAAAACAATCCTATGATGCAAATTTGCAAAGAATGTGCATGTGCATCAAAATAAACTATTTCCAGCAGTGCAATTCGAGTTCTAAGGCCTACAAGTAAAAAAACTACATTTTCCGCGAAAATGACGTCACTTGCGATAGTTCGCGTTGACGTCTTTTTCAATGTGGGAAGTGTTATGAACAGCTGATCGGATCGGCAAAGCGTGTTTCTGGAATATTATGTTTTTGTTCCTGCAAGCGCTTTTTATGCAATTTTTGCAAAGCTATATGTGGAAGGAAACCGTGACCGAGGACAAGCTGATGGCATAAGAAGTACGTACAACTCCTCTGGTTTCATATGGAAAAAAATTTATTGTGCTAGCTTAGCGGTTCAGGTTCTACAGGGATTTAAAAATAGTTATACAAAACGAGCATGCTGCTCTGACCGGCTTTAAAGGGTTAAGAATAACAATGTATTGAATAATGACTTTAAAAAATAATATAAAATAGTGTGCAAATACTGATAACAGTGCAAATGTTTGCAATATAAGAAATAAATAAAAAATGTGAACTTTGCAGTGTTGCTCTGTGGTGCAGCTACGACACCATAGCAAAGTTTACACACTGTGTCTACACTGTAAAAACTGTGATTGGGGTTAATTAGGATCTAATAGGAGAGTAATAGTAATTATTACTCAGTAAAAACGTGTATGAGTAGTTTTAATCAAATCTAAGCAAAATTCAACAATTTTGAGATGTTCAGTTATTTAAATTTACACAGTTTTGTTTGGGGTAAATTCAGCAATGGTTTGTTGAGTAGATTTTAAAAAAAATGTTTGAGTACTAAAAAAATTTAAGAAATCTAATAGATTTAACTGATGAAAGCATTTTCATTTTAATCATTGAACACTTCCGCCCATAATCCTTTGTGCCACGTGCAGGACACACGCGCTTCATGAGTGGACATCTCCATTTTGTCAGAGGTAAGACTTCTTAATTTGTTCAAATATAAGACACGGTTTAAACAATAACGTATATCGGTTTTGAGTAAAGGTTTTAAACAGTATGATACGTCGAAATTTTATTAATAATCATCACTGTAATGATAGTATCGTATTTTTACACAAATGGCAGTTAGTGGACTGCTAGCACAAGGTCACTTTCCAAGCCTTCACGACTGTGTTACTGAACAGCTTTAACTAACCACATGTTTTACCGTATTAAAAAACATCAACGACATATTCCGATGAGTTTTAACGTCTTTCATCCACGTTTAAAAGTTCATGAAAATGTTTTGCGCTCAGTTGTGAGTGATTTTGTCAGCCACAGTCAGTTTTTCGAACTCCAGTTTCCAATAATGGCGGCCGCTACTAAGTTTTAAAATTACTCTTAGTAATCTTTCTGGGTCACAAAATAAACTTTTAACATATTTTCAGGCGAGAAAGTAGCTGTGTAAACATCAAACATCTGCTCGGTTCATCAAGATATCGCATGTTTGCAAAAGTGCTTCGACGTTTTCGGAGCATCTGCTACCCACCAGCTCGATAGCAAGCCGGGAGCTCGAGGGTCACTGAAGCCGCTGAGAACGGCACAATTCCCGGCACATCATTTTCAGATCACCGTGGGGTTTCGCTACTCAGTTTAAACGTAATGTATAAGTCACTTAGACAACCTAAAAATGTTATTGTTTGGTTTTTTCGGTATTTTATTTGTTCGTGAGTAAATCGGTTTGGCTGAGATTAAAGTTATTAGATTAGATTAGATAAAACAAAACTTTATTAATCCTCCGGGATTTTCACACAGCTGAATAAACGTCAAACAGAAAACTGATTAAACAAAAATGTGAGACGGTCGAGAATTTACTCCAGCGTCCTGTTATATTTTAGATAGCAAGGAGCAGACGGCTGAGTTTATTAAACTCCACCGAGACAGCGGTGACGCTAATCAGAAGGCTAGACCGTCCAATTTCCCCAGCCGTTTACTTCCAGCCTACCCGACCTTCTGGGGACCCGGCCCACGTAGACCGCGAAGGCCGGGTCCTCAGGAGGATGCAGCCCATGAATTTGGACAAACTTTTAAGATATTTTCATGCGAGGTGCTGTGTAAACTTCAAATACCTGCTCGGTTTATCAAGACATCGCATATTTGCAAAAGTGCTCTAAAGGTTTGTGTTCGTTTAGAGGCGTTAAGTCAGTGTCAGTGAGTTTATATTTACTGTTAAGAGTAAATATCTCACCAGAAAATTTGTAGAATCATTATTAGAAAATAACAGTAAACGTCCTTATATGTTTTGAAATGTGTTAATCTATTGGAATGACTGCGTGTGTTTGTGTAAATTTTTTATTTTGGAGACTGCTATTAATGATAATGTTGCTTTCCTTTCAGGTAATGGAAGATCCCTCAACTTAAATTCACCTGATCAGCATGTAGACTGTGCATTATAAAGTAAGTTGTGATAACATGTTATATTAAATTAAACTAATGGTTTTGAAATTGAAGCGGCATAAAATTACCAAATTGACCCCACTTAATCTAACTTATTTGTTTTTGTAAAAACAATAAGTAGAAAATAATTGCTTATTATTTGTAGGATTTTTTTCTTCTTCTCTATAATCTCAACATCAAATGTGTATAGATACCCATGCTCTTACATTTGTCATGAAAAACTATTTAGATTCTTAGATATATATTTTTCCATCACTTTAGGACCTGGCAAATGGGATGGCAGTGTAAGATATGCAAATCTTTTTCAACAAACAAACAAACAACAAAAAACAAAACGACAACAACAAAAACTTGATAACATGTACATCTCCCAAGTATTTGTTATTTGCAACATTTGGTGTGTTGAAGTGTGCTTTTTGTTTTATAGTTTTATATCTCAACTATTGTATAAATGAAAAGTAATAACTAATTTTATTTAATTGAAGGGAAATTTAACTCTGCCCATTTACATTTTATTCTAGGTTGAACAAGATGGAGGCAAAGCTTCGTGTAATTATTGATGACCAAATCGAGAAGTTGGTTCTTCCATCAGGGATCCCACCAACATTGGAGGAGCTGCAGAGTGTTGTGAAGGATACTTTTGGGATTTCAAATGACTTCAGTCTTCAGTATTTTGACCCAGAATTCCAGGACTACTTCACTCTTCACAGAGCTGACCAGATAAAAGACAAAGACACTGTGAAGGTTGTTGGCATCACCCCAGTCATGCTAAGCTTGACTCCGGTTGATGACAGTTTTGGCGGCCCCTCTGGCCAACTGTCTGACTATGACTCCTCATATGCTGAGTCAGTTGTATCCAATGCAGACTCTGCTGCAACTACTTCTTCTCAGGACACCATTATTCTCAAAAGGCAGAAGACCACAGAACGTTGTGAGCCCTGGCCGAAACAGTTTCCCATTCCACAGTTTGCATATGAAACTGAGATGTACCGGGAAAGAGCCACTGAGGAGTATAAAAAGAATGGAAATCTTCTGCCCACCTCCAAAGTAAAGACTGATATTCTTGAGAAGTTGGCTGAAACTATATTTACATTTACGGCCTATCCTTCAAGTGCACAGGTTAGTTATGTTGCTGAGGCACTTGTGACAAAATACCCTTGTCTCAAGGAACCTGGCTCTTTCTCAGGTTATTATGGTTGGCAACAAAGCATCAAATACAAGATGGCCAATTATCGTACAAAACTTAGAGGGTTTGGTGTTCCTGAGTTGACATGCAATGCCATGAAACACAAGAGTCCAGGTGACCAGAAGTCTGCAAATAAAGTGAAAAAGCCTCGGAAAGCAGAGGTAAATTACCTTCCGCCATATCCAGCAGGTGAAGATGAGGACAGTCAAGAAGAAGAGAGAATTCAGTTGCTTACTGAAGTCAAGAAAAGAGACAACAACAAAGTGATAAAAGAAAAAATGGCTAAAACATTTGCACATAGACGACATGAAATTGTCAACCTGTCCCCCAGCATTGAAGACATCAAAGCCAGATGGCCAGCTTTGTTTGAGGCATCTCATGTGAGTTCCAAATTCATTTTGGGTAGGCTTTTGGGTTTTTTTAATGTAATCTTTCAAACTTCAAATAATTTGAGGCCGCATCATGTTTTTTTTTGTCGTTCAGCTGCAGGATGAGTTCTACAGGATTACCCTGGTACACCTTGAACCCAAATTCATGTCCATGCTGGATGAGTACACTCCCAAACTGTTGGCCCTTTTCCATTCCAAGGGGGGAGCCATGGGATTGAAGTTGCAGGCTATCATAGCCAAGGTATTTTCCACAGACATTTCAGCTTGGAATTTTATTTAAAGAATTTTTTTGTCAAATTTCATTTGCATGGTGCACAGCTCCACTAATTTGTTTGCATGTTTTTGTCAGTGCAAGAGGACGCCAGGACGTCACTGATATAATTAACAACACAATTATGGGTTTCATGTTTTAATTGTATTTTAAATACATGTCTATTCTTAGTAAAAACAAACAAACAAAAAACAAACAAAAAAACACAAGTACAGGTATTGCTGGGTTTTTGTTTTGTCCCAAGAAGGAAAAACCCTTTCTGACGAACATAAACTAAATTAGATAAAAAACTAAAAGAATAAATTAATGTAATTTACTAAAACGACACATTTAAAGATTGAAGCTTACAAGCATGTTGACAATACCTTTGTGTTGACTGTCAGCACCCAGGCATGTGCATTAACATCAGCTAATTATCGCACATAATGTTCCATGTGATGATAATTTGATATTTAACAGTTTTTTTTAATACTGCCAATTCTCACAGTTTTGTCTTAATAAATGGTCACTTATCTGATGGTAATTTTTGGAATTCTTGCTCATTTTCAGTCACCAAGCAATCCTAGCAATGACATAACCAGAAATCTGGTTATTCGGTGCTTGATGGTGTACCTTGGGGAGTCCATTGATCAACTGATCAAAGCGTACAGTGTAAGTGTTGAAGTAGAAACATTATTCTGTTTTTGTTATTCATATGTGTTTGTCAAGTTTCAAATAATTTGAGGCATTATCATGTTCTATTTGTCATTCAGCTACAGGATGTGTCCAGGAAATATTTCATGTGTGCAACTACAGTCAGAAAACTCATGTGTTTGTTGTTTCAGGATGCTGATGAGGATGGTGTGTCACAAGATCTTTCTGAACAGAGGATGAAAATCTACAAAATCAAGGCTGTTGGATCTGAGGAGGATGACATTGGCATTGTGCTGGAGGGTGTGAGAGTTATGCCTGCTCTGGGCAATTTTCCAAGAGCATGCGCAATGCTGGTTGAATTGACATATGCAGTCAATCTTGCCTATCCCAAAGAGCTAAAATACACCTTGGAAGTATTCCAGAAAACTTTCCTTGAACTGGATTGTGCTAAGCTCTCACCAAAAGTGAACAGCCTCAAGAACAAGTTATTGGCTTAAGTGAGGACTCTGAAAGAATGAAAGGGAAATAAGCTCACTGAAAACCTTTGGTTTGTCTTTGTTAGATGCAGCTATCTTTTCAGTTTTCAAAATAATTTCAACTTATTCATGTCTTACCCAAATGACCTGCAATGTGTCAGGCTGTATTTGTGCTCTTCATTTTAATGTTTGTTTTTTATTACCTACAAGTTTCTTAGGAATATTCTGTTTGAAAGGCAACAAATTGGAGGAATCACTAGTGAAGCTTTTCTTTGTTTATAGTGTATGTTACTATAAAACATTAGTTTAAAACAACTTTAAAATTTAACAGAAGTGCAGTCCTGTAGCTGTAGAAATGTTACTTCCTCTTACATGTGTCTTAGATTTTCTCAGGTTAAACATCCAAATTGGGATAAAAGGTTGATTTACATTATTGATATTCCATGTACATGAGTTAAAAAACCTTTGTTCTACAGTTATATTGAGTGATTCAATTTAACAAAAGATTGACTAACTAAAGTTTTTGTTAGTCAATCATAAATAAGTAACAGAGATAAAGGAAACGGTAAAGGATATTCAAATTTCAGGTTCATGTTGATATTACAGTCTAATCTAAAGATTAATTTCTTTTTTACAAAACTGGTTTACATTCATGCAGTTTATGTTGCTGTTGCTCTGTACACAAAGCTGTGTGATAAACTGTTTATGACACTAAAACAAATTTACAGCAGAGGAATGTATTTAGGAGATCAGGAGATTGTTGATGAGAATTCAGTGTATACGAGCAGAAAAATGTTATATTATAAATTACTGTGTTTTATTTTCCACAATAAAACAAATTACTGTGTTGATGTTTTCTTTGTGAAATTGATTCATTTTACTCAGAAAATAAGTTAAATTCATTTCATTTTCTCTTATTATTCAGTCATTATTTTTAAGGTTTATTTGGAAAATTATTGAATCCAATTTGAGTTTTACTGAAAAAACAAGAAGATTTCATTTCTTTGTAATGGATATTTTAGGAAGTTTTTACTAAACATTTGCCAGATAGTTAGTAAATTCAAAGTAATTTTTCTCAGAGACTTATTTCATATCAATTTTTTTTTTTTGGTAAAGTTGGGCAATTTCAACCTTCAGTTTGAGATTTTGACCCTAAATCCAACACATATTTACAGTTTAATTCTATTAATATCTACTTTTGTTTTCTATTTGAATTTAATTAACATTTTCTCTACATTTTACATAAATCTTTTGAAATTAAAATCTACTTAATTATTTCAAGTGTCACTTTGTTGCCATAACTTTTTTAAGTAACCTCTAGTCACAGTTTTTACAGTGTACTTGATCCACATCTGATTCCGCGAACCCATAATGTTTCCACACCACTGAAGTTTTTTTTCTTTACCTTTCTTTTCAACCAACGGCAGTCACTCTCCTCTCCAAATAACTTCTGCTTAGCTTTCCGAGCTTCCCTCGGGTCCTCTTAATTGTTGTGACGCGTGTTCGAAATGCAGAGCAGTGCGCTTGATTTGCCACATGGAGCAGCGCGAGAGTAAAGCATGAGGGAGGGGCTAATAATCGGCTCAGTCATTTTTAATGATCGTTGAAAGCCCAGATCGTAATCGTGATTAAAATTCGATTAATTGAGCAGCCCTACTCTGACGTCTTTGTTTGACAGTCGATCAGCTGCTGCGGAAAGAACAAGCCGGGTTCCGGAATGGACGATCCTGTTCAGAGCAGATTTTTGTGCTACGGACAATAATCGATCAAAGTGCCGAGCTACAGCAACGACTGTCAATCAATTTCATAGACTTTACAAAAGCGTTCGACAGCGTGCATCAAGAAACGATCTGGAGAATTGCCGGTCCTACGGCATACCGGAGATGTTCGTTAGCCTCCTGAGAAACATCTACCACGAGTCAAGCTGCTGTGTCCATACAGATAGTGGGATTTCGGACTCGTTCGAGATCAAGACGGGAGTCCGACAAGGCTTGGTTATATCGCCGTTTCTGTTTGTACTGGCTGTGGATTTCATCTTGCGGCATACCCTGCGGGACAGGGAGCATGGAGTCCAAGGACACGACGGACGACAAATTGCAGATCTTGATTTCGCGGACGACATTTTGCTGCTCAGATCTACTCAACGCTCCATTTGTGATTTGACCACCATGCTGGAAAATGAAGCGTCAAAGATTGGCTTGCAGATCAGCGCTGCAAAAAGCAAAGTCATGCGGCTCGGTTAGGCCAGAGCAAATACTCCGGTACTCGTTGGCCACCACCTGCTTGATGAAGTCAATCAGTTCACTTTTCTGGGCAGTGTGATAACACCGAACAGTGGCTCAGACAAGGACGTCGCCTGTCGGCTTGAAAAGGCAGCATCGGCCATGCGCAACTTGAATCCAGTTTGGAGATCGACCGCCATCTCGATATCATCCAAAGTCCATTTGTTCAATACGATACTCATACCAATGGCTATCTATGCGAATGAAACATGGAAGTCGACGGCAACGATTACCCGACGACTGAATGTTTTCCAACAGCACGGCCTCCGACAGATTCTCAAAATTTCATATCGAGATCATGTTACCAACGAGGAGGTCCTTCAGCGCACTGCCTCACAACAGCTAGCAGACGTGGCATTGGAGCGACGATTTCGTTTCGCCATCACGTTCTTCGCCAACATCCAAAATGATTACCGAAGATAGCCATGTCATGAAGACCTGTCATGGAGCTGCGGACGACCAAAACAGACGTGGAGACGGTCATTCATTGAGGGCCTGAAAGCGGTCGATCTTTCATGGGATGAGGCTGAAGATGTGGCTGCAAACCAAACTCATTGGCGAGCCCTTGTGGCCCAATGCGCCATCCGTCACAGGAGGAACTAAGTCTAAGTAGAACAAAGAGCGGTCTACAGTGGAGATATGGAGATATAGACTTTACTATTACACAAAATAGTAAGGCAGATGTTGAAGTGGAGGATGCCATCCTGTACCTCCTACACAGAGCCCACTCACACCTGGACAGGGGAAAAAGCACGGTCAGGATCCTGTTTCTTGACTTTTCAAGTGCCTTTAATACCATCCGGCCCTGTATGCTTCAGGAAAAACTGAACAGGATGCAGGTGGACTCCTGCCTGGTCACTTGGATCTTAAACTACCTCACCGACAGACCACAGTACGTCAGGCTGAAGGACATCACGTCTGACACTGTGGTCAGCAGCACAGGAGCACCACAGGGAACTGTGCTGTCCCCTCTTCTCTTCACCCTGTACACCTCTGATTTCTGCTACAATTCTGAATTATGCCATATTCAGAAGTTTGCAGATGACACAGCCATCATGGGGTGTATCTGGGATGATCAGGAAGAGGAGTACAGAAGTCTGGTGAGGAACTTTGTCACATGGAGTCACACAAACCACATGCAACTCAACACCTCAAAGACCAAGGAACTGGTTGTGGACTTCGGGAGGTCCAGAGCAGGTCCACTGCCAGTTCAGATAGAGGGAGAGGAGGTGGAGGTGGTCAACACATACAAGTACCTCGGGCTGTGGGTGGACAACAAACTGGACTGGTCATGCAACTCAGTGCCGACTGTACTTCCTCAGGAGGCTGAGGTCTTTTAACATCTGCAGGAAGCTCCTGAGGATGTTTTACCAGTCAGTGGTTGCTGGAGTACTTTTCTATGCTGTGGTGTGCTGGGGGAGCAGCACAGCAAAGAAGGACTCATCCAGGCTGGAAGAACTGATCAGGAAGGCTGGCTCTGTGGTCGGCATGAAACTGGACACTCTGGTGACAGTGGCAGAGAAAAGGACATTAAAGAAACTGCTGGACATTATGGACAATGCTGGGCATCCTCTGCACACGGCCATAAACAACCAGAGGAGCCTGTTCAGTGACAGGTTGCTTCTCCCAAAGACCAACAGACTTAAAAAACTCCTTGTTCCACACGCCATCAAACTGTTTAACTCCTCTCTGGAGGGGAGAGGGAGGGGAAACAGGAGGACAAAGGAGGAGGGAACAGCTGTAGTGCCTCTTCACTGTGCAATACTTAATATCCAACGGAGCAATAGACTCACAATACTTGAAATGTGCAAATCCCTTGCATTCTTATTCGTATTTATTTTATTTATCCCTTGTGTATACTCTGTATTTATATATATGGTATATTTCTGCTCACATTCTGTAACTTCTGTCGATGCTGTGCTATTGGAAACCGAATTTCCTGGAGGAACCCACCCGAGGGATTAATAAAGTTTTATCTAATCTAATCTAAAAGACAAAAGAGCAATCAAAGTTATACATTATAGTTCTAACAGAATTGCCACTCTGTAAGCATCTGCAAGGCTAACACAAAGAATCCAGGGCAATGATAAAGCTGGTTAGGCTGACCGCAGCCCATCAGTCTGACTAGGGATGGGTATCGTTTAGGTTTTATCCGATACCGGTGCCAAATCGGTACTTTTGAAACGGTGCCGGTGCTTAAACGGTGCTCGAACCGGTGCTTAAAGAATGGAGAACACAAACTTTGTCCAAAAACCTCTCATGTTCAGCTGGGTTTTTTTTGTAAAAAGATAACAATGTTAGCCTTTTCTGCAGCTATGGGGCATATATGGTATCACTCTTGGCTGGAAGCAGTGCTTAAACAATGGAAAAAACACAAACTTTGTCCAAAAACCTCTCATGTTTAACTGTTTTCCACTTTTTCTTTGGTCATTTTAGCCTTTTTGTCCAGGGTGAAGGGAGTACCTGCCATCAAACAAGAAGACAGCCGCATGTAGCTATGATGATGTTTGCTAGTTCACCTTACATGCATTAATGTAATAACATGGTTAGCCTACTCAACGTAAATTACACACGAACAACATTAAGCTACTCACGCAGAGAAGAACGGCTGCTGCTGCATCATCATCCTCATCATTTCTGCTACACTGGCAGGGCTAGGGGCCAGGACTCTCCTCTTCGGGTTTTTGGGGGATGTTGCTCCGGGTCCGATAACTGGCAACCCACCCGACGTGCACGGTGTGAGGTCTCGCAGCAAGCTATCAAATACGGCGCATTTCTCGGCTTTTAAAAAAAACGCTATGCGTCGCCAGCTGTTTAATCGGATTCTTGGTGTTACCTCCTTTGACAGTATCACAGTATCAGCTTAAAGCACTTGTTGCTGCTGAGTTTGCATATTTTGCTGTGAAGTACAGCCAGACTTTTGACCGCTTCGCCTTGGACATTTTTAATCTGTAGCTCTGCTCTAACAGAACGTACGTACCTGGCCCCGCCTACTATCCTCGGAAACGTAAAATGATTGGCTAGAAGTGTATCACAGCTCAGGAAAAAAAAGCACCGAAATGTGCGCTGCTTTTCGGTCTGGTTACTACCGTTTATGTCAGAACCGGTGCCATCATGGCACCGGACACCGGTACCCATCCCTAAGTCTGACCCTGACAAATAACCAAGGCAATGACGAGCCATCAAGTTTGCTTGATGGTCATATTTCTACGGTAGAATCACTCTGGCGATCACTTTAAGATCTGCTTGGATTGGTTTTGAACAACGCTTTGCGTTGTTGGCTTTGTGATCATATGTAAATACTGAAAGACAGACTCCTAATAATTATGTCATAGGTAATTATTTCAATTTTATGAAATAACACACAAGTAATGTAACCAGTAGTGTTACTTTTCTTGAGTAGTGACCCCAACAAAACTATAAAAACAAGTACACATTTGATATCACTATATTAAGTATTATGGAACAGTGCAATTACTCTAAGATCGCTGTCAGCAGGAAATAAGCAGGGATTAAACATTACATTTGTATTCACTCACACGTCCAAATAAAAATAATTGGATTTAGGTGTTCATATTACTTCGATGGCCACAGATGTTTAAATATCAAAAAAAGATCTAGGTGCTTCTACAAACATTTGTGAAAGAATAGGTCTCTCTCATGAGCTCAGTGAATTCCAGCGTTCTACTATGATAGGATGTCACCTGTGCAACATGTTCAGTTGTGAAATGTCCTGTTAGACTGTTAGTTGTATTATAACCAAATGGAAGACACTGAGAACAACAGCAGCTCAGCTATGAAGTGGTAGGCCACCTGGATCAGCAAATGCTGGGAATAGTATGTAGTAGTTATGTTCAACATATGATTTCATATGTTGAACATAACAAGCTAGGAGCATAGCATGCAGCTATGCAGCATAGGTTACCATGACAGTGTATCCCAGTAAGAGGTGAATAACCACTGAACAACACCGAAACTCACTGGTAAACCTAAAATTACCTTGCTAGTTGTTGCTAATCTTGTTTGGTTCTCTCAAATGACTCTAGGTCTAATTTAATTAGTTAACTGACTGGTTTAATCTGATCAGTTTGGGTTACCAAAAGAAGGCAGCCGGTCTCTGAAGTGCAGTTTTGTTGTCATTCCTGAAAAAACACACAAACAAAGCCAGAAAACTATGAATAAAAATGCTTCCTAAAAGTGATGTAATATTTTTGTTAAGGGCTGTGCATTAAAGCTGAATGACTGTATTTCATTTCGGCGCTCTTCATCCCTACAGTGGAGTTTAAGTTAAACTATCAAGGTGTGATTAAAGTGCAGACTTTTATCTTTAATTCAAGGGGTTTAAAAGAAATATTTTATTGTCTATTCAGGCGTTACAGCCATTTTTATCCACAGGCCCAGATTTTAAGAGCCTCTAATGCTGACTGAAAAACAGTTTCATAAACAGTTTCAAGGCCAGTCTTGTTGTTGCATGAAAAATTAAGATAAAAGATCTAGACGTCACTTCAAGTGTTTCACTTGCATTTGCTATGTTTTTACTGGAACTTAATTAATACAAGTGAAGGAGGAACAGTCAGACTGACAAAATAAAACCACTAGTGTTTATGATGATGTGACTGGTGATATGAGAAGAAGAATGAACTCTGAAGTCTCTGAAGCTATACTCTGTGCACTGATTCTGCAAAATGCTGTAAAACTGATCAGATGGGGATCTAGTTAGCCCAACGTCTTTTGACCCTATGAACATGGTGCACTGTTTATAAAATGGCTGCAATTCATGCAGAGTTCATGCAAAACTCCTTAAATTAAAGCTGTACTTCAATCACATCTAGATTTTTTGATTTGGTAGTAGTACAAAATCAGAGATTGCACAAATATTTACGATGTAACTGAATTTGTAATGTGTCATGCATGTAAAGTAGAATGCATGGGTGTGATGGGTTTGTATGAGTTCACGGAGTGTATTGTGTGTATACCAGTGTTTGGAAGGAGTTGTTCTATTGTTTCTTTACTTTCCACAGTCACACCTATAAAAAAAAACTTACAATGAATTCCTCAATGTTTGGTTATCATGGTTAAGTCTCAACTATAATTTCATTTTGGTATTTTTAGAATTTATCTCTATTTTGTGATTAATGACAAGAGAAATCAGTTAATGTAAAAACTTGGCACCAGATAGTGCCACCAGGGAGATGCCTATACAAAGAGGTTAATGTGTAAAGGTCAGCGTACCCAGGAAGGCGTCGACAAGGATACCGACTCCACTCATGGCTTTAAAGAAGATGTTTGGTAGCTGACTGTCACCTCTTCTCAACACCTCCCCCTGTGAAACTTGAGATGGAACAACAGCTGCTGTGCGACTAAGCTCCACCGGATTACTGGGGGTCAATGAAAAGACATGTCACATGCCAAGTTAAAAACATCTGACCATGTTTCTGAAGCAATTGTTACCTAAATAAATGCAGGAACCTGAACCAGGTCTGGGGGATTCGCTTATCATCCATGTCCTCGGGGATCAGGGCAGCATCTTCTTCTGGGACTTTAAAGTGAGGGAATGATGGCCCAAAAGTCAGCTGCAGCAACCTGAGCACATTACAGCAATGCAATTACGGACAAAAAAACCATAGGAGTCTGCTCAGTGACGGGTTGCTTCTCCCCAAGTCTAGGACCAACAGACATAAAAACTCCTTTGTCCCACATGCCATCAAACTATTTAACTCCTCGCTAGAGGGAAGGGGGAGGGGAAACGGGAGGACAAAGGAAGGCGGGGACAACTAAACTTTAGTGTTTGCACAAGCTAAACACTAAACAAGAACTAATCACGCGCAATAGACTCACAACAGTCGCAATAATGTGCAAAAGACATTTGGCTGCTACATCTCATTAATGAGTATATTTCATTGCTTATTTATATATTCTGTATTTAAATATGTATATATATGCTATATTTATGCTTATATTTATATTTTATATTCATATCTATCTATCTATCTATCTATCTATCTATCTATCTATCTATCTATCTATCTATCTATCTATCTATCTATCTATCTATCTATCTATCTATCTATCTAGTAGATAGTAACAACATAGCACCAATAATCCAACAAACAAACAATACAATATAGTTCCCCAACAACAACAATAAAAACATCTCCCCATGAGTATTTTGTGGCTGCTGCTGGACAGAACTCAGTCACAGTTTGTGATGTTTCTGAACCTGGAAGTTAAGGCTGCAACAACTCTGCACCACTGTTCCACAACTGCAGGCTGATGTCTCCAGCTGCTCAACATCTGTCTGCATGTCTGCCATAGTGAGCGAGATGGAAAACATCGAGAGCAAGACAGCAGCCACACTTCAAGGAGCACTGCCATCAACATGTCTGATACACCACCTATAGAAATACAAGGACAGGTGAAGAAAGACCGGTGAGACGCAGACAGGAGAAATGGACAGGAGAGACAAATAAAGATACAGGGGGTTAGGATAACTATCACCTGCAGCAGTTGCTGGAGACAGCATGGCATGGTTGATGCGAAGCAAGAAGTGCAACAGAGTCTCCCAGGTGTCTCTACTCATCATGGTACTCTCTTTAGCCAGTACTTGGACAGCACACAGAACCTGCTGATAGAGAGACAGGTAGACCAGATTTACCTGGTCAGACCTGAGTGGAGAGTCAAGAAGAGAAGAGTTCAGAAAAAAACAGTAACAAGTACAACCACATTGATCTGCATGACACCACACTAATGGCTAGTCGTTGGATATGATTAATAGAAGAATTTTATCTTTAATAATCACTGTCTCAACTGGTTTTGGTCTGGTAGGTGTCACTAAATAGAACAGCTTTGTGCAACATAAGGTAGAAGAAACATCAACTATATCAATCTGACCTGACCGATATTCATCAGCCAGTAAAATAAGTATTGATAACTGTTAACACGTATAACATGTTGTTATAACCACATGAATATAATATATGGCTTAACTGGACTCAAAGAAGGGCTGAGTAGCATCTAAAAACATCAGGTATTCAAAACTAACAAGGTCCTTAAAGGTCAATGGTTCCTTAGTGGATCCCTGTATGGGATCAGTAAATCAGGGTAATCAGGTCTAGGAAAGATTGTCTACCTGGGCAAGAACAGATTGAACAGGTGTCGGAGGATCTTCTGGACATACAGGTTGGGGTCTCTGCTGATTGGTGGAGGAGTGGAGTCTCTTGGGGAAACCAGGGCCATTAGCCAATCAGTGTAGATGTCCACGCAGAGTTTGACGGTATCTCCTTCTAGTGGGAGAGTGAGGCCATAACACAAGACCTCCATTGTCCACTTTACCTGCATATTCAGATTATCATTATTATTATTATGTTTCTGTCCTCAGTGATTAGGATTGAGATTAAGATTCAGATGTTTCTTTTGTATTTTTATGATGTGGTTTGTGTTACCTGCACAAGTAAATAAACTTGTTACATTCAGTTTTATTTATGTGGGTTAAATCACAATAACAGTCACCTCATGAGTACTCCAGTAAAGCTAAGAGAGCTGTACAGAGGTTTGGAAGTTACATATACTGTCATAGATACGACTTATGTTTCAAGGAAAATTTACATGCCAAACAGAAAAAGAAGTCCAGACCTGTCATCCACTGAAAATATTTGGTGAATTATTAAACAAAAAAATACAACAAAGGAGGCCTTTGTATCTAGGTTTTAATGATTGGTAAAAGGCTACATTCTCTGTTTATTAATATTTTACACAGCCCCTCTACATTCTTGGTAACAGGGTCTGACTGTATCCAACTTGCTTTGCAGTAAACTGGTCTGGGCTTCAAGTCATTCTTCACTTCCTGCTGTGTTGTCTACCCCCACTGTGTGTTTGGCTTTAGTTAGAGGTCACACTCACCTGTTTGTCTGTGCATAGCAAGCTACGGGTGCCAGGGTTTCCAAGGCCAGCTCCCAGGGGTTTCACCACAGCAACAGCAATATCTCTGCCTACAGAAGGCGGGAAACAGCTGAGCACGCTCACTTGACCCCGCCCACCAGACAGTGATTGGTCCATGGTTGGAAATTCAGAGCTCAACTGCATAACAGACACGCAGAGTTTCTTATCGTGTGAACTGCTTAACAGGCCCTTGGCATGGCAGTTAAAGTGTAGCTGCAGCTACATTAAAACTGTCAGATGTGAGAACAGGTAAACAGATATCAGCAGCTGCAATCTTCCCTTTTTGCATTTTGTGTACATGTTTATTCTGCAGTCTTTCTAAAGTTCACATGAAGTTGGAAAATCTTTCATCTTTGATGCCTTGTTGTCAGTTTAACACATTTACACTGACAACTGAATTGCAACATGAATCTCTAACATGTGAGCCTGAAAGTGTTCAGCTCACGGATAAAATTATCTAAACTATTATAAGGTACAATTACGCTAATGTAATCTGAGGTTAATGTCTTACTATACAATACAATTTGTTATACAATCTATAAATTCAACTGATACAGGATAAAGTGGTTGTTTGTTATTTTGAGTTCATCTAATTTGAAAATATCTCTTCACAGTGTCCATATACAGTCCTTCTCTTAAGAAGAATAGACAGTGGTTAGATGGAGAGAGAAAAGCAGATAATAAAAGAAAGTGAAGGACACAAAGTAAATTGAAGAATAAGATGTGCTGTTGCAAGACATTTGATCACTAAGTAAATAAATAAGTCCAGCTTGTATTGAAATAGTACTGCAGTAAATATACTTCCAGAGAAATGAAATACTGATTACAAGACAGTTCAACATTTCTAACAGCAGATTCCACATGAAACTGAAGTATCATACCTGCACAGGTGAGTCCAGCTGAATGGTTTGCAAGTGAAATTCTTCGCTACCACCTGCTGACACCAACAGTGAAATCAAATCAGTTACTCTAAGGCAAAACTTTAAGCTTCAAGTCACCTTCTGCTGCTGCCTTCAGGGTCAGTTAGGAAATGTGACATTTCAGTCAGAACCGGTTTAACTAGAGGTGTACCTCTTGAGCTGTTATTGCCAGACTGCAGCAAAGCACGGTGTGCAGAGACAGTTTTTAGCTTACATTAAACAGATGGATTTAGTATCAACATGTAGGACCTTCCTGATAGGTTGGTGTCATGTAATGACTCTGTTTGTTTTACTGAAAAAGCTCCATGTGTTAGAGTCCAAACCAGTAATTATCTACTGCTATTCATTCAGATGCTGCTCTCAGCAGTAGGTGGTTGCTCAAAATGTTCCCTAAGAACATCTTGATGCTCAATCATCCAGGTAAGGAAATTCCAAAAAGTTGATTCTGTTCATCTGGTCGTAGCGTTTTCAGTGGGAGAGACATTTAGTCACTCATCCAAGTGACTTCTTCAGTCTCAGCTGACTGCAGGTTTCCCCAACCTTATAAACAGCACCTTTTCACAATGACTGAAACTAGCGCTACTGAATGTGAGGTCAGTTGCTTGAACATTAACTGTCATGACCATTGATCAACAGCCACTGATTAACAACCACTGATCAAAGACCATGAGTATCATTCACAGAGAGTTGGGGAATGGCTGCAATCACAGCATTGTAAGATGGTGACAGATGTACCCTTAAGCCCCCTCCTCGATTTAGAGATGGTCTTTCCCTTTTCACATTAATGGCCTCCTCCTCTTTCAATTATGACGTTGAAAGAGTGTCCACTGGCCTGTAGGTGTAAATAGATTGTGGAGTCCTGGCCTGATGTTAGCTCTTCTGTTTTGTGCCACTGGCTTCGCCAGAGGTTGTTTAGTTTCACCGATGTATAAATAAGGTAATATAGATCTTTATTGTCATTGTTACCAGAACAATGAAACAAACAAAATATATAAAAAAATCTACAGGTACAGTGTAAGGAGTAGGATCAGTGCAGTATAAAGTGTGATGTGATTGCTTGTATTGCACTTTGAGTAAGGGGTAGGAATGCTGGTTGCTATTGTACAGTTATATAATAGAGGTATAAAGTCACAGCAATTCACCAGGCACTTAACGGTGTACAATATATAACTCTATTTGTGTGGAGGGACCCGATCTTTGGAGTGGATACATTTTTGGCGCAGCGTGTTTTGGGGTTTAAAAGCCGCAGAGAGAGAATGTTCTGATACTTATGAGACATAAGGGATCACTGAGGGTTTTCGCTTAGGCAGCAGTTGTCCTTTTTTCCTGGATCGGCTGGAGCTTTCTTTAGGCGCCTTCCCAGCTTTGACAAATGTCCAGCTGGGATAGCTACATTTACTCAGAGCCTTCTTGATGTGATGTTCTTCTGCTTCCCTGGCCGCTGTGTCTGTGGGGATGTGTTCGCTCTGTGTTGTAGCATCCTGATGACACCCAGTTTCTGCTCCTGTGGATGATGAGAGTCAAACCTTAAACACTGATCCGTATGCGTAGGTTTCCGGTACACATCAGCTTTTAGATGTCCCTCATTACTGATGGAAATCTCAGAGTCTAAGAAGGCTAACCTGCCACTTTTCATATCCTCCCTGGTGGAGTTAATGTGATCAGTGAATTGTGGTATGTTCTAACATTTGATTTTCACCCATCCATATACCTGAACCAATAGCTTGGTGGTGTTCCAGGGTAGGATAACCAAGCCCTCTTTTCCATTTCCTCCATTACAGTTTGGCCACAGTGGGTGAAACTGGGGAACCCATGGCACAGCCATGTTTCTGCCTGTAGTACTGACCTTTGTGTGTGAAATTTACAAAAGAAGGTTAGGGATGAAAAATCTGACTATTTTACCCCCCAAAACAAAATGTAATCATAGTTTGTGATGTGAATTCTGTTCATTTGATCTAAAATGAGGTCAGATAATTGTCACAACTGTCACATCCAAAAGTTCTCCTGGCATTGTATGAAAAGCAAAAAAATCTAATGGTTTTGAATTACACAGCATCAAGTAGTCAGTGTGCAGCTTGTATAACAGTGTAAATTTTCAATCACAGACCGGAACAGAAACACTTTCTAGACACAAATAACTGTTTCTGCATCAAATTAATATCATCTAAATACATTACAGATGAGAGGAACTGATAACTAGCTCCAAGTGTTACCATTTTATTAGCCACCAGCCACTAGCTTAATAAGAGATAGCCAGTATGGGCTACAAACAGTTCAGTGACTGACATTAGCGTGTGCCTTGGACAGGTTCACATTTAAATAGGTCAATATTTCAATGTTGTTGAAACCGGGCTTCACGAGGATGTCAGTTAGTAAGATTCTTCACCAAGTTTTTTCCCACTATTGTTCATGTGTACAGCAATTACTATGGGAGGGAGGGGGCTATTTGGATAACTGTGTGCACCAGTGTCCTGCCAACTTGTTTGGCAGCTGGTGGAAGCAGAGTTGGCATTATTGCAAATGAGTATCTAGCCAAACGGTTAACCCTGCTCAGAACATATACGACCTACTGTACTCACATACATATAAAATACACTTGTTTTAAGAATTCTGAAGTCAATAGGTACTGCAAGTATCAGTTCTCATCCCTAATTGAACCATGATGCAGCGAAATGCATGATATTTTCACTGCATAAAAAAGGCTATTAGAGTGCAGGAAAAGGACATTCTTCATTTTTAAAAGCACTTTCTACTCAAAAATTAAACAATGAACAAATGAAGATCAAAGACACTTAAATACATCACTTTATTGATTATTAACAAGTACATGTTTTATAGATTTGACACAATGATACAATGTCCTGCGTTTGATAGCTCAAGTATCAATGGATGAAAGAAAGCTCAGATATCTGAACATAAATGCACTGAAAGCATTATCAAATAATAGCGACTAAGTCAGAGTCCCCAGCAGCTTCGCCAGCTGAGACGCTCAGCTCCAGCAACTTGTTTAGACCCTGGGGATGCCTGCCAGACTGATGCATGAAGGGTTTTCTATCAGAAGAATCTTTTAAATGATTTGACAGTTTTTAATGACACTTGACGCCTTAGACAGCCTTCTTGCTCTGCAGCTGTTTGGGCAGCTTTCTGCGGTCCTTCATGGCGTTCCTCTTCCTCTTCTTGCTCAGGAAGTTGTCCAGTTTGCTGCTCTTCTTCAGCTCTTGGTATTTTTCAGCCAGCTGCAGCTTTTTCATGTCAGCTAGAATCAAGAATAATTGAAAGAACAGTTATTAAAACTTCCACTACCTTCACAGATACTGTCACTGTTTATTTTTTACAGAAATGAAAAGAAAATCAATTCTTATCAACGTTTCTTTTTTCATGATTGCCATCTTAAATCAGAATCAGAATACTTTAATAATCCCTAAGGAAATAGTCTAAGTCACAGTTGGGACCACAGGTCAGTGTATTCCTAATGTCAGTCCCAGTGTGAATAAATGGGAAGGAATGCTGGGGCCAAATACTTAGTGAATCAATAGATGTGCACATTGAAAATAGGCATTCTGAGATCTAGTGATGATCTTCTTACATTTCTTGAAGAAGAATGGTTTTCCACCCTCACTGGCTCTCTCTCTCTGCTGTCTCTTGAACTGCAGCTCTCTCTCTCTCTGCTGCTCTTTGCTCTTCCTTGCTTGGTCTTGGTTTTCCTGCACAAAGTCAAAATTGACATTAAAAAGACCTCCGACGAATAGAACCATGCAAAGTAATTGTAATTGTTTCCATTTATTGTTGCTACCGCGCACGCACGCACGCACGCACGCACGCACGCACGCACGCACGCACGCACGCACGCACGCACGCACGCACACATTATAACCCATGCAAAGAACAAAAAACACACCCCTGAAAATAGCCAGTTACACAGACTGGAGTGAAAATCACTGGAAAAAGCAGCAAATGTTTAAAGAAAAACTTTGAGAGCCTGGAGAACTGTTGCATGCAAACAGAATATTGATGCTGCACTGGCCAATTTGATGTTTGATGACCTCATGCAATGCATTACTATAACATGTAAAGTCAAAGTCAAATTTATTTATATAGCACATTTAAAACAACAACTGTTGACCAACCTGCTGTACATTTAAGACAAAAGAGATAAAACATAGGAAGACATGATAAAAATTTAAGGAAGAAGAATAAAATGAGAAGATCTGGATAAGAAATAATACAAGGAATAAAAGTGGGTTCAGGTTTCAGGTTTTGAAAGTGTCCAATGTTGAGGAGGTCTTGAAATGAAGGGGACGTTTGTTCCACAATTTAGGAGCAGTCACAGCAAACAGAGGTCTCCTCTGTGCTTTAATCTTGACCTCAGGGCAGCTAGGAGCATTTGATCTGCAGACAGTGATCTTGCAGGAGTGTACCAGTTTAAAAGATAAGAAAGGTATGAGGGTGCTAACCTCTGCAACATGCAAAAATGAATAATAAAATCTTAAAATCAATTCGAAAACTAACTGACAGCCAGTGTAAGGATGCCAGTATGGGAGATATGTGCTCTCGCTTGCGTGTGGCAGTTAGTAACCGTGCTGCAGCGGTTTTGTTTTTATTTTGTTAAATTGCAAAGTACTTTTACACATACTGCTGAAAATGCTGTTTGCCAACTACAAGCAACAGATTGCTTGCTGGTGCAGCCCTTTAAGAGGTCTGTAGCAACAAGAGGTTGATGATGCATGCTCCTTATATTGCACCTGCTCCTTTGCATGGTACATATAACTGCCATATATCTGGTAGATACTTATGTTACTATGTATATTCCCTGTGTGTAGTTAGCTCTATAAGTCTACTTTTTGGCTTCTCTTTTTTTCTTATTCTAAAGGAATCTACACGCTGCTAACGGAGAGATGCCAAACTGTGTTTCACTGTTCTTGTAACAATAAAGATCTATTCTACTCTATTCTCTTCTATGATTTCATAAATCAACAAACTGAAATGCTTTTCAAGGAAGATGCTTAAATTGTAAAACTATTAATGCGTTTCTAGTTTTTCTTGATAAAAACAAAAAAACTAAACTGCATAATTAAAAGTGAATGAAAGGCAGCAAAGACTCACCATCCTCTTCAAAAGGAACTGCAGTTTCTCCTTCGTCTGGCTGTTTTTCTTTATTCTCTTCAGCTTTTTCTGAACAATCTGCAAATAACGAAAATGGTACCACTGTTACTCTTCTCACACTAACTGAAACAAACAAGTTTTACAACTGTTATCATCTTAGATTTTTCAGCCTACAGTTAAAAATGTCTTTTTTGTTTCTCTTTACATTCAGCACATTGTCGTTCATTTTCTCACCTCCTTCTCTCTGTGTCGGATGTCATTAATGAACTTATAGGTCTTCTCAAAAATCTCTGGTTTGTATTCTCCAGACAAGTCATCAAATCGAGGATCTCTCAGCGTCTGGAGGACAGAACAAAAACCAAATCTGTATATACATGAGTGCTTGTGCATTGAACTCAACGCTGGAGATTTTCTCCACTCACTGGTTTCTTGACGGGGATGACCTGTCGGAGGAATGGTGCTGGTTTCTTGGCTGAGAGTTCCACTGGCCTGAAATCACAAGCAGACCGTAAAGCCCTGCAGGATTTAGATGAGGAAAGTCTAACAGTTGTCTAAGCAGGCTGAGAACGTTCACCTGTTCTTGTTTAGTCGTTTCTTCTTGCTGGACTCGTGACTCCTGTTGCTGCCATAGGCAACCGTGTTGTAAACTTTGGTTCCCACCTGGTTCTGCAGTTTTACAATGTTCTCAAATGACATGTTGGACAGCTCTGGAAGGGTTGAAGAAGACAGAAGGGGATTTTTTGCCAGAGAGACACTGCAATTAGTTATCACGCGCAATTATACATTCAGCACTATATTGGGTTTGTGGCAGAAAAAGAAAACAAACGGGGGGGGAAAAAACCTTGGAAAAAACCCCCAAAAAGCATACAGCAGCTGGAACACAAAAATATGAAAACGCACAGATACATAAATCAACAATCTGTGTTTGTGTGTGTCTGTCATGAAAAGTACTTGAAAATGAGGGTGGGAACCCTATGCTGGTCAAAATCCTATTTGTCAGGGCAGTTAAATGAGGAGCACCACAACAGGTGGTGGCCAGTGAGAACACGAGACGAAAAGCACTGTGTTTGCTAGTTAATTCGCCTGCACTGAAAGTAGGGCTGCACGATTAATCGTTAGAAAATCGCGATCTCGATTCATGCTTATGTGCGATCTCATTTCCAAATGACAACGATTAAAAAAAAAAAAAAAAAAAAAAAAAGACGACGACGATTGTACCGCATTTTGATCCGGGACGTACTCTGCATGAAAACAAGCGCTCACTCTTCCTGCTCAACAAATGACAAGGGCGGAGCCTTATACCACGTGATACAGAAGCTGTGTCGTGTGATGCTAAAATTAGCAGGGAAAAAACCACGGAGAGCACGTCAGGGATGACGAGAAAGTGACAGGAGAAAATCCGTCCCGGTCAACCACCCAAACATCAATAACGGGAACCTTATACAGCGCTTCCCTATACCCGTCGAACTCCCACAGGCACAAAGAAATTACGGAGGCTATCACTTATCACCTGACCAAAGATATGGCTCCCATCAACACTGTGCAAAACGAGGGATTTAGGAAAATGATCAACACCCTAGACAAACGCTACACAGTGCCGTCCCGCAACTATTTTTCTATTGTTGCACTACCTGCTCTGTACACGCAGCGTCGAGCAACGGTGGAGACGGAATTTCAAGCAGTACAACATTTTGTTGTTTTTATGTTTATTTATTGTTTTTATGTTCAGTCTCAACTGTTACGAAGTTGATGTGCAGTTAATAAGTGCAATAAATATTTATACTGGAAAAGAAAATCGTGAGAGAATCGTGATCTCAATTCTAAGCCAAAAAATCGTGATTCTCATTTTATGCAAAATCGTGCAGCCCTAACTGAAAGCATGCTCTGATTGTAGGTGGCTAAGAAAAAAACAAAATAACAACAACAAATGGATGTTAAAAAATTCCCAATGGTTCACACTAGGGCTGTTCGATATAACGATATATATCAGATGACGATATAAAAACATCTATCGTTTCATTTTACGCTATCGTTTGTTTCGTGGTGTCGCAAAATAAACTGTTTACGGCAATATTTTTTCATCGTTTTGATGGTCACTGTAGTGGCTATATTCATTTCTTAAAGTTCTCTCTTTCTCTTATATTTTATATAACCACACTACTGACGGACAAGCGCCTGTTTTTATGCGTTGTGGTTAGCAACAACGACGGTAACACCATCGTGTGTCCGCTTGTTTATGTTCCACATAAACCTTTCACAATAAAGCTCAAGATCCTGTTGAGACTTTTCAAAATAAACTGAATCACGTGAAAGAGCAGATTATTTACGGATGAGAAGTAAAAAAGAGCCGCCAGGTCGAGCTGCCCGAGATTCACAGAATTTACAGAAAATGTTACATTTTTGTGATTTATATCGTTATCGGACGATGGAATTCTTATATCGGGATATGAGATTTTGGTCATATCGCACAGCCCAAGTTTACACTTCCTAACTGAACAGAATAATATCCTCTATACAAACAACATACACACAAACACACTTTTGTGGCCAATCGCACAAACAGGGCTTACGTCAGCACTTAAAGGTAACGTGGTTGTAATTATAGCTGCACCACCCATACTTAGCCACTTTACAAATGGCAGATGTAACCTGCAGGTCACGCTTCACCAGTTTGGCATCGTAATGTTCATATTCTTGAGCTGCAGACACACTCACCCTTTCTGATGTCTTCTTTTGTTTGGAGTTCATTGCTGCCACCAGCATCTTCTGGGTCATCATCACTGTTGCCATCCTCTTCATCTCCCTCTTGTTCTTCATCATTATCAGATTCCATCTCATCACTGCTATCTGATCGTTCCTCATCTTCATCAGTCTTTTCCTCTCCTATTTTGTAGCACTGATCTTCCTCCTCAGTCCCTTTTCTCTCAGTAATCAGTGCAAAGTTCCTCTCCACATCAGACGACTCCTCATCGCTGCTGCTTTCTAACCCTTTCTTCTTTGAGCTCGGCAGCTGTTTCTGTTTCTGCTTCTTCTTCATCTTTGTTTATGAGGTTGTAGTAGACGCAGAGAGCTACCGGAAACAAAACAAATATGAACTATTTTACGTGGTGCTGAGTTTGTCATAATTATTCAACCCTACAAAGAAAAAAGCGTTCTTAGGCTACGTTCACACTGCAAGCGAAAGCGCATCAAATCCGACTTTTTTGACCCTATGCGACCCATATCTGATCATGACAGTGTGAACGGCACAAATCCGATATTTTCAAATCCGATCTGGGTCACTTTGTATGTGGTGCTGAATCCGATACATATTTGACGTTTTAGAAAGCGACTGCTGTTTGATGGTCATGTCGCTTAAATCCGTCTTTTACGTCACTGACACAAGACAGACGCCAATTATCAGCGCCGGAGAAGACATCGCGAACGCTTCCTGGCCATCCAGTGTAGATGTCAGTGAAACTGTTGACAAGACAACGTTGGAGAAACGTGAACATTTTCTTTGTACTGTATAATCTGCAGATTCTGACAGAAATCTGCAACTATCCTTTGAAGCACCGCTCCTCTCTAAAACTGCAGTAAGGATCATTATTAGGCCATATGTAAATAACAAAATAACTTTATAACTTAAAGCAAAATTGGGAAACGTAAAGTCCGAAACAAGTCTTTATATTAAGGCCATCAGTCAAACAATACTGTTCGGTCTGTGTCTAAACAGAGCGCGTTGTGTGTGACGTCTTCTTTTGCGCATGCGGGCTGCTTTGAGGGTTCACACTAGAGCGCGTTTGCTGTCACATTTTATCTGTAGTGTGAACGAGCAGACAAAAATATCGGATTTGATCCAAAAATCGGAATTGAGCATTAAGACCTGCAGTGTGAACGTAGCCTAAGAGTTTCAATCTTTCTAATGACGCTTTCCGCCAAGGTACTGGTGTCTGCCAAAAACTGATTTCCAGTATTTGCCAAAAACGGATTGCTCGTATTTAAACTGTTATAAGTAACTTGTTGGGCTATAATATGTGAAACATATGTCAAATGCATCCCTCATGGATGACATAGTCATCTTGAGCCACAAACAACATTCGTGTAACAAGGTAGAAGCCGGAATCAGTTTTTGGCCGTGACTTTATATAACCTTTATTTATGCAGTTTTAAAAAAAAAAAAACTCATTAACATTACAAATGTCTTTTGTAAGATTAAGTTGGCCAAGAGGACAGCAGAAATGGCAGCAAATATTACAAGTTCTGTAAAAATATTTTAAGTGGGGATAAAGGACCGGATTGGTTATAATGTAAGTACAATAACACAGAGTTATAAAGATACTTGGAAAAACAGATAATTTTTTTAATTCATACATACATATATATATATATTAGGGGTGCAACGATATTCGTATCGATATTGAACCGTTCGATACAGTGCTTTCGGTTCGTTACGCATATGTATCGAACAATACAACATTTGTAATTTATTTTATCAACTTTCCTTCTGACGATGCTGTCTGTGTTGAGCGCTCAGTGAATCTGCGTTCGACTACTCTGCCTAGGCTGCACTGTCGAGCGCAGATCCACTGAGTGCTCCACACAGACAGCATAGACAGAAGGAAGAGCGCAGGGCACCTCCCCCACCCTCATTCAGATCTGGCGTTTGGAATTATTTTGGTTTTCATGTGACGTATGACCCTGAAGGTAAGCGAGTCATGGACTAAAGTAAAACAGTATGTTGGATGTGCCATGCAATGCTCAATTACATGGGTGGGAACTAGTGTGTTAGCGCAGTTAGCTCGTTAACGTGTTAGCCGTCTAGCCCCATGCACGGGGCGATCGGCGGTAGCTCGTTAACGGAGATTTGCCGTGTTGTGGCGTTAAGGTCATTTCAACGAGATTAACCTGAAAGCACTAGTGGGAACACAACGAATATGACTGCACATTTACGCCGACATCATCCTAGTGCAAAGACAAAAACAACAAGCATGCTACTAACTTTAGCCGAGTCATTTAGACAGCTGTTAGCACATGATTCTCCTTATGCTGCTGAGAATATAGCCCAGAAGAAGCGGATAGTATAGCTTTTATTTTGGAAAGAGACATTTCTCTGTAATAAACTCTCTTTTCCAAAGATGAGTGATTCCTCAATCAGATACAGGGCTTTATAATATCGCTAGCCTGACATCCTGGGGCTAGCGATCTTTTCAGTCGGGCTACCAAAATCTATCTCTTCCCTGCCCGTCGGGCTATTGTAGGAAAAATATATGTCAATGCTTTTGCATTCTTTCAGAAATGTAGCTGGGTAATTATGTCATTGGCATCGGTGAGCCACTGTCAATATGTGACATATTGAAGTCGCGTTTGAATTTGCGCTTGTTTTTTTGCTTTCACTTTGCAATCGTGCGAACTGTGTATAGAGAGCGACAGCACTGATCTGTGAGTGATGATAATTTGTGCACCAATTCCTCTGACATCGTCTTATTAATCGTTAGCTTACTATGCAAACATGACAAGTGAAATCTCCCGCAGCAAGCTTAAACATGTGAGAGGTTGATCGCGCAGAGAATCGCTGAGCTTATGTGAGTGAGCGTGTAAAAGCATTTCAGTTCTGCTGAGCCAAATAAGACAGGTCAGGGTGAAGAAGTGACAGCCAAAGAAAAGCTTACCACAAAACGGAGAAGTTATGACAAATCAGACTATAAGGCAAAAAGAAAGTGCAGCTTTATGGTTTCATGGACAAAATAATTTCTGTGGCTGCAATATGACGAGCTAAATAACCAGGGCTGCACATAAGTGGTCCGCAGGTGCGCATTCGCTGTCAAAATAAAAAACACGCACAAGGGTTAGGGTTAAATTTAAAAACTGTACTTTTGAGTTAAAATATATATTTATAATTTTAATAAATGACAAATTAAAAATGCATGAACATTTTTTTTGTATCGAAAAAATATCGAACCGTGACACCAAAGTATCGAACCGAACCGAACCGTGAATTTTGTGTATCGTTGCACCCCTAATATATATATATATATATATATATATATATATATGAGCCCCTCTGTAAACGCTGTTTACCGAAGTCTATTTACCAACAAACCTAAAGATATTACACATAAAAAAAATACACGGAAACATTGGAAATCGCTTTTTGGCACAACACCGGTCTGTGCGCCATCTTGCATTAGATGTGTTACACATTAATAAATACGCTTCTCCTGCACTCCATTGGCACAAGTGGATTTTCTTTCTTATTAAAAGCTGAGCTGACATCAACGTGGGCGCTCCTGAAACGTCTCTTAAAGTTTTACCAGCTCTTTGGGGTTTTTGTACTTTCATGATGCATAACTTTAAAAGCGCAGATTGACGGAAATAACCACACACCATATAGCAACTAGCAACTCGGTGCTAGCTAATGATCGATGCCGCTGGATGAAAATGTGATCTTGAAAACTAACGAATATTAATATCAGTACTTTCTATTAATCCTAGCAAATCTTTCCGAAAACTAAAATGTAAGTTTTCACTGGTTCATAAGGACTACGGTTACCTAATAGAGCAAATAACTGCATGGGAAATTGCATACATAATGTATCTCGTGAATTGTATTCGCATTTGCTTGTCTAACACATGAATGGGGATTTTACGGCAGATTTATTCGGCTTTGATGAGCGCTGAACTCTGATTCGGGTTATATGGAGCAACAATAATAATTCCCAGGACAGTCATCGGTATTTTACCCACGGAAATGGCGTCATCTCGTGTACAGTGTTTACTGTCAGGAGACTTGTTAGGTGTAACATTCACAAGCAGGATTAACAGCTAGTACATGGGGAAACATAACAACTTCCACAGTCTTTTCTTATCTGGATGAACACCGCGCTGAAAATCAAATGTGTTTTTAAATGAGCTGCACCCTCCCTCCAGGCCAAAGAGCGAGCGCGTTATAGACACAACAACCTGAAACAAGCGCAAACGTCATCCAGCTTATTAAGTCTGCTCGTTCCTGTATTTCGTATAAAATAAACGTCAACACACCTGGATATAGAGCCGCTGTTAAGTCGTCTTTTCCTAAGTTCCAAACACACGTGTGTCGATATAGCGTACCCCCATTACTCCAGGAAGCTAAACAAAACACTTCCTGTTTCAAATTAAAAGTTTCACTGAGAATTTTTGTTACGAAAAACACCAACCTTCAGTGTTTGATATAAGAGCTAAATTTAACCAGTGTTAAGCTAATGATAATTGTAACTCATGATAAATGTTTCTGGCACATGCTCAGCTCACCTCCAAATTCAGCCACTCTTGGCTCCAAAATAAAATGGAAAACAAACAAAGAAAAAATAATCATAAAACTAGGACATCTTACTATTCATTACTGCCTGAAGAAAATAAGAATAACCCAGGTTAAACTCAGGGTTCTTGCCAGGCCAACAGAGAGTCACATGTCTACTGAGCCAAGCATTCCTTTAACCTTACCTACTGTAACAGTTGCTATTGTGATGCAGTGTATGACCACATGGCGGCGCCTCCTGTCTCATGACTGGTGTGTCACCCCCTTTTTGTTCTTCTTCGCACTCCTCCTGTAATGGATGCTCGCGTGTGTACGCGGACTAGTGTGCTCTTTAGTAATGTGTGGTAGAGGTAGGACTTTTATTTTTGATATTGTAAATAAATGAGTACTTTTTGGAAAGTCAGAAGCTGTTGCTCATTCGCTACCCAGCTGCACACCTCCGCGGCTGGCTTCATCTCCACCGCACGTTACACTACTAATGAATTAACAAGTTTCTTTAAAAAATAAATGAAATTGCATTAACAAATTAAATTTTCACCATTAGAGGAAAAACATTTCCAACCACCCCACAGATCATTATGTACAGCTGATATTCGTTTAGATTCTCTCTCCAATCTTTCTGTGTTCAATAATAACTTCCACCAAACCATCAATGTGTCTGGTTCTGCTGGAGGCTTCTTCCATTTAAAAGGGAGTTATCCTTTTCACCGTCATCAAGTGCTTGCTCAGAGGAGGTCATTTGATAGTTTTCTCTCTATTATTGTAGTCTTTACCTTACAGTATAAAGCACCTTGTGGTGACTGTTGTTGCAATTTCGTGATATATAAATAAAACTGAATCGATTCAGAATTCACTGTACACAAACAGCGTTAATGAAGGTTACAAATGATCTTGTGGCCTCAGACAGTAGACTTACCTCTGTACTGCTAGACAGTGTAGTGTTTGACACTGTTGACCACACTTTTTATTACAGTTGTTAGAACATGTCATAGATATTAAAGGTACTGTGGCACAGTGGTTTAAGTCATATCTGTCTAATGGACTCCAATTTTCTCATGTGTGAGGGAACTTAAAGCAGACAGAGTTAATTAGAGCGCTGTATGTATGTATTTGTCCATCACCTCAGGTTCCAGTTCATTCCATGAGAATTGTGAATATGAAAGATTAAAACAAAATCCCCTGATTAGCCTGTTTCTCTGTAACACAGAGAGACAGAGAACCTTTCACACTCACTGTAAATGTATTCTCTAGTATTATTATGTGAAAATTTCTTTTCTCAGAGCAAAGTGGATATTTATCACTGATGGTCTATTATTTATTTGTTTTCTTTTGCTAGAATTTTAATTTTTTCATAACTCTGTGTATTATTTAGTATCACGGTGGTTTAAATCTCTGATCCCCACAAATCGAAAATGTACACGTTAAAAACATACTCTGGAGAAAGAGTCGCTTTAATTCTGAAAAGATTCGACCGGAAGTGCTGTTCCTGTTTAATGATCGAGTAACTCCAAAACCAAGCCTCGTTAGTGAGATGCTGGGAGCTGATAGGATTAGGAGCGCAGCAGGAGAGCAGCAGCTCGGCTCTCCGCGCTTTGTTTTCTGCTCAGATCATCAAGAGCTGCAGTCTGGTGTGTAAACGCTGCTCTCCTTCAGCTGCATGTAGTTCTCTCTGAAAGCGACCTGCCTTTTTTCTCCAGAGGGCATCCCACCGTACCGCCCATTGCAACAGGTCGAGCAGGAGGTGAAATCTAAAAAAATATACATAGATGTGATGTGACAGTAAAGCGCAGAGAGAGAGGCGGGCAGCAGAGGAGGTTGACGGTGTAAGCTTTGATGGTTTCAGCTGCAGTGGATGCGACAGAGCGGGGACCTGCCAACATGATGCCGGTGAGTGGAAAATCACATTCTGCCTTAATGACCCATTCATGCACAACTGTCACCACCATCTGAGGGCGAAGCTCCGAGTTCAACTTTCTACCACACATCCTTACATAGCTGCATCACGAATTAAATTTATAGGACCACGCACTGAGATCTTCGTGGAATCCTGGAAAGCATTTTTAACTAAGAATGTGTCTCGAAATAACACGTCATGTTTTATAAATTAATCTTTTTTGTTGTACCTCGCTTCCTCCGACTTTGTAATGTAATGATAAATACTACATATAACACAGTTAATATTTAATCACGCAGTATATTTATGTTTGAAAATAACGATATTAGGTGTAGTTTTAATTTGTGTTAATGTGCAAACGTTCAGCTTTAAATCATGGCTATGGGTGGAGTGTTCTTAGCGGTTTGCTTTGTGTTGATATTGTGTCTTTGCGTTGGGTGCAGTTTGCACAGTGCCTGCTGTCATGCAATGAAAATTAAAGTAACTTTCTTTAACATTCACACTCCTTAGAAATTGTAAAGTGTTCTCACATTTTCTCCTTGATCAACACAAACTGAAATCAACTTGTAAGCAACTTGATCAGTAACATTACTATGACTCACTGTTAAATGTATTACAGTACTCTGTTACAGAGTATATATAATTTTAACCCCTCACATTGTATCTAGCAGATATCTGCTGAATACAATGTGGGGAAGCTTAAACAGAAAAACAGGATCAGTTAGACAACAGATGCCAGTGTGGTGGAATCAGACAGAATAGGGATTACGTGTTCCTCTCATCACGGACCAACTGCAGGTGACACAGAGGATTTGAAGTTGTCTGGTGTCTGTCTGCAGTGACTCAAACACAGCAGACTTCTCTGTTGCACCAACCAGTGTCACAACCAGATGTGAGCAGCTGTGGATCTACTAATAATAGATTAACACCATTGCATTGCACCATTGTTTTCATGTGGAATGATGGTACTCTTCTGGTTTATGAGAATAAAAAAAGAAAAAAGAAGTGTTGACCTTTTCGTGCATGCTACATCCTCAGTCTTACTTCTGCTGAACAGTTTGACATTTCAGGCTGTGGTGTTCTGGTACTTGTCACATGTCACACTTCCCACTCTTCACTGGTGTCCCGTGTCTGGAAATCACTCATGGCTGCAAATCTGAAGTAATGTGAACTGACCACCAAAGCCAAAGTGTCATTATTTCACTGAAATTCAGATAACTGACACGTTGACTGGTTGGATTTAAGTGTGTTTCAGCTACAGTTATCTGCATTAATGATGGGGGGGGGGGGGGGGGGGGGGGGGTTGCACACTAATGGATGGCAGACAAAAGAGGAACTTTATAGACTCTATCAATGAGGAAATGGTGAGATGAACTTCTCATTTATTGTTCTATAGACAGTAACTTCTACTCTTGACTTCATTATTTCTACATAGGTTGTTTGGAGGAAGCTCTTATAAAACAATAGCCAATTTACTCACAACTTGTCTTAAATAAAGGTGTAAAGGTGACACATATTATACTCTATACTAGAGCAGGGCGATATGGCCAAAAATATTTATCACGATATATATTTGAAAATTTGCGATAACGATATAACCGACGATATAATTGATGCGAGACAAAATACAACTCCACAACATTACTAGCGCAAAAAGACAACCTTCCATTTATTTTCACTTAAACAAGAAGCTGGTTTTTATGTACATTAAAGCTTTATAAAAATGTAACAGTGCAAATGCAAATTCCTTGCTGAAAGTTTAACCAAAAGGCATTTCCAGTAGAAATGGGCTGACATATCCTGAGCATAACATGTATAATATCCACTGAAGTTAAAAAGAGGTGCTTTGCAACATTAAACTGCAGTGTGCATTACGCATTTTTCGGACCATAAGGTGCACGGGATTATAAGGCACATTAAGCGAAACAAAGCAGTCAGATAAATCAAACTTTATTAAACTCATTCTTCTTGCTTCCTCCACTTCTGTACCATTGATTCATTAATGTTGAATTCTCTGGCAGCGGCTCTATTCCCATGTTGTTGCAGTATATTAATGACTAACCTCGTATTGTGGATGGATTATCTCAGTTGTTCTCCTGACTGAAGTTTGGTCCGTTTACAGCATCCTGCCATGCGATTGCATTTGTCTCTAACCATGAAGAACCTTCACGTTAACTTTTATAAGTGGAAAAGTGTTAGTGTTCGTCCTCCAGCTTCACTGTTTATGTTATGCTAACATAGCTGTGTCGCTAGCGATCACGTAGCACATCATTATATACCAGCTAGCCCAACTTCAGTAACCCTGCAAACGTCGCTGCTGTTTAGTTTCCTGTCTTCATTTATGTTGGAAGTGATAGCAGAGCTGTACGTTTGAATTTTTTCAGAAATCTCTCAGTCAGAACATGCTATATCATGCTTAGGTAACTAGCGAAACTAGCGAGCTAACTTCCGCTAGCTTCCTGCTAACTTCTAACTCCGTTAAATGTAATAACTTTTGTTTTCATGGATGCCTGGAAGTTAAACTTTATAGTTACACCTGGTAAAGCAGCAATGCTGATCGTTTTATTAAAGATGAAAGAATTTAGACAGTTTTTAACTCTAAGTGATGCTGCAGTGTTGTTTGACCTGAATGTATACGGAGTTTAGGACCCAGATTACTCCCAGATTTAAGAGCATCTTAGTCCGACAAATATGACAATAACAACGGCCGCTTGCATGTTCTGCAAAAAAATGTGCTTTGTTGTGTATCTGACGGACAAACACCAAACCAGTTCCACATCACGGAAGTTGCACCATTTTTACAAACCAATTCTGGTTCATCTGTTTCACTCAACAATCGGCCATGTGCGTATGAAAACAAAGGCACTGCGCATGCGCGTTTTACTCCCATTCTATCGCGATATTTCATTTTCCTATCGTTGCCTAACATTATACCGGTATTACCGTGAACGGTATAATATGGCCCAGCCCTACTCTATACTGCTAAATGTAGCTTTTTTGATTCACACTTCAAAATAATCTTTATTTTTATAAAAATGACAAGTTGAAAAAACAAATCAAAAAACAAAAATCAATTTTTTATCAATGCCAAATATTACGGAACTCTGTAAATTGTTTACAGGCTATTCTGTCACCGAAACAACTGAAACTAAAGTGCTCTTCTACCAATGTACCATTGATTAACCGCAAATGAGAGGTAGTGTCAGGTACTTGCATCATTTTCTAGTCTGACTGTAAATTCACCAGACAGCAGGATATCGACCTGTTTCTCTTGTTCACTCATCTTTATCATTTCTCTTCTAACTGCTTTGATCTTTTTAAACCTTACCCAGACCGCTGGCTTGCGCTGTGGCTGTCGAGCTCTTTGTAGCTTAAGCTACGTTACCTTTGTTAACTTCCTTAAAATATCCATGTTCAGCTGGGTGAAGACAATTTATGATTACGTTTTCATGGTGCTCCACCTACAGTTTATTTTGAACTTTTTGACTTCGCTCATAGTGAAGAGCTTCCATGTTAATGACATGTTGTATGTGCTGTATGTGTACATGTGACTGTTTGCTTAGCTCATAACTGAACCAGACAGGATCAAGAACGCTGGAACAAATCGAGCCCCTGGTCAGCTGATTTGTACAACTTTACTTATGCCGACTTGATTGGCTGCCCTCATTAACAACATAATGAACAGCAGATGGGTGGGGCTTCTATGCTCTCATTCAGAGCCATGTGTCCTCCAACACAACAACTACAGGTTTCTGGATGTTAATGAACAAATGTTGACTGGTTGACAAGTGGGTGGCTGCAGCTCAGGAGGTAGAACAGGTCATCTACCAATCTGTAGGTTGGTGGTTCCATCCCCGGCTGCTGCAGTCTGCAGATACTAACTGATGCATCCATTGGAATGTGAATGTTAGACAGAAAGCACTTAAGCATAGAAAAAAGTGCTCGGATGAATCAGTGAATGAGTGCTTTGAGTGCTCAGGCTGAGTAGAAAGCCGCTGTTTAAGAACCCTTACAACTGAAACAAGGGCAGAGAGTGTCAGCAATGAGAGACGTGTGAAAAGAAACACCAAAGATGCAACACACAGCAGTCATTGTTGTTAACACTTGGATTTACTTGAGCTCTTTTGCATGTTAACGCCGTCTTCTCTGGCAGCCTGACAGAGAGACCCACAAGCAAGAGTAGCCCCAGATCCGTTACACCACATTGTACACTGCCCCCATCAACAACAGGCCCACTCTGCAGGTAGACAGGGTGTCCACTAACTGCCAGCGGACTGCTAATACGCTACCACTGCTGAAACATGATTTCAGAATAAGTGGGAGAAATCTTAATTAAAAGCATTTCCACTGCAGTTAGAAGAGTTCAAGAAAATCACAAAGCTCTATTTTTAAATAGTGGAAGTTGTCAGTATTGTTTCTGCTGAGACAGTTACTGTGGCTCACAAAACAAAAAAACCCAAAACAAAACCTTTGTCAGTCTTTTTTTGTTCGTTTTCCATATTAACTTTGACGTCCAGACTGTAAGAAAAAGCAGGAAACAGAAATTATCTGTTAACCAGAGAGGAAAACCTTACTGCAATGGGGGGAAAAAAGAGACATCAGTATTTTCCAGCAGAAGATAAGGAATATAATATTATGTTTAAAATAAAAGGTTCAACCTGATACTTTTGGTAATATTTTGTTTTCTTTACAAGCATATGTTTTTCATTTATTACAGTATATTTAAATTGACCATTTTGTGATTTACAATGTTTTGGAGAACTGTAATAACATTAATAGAGATTATTAAACATATAATTTAGAAACCAGATTTAGAACATTTAGAGCAGCCTATAGAGATTACCTGAACATTTGCTGACCTTTGTATCTAAGACTTTGTCCTTGTCTACTTAAACCTCCAACACTATAAAAGTATACACATATACTATGTTTGTGTATATGAGAGAAAAAAAAAAGCATAAAAGGACCAGTTTTTGTGATTCAGGATAGTGAAGCAAGCCTTAAATGTTACATAAAAGCTGCCTTTAAAAAGGCAGCACGCCCTATTCATTAAACTGCATCCTCATAATCTTCCAGGCAGAGCTCAGTGGAGCTCATTGTGCTGCTTGGTAACTGTTGCCACAGTGACCAGAAATTAACACTAGCACACTCACTAACACACACACACGATTCAAGGTCATATGGGAACACTATTTATTTAATATTCCTTAGGCGATGAGGAGCTAAAGCATTTGTAACCTTCATGTTAGTTTACAACATCACCCTGGTGCTGATATTCAGGTCTCAAAGGTGCCAATAAAGTCAGACTTGTCCCACTCTGGCTTTGTTTACATCTTTAGGCAGAAGCATTTTGACAGTGAGAGTACTTCCTTCTTTCTTGTTCAATGTATAGTATAAAATTGCGCTAAACATTCAAATGTAGAAAAGTCTTGTCTTGTCTTGTTGACATCCTCTAACAGACATCAGTAAGAAAATTGGTTTTCACCATATATGTTGGCCAATATGCTAATGTGTTTAAATGTAAGTATATAATCAGCTAATCAGATGGCAGCAACTCCGTGCATTTATCTATTTAGGTATGTAGACATGGACAAGTGGCTGAAGTCCAAACTGAGAGATAGAGTAGGGAGGAAAGGTGATTTAAGTGACACTGCATGGTTGTTGGTGCCAGACGAACTAGCATGAGCATTTCCAGAAACTCCTGGGATTATGTTTAGGTTTAAAGAAAATGGTCTGAAAAACAGAAAGTATCCAGCGAGCAGCAGACCTCTGGTGTAATATCCCTTGTTGATGCCAGAGGTCAGAGGAAAATGGCCAGACTGCTTTGAGCTGATGTGAAGCTCAGCTATATATGTATACATATATACACACACTGCATGTTTATAAGCGCAAACAATGCTAAACACTGCTGATGACAGATGTTACTAGGTAGGTAGATTTAATTAATAGTGTGTAGTGTAATATTATAAGTTGGTAGGTAGGCTAATAAAATTACTTGGTGGGTTACAGACACCAATAGCATCATAACATACACTTTATCAAAAGCTATGACTTTATAGATGATTAGTGAGTAGGTGGGACATATCCTAATATAATCTAACAAAACAATGCCAGTCAATCAGAAGACAATGTTAAC
The DNA here is from genome assembly GCF_057381845.1 of Rhamphochromis longiceps. NCBI lineage: Eukaryota > Metazoa > Chordata > Actinopteri > Cichliformes > Cichlidae > Rhamphochromis > Rhamphochromis longiceps. The sequence goes on from NC_140562.1 coordinate 7,501,452, forward strand.
AATAGATGTATGGAAGCATTCTGCGTTTATACTGCTCACTGTGGTAGCGTCCTAGACAATGGGGTCGTGTGTATTGTTTATCCAATATTGGTATGTCATGTGATGCTGGTAGCCATATGGCTACAGCCCTCCACAGTGCCTACAAAACATTTGGGATGTGACCTGCAGTGTGGCAGCTGTCAGCATGTTGCCCTGAGCAGAAATAGGATGGATACTGAATGCGGGAATGAAAACAGTCGGCACACTGACAGTGAAATGCGTTTTCAGTCAGTTTGGTTGTGATTTAACACTCTGTTATAAATAATGCATGCTGAGATCAAAACCACTATTCTTTGACCTTTGGCTTTTCCCCGGTCTTGTCTGATAATGTTTCAAATTAGCTTCAGTTCTAATTTTTAAGCTTTGAGCTTCTGATCTCAGGATTATTTGACAGAGTTTCCTAATTTGTCCTGTTAATTATAATAATCAAATTATTTAATTAAATCAGTGATCTACTGTGTTAAATGTTTAGATTTATTAACTGTCACATTTGTAGTGATTGGTGCTTTCATATATATCTACATCAGCACCAGTATTAAACAAAAATAAAATAAAAATGTTGAGTTTGCAGTTGTAATCTGAGTAGCAACAAAAACAGCTTAAAATGATTTTAATTTGCTAAAATTATGTAATACATTTCTTTTGTTGATTAAAGCTGAACTATATGTATCCATGTGTGTTTGTCTGCTTCTGTTGTGACGTCTCAGTTGTTGGCAAGTCAATAACAGGATTACGAGGCGACTCCATTTTGATCATTGTTAAGACGAAGCTGTTGACCTCTTGCAGACAGTAGATGGATCGTTAATTTCATCCCATACAGCAGTGGGGGTTGTGGTAGTATTAAGCAGCGTGATGCAGCTCTAATTCCTGGCTGGATTAGGAGCTGAGGCCACAGGACTTTAAGGCTCTCCGCCTGTTGACTAGCAGGTTCACTCTTCGGGGCTTTTTAATATTTCAGCTCGCTTTCACATGTTTCCACTTTCAGCTACTATGGGTGCTTATAATGCAGCAGTGTTTCCAGGAGTTCACAGGGTTTTTTCCTCTATGATTGAAATTAATGATGTTGTGGTGGTATAAAATCAAACAGCCTGTACTGTCTTGTTGGAAGGATTTTTTACAGTGTTTTAACTGCAAGATGACAGATTTGGTGTGTGTGTCGTGTTTGTGTTTTTGTGCAAGTGTCTGTGTTCGCTTGTTTATGTGTTCTAGTGAATGAGAGAGTTTGTGTGTCTGTATGCCTTTGAAAGAGCATGTAATGGCTGCAGTGAAGAAGAGCAAGCATGTCAGCATTCTGAAGTTTGTGCTTCGATGCAAAATTTAGTGCTGCTGAAAACAAGGCATTATGATGGTAAAGATGTTAATAATTAATGTTAATGATAATTCAGCGTCCAACCTAACAGGCCACATGTACATTTTTATTGGAATGTGGAAGAAAATAGACAACTTGATTATATCATCTCCTCCTGCTGGTACTGTAACTTCAGCATGCATGCCCATTTCACTTTTGGAGAGAAAGCGTGAAATGGTCACAGTGGACCGGTGTGTCTATTACATGTTTTGCTCACAAACAACAGGTTGCAACGATTGATAGCTGGTGCTTCTGGGCAGACATTTATGGAAATGCCTGGTGTGAAGTGTTACTCATCTCAGCTGACTATTTATGTTACCCATTTTAATCAGAGCTACAAGTGAAACTAAAGGTGACTGAGGTGAAAAAAGTGCACGTACTCACAAATGTAGTCTGTTTTTAGGATCTGTTGATGTTCAGGAATCAGTGGTACCAATGACAAGAGACTCCCAAGAGAAACCTTCTTTCCTCCATCATCTCTGATTGGCTGCAGTGTTTCCTGGTCGACCTCAGCTGAGTGACTGATGACAGTGGCCCACTTTGTCTGAACCTGAAGGAAGACGGCATTGCTCCAGTTTTCTTTATGTAGGACAGTAGGCAGGCTGGTTGACGGCTTCTCACTGAGACCATTAAATCTCTTTCAGAGTCATTCACTGGTTCAGTTAGAGCCTTTGTTGGTTTTATTATTTCTAACACTATTGCAACTTAAATTTCTTGAGTATTTCCATTTTCTGTTGACAAGAACAGCTACTGTAGCCTGCAATAACATAAAACAAAATCGTTCTTAAGAGCTAAAAGGCCAGGAGAAATGATTGGGGCTAAATAGAAAATTACACTTTTCTTTCTGACAATGTTCATTTACATTTGCTGAGCAGAGTAATCTTACAGTTTGACTGAACGAGACCAAAATGAACAACGCCCTTAGCAACCTTTCTTATAGTAATTAGGACTAAAGTGAAAAGATTCTTTTATTTAATTTGAAAAAAATTACACTCATGTGTGACCTCATGGTGCCCAATCATTGGCAAGCTTGGAACTGCCCATTTTAGCTCTGTCATGGTGATACTGTGGACTTGTTTCAAAGCCTGAAGTCCAGATTCTCTATGGTAGTCACTTTTTCTCAGTTATATCCACATGAGACATTTTAGTTTTCTCATCTTTTCCTCACACTACTGTCTTGCAGAAAAAAATAGAAAGCACATGAACAAATTAAAAAAACCAAGAAGATTGAATGTTGCATATATGAAAGTTATTGTTTTAGTCATGTTTCAGGTAATATTCCTATAGAATCTCTGACAAGCAATCCTCAGGTTAGTGACTAAAAAGGTAAACCGTGTGGACTGAAGTACCCACTGATTTGTCAGAAATTATCAATAAGACTGAATGTCACATCCATGTGCCCAGTAATTTATCCCTTTGTATATTTGCAGTTGAGCTCTCATTTCGGTCAACTGTATTTGTGGTTTTGAGTAAACTGTTTCAAGACCTTTTTGGATGACTCAGTGACATTTGGCTCACATACTTGTGTTCCCCCCAAGATGAACTAATACCGTTTTCTCCTGTTACACCTTAACCAGGCCAAGTACTGTAACAACAAAGAGGGTTGTAAATTGGTTTCAGCTGCTTTGGTGTTAATGAAATTACTAACCTGTGCACGCCAACAATGAGACAGACCTAAAACAGGAATGGTTTTACAGGTGGAGGCCTTTGCCCATGTCTCCTTTGTGCGAGTGTCACGACTCACTCGATAAAGCCTCTTTTAATGATACAAAGAGCGGCTAGGTCCACACGGCTTCAGGGCGCACCACGTGATCATCAATTTCTATCACTTGGTCAAAGACCCTCTGCCCCCGGAATCAGTGACGGACGTCGCCACTGAGCACATGATTGCCGTGATTGCCTCCCCGTATACTGCCCCCAACACGTTATTAAACGCTGTTCAATTCGTACCCGGAATTAGGGGACAGGCGCGGGGTAACTGTGTGTTTTGCCCTTGGATTTCAATATCAGCGGCACTTTGGGATACTTGTGAATATCACCATGAACACATTTCACCCACTCCGCTTTCAGCAATGCCCCGGGGCGAACCAAGCTTTGGTGCATAAGGCTCTGCGTGCAGACCGTGTCCCCCAAAGCATGGCGCATACCCCCATGACTCCTTACCGGGACGCTGTAGTACCTCCTGAACCGGGGGAGGGTGTCGGAGCCTGAGCGATGTGAGTCTGGCATACCAGCTGAGTTTCGGCACCACTGTAAAGGGCCGTGACCGACACGCCGTTCTTTCGATTGTGTAACTGTTTTTTCCCCTAAATTGATTGTGCACTCGTATTAATTCCCTGGTTCGGCACACACACCAGCCAGCTTTCAACCCGCCCGCACACTTCTCCTCTCGTGTCCGACCTCGCTATGTGAAGGGAGAAACCTTGTTTGGTTGATTATTTCCACCTGGCCCTCCAGCCTCCCTGGCCCTGCCCCTTGAGCTCACTGCGCCATCCCTCCCCCTGCAGCTGAGCCAGGGACCACGCCTCCACCACAATGATGGCACAAGCATACATTGGCCCTTATTCACAAACAGTGTTCATAAATCATGCATTGAAACTTTCATGCACAAACCCAAATTTTATCAATATTTGTATAGCTGATTTGTACTTCACAAACAACTTTACAAATGTGAGTACAAACAAATGAAAGCCTGACTGACTTAGAAAACTTACACACATGTTTGCAAAATGAATACTAGTATATTTATATTTATCCTTATCAATAGTAGATGATAATATTATTACCAATAATGATATAGTGATCTTATTGTTAATTAGGTCACTATATACAATTTTCAAAAACATGGTAAGCCACAACATGGTTGGACTTGTTCTTTTTCTTCTTTTGGCTGTTCCCGTCACCAGTCGCCACAGCATATCATCTGCCTTCATCTCACACTATCCCTGGCATCCTTTTCTGTCACACCACCCCCTCTTTTATCCATGAACTTCTTGGGGGTTGCTGTAACTCAGGAGGTGGGGCAGGTGATCTACTAATTGGAAGGTTGGTGGCTCCTGAAGCTCCATCTTCAAACATCCTTTGTCCAGTATATTCACTATCCCTCCTCTATATATGTCCAAACCATTTCAACCATGCCTTTCTAACTTCAGCACTGACATTCGATTTCCAGCTTCAAACTCATGATTCTGACACTCTTAACCTGCACAACACTATTTCCATGCTTTTCTTTTAAGGTTACACTTGCTTCATTTCTCTTCATATTTACTCTGTGGTAGAAGAGTGTGACTCCACCTCCATTGCAGTAGCATTTAGCTTAAAATACTGTTTTGTCTTTTTTGAATGCTCAGTCCCTCCCTTTTTATATCTTGTTGGCATATGCATCATATATGTTTTTGTTCTTTTGAGCTTTTTTCAGACCACATTGACTGGAATGAATAAAACAGAAATCAGGGCAGAAAGAGCTGTGCAAAATGAGAAAAGCCAGCTCAGGGATGTCAAGTTGAAGATTTTAATCCTTAGACCAGCTTTGTGGATGGGAACCTTTAGAAGAAGCTCTGATAAGCCTTTGAGCATGTTGTTGGTTAGTGCCTAGTTCACAGGATAAGTAAAGGCTGAAAAGTGCTGAGTGCTGCAGCCACGCAGGTTGGCAGGCTGTGGGAAGTAATCTGGCTGTGGGCCTACCCTGCTGGAGTAACAGATGGCTCATTGCATCATGGGAGTTCTGTCCACAAATATCTGTAATAGTTGTAAATAGCACAAAAGCTGCAATAAAGGTAAAAAGGGCAGGTTTTGTTTTCAGTGAAACTGTTATGTTGCATGCTGTTTTACTGAACACAGTCTGTTAACGGACTATTCCAATGATTTTGGTTGTAACACTTTAAACAGAACATTGGAAACCTGACAGCCCTTGGAACTATTTTAAGTTTGTGGATGTTGTACAGGTCTGTTGTGAAAGTGAGGTTGGCGATCTTATGATGTTACTGGTTGAGTTTTACTTATGGTTATGCTTATGAGTGGGTACTAACCAAAACATATGAGCATGAGTAGCAGAATGAACCTCATCCAAGGGTTGTCTGAGTAGCAGAGTGAAGCTTTTGGTCATGCAGGAAGTAGACCGTTCAACCACATTGCAAGAGGACAGTTGAGGTAGTTCTGGCATATGATTAGGGTGCCTCCTTTATAGAAGGAGGTGATATGGCCTCAAAATTATATCACGATATTTTAAGAAAATTTGCAATAATTATATTTTATGACAATATAAAAAAGGCTTTGTTGATGCTCAGTTCCTTTCAATTCAATTTCAGTTTTGTTTATATAGCACCAAATCACAACAAAATTGGCCTCAAGGTACTTTATTATTTTAAGGTACAGACCCAGTAATACACAAGCTCACAGTTGTAAATCAGTGACGCGGATCTCTCATCCTGCTTTTCAAGTGAGCTACTGTCATTGATGACAGTCTTCCTAATTTAAAGGTAGTCTATTGAAACAACGTGAACGTGAACCCTGAATTCTTATTACCAAAATGTATTTTGTAATTGTAGATGTTCCTAACTGTGTACCTCAGCAACAATAACCAACACTTTAGTGAAGTCCCCATCACACCAGAGACACTGTGCAGAGATGTGGTGGAGCTCTGCAAGGAGCCTGGCGAGTCTGACTGCTATCTGGCTGAGATATTGAGAGGCTCAGGTGAGTTTCTTGTGTCAAGTAGATATCCAAACTGCTAGTAGTGACCTAATAATAATAATAATGAATTGCGGTATTCATTCACGTGAACCTCAAATACACAAACACTGATATGGTTGTAGCTATATCTCAAAAGTAGCCATAATGTGACTTTCAGGTCAGGTGATAAGAACTATAGTTTCACACATAGTTTTTGGCCCTATAGTGTAATTATATCATGATTGATTAATTCCATCTCTTTTTGTAACAAAGGGTTAATGTTATATTCTTTAACATTGTATGCTTTTTTTCAATCAATCAGAACGTGTTGTTGGAGATGGAGAACAGATGCTGGAGGTGTTGCAGCGATCAGGACAGCAGAGGGGAGAGGTACGTTATCTCCTCCGTCACCAAAGAGCACCTGGACGAGAATCAGGTAAGAAAGAAATTTAATGGCTAAAGGTAATTAAAAAACTGACATACTATGTTATTTACTATGGGGCGATCGTGGCTCAAGAGTTAGGAGTTCGCCTTGTAATCGGAAGGTTGCCGGTTCGAGCCCCGGCTCGGTCAGTCTCGGTCGTTGTGTCCTTGGGCAAGACACTTCACCTGTTGCCTACTGGTGGTGGTCAGAAGGCCCGGTGGCGCCAGTGTCCGGCAGCCTCGCCTCTGTCAGTGCGCCCCAGGGTGGCTGTGGTTACAATGTAGCTTCCCATCACCAGTGTGTGAATGTGTGTGTGAATGGGTGGATGACTGGATATGTAAAGCGCTTTGGGGTCCTTAGGGACTAGTAAAGCGCTATATAAATACAGGCCATTTACCATTTACCATTTAATAAAGGACCACACACCACCAGAACAGTCTCAGTACTATTTGGCACTCATAACATTTAAAAAGAAAAAATTAAAATGTCCAAACAGCCGTAACTACAGTACAGGTTATGATTTAGGTACAACATTTAAGTCTAAGCTAATTTATAATTATAAGTAATCAATTGAATGTTAATTATGAAGAATTTGATAGACAGTATCCATCCTCTCACTTTTGATGGCAGGTATGGATCCTGTGGTTAACTCAGTGGAGTGGCAGTACTGGTGTATCCCCTTTGTAAATATACAGATATACCTCTATCCATCTATTAGTTGATATACAGAGGTGGCAAAAGAACACACATTGTTCACATTTTTCACAAGTACAGATGCTTGTGTTTGAAAAGTAAAAAGGTGAGTGTTCCTCTAATTCTCTTGACAGTGTATATACAGAAAATATTGGCACTATTGAAGGTCCGAATGAGCACAGTGTATCTTGTAGGTTACTTTGCTTTCACTCGTTCGTCCATCCATCTTCTTTCGCTTATCCAGGGCCGGGTCGCGAGGGCAGCAATCTAAGCAGAAAAGCCCAGACCTCCCTCTCCCCAGCCACCTCCTCCAGCTTGTCTGGGGGAACACCAAGGCGTTCCCAGTCCAACCGAGAGATATAATCTCTCCAGCATGTCTTGGGTCTGCCCCGGGGCCTCCTCCCGGTGGGACATGCCCAGAACACCTCACCCAGGAGGCATCCTTATCAGACGCCTAAACCACCTCAGCTGGCTCCTTTTGATGTGGAGGAGCAGCGGCTCTACTCTGAGCCCCTCCCAGATGGCAGAACTTCTCACCCTATCTCTAAGGGAGAGGCCAGTCACCCTTTCTCTGAAGGGTGACTGGCTCACAGAACGAGTATCTGTGATCTCGTTCTTTCGGTCACTATCCACATCTTGTGGTACATAAGGGATGTAGATCGACCGGTAAATCAAGAGCTTCGCTTTTAAACTCAGCTCTCTCTTCACCACGACAGATCAGTTTAGTGTCCGCATCACTAATCCATCTGTTGATCTCTCGCTTCCTTTTCCCGTCACCCGTGAACAAGACCCCGAGATACCTAAATGCCTGCACTTGGGGCAGGAACTCGTCACTGACCCAGAGTGGGCACTCCACCCTTTTCTGGCTGAGGACCATGGCTTCAGATTTGGAGGTGCTGATCCTCATTCTCACCACTTCACACTCAACTGCGAACTGTTCCAGTGTGACCTGGAGGCCATCATCCGATGAAGCCAACAGAACCACATCATCTGTGAAAAGCAGAGATGAGATTCTGAGACCACCCAACTAAAAGCTGTTCACCACCTCATAATTCTGTCAAATAAAAATTATGAACAGAATCGGTGACAAAGGGCAGCCCTGGCCAAGAATGAGTCCGACTTATTGCCGGCTATCCGGACCAAGCTCTTGCAACGGTTGTATAAGGATCGAATGGCCTGAAGCAATGGACCAGACACCCCATACTCCCGAAGCACCTCTCACAAGACACTCTGAAGGACACGGTCTTCTCCCAGTCCACAAAACACACGTAGATTAGTTGGGCAAGTTCCCATGCACCCTCAAGTATCCTTGAGAGGGTAAAGAGCTGATCCTGTGTTCCATGACCAGGATGAAAACCGCATTGTTAATGCTGTATCAGAGGTTTGACTAGCGGGTGGACTCTCCTTTCCAGCACCCTGGCATAGACTTTCCCAGAGAGGCTGAGGAGTGTGAGCCCCCTATAGTTGGACACACCCTTTGGTCCCCGTTCTTAAAGATGGGAATCACCACCCTGGTCTGCCAATCCAGAGGAACCACCCCTGATCTACACACAACATTGTAGAGGCATGTCAACAAAGACAGCCCTACAACATCCAGAGCCTCCAGGAACTCAGGGCGGACCTCATCCACCCCAGGGGCTCTGCCACCAAGGAGTTGTTTAACTGCCCCAGTGACCTCGCCCCCGGAGATAGGCTAGTCGTCCCCCTCAGACTCTGCTTCCTCCACAGAAGACGTGCCAGTGGGATTAAGGAGGTCCTCAAAGTATTCCTTACAATGCCCGACTATGTTTTCAGTCAGAAGTCAGCAGCGCTCCACCCGCACTATACACATTGCAGGTGGAGCACTGCTTTCCCCTCCTGAGTCGTCTGATGGTTTGCCAGAATCTCTTCGAGGGAGTCCTCGTTAGAGACCAAATTTCTAAGATTTTTAGGCCAAAGTGCAATAACCTCAGTTTTATCTGAATTCAGAAGCAGAAAATTAGAGGTCATCCAGGTCTTTATGTGTTTAATAGACTCCAATTTTTTCTCGTAAATGGAGAGTCCTCTTCACACACTAAGGATAATTATGGAGTTCCACAGGCTTCAGTGCTAGAACCAATTCTGTTTAGATTATACATGCTTCTTTACATGCAGTATACAAAGTATTAAAGACAGCATTAAAGACATAAAAACCTGGATGACAACTAGTTTTCTGCTTCCAAATTCAGATGAAACTGAGCTTATTGTACTTGGCCCTTAAAGAGTCTCAGAGGGATGCTGAAAGGTTCATGCATTTATTACTTCCAGGCTGGACTAGTGTAATTTGTTATTGTCAGGATGTCCTAAAACTCCCTGAAAAGCCTTCAGCTAATCCAAATTGCTGCAGCAAGAGTACTGACAGGGACTAGAAACAGATTTCTCCTGTTTTGGCTTCCCTTCATTGGCTCCCTGTTAAATCCAGAATGGAATTCAAAATCCTGCTCCTCACATACTGTCATGGTTCACTGTGTGGCTGGCAGGAAATAAAACCCAAACACAGGAGTCATACGCGGGGAGGGATGAACTCAAAACAGCAGCTTTATTGCTGGAAAAACACATAGGTACTAAACTAAACACAAGGAGCTATAAACAAGAAACTCAAATCAAAAACCAGAGACACGAGGGAGCTACACTGGAAACACAAGGACATAGGAGCGCGGAGGAAACACACAGTGAGGGGACGACGCCACACAGAACAGAGGGGGACATTGACATAAGTACACAGAAGGTAACGAGGGAAGTGGAAGCACACGGGGAACACAGCTGAGGACAATTACACATAACAGAGTGGGGGAGGACACGAAATTCTGACACCAAGACGTGGACCTTAAACATAACACAGAGAGTACACAGAGACAGCCGAGAGAAGCAGAGAGAGAGAGAACATGATGGAAAGAGGAAAACACAGAGCACAAGGAGTATGAGCAAAACACAATAGCTCACATCACTATATACACGGCCACACAGAGGGAGACAAAGGGGGATAACGACACGAGAGGAAATCCAGTAAATTAACCTGAACAACTTAGGACCCATAGAATAACAAATGAACTTAACATGACACAGGAACACAGGAAAACTAAGAACGCTGGGTCAAATGACCCAGAATCTTGACACATACAAGGCCTTGAATAATCAGGCCCCATCTCATCTTAATGACCTTATAGTACCATATCACCTGATTAGAGCACTATGCTCTCGCACTGCAGGCCTACTTGTTGTACCTAGAGTATTTAAAAGTAGAATGGCAGGCAGAGCCTTCAGCTTTCAGGCCCCTCTTCTGTGAAAGCAGCTTCCAGTTTGGATTCGGGAGACAGACACTATCTCTACTTTCAAGATTAGGCTTCAAACTTTCCTTTTTGCTAAGCATATAGTTAGGGCTGGACCAAGTGACCCTGAATCCTCCCTTAGTTACTCAGCAATTGACTGCTGAGTAACTAAGGCTGCTGGGGGCTTATTATTATGCACTAGTATTTTATCGTCATTCACCTTTTTCACTCACTATGTGTTTATATACATTGTTGTCAATCTTGGCTTATCCTGACCATCTTCTGCACCAACACTGGATAGGCAGTAGAGCATGGCTAAAATGATTAAATTCTTCATTAGTATTTACTGTGTTTTGTGTCCAGTTGGATCCAGGGCTGCAGATCAGATGATGAGGAGAAACCAGGTGAAAGCCTCGTTGGAGAGATGTCTGGAGAATGGGGTGAGAGACTTTTACTGTGATTTTGATAAAAATAAATCAGTGTGTTTTGCCTTGGCTTACATTTTTATTACCGACTAACATGAATCCCTTCAAACACATTCATAGATATTGCATTTTGAGTTTCTGTGATCAGCAGTCCCCAAACTTTTTTGTGCCACGGACCGGTTTATGTCCAACAACATTTTCATGGACCGGCCTTTAAGGTGTCGCAGATAAATGCAACAAAATAAAACCAGTACCCATACTAAAAAAAAGAAGATTTATTCATAACGCACGGGAAAAGACCCAGAGAAACCAAGTTAACGATAAAAACGATAAAAAGAATAATGCTAAAAACCGACAAAAACCCTGAAAACCATGAATTTCACATCCAAGCCTGAACTCTCGCAGCCGGGTACCAAACGACTCATGGACGGGTACCGGTCCATGGCTCGGGGGACCGCTGCCGTAAATGGCTGAACAGAAAGTTGTGCATTGCACCTTAAAATGCATGAAGGTTGTGACAGCTGGACAGTGTAATGTGTCTTTTAGTATTTCTGTCTGTGTGAAAGTGAACTCTGACTGTATCTGCGTTACAGGTTTCAGCTCCTTGTCTGGACATGACGCTGAATGAGCTGCACGACCTGGCAACCCGACAGCAGCAGCAGATCAGTGCTCAGCAGCAGCTGCTGGCCTCCAAGGTAAAACACACCATACACAACTATTACTACTGTTACTACTACTGGTGTTACCACTTATATTGATGCTGATACTATTTTAAATGCAGTTCACAATAACCTCTTGCAGTTGCCTATGGATGCTTATTAACTACTTCTTGTACTCAGTTTGCCCCCTGGACTAGTATACCAAACAAAGCTCTGTGCAAACAGAGACTAATGTTCATACTAAAGTGATGTACATGATTCGACTGTGACTACACAAGCCTTCTATACCTCATATGAATGGCTAGATATATTTTACAAGATGTACTGTAAATTTATTATTTATTTATTAACCTTTATTTAACCAGGAAGATCCCATTGAGATTAAAAACCTCTTTTTCAAGGGAGACCTGGCCAAGATAGGCAGCAGCAGATGTCTCACAGTTACAGAAATTACTCAAACACAGGCAGCAACAACACACATGCAACAATAAGTGAAAGAATACAAATAAAATAAAAAATAAAATTCAATAAAAATAAAAAAGTCAATGTTTCATGTCTTCCAGTTAAAGTATATCAGGAAGAAATCGGTGTAGCTGTTTAGCATGATATGATATGATAAAGACCTGAAAAGCATTGTGTTTTGCAGGAGCAGCAGCTACGGTTCCTGAAACTGCAGGATCACCAGCAGCAGCAACAGGAGGCGTCAGAACAGGAGCGGCTGTGGCAGCTCAGGGAGAATGCGCATAACCAGGAGGCCAAACTGCGACGAGTCCGGGCCCTAAAGGGTCAGGTGGAACAGAAACGCCTAAGTAATAGCAAACTAGGTCAGTGAGCCATGCGACTACATAGGCTTTGTAACATTTTGCAGAGCTTCTTTATTCTTATCCAAAACATTAGTTTTGAACTGTTTTATGTGTCACATATTCCTGGGCCTAATTGTATAAAATCAATATGAAGCACTAATGCACCGACAAGTTTGGCACATTAGTTTGGGGCAAACATCAACATGGGAAAAACATTAGAAAACTATTTAAGAAATTTTTCGTTTCATAAATAGTCTAATTTTTGTATTTTTTAAAATAAACTTGGGATTTTTTTAAATGGGAGCTAATATTCTCATATCCAACTCTATATTTCTGTTCACTGACTATCAGAAAAGCTAAAGAAGAGGTACTGGCGCCCCACTGTTCATTTTCAATCCCAAACTCGTGGTGTAAGTCAACTTTCTTTTGACTGGCTACCCTTCTTAAACAAAAGGTTTACAGGCAGCTGGTGTTACGTATAAGGAGAAGAGGCTCTAAATAAAATTCAACCGTCCAAGTTGTTATTCAATTCAATTTTCTTTTATACAGCGCCAAATCACAACAACAGTCGCCTCAAGGCACTTTATATTGTAAGGTAGACCCTACAAAAATACATACAGAGAAAAACTCAACAATCAAATGACCGCTTATGAGCAGCACTTTGGCAACAGTGGGGAGGAAAAACTCCCTTTTAACAGGAAGAAACTTCCAGTAGAACCAGGCTCAGAGAGGGGCGGGGCCATCTGCTGTGACAGGTATACCAGTACAGGCCGTGGTCATACATGAGAAATCAGTTGCAAACAATCCAAGTAACGCAAGCAACAGGAAAAGTCAATGAAATACTCTAAATCAGATCAGTTAGGATAGTAGTAGGCAACACAAGGAATACTAGGAATTACTGGAAAGCTTTACTGCAAAGAGTACAGTCTGGCTTAAGATTGTTGTGACGGTATATATACTGAGGAGACTGACTAACTGAACACTGGCCTGGCACAAAAATAGCAGGAAACAGAACAAAGTAAAGTGTAAGACAAATTTAAGTAAAACAGAATGTGACTGTTCATGATGGTGTGATTGAGATGACCATATTAGGGATATGTGCTTTTACTAATCATCATCCAGAACCATGTGTAGAAAAATGCTTTCTGATAGGAATTGACTACATAAATTTTAACCGAATATACGTGGTAAATCTGAATCAGAGAAACTTGATTAATCTCAGAGGAAAATTTAGTTTCAAAGAAAATGAGTGCAGAAACAGAGATATTGATAGATAAATGTTAAGATAAATATAGAGATAGGTATAAATATAAATATAAAAGGACAAGTATGTGCAAATATGTCATGGTGTACAAAAATGAGAGGGTGCACTGAGATGTGATTTGTTCCGTTCCACATGTGTGGACCTGACTGAAGAGTTTGATAGCAGCGGGAAGGAAAGACCTGTACCACAACTCAGACAGGCGAGGTTGAAGGAACCTGTTGCTGAAACTACTCTTCAGATTGTCCAGTGTGTTATGGAGGGGGTCCATGTCCATGATTGCCTGCAGTCTTGCAAGCATTTTGTCAAAGATCACCACCTCCGTGGCGAACTTCATGCCAAAAACAGACTCGGCCTTCCTGAATTTGTTCAGTCTGTTTGCGTCCTTCTCTTTGATGCATGCACCCCAGCATGCCACAGCAAAGAAGCTACTGCTCGCAGTGTTCAAATGACAGAAAAGAATGCTAAACAGCACGTCGACACTGCTATATAAACACCATCATCAGATTAAAAAAATGAATACTACCTTTTATGGTTTACAGCAGGGATGTCAAACTCAATTGCACAGGGGGCCAAAACTTAAGGCACACTTTAGGTCGCGGGCCAAACAAGATAAACATTTATTGAACACTAAAACAATGTTTTTTAAACATAAATATGAATAAAAACAGACAGGAATATTATTCCAGAAAAAAATAAACTTTAAATATTTTGCTCTTCATAAAAATATATCCTGTCAAAATTATGCAAGTTAGAAATATGAACATGCTGCCAAAACCCCAGAAAAAATAAATGAAAGCAAACACAAGGTTGGAGCCGCATGTAGCTGAGGCGTTGCTTCAGGAATGGAACTAATAAACTGTGCGGGCCATTCAGTGTGGTACTTTGCCTTGAGTGTATCATTACACTGCAGCTCCATCTGAATCTGCACAGGTGCAGTTTCCACATAAATGGGTTGCAAAGCAGCTCGAAATTCTCTTTTTGTGCTTCAAAGTCACCAAAGCGCCGGGCATACTCAGTGCGCAGTGCGCTCAGTTTATCAGCAAAGTGCGCCGACTTGGTTCAACATTACTTGGCAACAGGGAAAGTGAGGTGATAGGTTTGTAGTTTGAACCTATTTGCTGGAACGTTCAAGACAATTTGATTACACAGCAAAAGCAAGACACAAGTAGGCAAAGTTCTTCGTGTTACTCATGCATGAGGGAGAGAACCACGACAAGCGCCGTTCCTTCGCTTGACCCCAGTCGCTCTCGTCCGCTCCCCCATAACATTGTTCCTTTATTGAGCTCACATGAATACACATAGGTTCATTAACACATGACGTATACATACACACAAAGAGTACCTTGCCTGTGCGTTGTGTAAGTAAGTGTGTGTGTGTGTGTGTGTGTGGGGTCAGTGTGTGACCCCATAAATGACTTCCCTAAACCTGCTGGTCTGTAAGTCCAGCAGTTCATCTAAACAAAAGGCACTTAGACTAAAACTGACATGGCTACGTTTATCCTACCATAAAACAACAAGAGAAGGTACGCCCTCTCCCATGCTCCCAGGTGTGAATGCCAGAACACTCTGGAAGTCTTTGCAGACTCCTAAGGATCACACATCGTATCACTACACAATCGATTATACACCTCTAAGCATATATGGTTAAATATTGCTAAGCATAAATGACAATCAACAATATAAACCTGACATGAGGCAAGTTGCACTGGTGCATTTGTGACTGCTTCACTTCAAATGCCTTCACTGCATCATACATGCCGTGTCCATGAACTGACAGATTTCCTTGCCGAGCTCAAAAACTCTATTGAGAACTTTTCCCCAACTCAGCCAACGGACCTCTGTATGATAAGGAATGTCAGCAAGCTCTGAATCTATTTCCTACATAAAAGACTGAAATTGACGGTGATTCAAACCTTTAACGCGGTGATCATTACATGCTCCATTTTTAGGACTCTACCACACAGCCTTTCCTGGTGTGTGATGCAGTGATATGCTGTTAACTCACCGGTACATTTCTCCTCCTTGCGCATCTTTACTCTCATCCTGCCGACGAGTCCACTTTTTTTCACCGCACAACACCGGCGCTCCATCTGTTGTAAGTCCAACAAGTTTGTCCCAGGGCAGTTTCATGTCGGTCACACTTTGACATGCGTTTTCAAAAATGTCTTTTCCTGTCGTTGTCCCGTGCATCGATTTAATGTCCAATATTTCCACTCCACGGATGAAGATGGCCAGCCGTGCAATGTCCATCATGTCTGTACTTTCATCCACAGCAAGAGAGTATGCCCAGTACAAGGTTTTAAAAAAACCTATTCAAACTGTAAATGAGTGTAATGGTTATCTTTAAATAAGTAGTGCAGGGTACTGCGGGATGACACCAGGATCAATTAAGGACTGCAATGATATGATTGTGTTGCAGTGGAGGAGATCGAGCAGATGACCAGCCTTTTCCATCAGAAGCAGACAGAGCTGCTCGTGGCTGTGGCGAGGGTAGAGGAGCTGAGCAACCAGCTGGAGGGACTGAGGAGCAACAGTCTGGAGCCTTCTCTTCCTCTTCTTCTGCACCACCACAACATGTCTTCTACAGCTGAGCTGGAATGTCTCTACAAAGAACTGCAGGTGAGATGTCAGCTGAGAATTTCTCTTGCTAATATTAAATTATACTTTGCTGTTCTACAATTAAATTAAATGTTTGCCATATTTTCTGCTTTCTTTACAGTATGATATAAATATATATCGGATTTTTATAGCAAAATTTGTCATTCAGCGTTCTTTGATGAATGTGAAAATCTCTTGACATTAATCAACTACAGACATAAAATCATATTTCTACCTAATAGAGAGAGTGAAGATATCGATGATACTGTTATGCCTTTACACAAATTACTTTGTATTGTGGAGGGAAATATATTTTCTGTTTCTGTAGCATTTGTAATCATAAAAAGGCAGTAAGAGTAAGAGGCAGTCCGACAGTAATATTTGAGGTTGTCTGCGTAGAAAGTTGTCATTTCCATACCTTAGTTTTTCAGTTGTGGCTCCTTCTGTTTGCCTCAGATGGTGGGTGCTGCCTTTCTTTGGAGGCATAATGACTGTGTGCAGGATCGCTGAAGAGAGTACGGTTAATCAGGGTTTTTCTGTATTTGTAATCACATGGGTGCATGCAGGTTGGGGAGGCCTGTAAATGAAAACCAAATTAAAGCATCCAGTATGTTTTCTCATTATCACTTATGATCAGGTGTGACAGGGGAGCAAAATTCCCTGCCTGATAAACGGGGGACTATGGTCTTATCCTAGCCTAATAAATGGAAAAAATAAAATGATATAAATGAAAGCCTCTTGCACTCTTTTCTTTAAATTAAGTTCAGCGTGTCAGAAATAGTGATAAGTGCTTAATACATCATAGAAAAAACATTTCTCATTTGGAGCTCTTGAGTACTCCATCATTGCATTTGTTCTGTTTAACCCTAAACCCTAATTATAATTGATAATTATATAGAAGTTTGCAAACAAGCCAGCAAACAGGCTTACAACAAGCCAATACAGATGTGAAACATGGCTGAAAGTAGCCACTGGTTGTTGTTATGTTCAGAGGTGGCAAAAGTACAGACTTTACAGACTTTTAAACAAATAGCTATTTTCTGTCGCCCACATTGTAGACGGTGACTTTGTCTCCACACCTAAACAGTACAATGAGTCAAGAGTTAGAGTGGGATTCAGCAGGTGGGGGAACCCTGAGATCTGTGCAGTAGCTCAGCATAGGGAAAAGAATCACAGTCATTTTTCATGTAAGCTTCAGTAGGTTTTCCGTGTCGCTGTTATCAGCTGACCTGCTTTTTGTGGATTTACACAACTGAATTCAACACGATGTAAGCAGTTTCACAAGCTATCTTGGCTGATATCCATCCCTTACACTGACACAAGGTAGTATAAAGTTGGAATTCACTGAATGAACCCAAGCGTCATCAGCTTAAAGCTTGTTCACTACATTAATGCAGTAATTTAATGCAACAGTTGAATAACACAAAATTAGTATAGCTTTGTTTGTTTTGCAAAATGAAAATACATAATTTATCAAAACACATCATATGTGATTAAAATTATGACGTCACATGGAAGCTTTAAATTTGCAGTTTATCAAACGTCACTGAGCAGTCCTTACCTTTAAATCTAACCTCTCTTCAATTCAATTCAATTTTATTTATATAGCGCCAAATCACAACAAAAGTCGCCTCAAGGCGCTTCATAGATACAGAGAAAAACCCAACAATCATATGACCCCCTATGAGCAGCACTTTGGCGACAGTGGGAAGGAAAAACTCCCTTTAAACAGGAAGAAACCTCCAGCAGAACCAGGCTCAGGGAGGGGCGGGGCCATCTTCTGCCACCGGTTGGGGTGAGAGAAGGAGACAGGATAAAGACATGCTGTGGAAGAGAGACAGAGGTTAATAACAGATATGATTCAATGCAGAGAGGTCTGTTAACACATAGTGAGTGAGAAAGGTGACTGGAAAGGAAAAACTCAATGCCAACGCATCATGGGAATCCCCCGGCAGCCTACGTCTATTGCAGCATAACTAAGGGAGGATTCAGGGTCACCTGGTCCAGCCCTAACTATATGCTTTAGCAAAAAGGAAAGTTTTAAGCCTAATCTTGAAAGTAGAGATAGTGTCTGTCTCCTGAATCCAAACTGGAAGCTGGTTCCACAGAAGAGGGGCCTGAATACTGAAGGCTCTCCCTCCCATTCTACTTTTAAATACTCTAGGAACAACAAGTAGGCCTGCAGAGCGAGAGCGAAGTGCTCTAATAGGGTGATATGGTACTACAAGGTCATTAAGATAAGATGGGGCCTGATTATTTAAGACTTTGTATGTGAGGAGCAGGATTTTGAATTCTGGATTTAACAGGAAGCCAATGAAGGGAAGCCAAAACAGGAGAAATATGCTCTCTCTTTCTAGTCCCTGTCAGGACTCTTGCTGCAGCATTTTGGATTAGCTGAAGGCTTTTCAGGGAGTTTTTAGGACATCCTGATAATAATGAATTACAGTCGTGCAGCCTGGAAGTAATAAATGCATGAACTAGTTCTTCAGCGTCACTCTGAGACAGGATATTTCTAACTTTAGAGATGTTGTGCAAATGGAAGAACGCAGTCTTACATATTTGTTTAATATGTGCGTTGAAGGACATGTCCTGGTCAAAAATGACTCCAAGGTTCCTCACAGTGTTACTGGAGGCCAAGGTAATGCCATCCAGAGTAAGAATCTGGTTAGATACCATATTTCTAGGCTTTTCAGGGCCGACTACAATAACCTCAGTTTGACCTGAATTAAGAAGCAGAAAGTTAGTGGCCATCCAGGTCTTTATGTCTTTAAGACATTCCTGCACTCTCATCCTGTCTGTAGTGCTGTGCAGTATATTTTGGTATCAATCCAATACCAATACTTTTAACATATATTGGCAACTTATGTTGGGGAGAGAAGTGTGTCATGACTTAAGACTTAAGAAGAGGTTCCCAAAGTGTGTGGCCCACCCCCTGGGGAGGGGGGGGGGGGTGCAGAGCCATTGCAGGGGGGGGGCATGGTAGCATAATGGACAGGTTTTTGGCGGGGCTTCCACACATACGCAAAGCAGGGTATGAAACATCGCCAAATATGTTTCCAAACCAACTGCCTTCCAAGCCAAAGACTAGAAAATATGGTGAAACATATCTTCCCTTTGGCTTTACCTGCACAAGGCCAAGGTAGGCCTCCCCTGTAGAATTGGTTTTCCCTGTGTCGGGAGCACGAACTGGGCTCTCCAAATCACGGACAAACAGTATCCCACATTCTTGATGTTTAGTTCACAAACACTTCTTATAATGACCAACTACACTCAACAAAAATATAAACGCAACACCTTTGTTACTGCTCCCATTCCCCATGGGATGGACGTAGAGACCTAAAATTCATTCCAGATACACAATATAACCATCCCTCCCAAACAGTGGTCACAAATCAGTCCAAATGTGTGGTAGTGGGCACATCTGCTATATTGAGATAATCCATCCCACCTCACAGGTGTGCCACATCAGGATGCTGATCTGACATCATGAGTAGTGCACAGGTGTACCTCAGACTGCCCACAACAAAAGGCCACCCTGGAATGTGCAGTTTTGTCTCACAGCAAAATGCCACAGATGCCACAAGCAATGAGGGAGCGTGCAATTGGCATGCTGACAGCAGGAATGTCAACCAGATCTGTCGCCCGTGCATTGAATGTTCATTTCTCAACCATAAGCCGTCTCCACAGGCGTGTCAGAGAATATGGCAGCACATCCAACCGGCCTCACAACCGCAGACCTCGTGTAACCACACCAGCCCAGGACCTCCACATCCAGCAGGTTCACCTCCAAGATCGTCTGAGACCAGCCACCCAGACAGCTGCTGGAACAATTGGTTTGCACAACCAAACAATTTCTGCACAAACTGTCAGAAACCGTCTCAGGGACGCTCAACTGCATGCCCGTCGTCCTCATCGGGGTCTTGACCTGACTCCAGCTCGTCGCCGTAACAGACTTGTGTGGGCAAATGCTCACATTCGATGGCGTCTGACACGTTGGAGAGGTGTGCGCTTCACGGATGAATCATGGTTCACATTGTTCAGGGCAGATGGCAGCTGAGAATGTCCCAGTTCTTGCATGGCCAGCATACTCACCGGACATGTCACCCATTGAGCATGTTCGGGATGTGCTTGACCGGCGTATACGACAGCGTGTACCAGTTCCCACGAATATCCAACAACCTCGCACAGCCATTGAAGTGGAGTGGACCAACATTCCACAGGCCACAATTGACAATCTGATGGACTCCATGCGACGATGTGTTGCACTGCATGAGGCAAATGGTGGTCACACCAGATACTGACCGGTTCTGGGTCCCCAGACCCCCAATAGCGCAAAAAACTGCACATTCCAGGGTGGCCTTTTGTTGTGGGCAGTCTGAGGTACACCTGTGCACTACTCATGATGTCAGATCAGCATCCTGATGTGGCACACCTGTGAGGTGGGATGGATTATCTCAATATAGCAGATGTGCCCACTACCACACATTTGGACTGATTTGTGACCACTGTTTGGGAGGGATGGTTATATTGTGTATCTGGAATGAATTTTAGGTCTCTACGTCCATCCCATGGGGAATGGGAGCAGTAACAAAGGTGTTGCGTTTATATTTTTGTTGAGTGTATATGGGCTCAAATTGTGGTCATAAATATTTAGTATTTGTAAATCAGGATTTGTATGTGTAAAACGAATTTGTGTGTGTGTAAAAAAGATTTGTGTGTAGACTGAGCAAAAAATACACGTGAAACTCTGCACTCAAGTTTCAAGTTACAAGTACGAATTTTGACCCTATTTTTCTTCCTTTCATCTGATTGGCCAATGTCATGTCAATCACAAATTTAACTATCCAATCAGAGAACAGATGGGTTTGGCTATTGGAGGGGTGCTTTATGGAGCTTCAGGTCCTTGAAGGGAATAAATGCCCTTTTACATGCCAGCCCAGCGTTTTCCTTCATCACCACGAAGGAAAACAGTCTGTGGTGGTCCGAGTTTGGTGATTTTTGTGTCACAGGTTTACGTGCTTAATACAGGGACCTCCAGAGCCTTTTCAACAGCGCTGTGGACCTCGGGGTGGGGAGGGGGGGCAGTGTTGTGGAAATGACAGTCTTCACTAGTGGGGATAGTTACAAAGCATTCTTCGTTATGAATTAGCATACATGTTTTACTGAACATTTGAAGGACCAGCAAAAAAAAAACAAACTCTTGTAGAGGACATAAAGTCAGAGATAGAAACGACAAGGAGCAGGTGCATCTAGTACAGGTAGAGCTGCTGCAAAAACCCACAGAGCTCAACAGCCAGCGCAACAAATTCTGGATCCTTGGCCTTTAGTTAGCATTAGCAGCACATGCTGCCGCCGATGTGAAAGGACCTTTAGGCTGCGCACTGTGACTCACAGCAATGTTCCCAGATCAGCACTAACTTTGTGTTAAACTAATCCCAAAGTAATAATGGTATTTCTAACCACTGATATACCACAACTTTATCCTTTCAACAGCTACTGAAAGTTAGGGGTAGTGATGTGCGGATCGATCCTGAAATATCGGTTCCTCCGATACCAATCACTTATGTTCTAGAATCGATTCTGACATTAAAATATCGATATTTTAGTAATTTAGGGTGATAAATATATTTTACAGTGTTTATTTTTCAGATAAAATACGTTAAATGTCACCGTTATTATTGGCCGGCCTGGAAACAGCGGGGGTGTCCAAATTCAGAGGCTGCTTCCACCTGAGGACCCGGCCTTCGCGGTCTAAAGAAAGCCGGGTAGTACGTCACGAGCTCCCTCGGTGGAGTGAAACTCTGCCGTCTGCTCCTTGCTATCTAAAATATAACCCGGGCGCTGGCGTAAACTCTCGACCGTCTCACACTTCTGTTTAATCATTTTCTGTTTGACGTTTATTCAGCTGTGTGAAAACCCGGAGGAACCCTTCCGAGGGATTAATAAAGTTACATTTAATTTAATCTAATCTAATAACTTTAATTTCAGCCAAACCGATTTACTCACGAACAAATAAAACACTGAAAAAGTCAAACAATAAAATTTTTAAGTTATCAAAGTGACTTATATATCATGTTTAACCCGAGTAGTGAAAGACCGCGGGGGTTTGAAAACGATGTGTCGATCGTCTCAGATATTTGAAGTTTACACAGCTACATTCTCACCTGAAAATATGTCAAAAGCTTTTTTGCGACCCACAAAGAGAAATAAGAGTAATATTAAAACTAAGTAGCTGTCGCCATTGTTGGAAACTGGAATTGGCTGGCCGCGCTATGAATTCTGCGATATGGTTTTTCAATTTTGTTGTCCGGGTGGAAAAAATGGCGTCTCCAGGAGATTTTCAAGAGGGGCACTGAAATTCGAGATTCTCCCGGAAAAATCAGGAGGGTTGGCATGTATGGTTGTGGCAACATCACTAAACTTGTCAAACACCTCAGAGTAAATCATCTCACAGAATATGACGAGCGTATGCTGAGGCGAACTGAAGAGGAGGACAGGGACAGGTGCTGCTAGGGCGAGACAGACGTCTCTCACAGAGTCCTTTAGTGCTGCAGGCAGGCAAGGTGTTCAAATAGCGCACTTCAGTTTTTTATTTCTATATGATGAACCCTGCATTATTAAGTGATAAGAACAAGTAATCTGATGTCCTGTAATCATTATGACGCTATAATTTGAGATACAATAAATAAAATACGTTTTTGTACAAAGTATCGGTATCGGATCAGTATCGTCGATACCACCCTGAATATTACTTGGTATCGGACCGGAAAGGAAATCAGTGGTATTGCACATCACTAGTTAGGGGAGCTAGCTTCTCTCGGATATTAATATAGCGATCCTCCAGCTTCAAACTGTATTACCCTTCAAGGACCTGCAGTTCAAAAAAGCACCCCTCCGACAGCCAAACCCAGGTGTGGATGTAGCGTAAAAGAGTTAGTAGTGTATTTTATTACTACCTGTAATTTATTGCAGGTTACTTGTATTTGTTTAATTGTTTACTAAATGTAAACTAAATGAACATTTTTCTTATAAAACAAAGGGGGGCCTAGCAAAAAAAGTTTGGGAACCACTGATATAGGGAGTGATTTGATATCAGGCTGTACATACCTCTATCTCACACTGTTAGTACTTCCAGCTACAGTTGCTAGGAGGTTAAACCTAGTGTCTAATAAATTATTCTAGACAATATTTTTTCTGTTGGTTTTCAATCATACTTTGACTTCTCACCCCCTCCTTTCCAAACAGCTAAGAAACAAGCTGAATCAGGATCATAGTGGCAGGCTGCAGCAGCAGAGAGACAGCTTGAACAAAAGGAACTTGGAAGTAGCTGCGATGGACCGTCGGTTGGTTGAACTCCGGGAACGGCTCTGGAAGAAAAAGGCTGCTTTGCAGCAGAGTGAGAACCAGCCAGTGAGTTTATATAGGAAAAAAATATCAGCAAAAGTAGATTTCTACAATTTCAAGTTTTTTTTGTTTGTTTTTTGTACAAAACATTTATTTTTGCTTTGTTGTTGTTTGCTTAATATACAAGTACTGATCGAAAAGGCTGCAGCAGTCAAACATTTCTGCTCACTCCAGGTGGCTTCAGACTGTACAGCCCCACAATATAGCATGGGCTCCAGAGTGGCAGCGGTGGGGCCGTACATCCAGTCATCCTCCACATCAAGCTCTCAGGGGCCACCTGTGCCGGTCCGCCAGGAGATTCTGGTGAAGCCAGCATACCCAGATGGCACTGCCACCCTGCCCATGGCTGATTCATCACTGAAGCCACCTCCTAGGCCTGTCAAACCAGCCTCAGGTACATGTTTCCGTGATGTAAGAAATATATTTTTCTATGTTTTGAGTCTGTCCTAGCATGCTGAAACACTATTTGAGTCTGAGTTAGTCACTTCTATTTCTAGTACCAAAACTCTACTTGATGTAGTTATCTCTGCCTCACAGGTTTCAACACCTTAAAAACAAGCAAGATCTTTGACTGGGAAAGCTCATTTTCCGAATCCAGTAGGGGTTACGAGCATGCCTCCACTCTGCCTCGCATGTCGAGTCTAAGCTGCCGCAACTCAGGTCAGTTAGGTCCTGTTTCTGTTTTACCTTTTGCAGAAAGAGGATTTAAACTTTCTATGCCTTTACAATCATTTGTTACTACATTTCTAATCTGACACATAAACGTTCAGGCATGCTGATTCATTGAGACATTGAGACATTCACTGAAAACCTAATTTAAGGATAGTCTATCCATGCATTCATATCCATGTACAAATGACAGGCTAATCAACCTGAGAATAGAAGGAATGAGATCTGGGAGATAGAAAATTGTTTAAACAAAGTCCCACGGATGTTAGAGTTACTTTCTCTTTTCTAGGTGGTGAGACCGCCATAGACAAGAGCTACTCTGGGTCCGACATTCCTCCTCCCATCCCCTCACGATCTAATCGTTCCACAGAGAACCTGCTCAGGGACAATCAGGTATCAGTGGGCTTCCATTTAGTCTCTACATCTCATACAGCTAAAATCAGGGGAAAATCCTGTTTTGTACATACATTAGCCGCACCTGACTAAAAGCCGCAGGTGTTTCAATGTTGACTTATCATATGTAAGAGAATATGCACAAAGGGAATTGTCAGGAAAGAGATGGCTGTTTGGAGACACACCCCTTTTATTAATATTTTGAAAAACAAGTTATGGGTACATATTTGCATAACTTTTTAGGTATATGTACAAGTAGCGGTAATTACAAGTACGAAACATGTACTGTGCTTCATAAATGAGTAACAAATGTAGTACATAACAATAACCTACAGCACACCAGAAAAATAGATTCGGCCTACCTTCTAGGCTCAGGTGCAGCGACACGGCTTTAACAAGAAGAAAAGTCAGTCATTCACCATCTTTCTCTTCTTCCTGCGCACTAAAAACACCAAAGTCCTCTCCTCCAGTGTCGGAAACGAACAGGCTCAGGATGGCTTCGTCATCCACTCTCCGCTTCTTTCCTTCGTTGTCACTTTCAAAACCAAACAAATCCTCGTTGTCAGTGTCAGAGTCGAACACCCTCAGAAGAGCCGTGGCGGTGTCCTCCTCTCCATCATGCAGCAGTCCAGCCCTTCGAAATCCGTTGGTGATCGTGGATGTTTTCACACTTTTCCACGCTGTCAGAATCCACTGGTGGAGTTGAGCATAACTTGCTTTTTGCAAGTTTATTGCCGCTCATCATCCACGCCTCCGGCTGAACGTGTAGTGCTACTTTGAAGTTTGTTTTTCGCGCTACTTCGTACGGCACTACGTACGGCACTACGTACGGCACTACGTACGGCACTACGTTGCCTGGCGGACGGACATGTGACCAACATACCACTCTTGAACCCCGATACTGTGTGTCTGATCACATGCCCTTCCGACAGGCAACGTAGTGCCGTACAACAGCGGAACAAACAAAACAAATCGTCTTACGATATGACAAAAATCATGGACAATCCACAGAAAAGCTGCACCTGACTAAAAGCCGCAGGGTTCAAAGCTGGTGCAAAAAGTAGCGGCTTATAGCCCGACAATTACGGTACAATAATTGTAAGGTTAAATATGAAAAGTCAAACTCAAACTGGTTAATAGCTGCTGAGCACTTACAATTTTAATGTAAAGCCATTTTACATTTCAGCTCATTTTGATATTTGATTTATTGCTTCATTTTCTGTATTTTGCAGTTATATCATCAATCTCTGAGTATAACCCTGTGTTTCCACGTTTGCTATATTTTACTTTCAGGTCTCATCCAAAAGTCTTTCCAAGTTGACAGCACCACCTCCAGTTCCCAGCAAGCCCAAACCATTCCGATCTTCTGGCCTGTCAGCCTTCTCCAAAGCCCCCTATAACACTGGCACCTTCCCTGGTAAGGTGAAGCCAGTTGGGGCCCCCCTCAGGGCTCCAGGAATTCTATCCAGTCATAGCAACACCCTCCCTTTGCCCAACAAGCAGGAGAGTCCTCCAGCTGCTGCTGTGCGACCTTACACCCCAGAACTCTCTGATTGTCCCCCACCTGTGCTTCAGAAACCTCAGACCCTGGCGGCTTCCTCAATCTACTCGATGTACACCCAGCAGGCTACACTGGGGAAGGGATACCAACATAGTGGCCAAGGAACACTGCCTCGGAGCCAGCCCCGAGGTAATCCACTGATACGGTTGCCCGTGTATTAGAATACTCTTCCTGTTAAGATAGGGCTGCACAATTATGGCCAAAGTGATTTTTCTGATTATTTTGATCAGTGTAAGATTGGTCCTTGGAAGCACTGGTCCTCCTTATTCACCAAAATGTAGTATATGTCTTAGTAGAAAAATATGAATTTAAAAAATTTCACCAAAACATCAAAATTCAGTCAACAGGGGAGAGGCTTTTGCATTTACATCTTTGCAGAAAAATAAGGTGTGTGCGACAAACTTGCCAACACTTGGTCTTGGGGTAGAGCATCACTTCCTGTTCCTGTTACAGCACACAGTGGTGTTTTCTGTAGCTTATTTCGATTCAAATTTGATCTAAAAACTTATATTATTACATAGTGTAATCCTTAAATGCTTTATCCAAAGCACACTTTCTGTTGAATAACCCGCTAATTATATTCAAAGTATTCATTCATCTTTAGGGACTCACTACCTTAGCTTAGCTCGTAGCCGACTGACTAGTACCTTGGCCTCTTCACTCTTCACACCACCACACAACCAAACTGTCCATGTCTCTAATAATTCCCCCCCACAAAAAAAGCGTGACTATCGAGAGTTGGGATCAGGAAGCAGAGTCGCAGTCTTACACGCCTCTCCACAGCTTCTCTCCCCCTGTTATCCCCCAAAACCCCATGCCCTTTAGAGACTGTGTCTGTGTCCAAACCAAGAAAAAACAAACCAAAAATCAGCAAAATAATGACTTAAACATAAAAAATCACAACAAAAGAAAAACATAGTATCCACAAATGCACCAAAGAGTAAAATAGTGTCTATTATTAAATAATATAAGTCGGGGTGTGACAGCAATCTTCCACTCCAGCTTATTAATCAACCAAAGACACAGGCAGAGTTGTAATTTATTTGAAATTACAGCCACACAAACAGCTTTATTTGTTATTGTCCACTTGGGCCTCATGGTTTCTGGCTGTTTTCTCAGAATTTTTATCTTATTTAGTGCTCAGATAGAATAATAATAATAGAATAATTATTGTAGGTGATTTTATCATCCATGCATTTAATCCGTTGTATTCAAAATGAAAAAATAACCCACCCACCACTTTAATCATACACTAGATCTTGTTGTGACATATGGGATGGAAACTGAACAGTTAACAGTATTTCCTGAAAACCCTGTTTTGTCTGATCATTTCCTAATAACATTTCAATCTACAATAATGGATTACACAGCAGTGAGGAATAGATTTCATCACAGCAGATGTCTTTCTGAAAGTGTACAAGGGGAGGAATTATATCCTTAATTTAAGGATATAATTCATCCCGTTGTCTTCTTCAATGTCATGTGCCAACAGCAGATCAGCAGTAAAAAATTACTCATAACAATCTCACAGATGTAACATCATGTACTTTCAGAACCACTGATATTTATTTTGTCTCTTTTTCTCCAATTGATCTTCCTGAGTTAACTTCGATAATTACTTTATAAAAAACCATCAGTGGTCCTTTAGACACCATTTCTACAAAACTGCTCACAGAAATCCCGTCATTACACTGAGGACACTGAGGTGAGACCAGGCATGAACAGGACCAGATACCAGACAACCTAGGCTAGAAATACAGATAACTAAACTAGGAACGATTGACACAGAGAAAACTGGCGGTGGTCAGAAGGCCAGTGTCCGGCAGCCTCGCCTGTGTCGGTGCGCCCCAGGGTGGCTGTGGCTACAATGTAGCTGCCATCACCAATATGTGTGAATGTGTGCGTGAATGGGTGGATGACTGGATGTAGTGTAAAGCGCTTTGGGATCCTTAAGGACTAGTAAAGCGCTATACAAATACAGGCCATAAGCCTGTCTCCTAGAAGTAAGATACGGAGTATTTCACTCCATTAATTATACCTGCATGATGGATGTAAATAAAACTTATAGCCCAGTACTTGATAGCATTTCCTCTGTGATGTTGTACTTGTTCAGACTATATTTTGGAAACTTCACCATGTGAGGTGAAGGGAACAGCTGTGACTGGTATTTACTGGCATGTTGTCAGGGACTGATTTAGATACCACTTGATTTGCCTTTGCTTTGTAGTCTATTGGTAAAGCAAGCTTTTTCAGTATCAGTATTTAGGAAAAACAGGTACTTATCTATCAATAATGACGTTTTTTGGGGGAGTTTTTTTTCCTCTCACCCCAAACAATAATCAAACATGTAATTTGTAATCTGTGCGTTTGTTTAATGGAGGTCAAATAGAGCTTGCTGTGAGAAACGTCTTGTGAATCCATGTATTTTCTTTCCTTTCTTAGTGTATGGAAAACCAGTCCTTCCAGCCAGCAGCAGGCAGCAATCAATCAGCTCAGAAAACCATTCCTTCAATTCTGAATTTTGTGCACCTGACGGAAGTGAAGCTGACAACAGTTGCCCAGGTAACACTGAAGGTATCGGAGGAGAAACAGCGGAACACAGTATCCCTCGCCCGCTCAGCCCCACCAAGCTCCTCCCCTTCATATCAAACTCTCACAGGAACCCCAGTGATGCTGACCTGGATAATCTGCGTCGCCGGCTGCAACATGCACCCCGACCCCTGAAGAAACGCAACTCAATCACAGAGCCCGAAGGCCCAGCAGGACCCAACATTCAGAAACTGCTCTACCAGAAAACCACTCTGGCTGCTATGGAAACCATCCCCATGGAGACGGCTAATTCTGCAGGGATCCATATACAGCCTACAGTTCATGAGGACGGGATGGGTGGCATAGATGGAGCAGCCAGGGTTCAGGATGAAAGTGAAAGTGACTTGAAAGAGCCACTCCCTGAGAAAAGTTTGACCCCACCCCCACTACCCCCTTGCTCACCCATCTCTGATCCTACTTCCTGCCACTGCATGCTATCACCGCTGGAAGACAAGGAGAAAGAGAAATGTCCATCAACCTTAGCTCACCAGGAACCGTTTCTAGAGGAGTTCCCTCCTTACCCACCCCCACCTTACCCCAGCTGCGGGGAGTTGGAAGAGGGAGATGATACCGTTCCCCTGCAGCCACCAGAGGTTGCAGGACAGGTCACAGTTCTGCCGGTGAGTGAGGTGACTCAGATTTTGAGAGGTTATTAAAAATCCAGTTTGCCTAAAATACAAACACAATTTTTTTTCTAATTCATTGCAGTTCTGTTTTCTTCTTAGGGTAAGAAATCAATCCTCCATAAAGCTGGCAAAGAGCGAGCCAACCACAATTTGCGGGTCAAGTTCAACCCTTTGGCCCTGCTACTGGATTCATCTCTGGAGGGCGAATATGATCTTGTTCAGAGGGTTATCTATGATGTGAGTCACACAAAACAAATAGAATAAAATAGCCCATTATTATCATTGTACATGTACCAAAAAATTGTGGGAGCTACACACTGCTATACTTATTTTATAGATCCACTAAAAAGATTTATACTTGCAAATTCCGTGATTGTTCTTCACCCCAGGGTATATGGTCAGTATGTTACTGTGTGTCTTTCAGGTGGATGACCCTAGTATGCCGAACGACGAGGGCATCACGGCTCTGCACAACGCAGTTTGTGCCGGCCACACCGAGATTGTCAAGTTTTTGGTTCAGTTTGGTGTCAATGTTAATGCTGCCGACAGTGACGGCTGGTGAGCCTATGTAGGAAACAGTAGAAAACACGGGCAGTATAAAAGATGGACTTAGCCATGGTGACACCTCCGGACATAACTTCCGGATGTTATGTCTGTCTTTTACATTGTCTATGGTAGGAAGAAAACAAATTAATTTGGCACAGCACCAGTCCTTATTAACTAACTACTCATTCTCCTTCTGTTTGTGTCTCCAGGACGCCCCTTCACTGTGCTGCCTCCTGTAACAACGTTCAGGTCTGTAAGTTCCTTGTCGAGTCTGGAGCAGCTGTATTTGCCACAACATATAGTGACATGCAGACAGCTGCTGACAAGTGCGAAGAGATGGAAGATGGCTATGCCCAGTGCTCCCAGTTCCTCTATGGTGAGACAAAACCTGTTAACATATTAACAAAAGGGGTTCAGGGAGATAAGCCTCATAGTTCATAACACATTTGTTGGTTTCAAGGACAATTTCGCAAATCTTTCAAGGGGTTGAGCGTGTTCTGTAGCAACAAGAGATTTACTGATGTATGATGGGTGTCTGTGCAGGTTACAGGCGAGTTTGGAATTTGCTTAATTGTTCTTTAGGAGATTTAAAAGATCTTTGGTGCCATAAGGATCTTGTTATGATCTGCCTGGATTTTGAGGACTGTTGCATAGGTTCATGCATTTTAAGGGGGTTTGGTTCAGACCAGTTATATCAAGGAAGTAAATCAATTTTGTAAAAGTTTTCTAGACTTGTGAGGCTTGTGTTTCAGCAAATGCACTTGGACTTAAAGTAGTTTAAATGTGTCTCAGGTTATTACATTTTCACATAAAAGCTTAAAGAATATCAGACTCATTAACTTTTAACCTATTTTTGTCTTTTTAGGTGTTCAGGAGAAGATGGGTGTGATGAATCACGGTGTAGTGTATGCCCTGTGGGACTATAAGCCTCAGAGTGACGACGAGCTTTGCTTCAGTGAGGGTGACTGCATGACAGTGCTGAGAAGGGAGGATGAGGTGGAAACGGAGTGGTGGTGGGCACGATGCGGTGACCATGAGGGATACATTCCCCGAA
This sequence comes from Rhamphochromis longiceps, assembly GCF_057381845.1. Lineage (NCBI taxonomy): Eukaryota > Metazoa > Chordata > Actinopteri > Cichliformes > Cichlidae > Rhamphochromis > Rhamphochromis longiceps. The sequence goes on from NC_140562.1 coordinate 7,532,505, forward strand.
ACCTTCTGGGGGTGAGCCGCCCATGCCAAATTTAGCAGAGCTTTTATAAACATTTTAGACTGAAGCTACTCATAAGGAAATGTTCAGATTTCTGGGTTTAGGGTCCCATTACATCAGCATTTAAAACTTTCTTGTTAAAGTAAAAAAGCATCCCAGGAGAATATCAGAAAAATGTAATAAAGAATAAGACGGTAAGATTTCCTAATGTGCGGGAATTAAACTGTCTAGTCTGCCAATCTGTTGCTACTTCAGGTTGGCCTTAAATCACATGTTTTAATCAGATTTAAAAACTGCTTTGAGAATCCTGTTACTTAACAGTCTTAAGTTTGACGTTTCAGTATTTAATGTTATCTTAATGGTGTTTTAATGAGAAACTCTCTATCTTTCATTCCCAGCTATATCTGAGGATCAAGCCCCGGCAAAGAAGCCTGGCCTAAAAGACGGCTTGTGTCTCTTTCAGAGGACTACATGTTTCCACGAGAGAAGTGCATCATGGGAATAAACCTCTGGGTTCTTATAGTAGAGGAAAAAAAGTCAGATGTTGTTGATTTTTAAAAAATAAATGTAAAAAAGGAAATGTTTCTCAATCTTTCATTGAATGTGAAAAGGATTTAACCTCATCTGGATTTCTCAGGAGCTTTTTTGCATATTTGTCACACGTAAACATTTCAGATTTCATGGTTCCAAATTATAGTCGTCCATGTCTTCAAGCAGCAAAACAGCCATAGACCATCACATTACCACCACCATGTTTGACTGTTGATATGGTGTTATATGAAATGCTGCATTAGTTTCACAACAGTTGTAATAGGGTTAAATTTAAATTTAAAAAAATGCAATTCTTTTTCTTGGTAGTTCGCATTTCAGCGATTCCTGAGATTAGTGACTAAAACAGGTAAAAAAGTTATTTTTTGATTTTTCAAAAACACATTTACATATAATTGTTACACAAAGTTTTGGCTGTCTGACTATGTTTTGGTACAATCTCCCAGGTGTTTTTTAATTTATGTTTTTGCTGGGGAAGTGCAAGGTTTTTGTCAACACCATCAGACACAAAGAAATGTAAATATTATATATATATCTATATATCTATATATATATATATATATATCTATATATATATATATATATATATATATATATATATATATATATAGATAGGGCGTTGTTGGAATGCTACTATGCAAGTAACCCCGGCGGAAGGGGCTACATGAATAGGATGAGGGACCTATGGATTCTTCGATACCCAACATCCACAATGACGGCGAAACAACTAGTAGCTCAGTGTTCCAACATTCGAAAGAAGGGACTGCTCTCACAGCTAGAGATTGACGAGGTACAACAACACAAATGCTACGGCAAGGAGGAGTCAGGACGCCAGGTCAGGGGGGAGATATCATCACCCCCACCCGAGATTGGGTACATAGCCCCAAGTGCGATAGGAGAAGGATCGTTGAGTGCGAGAGGAACTGACCTGAAAAATAGGATCATGGCCAAGCTTGAAACCTGGATCCCGCGTAGCCGGTTACCAAGATTACGTGAAGTTCCCTCAGAAGGTCTGCTAGATGATGTTAATGCAGCACTACGGGCAATACCTACAACCACGATTACCGACACTAACAAGCTGATCTACAATACGGCAACAGTGATCAGTGAGATGCTTGGCTACAAGTTGAACAGCCACAAGGGGCAGTACCCTCCATGGAGAAGGAGGCTAGAGGGCAAGATCAAAGTAGCACGGAGGGAGGTTAGCCAACTAACGGAGTTGCAGAAAGGTGTGACAAATAAGGTGCCTAAGAAATACAGCAAGCTGTCCATACCTGAGGCCTTGGAAACTGCCAAGCAAAGACTCACAGCCTTGGCCAGCCGCTTGAGGAGGTACACCAGAGAGATAGAAGGCAGGAGAATAAACCAGCTGTTCTCCACAGAACCAGCAAAGGTGTACTCTCAGTGGCAAGGGAACAATAAGAGAACAGCACCACCAAGGCTGGAGACGGAGCAATACTGGAAGAGCATATGGGAGAAGGATGCAACCCATAACGGCAATGCTCAGTGGCTAGAGGATCTGAGGGCTGACCACAGCGACCTCCCTGAACAGGGTCCAGTAACCATCACAGTGGCAGATATCCAAGAAAGGGTCTCCAGTATGAAGAGTTGGACAGCACCAGGGCCCGACATGGTTCACGCCTATTGGCTGAAGAAGCTGACTGCACTCCACGAGCGTCTGGCAGCACAAATGAACCAGCTGCTAGTTAACGAGAGACACCCGGAATGGCTAACTGAAGGCCGGACGGTCCTGATCCCCAAGGACCCCAAGAAGGGACCGGTCCCCTCCAACTACCGACCAATAACCTGCCTCAGTACTACATGGAAGCTCCTGTCAGGAATCATATCGGCTAAGATGAACAGGCACATGGGTCAATACATGAGCGGGACACAGAAAGGAATTGGCAAGAATACCAGAGGCGCAAAACACCAGCTACTGGTAGACAGAACAATCAGCCGAGACTGCAAGACCAGACTGACCAACCTGTGCACTGCCTGGATTGATTACAAGAAGGCCTATGACTCAATGCCCCACAGCTGGATACTGGAATGCCTAGAATTGTACAAGATCAATGGGACCCTAAGAGCCTTCATCAGGAACTCAATGGGGATGTGGCGTACAACACTAGAGGCCAACTCCAAGCCCATAGCACAAGTCACCATCAAGTGCGGGATCTACCAAGGAGATGCTCTGTCCCCACTGCTGTTCTGCATAGGCCTGAACCCCCTCAGTGAGATCATTAACAAGACTGGCTACGGATACCGACTACAGAACGGAGCAGTTGTCAGCCACCTCCTGTACATGGATGACATCAAGCTGTATGCCAAGAGTGAACGAGACATCGATTCACTGATACACACTACCAGGCTATACAGCAATGACATTGGAATGTCGTTCGGACTGGAGAAGTGTAGTCGGATGGTAACAAAGAGAGGGAAGGTAGTCAGAACTGAGGGGATTGAACTACCAGAAGGCAACATTGCAGACATAGAGGACAGTTACAAGTACTTGGGGATCCCACAGGCGAATGGGAACCATGAAGAGGCCGCTAGAAAAGCTGCAACCACCAAGTACCTGCAGAGGGTCAGGCAAGTCCTGAGGAGTCAGCTGAATGGTAAGAACAAGATCCGGGCCATCAACACGTACGCCCTGCCCGTGATCAGGTACCCTGCTGGGGTAATAGGCTGGCCAAAGGAGGAGATAGAAGCCACTGACATAAAGACAAGAAAGCTCCTTACCATGCATGGAGGGTTTCACCCCAAATCCAGCACCCTGAGGCTGTACGCTAAGCGGAAGGAAGGGGGCCGGGGACTGGTGAGTGTCAGCACCACAGTCCAGGATGAGACAACGAACATCCAAGAATACATTAGGAAGATGGCCCCAACTGACCGAGTGCTCAGTGAATACCTCAGGCAGCAGAAACCCAAGAAAGAGGAGGGAGACGAGGAACCATCATGGAAGGACAGGCCCCTGCACGGTATGTACCACCGGCAGATAGAGGAGGTGGCTGATATCCAGAAATCCTACCAGTGGCTGGACAAAGCTGGACTGAAAGACAGCACAGAGGCACTAATCATGGCAGCACAAGAACAAGCTCTGAGCACAAGATCCATAGAGGCTGGGGTCTATCACACCAGGCAAGACCCCAGGTGCAGGCTGTGTAAAGATGCCCCAGAGACAATCCAGCACATAACAGCAGGGTGCAAGATGCTAGCAGGCAAGGCATACATGGAACGCCATAACCAAGTGGCCGGCATAGTGTACAGGAACATCTGTGCCGAGTATAACCTGGAAGTCCCGAGGTCAAAATGGGAGATGCCCCCAAGGGTGGTGGAGAATGACCGAGCTAAGATCCTGTGGGACTTCCAGATACAGACGGACAAAATGGTGGTGGCTAACCAACCGGACATAGTGGTGGTAGACAAACAGAAGAAGATGGCCGTAGTGATCGATGTAGCGGTTCCGAATGACAGCAATATCAGGAAGAAGGAACACGAGAAGCTGGAGAAATACCAAGGGCTCAGAGAAGAGCTCGAGAGGATGTGGAGGGTGAAGGTAACGGTGGTCCCCGTGGTAATCGGAGCACTAGGTGCGGTGACTCCCAAGCTAGGCGAGTGGCTCCAGCAGATCCCAGGAACAACATCGGAGATCTCTGTCCAGAAGAGCGCAGTCCTGGGAACAGCTAAGATACTGCGCAGGACCCTCAAGCTCCCAGGCCTCTGGTAGAGGACCCGAGCTTGAAGGATAAACCGCCCGCAGGGGCGTGCTGGGTGTTTTTTATACCGGTTGATCGCAACGGTAGTGTGGGTAGATCGCATGGCATTAAAAATTAGATGTCAGCCTATTTATTATCCATGCTCACTGTGAAATTTGTCACCTGATTTACATACAGGGCAGCCAGTCTGATATCTGACCTTTTCTGACACGTTGGTAACAACGTATGCGCGTAAAGGCACGCCAAGTGCTGCAAAACTCAGAAACGGATATAAAAATGAGTGGGGGCTCTGGACCAAGTAAGAAGGAAAGATATTGCGAACTGCGAGTGTTTCTCACTGCTACTGGACAAGTCTACAGACATGAGTGACACAGCCCAGTTGTGCATTTTTATTCGGATGGTGTTTACCGATATGGCTTCAAAAAAGGAGCTATTAAAAGTACTGCTCATGAAAGAACACACGTGAGGAGAGGACATTTTTCTTCAGAAACTTTATTGAGAAAACCCAGCTCCCAGTATACAAATAGGTGTCCATCACCACAGACAAAGGGCCTGCGATGATAGCTCAAATGGATTCATTGCCAGTTGCAGGGAGGACGATGCTTTCCCGGACTTCCTCAATTATCACTGCATAATACACACATTATGCACAAAAATGCTTAACATGAAAGAGATAATGGATGTGGCAACAAAGTTCGCCTGTTCCATCGCACCAGATCTCTTCAAAGACGGCTATTTCGTGTGCAACTGGAGGTCCATTCGTAGTTGTTGCTACACACTGACATGAGATGGCTTAGTCGAGGGAAATTCCTGGAAAGATATCGAGAGCTCTGTCCAGAGATTAAGTTTTCCCGTGTAGCTAAACATCAGTGTCAGTCAAGTTACTTGAAAAAAGTAATCAGTAACTAATTACTGAATACTTCCCCAAAGTAATCCCATTACTTACTGATTACTTATTTTTGAAGTAATTAGTTACTTAGCTACTTTTTAAAAACATTTTACAACCTGAATAGGTAATAAAGTAATAGATCTGTCAGCCCAATTCATCATATAATAATAATAATAATGGATTGGATTTATATAGCGCTTTTCAAGGCACCCAAAGCGCTTTACAATGCCACTATTCATTCACTCTCACATTCACACACTGGTGGAGGCAAGCTACGGTTGTAGCCACAGCTGCCCTGGGGCAGACTGACAGAAGCGAGGCTGCCATATCGCACCATCGGCCCCTCTGGCCAACACCATATAAAATGTAATCAAATGAAAAAGTCTTTTTTTAAAACTTGTTTTATTAGTTTTAATCTTTTAACTTTATGCATCAAGCAAAACTTAAATTATGTGCAACATTCTCTGACTGGAAGAAATTTGTTTAACCAAACATTTAAACCTATTTTCTGCACTTTCCAGCATATAAAATTAAATAGTTTTTTGTGTTTACACTCACTCTTTCAAATAGATGGACGTAAAACACAGCAGAAAATAAATAAAATCAAAGGCTCACCAGTCTTGTTGCTTTATTTTCACCTGTATAGCAGGAGTGGGCAGCCGGAGGTTTGCCCTGGTGCAGGTGTGTCGCAGCTGTCATGTCAGTGGAAGAATCCAGTTTCTCTGAATTTCACGTTCCTGTGGCAGTGTACTCGGCGCTGGAAGTTTAGGGGTATTTTTTGCTGTAAAAAGAAGTTTTCTTTCCACGCAGTGAACACCGGAATGTTTTTGTCACTTTTTACGGAATCAAACTCAAAGTAAGGTCAGTAGTTCCACGCTTCAAACGCTGCACGCTCATATGCTCTCCCACACGCATTATATTTTCCATTGTTGATCTGCACACAGCTGTTGCCACAAACGTCTCACTCGCTTACGTCATTGTCATGAGACACTCTCGCCAAAAAAAAATCACGGTTTTAGTAATGCAGCGTGCTCATGGGAAGGTAACAGTAATCTAATGACCTTTTTTGCAATAGTAATCGGATTACACTAACACATTACTGTAATCTGATTACTAAATGATGATCAGTGGCCACTAGATTTAGCAATTTTAACCCATCTGACCCAGTGGCGGAGCGGGGGTGGCTTACTGGGCTTAAGCCCGGGTTGTTTTGTCAGAAGCCCGGGGTCTTTTGGAGTGTAATTTTTTCATAGTTAGATGCCTGGCTGACAACTGTATAAAACAAAAACTACACACAATATTCGAAGCACATAGTGCACACTGTGGGAATTTACGACTGTAAAAATTGGTATGATCCGAGCTCAGACACTAAGCGGGGCGGGGCAGCTGCTGCCTGCGAGTGAGCTGTTGGAGAAACGCAGCCAGGCAGACAGAGGAGAACTGAAGTTCGACCAGGTACCAAAGCAAATCATTCGTACTGTACAAATAATGTAAATATGACGGTTTATCACGAAAGATTGATATCAAACTGATCACTTGACCCATATTACGTTACTTGGTCTTCGAGTGAATCAACAAATGGCGAAATGAAAAGCCGAACAACAGCAATGCTGTTTCTTTAGAGAGTCTTAGCTTACATGTGTGTTTATTTCATATTTTCAGTTGTTTCCCTCCACGGCTAAATAAATCAGTTTCAGTAATGTACTGAAATACAAGAATGGACATGAGGAGCTTCTTTCAAAGAAAAAACTCAGGTAGATGTTATTTTATATATTATGCTTTGTATGTTGTTCAGTATATTTCTATGCAAAACAAGAGGAACTTCAATACACAGCAGTTTATTCACAGTTGAAACCAGATATTTACACTTTATGGAAAACACAAGAACATTTTTTTACTGTACAACATCAATTTAGAGTAAACTTGTTTGTTTTGGATAAATAAATATTGAAATATCTTTTGAATTAGTTAAATGTCAGAATAAAGAGAGACAGAGCTTCTATTTTTTATCACTTTGATCAAATTTAGGAGTACATATACACTAAGTTTATTGTTAATTAATAAGAAAACTCCAGAGATTCCATTCTGAGCTGAAGAAGCTTCTGATAGGTTAGTAAGGCAAGGCAAGGCAAGGCAAGTTTATTTGTATAGCACAATTCAACAACAAGGTGATTCAAAGTGCTTTACAGAGACATTAGAAACAAGAACAAATAAAAAGCATGATTTAAAATTGAATAAAACAAGCAAATAAACTAACTAACTAATTAACAAACAACAGTATATAAAATCAAAACAGATAAAATCAGAACAGTAGATAAAATCAGTAGTTAAATGTAAGTTTTGAAATTTAAGCTTAAAGTGTGGATTTGGTGCTTTATTCAAATGCAGCTGAGAACAGGTGAGTCTTCAACCTGGATTTAAATAAACTGAGTGTTTCAGCTGATCTGAGGCTTTCTGGGAGTTTGTTCCAGATATAAGGAGCATAAAAGCTGAATGCAGCTTCTCCGTGTCTGGTTCTGACTCTGGGAACTGATAAAAGACCGGATCCAGATGACCTGAGGGATCTGGATGGTTCATACTGGGTCAGGAGGTCACTGATGTATTTTGGTCCTAAACCATTCAGAGCTTTATAGGCCAGCATCAGAACTTTAAAGTCTATCCTCTGACGGACAGGCAGCCAGTGTAAGGACCTCAGAGCTGGACTGATGTGGTCCACTTTTTTGGTCTTAGTGAGGACTCGAGCAGCAGAGTTCTGAATGAGCTGTAGTTGTCTGACTGATTTTTTAGGTAGACCTGTAAAGATGCTGTTACAGTAATCAAGCCTACTAAAGATGAATGCATGGACTAGTTTTTCCAGGTCCTGTTGAGACATCAGATCTTTTATCCTTGATATATTCTTGAGGTGATAGTAAGCTGACTTTGTTATTGTCTTAATGTGTTTTTCTAAGTTTAGGTCTGCATCCATCACTACACCCAAATTTCTCGCCTGGTTTGTGGTTTTTAGATGTATAGATTGAAGTTCTCTGGTGACCTGTAATCGTTTTTCTTTGGCGGCAAAGACTATTACCTCAGTTTTGTTTTTGTTTAGCTGGAGAAAATTGTGGCACAACCAGTCATTGATTTCCTCAATGCATTTACCAAGAGCCTGTACAGGGCCTCGGTCTCCTGGTGACATTGTGATATATATTTGTGTGTCATCTGCATAGCTGTGATAGTTTATTTTGTTGTTGTTTATAATCTGTGCCAGTGGGAGCATGTAGATGTTAAACAGAAGGGGTCCCAAGATGGAACCTTGGGGAACTCCACATGTGATACTTGTCTGCTCAGATGTGAAGTTACCTATTGATACAAAGTATTTCCTGTTTTCTACGTATGTTTTGAACCAGTTTAGTACAGTTCCTGAAAGACCTGTCAAGTTCTCCAGTCGTTTGAGTAATATGTTGTGGTCAACTGTATCAAATGCTGCACTGAGATCCAGTAAAACTAGGACTGACATTTTTCCACTGTCTGTATTCAGACATATGTCATTAAACACTTTTGTCAGAGCGGTTTCAGTGCTGTGGTTCTGTCTAAAACCTGACTGGAAGGCATCGTAGCAATTATTCTGTTTTAAGAAGTAACTGAGCTGTTGAGAAACTGCTTTTTCAATGATCTTACTTAAAAACGGGAGATTTGAGATCGGCCTGTAGTTGTTCATTTGTGTCTTGTCAAGATTGTCCTTTTTCAGTATAGGTTTGATTACAGCAGTTTTTAGTGATTCTGGAAACACACCTGATAATAAAGAAAAGTTGACGATCTGTAACAGGTCTGACTCTAAAGTCTTTGAGACCTTTTTGAAAAAACTTGTTGGCAGGACATCTAAACAGCAGGAGGAGGAGTTCAGTTGACCTAAGATGTCCTCCAGGTCTTTGCTGTTAATCGGGTGAAACTGTTTCATGGTGTTTAAACAGTTTTTTGGTGGACACAGTACATATCCTGGATCTGCTGTTGATGTACCAATTGCTTGTCTAAGTTTTTGGATTTTTTCAGTGAAGAATTTGGCAAAGTCATTGCAGGCCATGGTCGAATGAAGTTCAGCTGCCACTGACACAGGAGGGTTTGTTAGCCTGTCAACTGTAGAAAATAAGACCCGAGCATTATGGCTGTTTTTAGTGACGATGTCAGAGAAGTAGGACCTCCTTGCACTCCTCAGTTGTAAATTATAATTGTGAAGTTTCTCTTTATAGATGTCATAATGAACCTGGAGGTTTGTTTTTCTCCATCTGCGCTCAGCTTTCCTACACTCTCTTTTTTCATTTTTCACCAGTGTGGAGTTTCTCCATGGAGACTTTTTCCTTTCAGAGATAACCTTCACCTTAATGGGAGCAATAGTGTCCATTACATTTAACATGTTAGCATTGAAGCTATTGACGAGCTCATTGACTGACCCTCTGGGCAGGTCAGGTGTTAATGGGAAGACCTGGTTAAAAATTGCACTACTGTGTTCAGTTATACACCGTTTTGTGATCACTGTTGTTGATATATTTATGTGGGCTGAGATTTTACTTTCAAAGAAAACACAGTAATGATCAGACAGGCCCACATCAGACACAGTAACCTTTGAAATGCTCAGGCTCTTGGAGATCAGTAGGTCAAGAGTGTGTCCTCTATTATGTGTGGCCTCTGTTACATGCTGAGTAAGCCCAAAGTTGCCCAGAGTGTTACTCAGGTCTTTAGTCCCTTTGTCCTGAGGGTTGTCCACATGAATGTTAAAATCCCCAACAATAATTACACAGTCAAAATCAACACAGATCACAGACAGCAGTTCACTGAGGTCATTAAAAAAGTCTGTGCAGTATTTGGGAGGCCTGTAAACATTAAGAAACACAACTTTGGATGGGGCCTTCAGCTGTAAAGCCACATATTCAAAAGACTGAAAACTTCCAGGAGATAGCTGCTTACATTGAAATGATTCATTAAATAAGACAGCAACCCCTCCTCCTCTCCTGCTCACCCTGGCCTCACTGATAAAACTGTAGTTAGGAGGGGTCGTCTCGATGAGAACAGCTCCACTGTTACTTTGGTCCAACCAAGTTTCAGTTAAAAACATAAAATCAAGGCTGTGCTCAGTGATTAAATCATTAATTAAAAATGTTTTCCCAGCTAGAGATCTAACGTTTAATAAAGCCAACTTAAGTGTTTTAGAGGCATTACTTGTCCCCTCGTGTTTGGGAGCAGTCTGTGGCACACAAGGTATGTTTACTATGTTTAAAGATCTTTTAGAGTGCAGCTCTCTGTGTTTTGACCAGGCCACATGTCTCCTGTCACCTAAAAGTACAGAAATTTTAAAACCTTCTAGTAAACAGGGTCCCAGCTTCTCCTGGGAAAAGTCATCACTGCCATAATCCTCACAGCCCGGACCCTCCACACATCACACATCAGACTGCGGAGACAGGGCATGAAGAGGAACTAAGGGGGGCGAGGCTGGGCAATGTGACTTCGATTGCTCTGTTGAGGGTGGGGCTCGATGGCGAACCTTTGGCCGCTCTGGTGGGGGGTTTATGGGGGACAAAAAGGGATTGGGACGGGGGGTAGATCTGAGCCCAGCATTGACCCGCTCCATCATCTCCTCAGTGAATTTCAGGTGTGGGGAGGAGGGAGAAAGGGAGGGGGAGGAGGGTGATGGCCTGTCAGGGGTTTGGGGGACTGGGGAAGGTCGTGGTCCCTTGTCCTGGTCGTTGGTGTTGTTGAGAGAGTTGGAGGCAAATAGGGACCCCTCTTCTTGCCTCAGATGTCTCTCCTTTCTGAGGCTCTTCCCGGGTGGGGGCAAATGGAGCTCCTCCTCAAGGTTTCTGCTGGGCTTTGTCTGTTCTTGGAGTACTGTTTGTTCCTCTTTATGAGATAACTCCTCGTTTATCTCAGCCTTGGCACCAAGCACGGATGGATGACGTATGGAATAAAACAAGTTGGAGGTGAACAGTTTCACCCTTGACTTGTTAAAATTAAATCCATTTGCTTTGAACAGATGCCTGCGTTCCCAAAAAATATTAAAGTTGTCGATAAAATGCACTGAGTGGTCAGCACATGCTGATATAAGCCATTTATTCAGTGTAAACAACCTGCTGAATCTCTCGTCTCCTCCTCTGACCGGCGGTACAGGTCCACTGATGAATACAGCTGCATTCAGAGAGTTTACAGTATTTAATAATCCAGTAAAGTCCCGTTTCAGAACCTCCGACTGTTGTTTGGACACATCGTTTGACCCTGTATGCAGAACAATGTAGAGTCCATGTGAGTAAATTGGTGGCACAGCTGTGGATGCATATAAGGCAAAACACAGAGCCTGTTTCTGTGACATGGGAAAATCAAGAGATATCAACCAAAACACTCCTCAGTGTGTGGGATTGTAAGACTGGTACTGGTCCGTGGCCCGGGGGTTGGGGACCGCTGTTTAGGGTCTGTCTCTACCAGCTTTGCACATCTAGAGACTGAAATTCTTGCTCATTCTTCTTTGCAAAACAGCTCCAGCTCAGTCAGATTAGATGGACAGCGTTTGTGAACAGCAGTTTTCAGATCTTGCCACAGATTCTCAATTGGATTTAGATCTGGACTTTGACTGGGCCATTCCAACACATGGATATGTGTTAGAGCACTAAGGATTCGCTGAAAAATCCCCAACTGAAGATGGAGCCGAAGACAGAACTGTTACGAAAAGCTGAAGAGAGCAAGCTATCTTTCAAGAAGTGGATCAGCTCTCCACAGTCAACTAGCACTGCTAGTTGTGTAGCATCCCTGAAGATTGTAAAGAGGAGGAAGCCGTTCACAGACGGAGAATTTATGAAAGAATCGTTCATAAAACATCAGAGCATCTATTCTCCGACTTTAAAAACAAGCAGGAAATTGTTCCGAAAATTAGAGAAATGCCTCTTTCTGCAAAGACCGTCAGAGACAGGACCATTAAAATGGCAGAAAACATCAGCAGTAGGCAAATTGATGACATCAATTCAGCTCAATCATTTTCAATTGCCTGTGATGAGTCAAGTGAACGATGTTGAGCAGACAGTACTGTTATGCAGATATGTCAACTGTTATGGGCCGCAGGAAGAACTGATTGAACTCATACCGCTAAAGGGCCAAACACGAGGGCAGGACATTTGTGAGGCTGTTGTGAGTTGTCTAGAAGCTAAAGGAAAAAACACCACTCACCTGGTGTCAGTGTCTACTGATGGGGCACCCAGTATGAGATGAGCACATTAGGCTTGGTGAATTTACTTCAAAAGTCACTGGATCGATAGCTGATGGCGTTTCACTGCATCCTCCACCAAGAAGCACTGTGCGCAGAAACATTCACCCCGAATGTGTTGAAGTGATGAACCTCGTTATCAAGATAATTGCGAACAGATTAAGCCACCGACAGTTTTGTTCATTGTTAGAAGAAGTCGACAACGCCGATCTCCTGCTGCACAACAAAGTCTGGTGGCTGTCCAGGAGAGAGGTGCTGAAACGCTTCGCTACATGTCTAGAGCATGTGAAAACTTGGAAGGCTTCCGCTATCCTGAACTGGAAGACCTCGATTGTCTGGGTAAATTTTACTTCATGGTGGATATGACAAGTCACTTGAACACGCTGAATAAAACTCTCCAAGTAAAGGGAAGCACGGCCCTGCAGACGCTGGAGAATGTTTTGGCATTTGAGCGCAAGATGACAGTGTTCGCAAGAGATGGACAAAAAGGTACGTTCTCTCACTTCCCCTCCCTAAGAGAGTTCAAAAAAGCGAACAATCAAAAAAATTATGATTATTCCCACCGTGCCATCATTGCATCAAGCAAGCCTGATCTAGAAATTGAACTGGCCAACATAGTGGATAAAGATTTAAATAAGTTCAAAACACTGACTGCTGGCTGAGAAAAAACCCGAAGAGGATGAGAGAACACTGACATGGACTCTGTAAATGGCCTGTATTTGTTTAGCGCCTTACTATCAAATCAAATCAAAATTTATTTATTTATATAGCACATATTAAAACAACAGTGTTGACCATAGTGCTTCACAGTCAGTATAAGCATGAGACAATTAAAACAAACAATAAAACAGGGCAACAAACAATAGGCAACAACACAACAAGCTAGAACAGCCAACTAGTTAGAATCAAAAGCCAAAGTAAAAAGATACGTTTTAAGACGTGATTTAAAAGACTGGATAGACTCGGCAGTACGAATATGAACAGGGAGGTTATTCCAGAGTCTGGGTGCCACGGTGGCAAAGGCCCGGTCTCCTCTCGACTTCATTCGAGGTTGTGCTAGGAGCCTGTGATTGGATGATCTAAGTGCTCTGTTGGGATTGTATAAGTGGAGTAGTTACTAGTTCCTAAGGACCCCAAAGCGCTTTACACATTCAGTCATCCACCCATTCACACACTGGTGATGGCAGCTACATTGTAGCCACCGCCGCCCTGGGGCGCACTGACAGAGGCGAGGCTGCCGGACATTGACGCCACCAGGCCCTCTGACCACCACCAGTAGGCAGCGGGTGAAGTTTCTTGCCAAAGGACACAATGGCCGAGACTGTCAGAGCCGGGGCTCGAACCGGCAACCTTCTGATTACAAGACGAACTCTTGAGCCACGATCACCCACAACGACGCTGTCAAAGACGCTCCTAATTTTCTTTTTAAAGCTGCTAAGTTGCAGCTAAATGTTTTATTTATTGTTTTATTTATATTAAAGTGGGTTGGTTTTTATTTTACTTTTACACAAATATAGGAAGAACTTACATAGGCCTACAGTTCAGTTTAAGATATGTCAAAGCAGGCCTACAAATGCACACTGCACTTCTGTTGTTTTATTTAGTTTTTAATTTAAAAAAAAAAGATAAAAACTTAAAAGTTTACAAGTTCTGTTATTTTTTGCGGCTCCTGACTATTTTTTTTGGGCAGATGAGGGGGCAAAATGGCTCTTTTGATGATAAAGACCCCAGGATTAGAAGTTCCCAAGTCCGGATGGAGGAAACAAATGCAAAAGACTACCATGATATGGAAATGTTATGGAAGATTTTTTTTAAAACGGACAGACTGACAGCCATAACTCAGAAAAGCTGAGAAGATGGAGAACAAAACCATTTTTCATAGTACGATGTCTAAAACAAACATCCTCTGTGTTAAAGTTGCAAATTGATGAAAGCAGAATTTGCATTTCTTACTGTTACTTTTTTATTTCTCACTAAAAGGGACGGTCAGTAAAAACTAATAAATTCACCCCATAACATTTAAATGTTCAGCTTTAGCATGTCACACCTTTCAGTACCACCTCCACGTTACACTGTACTGCAGAACTGGTAGTCTCCAACATGCAGAATCAAAATACAAAGTGCGAAATCAACCATCACTCCATTAAACAGCAATAAGATTGAAATGCTACACAGGATCAAGGAAAGTACATTCAATATTTAGCTTTACAATTGCACAGAACCCCAGAAAAATGAAGTTTACCTGCATAAACACTCCACCACATGTGTGTTATACTTGAAATGTGCGATTGTTTTTTAATCACTCAAAGGGCATGCAGGTTAGGTGTAGCTGCAAAAGCTGCCTGGCTTCTAAAATGTACAAACTTCTAATACAGCCAACAAATATGAATGGAGAGTTGGAACAAACTGGAAACCTAGTAGCAAATATTTCTGCCATTCGTAAATGCAGATACTGAATGTACAGGATTTGATGGTTAAGAATTTAATACCAGTTTCTTCTACAAATTTTTTTCACCTTCTTGAGGGAAAAGGAACCTGTCACACTCCTGGAACACAGTGACTTATGATGCATTTAACTAACAGCTTAACTCCGGACGAAAATATATATTTCATCCAACATTCAGAAAGTAAATCATCCTCAAAAAATAACTGTAATGAAATCACCTGGTCGTCCTGCAGAAATAAGTATTAGCATGAAGTATGTTTTTACAGTTCTGAACACAAACTAGTACAATGTGATCTCAAATCAAAAGACCAAACATTTTTTTGAATCATCAAAACATCTTAGGCTACGTTCACACTGCAGGCGAAAATGCATCAAATCCGACTTTTCTGACCCTATGCGACCCATATCCGATCACAGAAACTGAGGTTTTGGACTTGATTAGCATATGGGGAGACAATTCAAACAAGCTAAACGACTCCGTGGCCATATATACCTCTGCATGGAGCCACTGGTCCAAACGAGGCCATTGTTAAAGCACGGGCTCTCTTTTTTTCTCAGTGTCGTTCTTTTCCTAATAATTTTTCAAAATTATGTCGGTTATGACTGTGCAGAAATTGATAGACTGCTGAAACAACACCTACTAGCTCTGTAGCAGCCATTTTTACTTCTATAAGCAGAGCGTGTTGTGTGTGACGTCTTCTTTTGCGTCTTCTTTTGTGCATGCCGTGAACACTAGAGCGCATTTGCTGTTGCATTTTATTTGTAGTGTGAACAACCAGACAAAAAAAAGAGTCGAATTTGATCAAAAAATTGGAATTTAGCATTAAGACCTGCAGTGTGAATGTAGCCTTAGTCAACCATTCAGTACATATAGATCAGTCATTGCAATAATTAGTCCAGCAGTCCGCAACCCCCAATCTGTGGCAAAACTTCAAATTAATCTTCAGGCTTAAGTCCACTATGGTCATCCAGCTTAAGTTAAGACACAAATGTTTGTTGGAAAACAGCCTGAGTCATTTCGTACCGCGAGAGTTGAGGCTCGGGTGTGAAATTGATGGTTTTCAGGGTTTTCTATCATTAACTCAGTTAACTGGGTCTTTTCCCTTGTTGTAGTTGTGTGTCTTATTTGGAAATATTTACGCATTATCATAGCGACCAGTGAGCATTAAGGGTCAGAAAGGAGGATGTTACTCTCAATGTTGTTGGCGCATTTCGGGAGGATGTTGCTAATGAAGTTACACACTTCTGGTGATAATTTGAAATCACAAATTAATAGTTTGCCCACCAATGTTGTCAGATAATGGCGCCTGACTCATCCAATGCTTTGTGAAAAATACCCCAGTCAATGGCTAGACCGCGAAAAAACCACGGCAAGGGTCTAAAATGTTTGGCATCATAAGCAGACTCCTTAGAAAGGAATCCACCTAAGACTAATGAAAATAAAGTATGTGCTAAATATAATCTTCCCTCACCAAATTTCTTGATGAGTTTAAGCGTGCAAACATGTCTCTGAGACAGTACGAAGAGCGAGGTCAATCCGTCGTGCACATCAAGAGAAACAGAATTACACCTTCACTCCACATCAGCAATGAGTAAGCACTATTCATGCTTTTAAAATACTCCTGCTATCTTCCAATGACAGCGGCAATGATAAAAAGGAACCTTTTAATCAATCTGTGGCAAAACTTCAAATTAATCTTCAGGCTTAAGTCCACTTAATGGTCATCCAGCTTTAACTCAAGATATGAATGTTTGCTGGAAAACAGCCTTTCTGACATCACCGCAGGAACGGATGAGGACAGAAACATAGATCCAAAACAGGTGGGACTCCAACATGATGTGCATGGCTAAATTTGATCAGAGACCTATGTTCCCCAAGCAGTCATCATTCTCACTGCCTCAACATCTGTCTGTTTGATGAAGGAGCAATTTTTAATAATCCTGCAGGTTCTGGTCGTGGTTCTGGTTGTGATTCTGAGAAGGGGGCAGCAGGCAGGTGACATGGCCGATGCCTTTGGTGACGCCCTCCCTGAAGAGAAGCTTAGCGCCCAGGCGCAAGTACTCGGGGTGTTTGATAAAGCGGAAACGAACAACAGCTCTCTCGCCAGTACGCAGCTCATCCTGCAGCAGAAATCCAAGGTTACATGATGTGGTTACATAGAAGCTTGAAAAATAATCATGTATTATGTAATTTCAAACCTTTCCATGAAGGCACTCCACAGTGGCAGTCTGCCTGACATTACCAACGTGTATGGTGACCTGTGACCCCCGACGGAAAGTCTTGGCATGGAAGAGCAGGACAATGGCAGCTTCAAACTGACAGCAGATGGTTGGGTTCATCTTGGGACTGACCATCACCATGCCCTGTAACACCAATAACACACTGATGTAACCACAGGTTGTTATCAGCAGTTGTAGAATATTTGCAGGTCTTACAGGTATCAAAAAGCAGTCCTTTATCCATTAGTGCGCAACTTGTTACGAATAAATTGAAATTTTCCTACAACTTGGTTGTGCACACTCTCAGACATTTCCAGGTGGTAGAATCCAAAACTAGCTTCTATCATCCATAAGTTCAAGCTCACAAGAGAAATGTTTCATTTTTGGATAAATAATATGCCCACCTTCTAATACACAGGTTGGTATTTGAAGAGCAACGCTGGGTTCACATCCATCAACATATACAAGTTGTCAAAAACAAATGTATCAGCAATTTAGCATAAAAACATTCGATGGAAAGACAATACACTTTCCTCACATCAAACTATGCAAGTTAAGTGCAATATTGTCTCCTGTTGTATTCAGTTTGAATATTGATGATCTTTCTGTCAAGTTAAATGAATGTAAGACTGGGTGTATGGTGGGTAACCTCCATGATGATTTGGTCATTTTGTCTCCCTACAGTCCTGGTTTGCAGTAGTTACTTAGTTTGTGCTAGTTATAGTGCCCAGTATGATATTGCTTTTAACCCTTAAAAGCATGTTATTGTGATTGTTACAACTAAGGAGGATGACAAGGTAAATTTTCCATCTTTTCATTTAGCAACCAAGTACTGGATGTGGGGAACAACGTATAAAACTTGGGTCATATCTTAACAAGTGATCTTTGTAATGATGATGATGATGTGAAAAGACAGTGCTGTGAAGGTGTACGAGCAAGCTAATATCTTGGCACATACATCTGGCACTTTTTAAGCCTATTGTACTTTAAAAAAAAAATACGGGTCATTTATGGTGTAATTATAGTAAAGCCATAACCAAAGCCAAACTGCAAGTGGCTTTTCAGGATGCATTTAGAATTTTCCTTAGACCAATTTGGACACCTGCAAGTCAAATGTTTTTCATGAGCAACATCCCACCTTTTCATGCCTTACTCAGGAACTATATGTGCCAATTTATGTGTCATTTGAACGAGTCAAGAAATTCAATAGTCTTGTGAGTTTTGTCTTTGTTGTTTTTCTTTTAATTATATGGACAAATTTTCTCTGAAAAAAAAAAATACAATACAAAGCTACATCATCTCTCTGAACTTGTGTTCTCACCACTTGTGGTGTCTGCAGTTTCACCAATGACCTTAAAAATGTGCAGAGACCAAAAATTTCTGTTTGGATTACCAGGAAGTAATCTGAGGGCTCAAATTACGGTCAGAAAGATTTTTTTGTTTTGTAACGTTGTAACCCAAAAAATCTGAACATGTTATGTTTGTGCATCCATAGATAAGAATTTCAGTGTGCGTAAAAAAGATTTGTGTTTGTAAAAAATAATTACAAGTTAAAGCTGAAAGGAAGAAATTTCTGGTCAAAATTTGCACTTTTAAGTTGAAACTCACACACAAGCGAGGGAACTTGAGCACAGAGTTACAACTACGCAGTCTGATTTACAAGTACAAAATATTTATGGCCACAGTTAGAGCCCATAGTAATCTGATAACAGCAGCTGTACTGACAGCAGTCCAGAGGTGCATGAGGAGATGACCTACAAAGGTACACTGTGCAAATTTAAACTGAGTGAAGTTGTTGAGTTTTAGAGTCACAGAAGAAGTCACTATATCAAGGAAAGATAAATTGATTGAGACACTTTGTATGTAGGGTTTGCAGAGTTTTTACTTCCTAGACAATTCTTGCATGTACGTTAGAACATTTTGGGTTGTCGTCTGTCCTTGCCAATTATAGAGATCCTTTCCTCAACACATTGGGGGACAATTCAAAACAACCGTTGCTTCAAGTTACCTCTTTATATTGTAAGGTAAAGATCCTGAACTAATAACAGAATACTCTGTATTTTTAGCATGAGTCTGGTCTGTGTTTCGCAGAGAAATTAAACACCATTAATAAATTTGAAAAACTGCGACCATGAAGGTCGACTGCGATCCTTCCCTCTGTGTTTTCCAAATTCTCAAAGGAACTGCAAAGTAACTTCCAGTATAAATAAAAGAGAGCAAACAAAATATGCAATATACACACACAGAGATGTATGAATTTGTGCAAGTTACATTTAAAAAAAAAAACCTGAATCCCCCTTTAAATCATCTCCTACATCCTTTCATGTCTTTAGGTGGCCTCTAACCTTGCGCAATAGTGAACGGTCAAAGTTTCCCAAAGCCAGCGTTGCAGCCTGTCCAGCCCTCAGCACTCTGCAGGCAGAGCGGTTCCTCTGGATACTGCCCACCTTCAGACGCAGAAAACGGCCCTCATCAGTTGGACCCACCACCAGCCTCTCACCCTCCCTACACATTCCACTGAAACACAGACCGTCACACAAACACAAACTGTTCTTAGTGTAATGCACGGCACTTTCCATGATTACAAAGACCTGCTCTGTGTCCAACCAAGGACCCGTAAAATGAAAAGCTGCGATATATTATCAAAGATTCTATTCTTATAAAAGTCATGTGTTATATATATCTCTATGAATATTTGGGGTTCCCACTGTTTCAAGAATAAAATGTAAAATAATATTGACAACATATTAAAGCAGACAGTGCTATCTCACCTGTACAGAGTTCCTCCAACCACAGTCCCAACGTCAGGAACTGAGTAGATCTCATCAACCTTCAAACACAGAAACGATTAAATGTCAGTCTGCGCTTTCCACACTCCAGCATGCAAGTCACACACACGTCTCTACCACATTCTATTAGGGGCTGGTGTGTGTGTGTGGTGTGTTTTTGTTTTCTTTTTCCTTTTTCGGCGCAGGGTAGGCAGGGCGGTGATTCGCAGGATCACCAGCACACCTGTGGCAAATCAGGCCGGAGCTTTTATAGGGAGCTGACATCTGGTGTAAGAGTATTGCCTCTTCCACAAGTAGTAACGTGCGAGTTCGCTCTCTAGATTGGCATCTACGACCTGCCGAGTGTTTTAAGATCTTATTTTCCTTCCACCAGCCTGCCTCGCTCCCCGACTGCCTGTCTGTGCCTCTGAAGACTGTTTAATCGGTCTGAACTGGGAATCACCTTGCCTACCAATTCAATTACATTCAAATTCTTAATTACTTATTCCCCAAAGGGGAAATTTGTTTAGCAGCAAGACAACAATAAGAGTAAACAAAACAATAATGTTAATAATAATAATAACAATAATAATAATGATAAAAAGCCATTAAGTTATTTGACATTAAGGAGATGGGTTGCACCGCGAGCAGCCCACACACTCCACCTGCCTCAGCCTTTGTTCCAGTTAAACTTCTTTCCGAGTCTGTAACTCAGTTTGTGCCAAGTAAGCTCACCAACTCTCCTCCTAACTTATTTTCATCCTTGCCTTTTGTGTTCAGTCTCTAATTCTGTTCTCCTCCCATAGACCGGTCGAGTGCCCTGCCAGTTTTCCTGCACACCCCCGAACTGTGTTTGTGTTTTCTCTCTCTGTCACTGTGAATAAAACACAGTCACTGTAAACACAACACTGTCACTGTGAAACCCCTGGTGTCTGTGTGTTCTGGGCCCACCACAGTTACTACCTAACACATTCTTTACCCTGTGCCAGGGGTCAGCAACCTTTAAGACCCAAAGAGCCATTTGGACCTGGTTTCCACGCAAAAGAAAACACTGGGAGCCGCAAATACTTTTTGACATCTGAAATGAAGATAACACTGTATATATTGTTTTTTACCTTTATGCTTTGTGTGAACAACTAAGGTGTGTTGCTTATGAAATCCATGAAGTGCTACAGAGAAAATTACATTTTATTTATGTAATTAACACATTTTGAACTCTTAAAGAAATATAACAAAAGGAAAGACACCCAGCTGAACGAAAATGATCCAAGTAGTGAACAAAAACTGCTGTGAGCCGCCACCCTTATATCGCCTTTGGGCTTTTGGAGCCTTGACCTGATTTTTAAAAAAGCACTATGCTGCTAAAAGAGGAAAAATAGATATTTGCAAAATTCTGCCTAAATATGTATTTTTCCTGGTTAATGTGTGTGGCGGGGCGTGGTCTGCAGCGCCGCTGCAGGAGAGGCCGACGCACCTGAGCGGCACCCACGATCACGCCTCACCGCCTTAACGTCTGCGCTATCTATGCTGTTGTGTTGTTGTTGGTATATGTCGGGCTGTGAGCTGAAAAGCTACAGCCGGCTGTATGCGTCAGCAACCGTGTGTGAAAAGTGGTCAATAAAGAGATGCTGAAAAGCATGTTCATGCAAACATCGCCGGGTCTGCTGTGATATGTTTACAATGGGACTTCTGCTCCTGAACCTCTGCGCACAGCGTCTGCAAATCGGGGCTGTACGAAGTCACTTTCATCTTTACGCAGGACTGTAAGCTGTCCTCTGTGAGGCGTGAGCGGTGTTTGTTTTTAACATAGTTCACGGTGGAGCTGCTGACATAATGTGGATCTATAATTGGCCTACCTGGGGTTGAAAGTCTCGATAAATGCGCGGCGTTTCGGCGGGTACACCGGCTTCCGTGAGTGTGACGCTTATTTTGAGCGATGAAAAAATAATAGAATATAATTGTATTTTTATATTTCAATATCACAATAATCTTCCAATTAAAAAAGAACTAACATAAATAAATTACACTTCAGCTAAATACTTCTAATTTGTTTGCCCAAACCACACGGAGCCGCACTACAAGGACTAAAGAGGTTGCCGACCCCTGGCCTCTACTTACACTGTGGTAAACAGATGCTGCACAATGAAGAGTAGTAGTAAGACTGCGAGTGCAGCTGCAGTAATGTAATAATTCATCTGCTTGCTTTCCTGAGTGTTTGGCTGCTAGCCTGTTCGTTACTCCACTGCCACTTTCCCATGCTGTGAAACTCAGTACTGTCATCATTACACTAATCCAATCATCTTCTTGCCCGCCTTCTTTAAAGCCAATCAGCCACTCTGTGTGGTTTAAATCTCAGTGCTCTGTCATTCCCTCTTTCAGGTTCTCATTCGTGTAACCCGATCAGAGCTCCATCTTCCTCACCACAACCATCTAGACTGGGAGAGGTCTTATCCTAACTCTTGTCACGCCTGAGAATCTTTTCTGCCATGATGGTCCATCAGAGTCTAATCGCCAAATACATTAGTTTATCTGTCACAGTAAATCATGTTCATATCATCCAAATGATCTCTAGTTATTGAACTGATGTTGTGGGGAGACATATCTGTTTTGGTACTGTGGGAACTCAACTTCTTTATATACACACGTATATAAGGAAATAAATATTTCAAATGTCAAAATATCTGTAAGGGAAATAATTACATTTAAGTTCAAACTTGGTTTGGTGTACGGTTATAGGAGGTTAAGTTGTGAGAGGTATCTCAATTCCCCTCATATGGTCCCCAGGCAGCTAAACTGTGGCGTGAAGGCAATAAAGTAAAATTAAAGTTAAAGAAAAGTTAGAGTTAGGTTAAGGTTAGGTTAAAATTAATAAAGTTTCGGGTACTAGGGCTGTTTGATATAACAATATAAAAATGTCTATCGTTTCCTATTATGCTATCGTTTGTTTCGTGGTGTCGCAAAATAAACTGTTTATGGCAATATTTTCATGATTTTGATGGTCATTGTAGTGGCTATATCAATTTCATAAAGTTCTCTCTTTCTCTTATGTTTAATATAACCACACCACAGATGGACAAGCAACTGTTTTTACGCGTTGTCGTTAGCAACAACGAGGTTAAAACCATGGCGTAGCTCCACCATCCGCTTGTTTGTTTTGCACATAAACCTTTCACAATAAAGTTCAAGATCCTGTTGAGACTTTTCAAAATAAACTGAATCCCGTTAAAGAGTGTGCAGAGTGTTTACAGATGAGAAGCAAAAAAGAGCCGCCAGGTGCTAAAAAATAAACCTTAGACTCAAACGTTAGAACAGGCTTTTCCCCGCAGCACGCCGTGTAATAAATAAACTTAAACCTAAAAATACCAGAATAGGGAGGATGGTGTCATCCTCCCTATTCTGGTATTTTAAAGAGTACTTAGCGGAAATATTAAGCAACCTAACCTTTTTCAAGAATAATTAAATAGATTCAACATCTTTCTTCAACAAATTTGCAGACTGCACAGATGGAACCTTCCTAGGGTATATTAGACTTAATAGTTACTATATACAGTAATGGACTTCTATACATTTTACATCACATTAAAACTTTGGGTGTATGATTCAGATAGTTATTTATTAAAAGCTAGACATTTTAAATGAGAATAAGACAGAAAAGCATTTCATTGTGCCCTCCTTTTCCTGTTAATGCCCTACCTGCCCCCCTGGGAAAACTTTGCTAGACCCACCCCTGCACAGTTACCAGCCATCAGCTACGCAGAAAAGGATCCTGGTGTAATATTAAATAAATTCTAAGAACAGCTTATCAAGCTTAAACCTGCTGCTGTTGTTTAGCCTCTTTCTTGCGCAAAGTGGGCGATAAAGAAACAAGAGAGACGGAGTCGTGACAGAAAAGCCGATCAGCCGATTATTGATCAGTTTCATGATTGAAGTAGTGACAGGAGAGGGAGGGGGAGAGAGAGGCAGTCGCTCCATATATCGGTTGTTAAGCTTAACGTGGGAATGCTTTACAAACATTCAGAGATGAACTTATGAACTTGCTTTACTTCTCTCTGGGATCACTTTCTCGGAGATGAAATGCCGGTTTGGTAGTGAGGCTCCAAATACTCAACCAGACCACTGAGAGGTCTCGCACGCCACAGCCGCTCTATCACGTGATGCATACTGCTCGACGTGCTAAGGCTATGAGCCGAGTTACGCCATGTCACAAGTTTTGTGAGGTGCTTTTGTGATATTTAATGGATCGGATTAAATTTTTTATTTCTCTCCGATATCCGATCCAGTAATTTAGGCCAGTATTGGACCGATACCGATACGTAATATCGGATCGGTCCATCTCTAGTGTCATGCATCGGTTAAAACCAATGACTATTGGGTTTAACCGATGCATGTTCAATAATGAAGTACTGGGTAGAGTTATACTGAGGATAAAGTAAATCTCAAGGAAATTAATTTAAGTCAGGGCTATGTCACCAGAAGTGATGGAAAAATGTTGCTATATATCACTGACCCTACTAAATCATTGCCAAAAATTATGACAGTTCTAACTGAATTTGGGAAAATTTCTGGATACAAAATCAACTTAACAAAAAGCATATTGTTTCCGATTAGTTCTTTAGAAAAATTTGATAGCGCTACATTGATCTCGTTTCCTTTTACAATCTCAAATATCTTCAAATATCTTGGAATAACTGTAACCCGTGAATTCTCTGGCCTTTTCAAACATAATTTTATTAATTTATACCATCAAACTGAACAGAACTTGGAAAGACTGTCTAAACTGCCCATCTCGCTTGCTGGCCGAGTAAATATCATTAGGACGAGCACTTTACCCAAATTTTTATTTTTGTTTCGATGTATCCCAATATTGATCACAAAAACTTTTTTTAAGAAAATAGACCAGTTAATCTCTCAGTTTATCTGGAACAAGAAGACACCCAGAATAAAAAAGATATTTCTCCAAAGATCCAAGATTACAGGAGGGATGGGGTTGCCTTGTTTTCAGTTTTATTATTGGGCCTGTAATATACGTTGTATGTCATTCTGGGGCGGGGAACATAGACCTGATTGGGAACGGATGGAAAGTATGACTTTTTTCTCTAATACTCTTAAATCTTTGGTTCATTCAAACTCAGATCTGGGTAAGCATAAATGTAAAAATCCAGTAGTGTCTGACTCACTAAAAATTTGGTCTCAAATTAGAAAGCATTTTCATTGGCGTCAATGTTCAATCTTTACACCATTAATTCATAATCAAGCATACACATTGCTCTCAGGATTAACATTCCAGCTATGGACTTCCAAAGGGATACACACAATCAAGGATCTGTTTATTGATAATCTTTTTCCTTCGTTTCAACAACTTCAGCAAAAACTTTCCATAGAAAACAGAGATTTTTTCAAGTATTTACAAATACGTCATTTTATTAAAGAAACGTTTCCATCCTTTCCCAATGAACCACAAAAGCTAGTTTCAGATGATCTGTTCCTAATGAACCGGCTAAAGAAAGGAGCCATTTTTAGGATCTACAACCAACTTTTGCAAATAGACAGTACAACTACATTGGACCACTTGAGAAATGCTTGGAGTGAAGAACTGGCTACTAACATCACTAAAGATCAATGGACTAAGGCACAAGAACTGGTTCACTCCACTTCTGTCTGCTGCAGGCACGGACTACTACAATTTAAGGTCCTGCATAGGCTCCATCTGTCTAAATTGAAGGTTTCAAGGATGTTTCCAGGGGCTGACTCAAGATGTGATCGATGTGGCCAGAATTCTGCCTCATTGTCACATATGTTTTGGACATGTCCTAATATCGCTACCTATTGGTCTAAAATATTTAAAACTTTGTCTGATATTTTTAAAAAACAGCTCCCCCCAGACCCAGTAATGGCACTATTTGGTGTAGCTACAGTTAAATACTTGTTTGCTTTGGGGTTTTTTTTTTTCCCCTCTCCCCCTCCTCTGAATATACTTATTTAGGTATATAAATGTGTATGTATAGACATAGATATATGATTGTTTATAAAAAAATAAAAAATGAAAAAAAAAAGAAGTGATGGAAAAAAAAGCACATGTGTGTACGTGGGTTTGGATACCTGAAACTCAGTGAGCTGCTGCATCAGCTCTTCCTGCTCCTTGCTGTTGCTCAGTGGAGGAAGGATGTTCAAAAAAACCTTCAGGAGGTCCAGATTCTCACCAGACACACTGGAAAGGGTGAAGATGGGTGTAATGCTGCAAATGTGCATCCAGCCAAACACACACACACACACACACACACACACACACACACACACACACACACACACACACACAGTGAAGTGAAAATTCAATTAAGTACATCATTAAGTGTAATATTTTTCCACTGTGGACATACAGATAAGTGAATTCACGATCATGAATAGATTGTGAATTCACCAACACAAAACCGTTCTTAATAGAAATACAAGTTGATAATGGGATAATACAGATACTACACACAATGTTACACCTCAGACACATAAAAGTTGTTGTGGAAATCTCTGACCAGTATCAATGGAGAACAAAGTAACTACAAGCTCCTGCTCCTGCAACAGAACACAAAGTGCTGTAATCAAATACTGAGCCACAACAAAAGACATAAAAGTATTTCATGTATGAATGACTTTTACTTTTAAGATTTACAATACAGTTTAGTGCAACTACTACATAGTCATTATTTTCCTGTGTAAATCGTTGGTTGTTATAATAAAAAACGTCAGTTGAACATATCATATAGCAGACACACACAGTGATATTTGAGAAATTACAGCCTCTAAACGCTTCCTGTAGGTTCCAATGAAAGTCTGGATTGTGGTTGAAGTTATTTTCGACCATTCCTCTTTATAAAACATCTCTAGTTCATTCAGGTTTAATAGCTTCCAAACATAGACAGCTCTCTTTAACTCACACCACAGATTTTCAATAATATTCAGGTCTGGGGACTGAGATGGCCGTTCCAGAACGTTGTACTGGTTCCTCTGCATGAATGCCTTAGTGGATTTTGAGCAGTGTTTCAGGTCGTTGAAAGATCCCGGCGCAGCTTCAGCTTTGTCACTGATTCCTGGACATTGGTCTCCAGAATCTGCTGATACTGACTGGAATCCATGTGTCCCTCAACTTTGACAAGATTCCCAGTCCCTGCACTGGCCACACAGCCCCACAGCATGATGGAACCACCACCATATTTTACTGTAGGTAGCAGGTGTTTTTCTTGGAATGCTGTGTTCGTTTTCCTCCATGCATAACGCCCCTTGTTATGCCCAAATAACTCAATTTTAGTTTCATCAGTCCACAGCACCTTATTCCAGAATGAAGCTGGCTTGTCCAAATGTGCTTTAGCAAACCTCAAGCGGCTCTGTTTGTGCTGTGGGCGGAGAAAAGGCTTCCTCTGCATCACTCTCGCATACAGCATCTCCTTGCGTAAAGTGCGTCGAATGGTTGAACGATGCACGGTGACTCCATCTGCTGCAAGATAATGTTGTAGGTCTTTGGTGCTGGTCTGTGGGTTGACTCTGACTGTTCACCATTCATCACTTCTGTCTATCCGAGATTTTTCTTGGTCACTTTCTTGCCACTTTGAGCCTTAACTTGAACAGAGCCTGTGGTCTTCCATTTTCTCAATATGTTCCTAACTGTGGAAACAGACAGCTTAAATCTCTGAGACAGCTTTCTTTATCCTTCCCCTAAACCAGTGGTTCCCAAACTTTTTTTGCTAGGCCCCCCTTTGTTTTACAAGAAAACTGTTCGCGCCTCCCCCTTCTCGCGCACGCACATGCACGAACACATCCTTCAACCACACACACCCATACTTTGCAGTTTCTTTCACACCTCAAACATTTAGTAAACAATTAAGCAAATACAAGTAATCTGCAATAAATGACAGGTAGTGATAAAATAAACTAAATAAATAAATTTATCGAGTGGAAAAAAGTTGGCGTTCATCCTCCAGCTTCACTGTGCTAATGTTATGCTAACATAGCTGTGTCGCTAGCAATCATGTAGCACAACATTATATACCAGGTAGTCCAACTTTAGTAACCCTGCAAACGCCACTGCTGTTTAGTTTCCTGTCTTCATTTATGTTGGAAGTGGTAGCAGAGCTGTACGTTTTAATTAGTTTCAAAAATCTCTCAGTCAGAACATGGTATGTCATGTTTAGGTGGAAACTAGCGAGCTAACTTCCTGTTAACTTCTAACTCCGTTAAATTTAATAAATTCTGTTTTCGTGGATGCCTGGATGTTAAACTTAATTGTTACACCTGCTAAAGCAGCAACGCTGATGATTTTCAGGGTTCGTACGGGTGCTGGAAATCCGTACGAACGGATAAGAGGAGAAATGATTCTCCTTTCTCTCAGTGTTCGTTTGACTTTGGGACCTGAAGCAGACGGAGTTTTGGACCCGGATTACTCCGCGAAGCTCCTTACTACGGCAGCCGTAATGCTCTGACAATCCATCAAAACATTTTTTAACAGATTTCTGCACGCCAAAATCGGTTCGAGGTCAGTAAGCACAACCAGAATTCATACATGAGACACACTCAATTTTTGAGAAAATTAAAGGATTTTCAGTGTGCCTTATAGTGTGGAAAATATGTTATACAGAAGAAAAGAATATATCGCGATATATATCGTTACCGCACGTGCTTCAAATTATATCGCGATATGGATTTTAGGCCATATCGCCCAGCCCTAACTGTGTGTGTCTCCTATATGATATATTTAACTGACATTTATTATTGTAACAACCAACGATTTATACAGGAAAATAATGACTATTAACAAGGTTGGCCAAACTTTTGCATCCCACTGTAGGTAGACCATGCAAGGTCACTATTACAGTGCAATATTAATATTAGTGTTCATTAGTTTATTTTCCTCCGTATTACCTGTTGGTGTCAGTCTTTGCTTTGGATGTGCATGAACAACAACATTGTGGTGATTACCCAAAATGCAATGCGATTTATGAATTCGACTTTAAACAAGTTTTCCGAAAATGTTATCATCCATTATAGAACAGCTATTTTGTGCTTTGTGTATCGTAGCAGTATTTCCATGACCTTCACTTATCATTTCTGCAGCACTATATACTGCTTTATCTATATATTAGTGAATTTTGTTTATACTGCTGTATACACTGTACAATTAAGCTATTCCCCGCCATACACAGTAGCTGATAAGTATTGAGTATTTTTACTCACCATGTGGACTGGGTGAACTGCTGTGCTGCACTCACAGCATCGTCAGGGTTCAACACCACCATGGGCACCTTGTTGCAGCCTGGCTGCTTCAGAACTCGCTCTAGTTGTCTGACTGTTCGCTCCACAGTGCCTCGGGAACACAGGTCCACTTTACTGACTACAATGAAGATAGGAACTTTCAGCGCCATGGCCAAGCCCAGGTGTTCCCTAGTTGTACCAGCTGGATGAAGGAAACAAATAAAATACTCAATTACCCAGAACACTTGTCTTGTGATGTTTCGCATCTTATGTGCATAGGAAATCTAAACGTTACAAGGCAGTTGGATCCAAGTGAGAACAATTCTATTTAATTTTTAAATATTCAAATTATTTGTGCCTAGAAAGTAGTCAGAGGCCTGGACTCTGTACTATGAAGTGAGTTAAACATACCTAGAGTATCTGTCAGTTATCTGGATTCACTTACCCAAACACTGGTAACCAGGATTAGAAGTGGAGAGGGAAAAAATTACTGTATAGTCGATTATAGGGCTGCTCGATTATGGCAAAAATGATAATCACGATTATTTTCACTGAAATTGAGATCACGATTATTTGACGATATTTATTTAACCCTTTAAGACCTACTATAGAACCAAGTCCACCAGAGCTTATATTATTTTTTTACATGCTGTAGTGCCATTTGTGGGAGCATTTCAAGTTGCTATACATCAATACAACTGTTATAGCCCATATTTTAATAATATGTATGTATTAAGTCCATAGTAATTACATAAATTGCAAAAAAGTGCAATAAACTACAAAAAAAATTGAAAATCGCTTTTGTTTTGTTTACATATATTTCTACTTGGAGAAATTTAAGAGGTTTATCCCTCAAAACTTTAAATACAATAAAGTTGCAAAAAATAGTTTACAACAACAGGAAATTTATTTTGAGTGTCTTCATAGTTTTATTTTGGAGATACAGCAATTTTTATATACTGCAGGAAAAACAAAAAACAATCCTATGATGCAAATTTGCAAAGAAAACAGCATGTGCATCATTTCACTGTGGGAAGTGTTACGAACAGCTGATAGGAACGGCAAAACGTGTTTCTGGAATATTATGTTTTTGTTCCTGCAAGCGCTTTTTATGCAATTTTTGCAAAGCTATATGTGGAACGAAACCGTGACCGAGGACAAGCTGATGGCATCAGATGTAAGTACAACTCCTCCGGTTTCATATGCAAAACAAATTATTGCGCTAGCTTACACGGTTCAGGTTCTACAGGGATTTAACAATAGTTACGCAAAACGGAGCATGCAGCTCTGACCGGCTTTAAAGGGTTAACAATGACTTTAAAAAAATAATATAAAATAGTGTGCAACACCACTGAAGTTTTTTTTTTTAAACTCTCTTTTCAACCAACGGCAGTCACTCTCCAAATAACTTCTGCTTAGCTTTCCGAGCTTCCCTCGGGTCCTCTTAATCAGCGGTCTCCAACCTTTTTTGCGCCACGGACCGGTTTATGCCCGACAATATTTTCACGGACCGGCCTTTAAGGTGTCGCGGATAAATGAGGGAGGGGCTAATAATCGGCTCAGTCATTTTTAATGATCGTTGAAAGCCCAGATCGTAATCGTGATTAAAATTCGATTAATTGAGCAGCCCTAGTCGATTATTGTTAAAATCACTCTGTGTCTTAAATGTTATAGGTTAGTAAGACCAGAAAAGAGGTGCTTTATCACTAAAGTGTAGCCTATTTGACACATGAAGGAAAGCTTGTAAAAATGCTGGGTGTGTTAACAGACTTGTCAATGCCTCTATCATTAAGTCACGGAAGAATCTGATGAGGTGTAGATGAGTATTCTGTTTGACTAATGTTTAAATTTGCATAAGACAGTTTTAGTTTTTATTCTTTCAGCTGCAGCTGCAGATGGTCGCATAATGGTCTGAAAGCAAGTAAAGAATAATTATAAAAACAAAATTCAAAGCCCTTTTTCCATTAGTACCTACTCAGAGCAAGTCGGCACGGTTTGCCAGTTTTTATAGGGTTTTCCATTAGTTCCTGTTACCAGGTACTTTTTAGTATCTGCTCGCCCGGGGTTCCAAGTGATCCCGACAGGTAGAATACAAGTGTGTTTGGACAGACAACACATCTCATTTGTTTCTTGTATCTTTTATACCACGTCATGACACCTCTTTTATCCAACTAACTCCTAGATAATGTCTTCATCAAATGAAACCCTACACAATCAAAGAGAAACCTGCTCTGTTCATAACGTACAGTGGGGCAAAAAAGTATTTAGTCAGCCACCGATTGTGCAAGTTCCCCCACTTAAAATGATGACAGAGGTCAGTAATTTGCACCAGAGGTACACTTCAACTGTGAGAGACAGAATGTGAAAAAAAAAATCCATGAATTCACATGGTAGGATTTGTAAAGAATTTATTTGTAAATCAGGGTGGAAAATAAGTATTTGGTCACCTCAAACAAGGAAAATCTCTGGCTCTCACAGACCTGTAACGTCTTCTGTAAGAAGCTTTTCTGTCCCCCACTCGTTACCTGTATGAATGGCACCTGTTTGAACTCATCATCTGTATAAAAGACAGCTGTCCACAGCCTCAAACAGTCAGACTCCAAACTCCGCCATGGCCAAGACCAAAGAGCTTTCGAAGGACACCAGGAAAAGTATTGTAGACCTGCACCAGACTGGGAAGAGTGAATCTACAACAGGCAAGCAGCTTGGTGTGAAAAAATCAACTGTGGGAGCAATCATCAGAAAATGGAAGCCATACAAGACCACTGATAATCTCCCTCGATCTGGGGCTCCACGCAAGATCTCATCCCGTGGGGTCAAAATGATCATGAGAACGGTGAGCAAAGATCCCAGAACCACACGGGGGGACCTGGTGAATGACCTGCAGAGAGCTGGGACCAAAGTAACAAAGGTCACCATCAGTAACACACTACAACGGCAGGGAATCAAATCCCGCAGTGCCAGACGTGTTCCGCTGCTGAAGCCAGTGCATGTCCAGGCCCGTCTGAAGTTTGCCAGAGAGCACATGGATGATACAGCAGAGGATTGGGAGAATGTCATGTGGTCAGATGAAACCAAAGTAGAACTTTTTGGTATAAACTCAACTCGTCGTGTTTGGAGGAAGAAGAATACTGAGTTGCATCCCAAGAACACCATACCTACTGTGAAGCATGGGGGTGGAAACATCATGCTATGGGGCTGTTTTTCTGCCAAGGGGACAGGACGACTGATCCGTGTTAAGGACAGAATGAATGGGGCCATGTATCGTGAGATTTTGAGCCAAAACCTCCTTCCATCAGTGAGAACTTTGAAGATGAAACGAGGCTGGGTCTTCCAACATGACAATGATCCAAAACACACCGCCCGGGCAACAAAGGAGTGGCTCCGTAAGAAGCATTTGAAAGTCCTGGAGTGGCCTAGCCAGTCTCCAGACCTCAACCCCATAGAAAATCTGTGGCGGGAGTTGAAAGTCCGTGTTGCTCGGCGACAGCCCCAAAACATCACTGCTCTCGAGAAGATCTGCATGGAGGAATGGGCCAAAATACCAGCTACTGTGTGTGCAAACCTGGTAAAGACCTATAGTAAACGTTTGACCTCTGTTATTGCCAACAAAGGTTATGTTACAAAGTATTGAGTTGTATTTTTGTTATTGACCAAATACTTATTTTCCACCCTGATTTACGAATAAATTCTTTACAAATCCTACCATGTGGATTCATGGATTTTTTTTTTTCACATTCTGTCTCTCACAGTTGAAGTGTACCTCTGGTGCAAATTACTGACCTCTGTCATCATTTTAGGTGGGGGAACTTGCACAATCGGTGGCTGACTAAATACTTTTTTGCCCCACTGTATCAGTTTGCGTTAAGGCACTGGAAGAGCAAAAGAACCCTGCTACAATCACGTCCAACTAGAAACAATATTCCTACAAAATTTACACATAGAATTTTTATCTTTTGGACATAGTGATGCAGTTGTTAAGTCTCTAAAAAGGTTCTTGGTATTCCTGGGCCATTTTTTCTGGAGTTTGCATGTTCTCAATTGACTGGATATGTAAATCTGTGGCTTACCCACAGGTTTTAGATATTAAAAAAACACAAAAAACAAAATACAGGCTACTTACCAATACCAGTGTTAGCGCTCACCACCAGCATGGCAAAGTCAGGGCAATAACTTGTGAGGCCGAAGATGGTGGTCTTTAAATACTTGTGGTGTCCTGCAAGGTCGATGAAGGTGATCATCTTGGAAGAACTTTCGCAGATCTCCTCAGCTGTCCTGGACTCACTGTAGTTCACAACCTTTTACAGGTAACATACAAGACAGGCTGCACCAAAGGACAGAATTGAAATAAAACACGTCTTTTGTTTTGTTTTTACAGTTTGATTGTTTATTGTCAGGGATTGTTTACAAATATAAATATGCTAATACCCTGAGTTGTGGTGTGCAGCAATGGCAACAACAACCACAAAGTGTTTTTTCTCTACCTGACTGATTTTTAAGAGTCAGGTAGAGAATCAATTAGGCAGCACATTAAAAATATACTTGCCAAATTTCAAATGCTGTAGTTCTTCACTGTGTCTGACACACTGCATTTAACACTATGGTGAGAGGCCAATCTACAAAGCAGAAATATGACCCATGAAATAAATTAGTCAATATCTGATATATAGTTGTAATGAAAAGTTTCCATACACTCGTCATGGGCATGATGGTAATTTTGGGCTTCTAAAGGTGAAATTGTTATACACCATAAATCTTTATTATTATTTTTTTTTCAGGATTTCATTAGAGATTGTGAAGGCAAAATATATTTTAGAACCTACTAATAAACAAAAGATAACAGAATACAGTCCTTAACATATCTAAATAATTTAGCAATGGTAAAAGAAGAGCATTATGCAAAATTTCAAACTGAACTTTAAATAAAGTTACAAAGCTGTTTCAAAAAACAGAGCAAACAAAAGTTAAATGTCCCACATTGACCAGATGCTTCTGGCAGCAATTAAAAAGATCCTGGCCTACTTCTGGCTGAATATTAGACCACTCTCTAGAATTTTAGAGTATTTGAAGTGATTTTCTTGAAATCAATTTGGCTTTTAAGCATAGTCCACAAATTTATATTTTTGTGTTGAGGGTGTGGCAAAGACCATTCCTTGAAGCTTAATGTTGGCCTGCTTTATCCATTCCAAAAGCATGCTCCAAAAATGTGACAAGAAATTTATATCAAGTTAAAAGACACTAGAACCCTCTACACCACTTGTTAAAAGATTTAAATTTGTTGTTTATAAAGTCATTAAAGATGTATACTGTACAATCATTCCACCCTGGAAAAAGCCCAGTTCAAAGAAATCACTAAAAGCCTCAAGGTAGCATGAATTCATGTCCATAGTGAATGTAAACTTCTGAATATTGCTAATATCCTAAGTGGCAAAGGGATTACCTCTCCTTTGCTGTTGAAGCCCAAGATCTCAAAGCTGATACTGGAGGTGCGTCCGGTCTGGATCTCATGCAAATGTCTGAAAAGGTTGAGCCGTGCACGGCCTCGTCCATTGTCCAACTCGCCTTGTGTCAGGACACCCAGCAAGGTTGACTTCCCAGAGTCCACATTGCCTAGCACTGCCACCCGCAGATCCAGGAACTGTTGCAGACCAAAACAGCAAGACAGAAAATGGGATCATATTTTCATAACCATTAAACAGCACTGTTTAAAAAAAGAACCCTTGGTGCTCTCTATAGTTAAAGCCTAAATGGGCAATGCTGTGATCCTTTTTAGAGTATTGCTGTGACACCACTGTTGTTTTGCCAGATTCAACTGGACTCTTTTTCCTCTACCATGTGTAACAGACAGACTCTTACCTGCTGATCATCAGGAACTTTTCGAACAAGGACTTCTGCAATTTTGCGCGTGTTTCTGTCTGAGTCGTAGTCAACCTCCCTCTCTCGGAGGAGAGTGATGTCAGCCCCGACTCTGAAATGAAAGAAAAAGACTTAAGTTTTATCATTCAATTTTCATTTAGTTCACACTGATCCCAATCAATTTACTGAGCAAAGCAGTAATAATTTTTCTTAGACGGCTTCTCCCAGTTTCAATTTATTTCAAACAGTGACTGGAAACCTGCCTAATGATTGTAGATTTATGTACCTAAGAAAATGTAATTAGGCATTCTGTGTCATGTGTGGAAAGTTAACTACAAAAATTAAAATTGCTTTACATTACTATCAAAAAACAATTAAATAAACAAACAAACATTAGAACATTCAAGATTAGCAAGACTGCTAATGGTGAGTACAGCATAGAGTTGGGTATTTAGTACTTTAAGTAAGATTGCGATGGGATATGTCGCATTACATATTTAATAATCAATACTGATATACTGAACCTTCTCTAATTCCAGAGCTTAGTGTGTGTTAGAAAGTGCTGAGTTTTGGACAATGCCTGCCCAGGGGGTTGCTGGACATTCTGAACAGGGCCCGACTGCAGTAATCCAGCCAGGTGGTGACAAAGCCTTAATGGATGAAGTTATCTGAGTCAGTGAGTGATGGCCAAAGTTGAGAGAGATTGTGGCAGATTGGATATAAGCCTGGACTTAAAGTGCAGAGTCCAAAACAACACCCTGGTTGTGAACTTCTGGGGAAAGTGAGAGGAGGCGTCTGTCTGTGACAATGAGTGGAACACCAGTTTTCCACAGTAGGGCTTTGGGGGCCAGAACCAAGAGATCAGTTTTATTACTATTGATGCTGAAGTAGGTTAGATGACATCCATGTTCTGAAGCAATGCAGACATTTGACAAGCAATTGCGGGGGGAACTGGGTGGAGGGTTTGGTGCTGAGATAACATTGTGTGTAACAACACAGGCAGAGACCATCTGACAAACTGTGTTGGGTTGGAGAGGTAGGACTGAAAGCAGGAGATTACAGTACCAGTGAGGACAAGATATCTGGATATATGTGAAAGCTGGATGGTGTGAGAACAAGTGCCAAAAGCTGCAGAAAGATCTGGGAACTTGAGGATACTGATGTGGCCAAAATCATCTGTCATGATGTCATTAGCTATTTTGATAAGAGTAGTCTCAGTCCTGTGGTGTGTTCTGAAGCCAGACTGTACGGATTCATGGAGCTCATGGTTTGACATATATTGATGGAGTTGGGTGGCTCCTTCCAAACTTTTATGTCATGTCAAGTCATGTCACCAGATGAAGCACTGTTGCTGATAAATAAATTTGTTAATCTAGTCCTGATGTTTTTGTTAACAGTTCAGTTATTCAGGAGGGGCTCAGATAGGCCGATACTACTTCACATTGAAAGGAGCCAGCTGAGACTGTCGCCTCCTGGATAGTTTTCAGGCTAGGCATGTCCAGCATAGACCCAGGACCTACTGGAGAGATTACATCCAACAGATGGCCTGGGAATGGTTCGATGTTTCCCCAGAAAATCAGGGTCAGTAATCTACATGTTACACTGATCCATATTATGAATGAAGCTTGCTAACCAAGCTTGCTAAGCTTAACAGATACTTAGCATGCCACCCTGTCCTCCAAACATAGTAATTTCTGGCTGCAAAAGAACCAGCATGACACTAACATTGTGGAGTCCAAAACTAATGAGTGACACCAGAGTGAAGACACTTATATATATTCTTTGGTGACGTCTTAATGTCAGCAAATAAATTGTACAAGATGACCTACTTCTCTGCCATCTTCTTTAAAGTGTTGAGTGAGGCCTTCATGTCAGCCTCAGTCAGGCCGACTAGCAGACCATTGTCTTCTACTCCTATCTGGTAGACAGCTTCGCCACGGCCCTCCTGCAGTCGCCACTTCAGCTGTGTGGCCAGATGCTCAAAGCGGTACTGTGTGGGGTTGACCAGCTTCAACTACAGTATAGAAAATACATAATGATACAGGTAGTAAATGGCCACAGTTTAACTAGAGCACTGCTTGCATAGGAGTTCTGAGGTAAAATAAAAAAAGTCAGCTACACTAAATCCAAGATTTTCAAAACTGAAGGATTTAATTCTTTAATTCTGATTCAGAAAGTCCTGATTATATTCAATTTAATTTTGACTCTGTCAGAAACATATACTTATGGTCATTTATCTTGGATACGTACCGTCGAAAGCACCCTCGAAACCTTGTAAATTACAAATATTTAATTCCAAACTATGTGACACTTTTTCTGCAATAGAGAAATAGTGTAAATCTAGGTATATAAATAAAGCTAACACTTCTGAGACCTCATCAGCATCACAGCAGATGCCATTGTGTCAAAGTAACTGATGATTAAACACAGAAAAATATGAAGGAGATTTTCCTGGCCATGTCTTTTTATAGCAGATACCCCCCCAAAGAAAACCATGAATCAACATATAGACATTACTTGTACAAACATTGATACTACTGAAAGTGAAAACCTACATAAGGGTTGTTGTTAATGTCTCTGACCAAACACTCAGAAACAGACTACAGGGTGGGCCATTTATATGGATACACCATAATAACATGGGAATGGTTGGTGATATTAAAGTCCTGTTCAAGTTACGTTGAAACCAAGCACACCATTGTTTTTCTTGTGACATTACCAATAAGTTTGATGTGTCACATGGCCCTCTTCCTATTGAAATAAACAAAAGTTGTATCCAAGATGGCCGACTTCTAAATGGCCACCATGGTCACCACCCATCTTGAGGAGTTTGCCCCCTCACATATACTAATAACAGGACTTTAATATCACCCTCCCTCTAGTGGTATGTGGGAAGTCTGCCCCACAAATTTTTAAGATTAAATAATATACCATGTTCTGACTGAGGGATTTCTGAAAAATTAAAACGTACAGCTGTGCTATCACTTCCGACATAAATGAAGTCAGAAAACTAAACAGCAATGACGTTTGTAAGGTACTAAAGCTGGGCTAGCGTGCATATAATGATGTGCTATGTGATGGTTAGCATAATATAAACACAGTGAAGTTGGAGGATGAACGCTAATCTTTTTCCATTCAATAAAAGTTAATGTGAGGGTTCCCCATGGTTAGGGACCAATACAACTGCATGGCAGGATGCTGTAAACAATCCATCCACAATATGAGGTTAGTTTTACTGCTGCATGGGCTGGGCTGTAGTTATGTCATAAGGTTTTAAAAACTGAGCTTTAAAATGAACAGTGGTAATAAAAACGGAGAAAGGCCGACAGTGATCACAGCCTTTTTTAGGGGCTTGTTCATATTAAAGAGAACAAGATCCAAAGCAATAAAACATGTTAAAAACACAACAGCCTTAATAAACGCAGACCAATTTGGACCTGGAAGTAGGGTTCATACTAGGGTTGGGCGATTGGACGAATATATCTACTATCGACAATAGGCTGAGCCCATCAGCGATCGTTTTTATAAGAGCGATTTATTTATTTGTTTGCCCATGAGTAAGTTTGCTAATAATGATGGAGCTAACACTGTTTTAACTCTTTCATCTGCGAGCAAATGCACCCTCCTCAGAGTGTGCCCAAATGCTTGTTGATGGAGCTGCAGAAGCTGGTGATAGCCTAGCATACTCAGCCAGATGGTGGACACGTACCTGCTCATGCAAGTTATGCGCGCATAACACGTCTGTACAAGCAGCACACTGCTTTGATTACATCCTTAGGTTTACCTCTTTCATCCAGTTAAAAGCCAAAGAAATCCCAAATTGGCGAGTTTATACTTAATTTTTTTTTAGTGCTGTCAGCTTTAATGTGCCGTCATCATGACTAACGCGATTAACAATTAACCCATCTGGAGCGCAAACTGAGTCAAAATCCCTGAAATGTCTCTGTCAACACACTTCAGGCAGTTCGTTCAAAGGTTTTTCATTCTGCTGTCCAGATTGGTTGAGCGTGTTAAAAATTTTAATCACGTTAATCGTGACAGCCCTAATTTTTTGGGGGGAAATTAGTTTGTCCATGTCAGTCCGTGCATGACTACATTGCTCTGCCCATCAAAAAGTCTGCGCATGCGCGGATATTTTGCCCATCGTCGATTATTGGACTGACGAGGTGGTACTCATTGTGAAAATTTTGAGAACCACTGCTCTAGTGGGCCCTGCCCAGCACAGTGGAATCCAACTGGCATTTGCCATAGAAAATGCCATAGAATACCAGAATTAGCAGATCCACCACTGGCAGACTGCAGTTTTCACAGATGAGAGCAGAGTTACCCTGAATACATGTGACGGTCTAATTCAGCACAGCTATCCAGCCCATAAACAGATGACAGAGATAAAAAATCTGATGTTTTTAAGTGGGCAGTAATCAATTTTAGGAACTGTAAGGAGCTTAGGAAGAAGGATGCCTTTATGCCATTAGGCTAAAATCAGACAAAATTCGGGTTCCTTCCTGCTGGTTCACCAAGTTTATTTCAAAACTTTGAAGATATTTTAGGAACCTAAAGAAAATACCTATAATAAGAATATACAGCATTTAACAACAACCTCACCACTGGGTGACAGTTTTGATGACCACATTTTTAGTGTAGTTATCAATACCTTCCTAGTATGTTAAGCATTTTATTAGCCCACTGCTGAATTAATTATTCATAAAATGGTTAAAAATATGGAATCACCCAATATTTGTCCATTTATGTGCACGAACTAACTAATCAATCTAAGATATGCAACATAATTTTCCTAGTCTTTTCCACAATTATTTAATCCTTTCTCAGATAGCTGTTTTTAGTAGCACCAATTGACTCTTATTTTTTTTATTTTTTTTTATTTGTAGCCAAACATGCTCTCTGTCACACAGTTGCTGCTGGTGGTAATAAGTTGGACTTTCTCTTGAGTTATCACATTCACAAGATTTTCTAAAAACTTGACATCTGACCTTGAGGTCAAGGCTACTGAGATTCAAACTCATTCGAGACTTTTAGCAGACATCAAACTGAAGCTAAATCCCTTCGTTCATGAGTTATTGCGTTCACAACCTTTTGTGTTCACGCCATCTGCTTGCTCATCGCCCAGCAAGTGATGGCAAGACCTTTTATGGCTGAGGGTTAAAAAACTTTAACAGCTTACAAATGAAAAGAAGTTCATCACATCATAATAGCTGACCCACATCCACCCATCCACATTAAGGGGACGGCCGTGGAGCGTGTGAGCAGCTTCAAGTTCCTGGCAGTCCACATCTCCGAGGATCTCATCTGGACGACCAACTACTCCAAGCTGGTCAAGAAGGCTCACCAGGGCCTCTTCTTCTTGAGGACTCTGAGGAAGAACCACCTGTCCTCAGACATCCTGGTGAACTTCTATCGCTGCACCATCGAGAGCATCCTGACCAACTGTATAACAGTCTGGTACAGGAATTGCTCTGCCTCGGACCGGAAGGCGTTGCAGAGGGTCGTGAAAACTGCCCAGCGCATCGCCGGAGCACCACTTCCTGCCATAAAAGACATCTACAGCAAGCGGTGTCTGAAGAGGGCTGGGAAAATCATCAAAGACCCCAGTCACCCATCACATGGACTCTTCACCCTCCTGCCCTCTGGGAGGCGCTACAGGAGCCTCCGGACTAAGACCACCAGGTACCGGAACAGCTTCTTCCCCACAGCTGTCAGACTCCTGAACTCTGCCTCCTGACATCTGACCCACGTTAACACACGGACTGGACATACACACACCCACAACCACCTACATACACACACAATGGACAACTGTACCCTCAAACACACAATAATAACATGGACTGAACCACCACTCACAACCACTAGCACTTTATATAGCGTCTTAACTGCACTACTGCATAGTTCTGTGTAAATAATCATACGATAATTTTTAATTCTACAAGTGTTTACAACTTGCATAGTTCCCATTTCTGTATAGCTGTATATCTCATATTTCTGTATAGTTTTTTTTTTCATATTTATATCCTGTTCATAGCCTGTACATACTTATAGTTATAGCATATTCATAACATACT
Organism: Rhamphochromis longiceps; assembly: GCF_057381845.1. NCBI lineage: Eukaryota > Metazoa > Chordata > Actinopteri > Cichliformes > Cichlidae > Rhamphochromis > Rhamphochromis longiceps. The sequence continues at coordinate 7,573,485 of NC_140562.1, forward strand.
TCATACCGTGTACATATTACATACCGTAATAGACCCATTTCTGTAATATACTCACATATCTATATCATTGCTAATATATATTGTAATATATCTATATCACTAAAACACTTCTGGATGGATGCAAACTGCATTTCGTTGCCCTGTACCTGTGACATGTGCAATGACAATAAAGTTTAATTCTATTCTATTCTATAATTTGGATAAGAAACAGAAGGTTAGTTACCTTATATTCAATGTTCCCTTCTTCAGCCTGGAAATGTAGAGAAATGTAGGGATAAGGTTAGTTAACACATTAATGATATGAACAAAACTGTTCTAACTATAACATAGATCATGTAGTCAAAGGTATGTTGCCACCCTGGCAACAGTTTTTCAATTTTCAAATCCAGAAGAAAGTGTTCAACTCCCCAGAATGTTGGTAACAGAGACACTCAGCCGTCATTCATCACTGCCAGGATGAACTAAAACACTAGAAGTCGCCACCCAGAGAGGTCACTGTGGGTGTGTTTCTCAACAGCAGGTATATAGCATATAGCAGCAGAATTGTGTCTCAACTACTTGTTTACCTACAACATGCTGTTGTCAGTTTCATAGTATAGGTCTTAGCATATGTATTGACTTAATGTGTTTTCATGTTTGAAAGGTTTTCTTTGTATTTGTTTGTCATCTTATACAGTCAGAAAAACACATACATATATCTCTGAATCTGCAATTTGTCATATTTATATGCTGTATTCTACTTATTGGAGGGCAGATTACTCTTTATATACTCCTTACATCTTGGATCTTTCTCTGTATTAGACATACAGACAAAAACTAAGAAACAAAATGATTTAACTACATCGATCTGCTTTTTTCAAGATTTAGTGGACAACCTCAAATTCTGCTTTTTCAACTTTTCAGGGCCTGACATTTTTTGGGCCATTTTCTTAGTTTCTCTTCGCACACTTTTCATTAATCTAGTAATGTATGTATTCTGGATGTATTCATATATGTGTGTGTGTATTCTCATTAAAATCTTGCTAATGTATTTATTTAAGTGAAGCATCAACTCTAAACAAACACTATTACTACAGTCAGGTTTCCAGATGTGCTGTTACATATCACTGTGTTAAGAAAACATACTTTTAGCTAAACATACTTATGTGGCCCCTCCTACTGCATGCCCTTTTCTGCCAACCGGATTTAATAATAATAATGGATTGCATTTATATAGCGCTTTTCGAGACCCCCAAAGCGCTTTACAACTCCACTAATCATTCACACACTGGTGGAGGCAAGCTACAGTGGAGCCACAGCTGCCCTGGGGCAGATTGACAGAAGGGAGGCTGCCATATTGCGCCATCGGCCCCTCTGGCCATCACCAGTGGTGAAGTGTCTTGCCCAAGGACACAACAACCAAGACTGTCCAAGCCGGGGCTTGAACCAACAACCTTCCAATTACAAGACGAACTGCCAACTCTTGAGCCACTGATTTAGTGAAATCCTCCTGCAATTTCAGTTTCCTGCGATAAATTACATTGTGATTAATCACAATCTAATGGATTGCTCAGGCCACTTCCTTTATTAAGTGGATTAGTATCTCAATTACTAGTCAATTGCCTTTGCACTGCGTACTTCATTTTAATATGTTTTCTCAACGGTTTGCTATTCCATATATCTCCCACCATTCTTAACTTTGCTCCAGTCGAGCTAAAACGTATTTGACTATTATAAAAATGTAGAAAAAAACACAGATTATTTTGCTGAATTAGTATTGCTGAATTCTTCACTTCACTTTATGAGAATGCGTCAAAATCTCTGGCCTGTGCGTGTGGAATGAGTTTCCTTCAAACCAGACAGCGGTAAAATATTGTTGTGTAAAATCAAGGTCATATAAGAGTATTTTCCGCCATGTTATAGGTAGCTGTATGGTGTAAACAAAGTGTAGCCGCAAATAACCTGCGCTCGACTATGGTTTGCTACAGTATCACTAGCTAGCTTAGCGGGCTGGAGGTCCCATAATCATGCCCAGGCTATAGAAGGGTAGCTACCTCCGGTGGTAAATACGGCGGTGGCGTTTTGTTCCTGTTGTTCTTTTTGTTCCTCCTTCTCTTTCCTCTTTTGCCTCTTCTCGTTCGCGACTTCTTCGACGTTATCCTATCATTATTACCCGAACCTGATCCCTGTCTGTCTCTGTTGTGTCCGACTGACACTGCACCACCTTCGGACAAATCCACCATCGCTAATCTTGGAGTGTCAGCTCCTAGCTTAGCTTGAAAGCGTAGTTTTCCGTGTAAGAGCAACTCACGGCAGTCAAGTAAAATGTAACACTGCTCGGCGTTGTAACATCACAGCGTATAAAACACACGGCCTGTGTGTGTGAAAACCTACAGTGAAGGATGCTCTCTCCTCAGCATCCCCACAACAGTTGGCTAATCTACTCACGTTTCCGGCTGCAACTTTCAAAATATTTCAGTGGGCGTAAACGGAAACGAACCTAAACTTCAAAATAAATTCATTGTTTGTTTAATGTTATAGTGTAACTTGTGTACTTTTTTTTAATTTATTGTATATTTTGAAAGCTTATCAGATAGTTGCTGGGGTAAAACAGTCCATAGCACTGGACAGAATTTTTTCCTTAAGTCCGTTACTCTAATAAAGGTAAAAGAGATGATATATGAGCAGAATTCCAAAAGAGAAGCATGAAGGAAAATAAATATCATGGTCCTGGGTCGGTGACCCAGTGTTTTTGGTTGTTGTACTTTTTCTTTTGATATTGTTATGTATTATGCTGTTGTGTTTTGGTTTCCCAGGGTTTCGTTTGTGCTCTCTCTGTTTGGTGTCATCCCTGCCTGTACCGCGCCGCATAAATTTCCTTGCGCTTTTACACCAGTCTTTACGGTAGCACCTTTTCGCTTTATGTGCCGATTGAAAGCCTATACCCGCGCACACGTGCTCGCGCGCGAACAGTCGCGCGCGCATGCGCGCGCACAAATTACAATGTAACGTCCCGATACAGTCAATACAATTATGGAAATGTCAGAAATTCATTAAAAATCATCCTGAGTAGTTGATGTACAACTTTCAACACATCCCCCCTCTGGGACACCTACTGTACCTGTGTGCCAAGTTTCATCCAGATTTACTGTAGAATTCCTCAGAAATTAAAGGAAACTTATATTCAATTCAATACAGTCAATACAATAGAATTATGTCAATTTTCAGAAATTCATTAAAAATCATCCTGAGTAGTTGATGTACAACTTTCAACACATCCCCCCTCTGGGACACCTACTGTACCTGTGTGCCAGGTTTCAGCCAGATTTACTGTAGAATTCCTCAGAAATTGCAGGGTACTTGTATCCAATGCAGTCGGCCAATACAGTAGAATTATGTCAATTTTCAAAAATTCATTAAAAATCATCCTGAGTAGTTGATGTACAACTTTCAACACATCCCCCCTCTGGGACACCTACTGTACCTGTGTGCCAAGTTTCATCCAAATTTACTGTAGAATTCCTCAGAAATTAATGGAAACATTTATTCAATCTAATACAGCCAATACACTACAATTGTGTCAATTTTCAAAAATTCATTAAAAATCATCCTGAGTAGTTGATGTCCAACTTTCAACACATCCCCCCTCTGGGACACCTACTGTACCTGTGTGCCAAGTTTCATCCAGATTTACTGTAGAATTCCTCAGAAATTAAAGGGTACTTGTATTCAATGCAGTCGGCCAATACACTACAATTATGTCAATTTTCAAAAATTCATTAAAAATCATCCTGAGTAGTTGATGTACAACTTTCAACACATCCCTCCTCTGGGACACCTACTGTACCTGTGTGCCAAGTTTCATCCAAATTTACTGTAGAATTCCTCAGAAATTAATGGAAACATTTATTCAATCTAATACAGCCAATACACTACAATTGTGTCAATTTTCAAAAATTCATTAAAAATCATCCTGAGTAGTTGATGTACAACTTTCAACACATCCCCCCTCTGGGACACCTACTGTACCTGTGTGCCAGGTTTCAGCCCGATTTACTGTAGAATTCCTCAGAAATTAAAGGGTACTTGTATTCAATGCAGTCGGCCAATAAACTACAATTATGTCAATTTTCAAAAATTCATGAAAAATCATCCTGAGTAGTTGATGTCCAACTTTCAACACATCCCCCCTCTGGGACACCTACTGTACCTGTGTGCCAGGTTTCAGCCCGATTTACTGTAGAATTCCTCAGAAATTAAAGGGTACTTGTATTCAATGCAGTCGGCCAATAAACTACAATTATGTCAATTTTCAAAAATTCATTAAAAATCATCCTGAGTAGTTGATGTACAACTTTCAACACATCCCCCCTCTAGGACACCTACTGTACCTGTGTGCCAGGTTTCAGCCAGATTTACTGTAGAATTCCTCAGAAATTAAAGGGTACTTGTATCCAATGCAGTCAGCCAATACAATTATGTCAATTTTCAAAAATTCATGAAAAATCATCCTGAGTAGTTGATGTACAACTTTCAACACATCCCTCCTCTAGGACACCTACTGTACCTGTGTGCCAGGTTTCACCAAGATTTACTGTAGAATTCCTCAGAAATTAATGGGTACTTGTATCCAATGCAGTCGGCCAATACAGTAGAATTATGTCAATTTTCAAAAATTCATTAAAAATCATCCTGAGTAGTTGAGGTCCAACTTTCAACACATCCCTCCTCCGGGAAACCTGCTGTACGTCTGGGCCAAGTTTCAGCCAGATTTACTGTAATATTCTTCAGAAATTGCAGGGAACTTATGTTCAGTGCAAGAAAGGCTGAAAGACGACCACCACTGAACAAGACACACAAGCTGAAACGTCAAGACTGGGCCAAGAAATATCTCAAGACTGATTTTTCTAAGGTTTTATGGACTGATGAAATGAGAGTGAGTCTTGATGGGCCAGATGGATGGGCCCGTGGCTGGATTGGTAAAGGGCAGATAGCTCCAGTCTGACTCAGACGCCAGCAAGGTGGAGGTGGAGTACTGGTTTGGGCTGGTATCATTAAAGATGAGCTTGTGGGGCCTTTTCGGGTTGAGGATGGAGTCAAGCTCAACTCCCAGTCCTACTGCCAGTTTCTCGAAGACACCTTCTTCAAGCAGTGGTACAGGAAGAAGTCTGCATCCTTCAAGAAAAACATGATTTTCATGCAGGACAATGCTCCATCACACGCGTCCAAGTACTCCACAGCGTGGCTGGCAAGAAAGGGTATAAAAGAAGAAAAACTAATGACATGGCCTCCTTGTTCACCTGATCTGAACCCCATTGAGAACCTGTGGTCCATCATCAAATGTGAGATTTACAAGGAGGGAAAACAGTACACCTCTCTAAACAGTGTCTGGGAGGCTGTGGTTGCTGCTGCACGCAATGTTGATGGTGAACAGATCAAAACACTGACAGAATCCATGGATGGCAGGCTTTTGAGTGTCCTTGCAAAGAAAGGTGGCTATATTGGTCGCTGATTTGTTGTTGTTTTGTTTTTGAATGTCGGCAAGGATTCCGCACGGCACTCCCCTCCATTCACCTCGCGAATCTCCGCTCTCTTCCAAACAAAGTCGACGAATTACTGCTCTTAAACCGGACTAACAAGGACTTTGCACGCTCTGCTGCCCTCTGCTTCACTGAAACCTGGCTCAGTGAGCGAGTCCCAGACGCTGTCTTAAATCTGCCGGGCTTCCAACTTCACCGGGCGGACCGCGAAACAGAGCTCTCAGGGAAAACAAAGGGTGGTGGAGTCTGCTTCTACATTAATGAAGGTTGGTGTACTGATGTCACAGTGTTACAGAAACACTGCAGCCCACACTTGGAAAGTTTTCTCATCAACTGTAAACCTTTTTATTCACCGCGGGAGTTTTCTTCCTTCATGCTGGTCGGAGTTTACATCCCTCCACAGGCCAACGCGAACAACGCACTGTGCGAGCTGGCTGACCAGATTACTACCCTGGAGAGGAAATTCCCGGATTCCTTTACAATTATTCTTGGGGATTTTAACAGAGCAAACCTAAACTACGAACTCCCTAAATACAGACAGCATATAGACTGCCCCACCAGGGACAACATCATACTGGATCACTGCTACACCACTCTAAAAGATGCCTATCGCTCTGTGCCCCGGGCAGCTTTGGGACATTCTGATCACTGCATGGTCCATCTTATTCCAGTTTATAGGCAAAAACTCAAACGTGCCAAGCCTGTAGTCAAAACTGTGAAGAAGTGGACTAACGCAGCAAAGCAGGAACTGCAGGACTGTTTTGACTCCACTGATTGGACTGTTTTTGAAGCTGCATCTGAGAACCTAGATGAGCTCACGGACACTGTGACATCATACATCAGTTTCTGTGAAGACGCGTGTAAGCGCCAGACGTCTGCTTTATATTTTATTTACGATTGAGTTCATGTTTGTTTTATTATTCATAGATTCATTATGTAAGTGCAATAGTAGCATGAAACCCTGTGTGAGAGGGAAGGGGAGGAGCATGGACAGAGAGGTTAGGAGTCTCACGGTTTTCTGACCGTGTGCACAGCTAGTTCTGGATAACTGCTATTTTTTGGAACTTTCATGTTTTTTAGGAAGGAGTTCATTGTTACATCTTCCGTTTGTAATAAATAAACAGTCTTCAAATCATAATGCAACTGGAAGCATTTCTTTTGGAAACCAGGAACACGCGTCAGCCATAGACTCTTCTTTTTTGAACTTGGTTTATTGGAAATTACCCTACATTTAGTCAGAAAACCTTCTTGCTCCTTTTTTGGGAAAAGGAATACTGAAAAGGATCATGTTTAGCAACGCCGTGCACTGTGGATTGAAGGCAATAGCCTACTTGGAGGAAGAATCACGGTAAGCAGTGAAAACAAGCTTTGCTACTGTGGAAATTTGTCATAATGCATGAGAGTGATGAAGAACCAGTGTGTGGAAAAAGAGAATCAAAAATGACAGAAAAGGCTGTCGAGGAAAAGCTGCACAGGTTGACCCAGTCTAGAAAGGCTAAGCTAGGCCACCTAACTAGCCAAGCTAATCAGCTCGAACGGCTAATGGAAGATGATGCTAACGTGAATGCTGTTAAGCAGAAATTGCGTTTAGACTACCAAGATTCATTTGGAGAACTGCGTAAGATAAATGATAGTTTGAGAGTATTAATGCATGAGGAAGAATTTGAAAAGGACCAAAGTTCTTGGTATGAACCTAATGCTAGTCGTATTCGTGGATTTATGCAACATGTGGAAACATGGGTTAAAGCAGCTGAGGAGCGCACAGAACAAGCTAGACAGTGTGATGCAGACATCCAGCCTTCCGACAGTGTTTCTGTGATGTCCGCTGCATTAAGCAGTAAAAGCAGGAGGCGCAGGTCAGCCGTTGGGAGCCAAGTGTCCACTGCTTCCTCAGTACGCCTCAAAGCTGAAATGGAGAGAGCCACATTGCTCGCACAAGCAACTGCTCTCAAACAAAAACAAGAGCTTGAACGACAGGAAACTGAGTTGAAAGCAAAAAGAGAGCAGCTAGATCTGCAAACTGCTATTGCCGCCTCTGATGCTAAAATAAAGGTATTAGAGAATTTTGAAAATGAGCGCTCGTCACATGTGAGTCCTGCATACCCAACGACTATTGATTCTGGATTCATACCATTACCTGTAAGTCAAACTCCAGTCACCAACACAGAAAATGGATATGGGGAATTCATGCCTTTACAAAATCACCCTATTGGTACGCAGCAGTCTAGAGTGGATTTTGCAGCAGATGAGCAAGCAGTTGAAACACTCTGTACTGTTATGACACGTCAGAATAATATAACGGAGCTGATGGTGAAACAACAAAAAATGATGACATTGCCACCTTTAGACATCCCTACCTTCAGTGGTGATCCTCTAGATTACAATACATTTGTAAGCGCCTTTGAGCACGGAGTAGAGTCTCGCACTGAAAGTCCTAAGGATCGCCTCTACTTCTTAGAGCAGTTCACTAATGGACAGCCGAAAGAGCTAATAAAGAGCTGCCTTCATATGAAGCCAGATGTAGGCTATCACAAGGCTAAACAGCTCCTCAAAGAGCATTTCGGAAATGACTACAAAGTTGCTGTAGCCTACATGAACAAGGTCTCAAACTGGTCACCTATCAAGCCAGAAGATGCAGAAGCTTTAAATGCGTTTTCACTCTTTCTGACAGCTTGCTGTAACACCATGGCTGAAGTGAGTTACATGGAGGAACTTGATAACGTCGCAAGCCTGAAAGCCATTGTAGCAAAACTTCCATACAAGTTACGTGAAAGGTGGAGATCTGTTGTGTGTGGTATGCAAGAGCGAGGCGACAGACGAGTCAAGTTCAATGATTTGGTGGAGTTTATTAATAAACAAGCCAAAATTGCACTTCACCCTGTTTTTGGTGACATAAAGGATAGCACCACTGCTAAACCATTCACCATTAAACAAAACAGTAACAAGGATCAGAAAAGGGTTGTAATGAAGAAGTCATTCACCACCAGTGCCATACCACTGGACATTCAGGAGAAAGACACAAAGCCAATGGAAAACACAAATTATGTGAAACCCACTCCACAGGCATGTCTGTTCTGTAACGGTGGGCACATCATAGACCTGTGTGGTAAGTTTAAGGGCAAGCCACACAACGAAAAGTTGGAATTTTTGAAAGGCAAAGGACTGTGTTTTAGCTGTTTGAAGCAAGGTCACATGAGCAAACTTTGTAAGAGAAAGGTGAGCTGTGAGGTATGTTCTCTTGCTCATCATACATTGTTGCATATCAAGAAAAGGGACACAGACGCTGACACAGAGAAGAAAACTAAGAACAGTGAAAGTCAAACAATCTTAAGTGCCTTTGTCTGTGCAGAGTCTGAGGATTGTGGGCCAGCTGGGGCCGGGGAAGATGACTGCACACTTGCAATAGTTCCTGTACAGGTCAAAGCCAAAAAGGGAAGTGTAGTAGTGCAGACTTACGCCTTCTTGGACCCAGGAAGCTCTGCCACATTCTGTACAGAGACATTAATGGACAAATTGAAGATCACTGGAAGGAAAACTGACATACTACTGAAAACTATGAATGAAGAGAAACCTGTCTGTACTCATGTAGTGTCAGGCTTGGAGGTCAGTAGTTTATCTGGTGACGACTTTATTGATCTGCCAGATGTCTTCACACAAAGGACAATACCTGTAGGAAAGGAAAACATACCCCTACAGAAAGATCTCGAAAAGTGGCCTTACCTTAAAGAAGTAAAACTGCCTCGAATTGAGACTGACATTGGATTGCTTATCGGAGCAAATGTACCTAAAGCAATGGAGCCATGGGAGGTTGTAAGCAGTGTAGGTAATGGACCGTATGCTGTAAGAACCAAGCTAGGTTGGACTGTGAATGGACCTTTGAGAGAAACTGGCTGTCATGCAGACAAGAGAAACCCAGCCAAGGCTAATGCAAACCGCATATCAGTGAGCCGTTTAGAGAAGCTGTGGCTTCAACAGTTCATGGTGGATTTTCCAGAGGGAGGAAAACATGATGAAGTGGAAATGTCAAGAGAGGACCATCAGTTTATGGACATGGCCATGGAATCTGCAAAACTGATGGATGGCCACTATACAATATGTCTACCTCTGAAGAACAGATTGGTCAACATGCCAAATAATCGCTCAGTCGCTGAACAACGAGCACGTAACTTGAGGCTTAAATTTCTCAGGAATGACTGCTTCCGACAAGAGTACACAGACTTCATGGAAGACCTTCTTAAAAAGGGCTATGCAGTACAACTGTCAAATGATGAACTGGCGCACAAAGAAGGAAAAGTGTGGTATATACCCCATCACGCCGTGTACCACCCTGTGAAGCAGAAATTAAGAGTTGTGTTCGACTGTGCAGCATCCTATCAGGGCACATCCCTGAATGATCAACTTCTTCAGGGTCCAGATTTGACCAGCAGTCTCATTGGTGTTGTCATACGATTTAGACAGGAACCTGTTGCAATTATGGCAGACGTTGAAGCAATGTTTCACCAGGTGAAGGTGCCTGACGGTGACTCTGACTTACTTAGGTTCCTCTGGTGGACAGGTGGCGACTGCAATCAAGCTTTGACTGAGCACAAGATGACTGTGCATTTGTTTGGGGCCACATCCTCACCCAGTTGTGCCAATTTCGCTTTGAGGAAGTGTGCTGAAGACCAGAGTAGGCAGTTCAGAGCTGAAGTTGTTCAAACAGTATTGCAGAACTTTTACGTTGATGACTGTCTCAAGTCTGTCGCTACGGAGGAGGCAGCTATATCAATGTGTCAAGATCTAATGAAAATCTGTGCCAACGGAGGCTTCCGTCTCAACAAATGGGTGAGCAACCGAAGGAAGGTGCTTGACTCCATCCCAAAGTCTGAACTGGCAGCAGAAATGAAAAGCCTGGACCTGGATCATGGCAAACTTCCACTTGAGAGGGCCCTTGGTCTCAATTGGTGTGTTGAGTCAGACACATTCAGATTTAAGATCAACATCAAAGATCGCCCATTCACAAGAAGAGGACTTCTTTCTGTCATTGGATCAGTGTATGACCCATTAGGCATTTTGGCGCCAGCAGTCTTGCCAGCAAAGATTATCCTGCAGGAATTGTGCAGATTGAAGATCGGGTGGGATGACGACTTACCTGAGCACATAAAGAGGCGGTGGACTGACTGGTTAACCAGCCTTCCTGCTTTGGAACACTTCTCAGTTGCAAGATGTTTCAAGCCCAAAGATTTTGGAAATGATGTATTTGCACAACTACATCACTTTGCAGATGCAAGTGAGGATGCATATGGCTCAGTCAGCTACCTACTCATGCGTAACACGAGCAATGAGACACAATGTGCATTTATGATGGGCAAGTCCAGAGTGGCGCCTCTCAGGCCTCCTACCATACCCCGTCTGGAATTGACTGCTGCTACAGTAGCCATTAGGATGGATAGTGTCCTGAGAAGAGAGCTACAACTGAACCTTGCAGAATCAGTTTTTTGGACAGACAGTACGGTGGTGCTCCAGTATCTCCGGAATGAGACCACGCGTTTTCGTACGTTTGTGGCAAACAGAGTTGCAGCTATTCTGAAAGGCTCTGATGTGGAACAGTGGAAACACATCAGCACAGACAAGAATCCTGCTGACTGCGCCTCAAGAGGGCAAAGAGTAGATGAATTTATGAAGAACAGAACGTGGGTGTCTGGGCCAGATTTTCTTCGCAGTCCAGTAGAGTTTTGGCCTAACACTGCACTGAATTGTTCGGAAATCACTTCTGGTGATCCTGAGATCAAGAGAGCCACAGTAAACAAAATAGAGGTGGAAGAAAATGTTGCTCCATTCAAGAGACTGATAAATTACTTCTCATCATGGACAAAGTTGAAAAGAGTGGTGGCGTGGTTCCTGAAACTTAAAGCCTTACTTTGGAGTCTCTGTCAAAAACGTAAAGAGCTATGCGTAACCAGTGTGGAGAATAGCCTTGACAATGATCGACAGCTGAGGCAAAGTCAGATTGACAGTTTCAGGACAAGCTTTAAGCCTACACAAATTTCAGTGGAAGACCTGAATCAAGCAGAGCTCGATATAATCAGATTTTGCCAAAAGGAGAAATTCTCGGAAGAGGTTTCAGCTCTTCACAAGGGACAAAGTGTGAAGCGCAACAGCCATTTATACAAACTGAACCCTGTACTACAGGAAGATCTGTTGAGAGTTGGTGGAAGATTGAGCTGGGCAGCTATGCCGGAAATCGCTAAGCAGCCTATTATCCTGTCTAGAGACTTTCACATTTCTGACTTAGTCCTCCAACAGATACATGAAGAAACTGGGCATGGAGGGCGCAATCACATGCTCTCTGAATTGCGACAGAAGTTTTGGATCCCAAGTGCCAACACAGCCATTAGAAAGATCATCGCAAAGTGTGTGACATGTCGTCGCTTGCATGGGAGAGTTGGGAAACAACTGATGGCTGATCTTCCACAAGAGCGAGTGTTGCCAGATGATCCACCCTTCACCCGGGTTGGTGTAGACTACTTCGGCCCATTCGAAGTAAGACGTGGAAGAACCATCTTAAAAAGATATGGTGTTATATTCACTTGTTTAGCGGTTCGTGCAGTACACATAGAGCTGGCCTCATCATTAGACACAGATTCATGCATAAATGCAATCCGGCGCTTCATAGCACGGAGAGGACAAGTGAGGGCGATTCGCTCAGATAATGGGACAAATTTTGTTGCTGCCAATCGTGAGCTGAAGGAAGCAATCGCTGACTGGAACACTTCACCGTTTCAGCATCTATTTCAACAGCATGGAATTAAGTGGACATTTAACCCTCCCACTGCTTCACATCATGGCGGAGCATGGGAGAGGTTGATAAGATCAATACGAAAAGTGCTGAATTCTACTGTGAGAGAACAAGTTCTGGAAGAAGAATGCCTTCATACAGTCTTATGTGAGGCAGAGTCGATCATCAACAGCCGACCAATCACCAGGGCATCAAGCGACCCAAATGATTTGGAGGCTCTGACACCTAATCATCTTTTGTTGTTGAAAACAAAATCTTCATTGCCTCCAGGATTGTTTGACCAGAATGACCTTTACTCACGACGTAGATGGAAACAGGTGCAATATATGTCCAATCTATTTTGGAAGAGATGGACTAAAGAATACCTACCTCAACTTCAGGAACGTCAGCGGTGGGCCACAGCATCAAGAAACTTTGCAGAAGGAGATGTTGTTCTTCTTGTGGACGACTGTGCACCACGAAATTCATGGATTATGGGAAAGATCATCAAAACAGTTCCAGACAAGAAGGGTCTCGTTCGCCGAGTACGGATAAAGACAAAGACTAATGTTTTGGACAGACCCATCACCAAGATTTGTCTGCTTGTGGAATCTGAATGGGCTAGTGGTAAAGACTAAGCCCCTACGATGAGCCATGTGCTAGCAACCTCTGGCTCTTTCCTTCTTTCTCTCTTTCCTTCTTTTCTTTCTTATTCTTTTTCACCTGTTCTTTTGGAAATGGACAGAAACCAGCCTTAATATACTTTGCAAAGCTGATTGGCAAAGTATTGGACAATTCATTTGTCTATAAATAATATTTTGTCATGTTGTAAGCGCCAGACGTCTGCTTTATATTTTATTTACGATTGAGTTCATGTTTGTTTTATTATTCATAGATTCATTATGTAAGTGCAATAGTAGCATGAAACCCTGTGTGAGAGGGAAGGGGAGGAGCATGGACAGAGAGGTTAGGAGTCTCACGGTTTTCTGACCGTGTGCACAGCTAGTTCTGGATAACTGCTATTTTTTGGAACTTTCATGTTTTTTAGGAAGGAGTTCATTGTTACATCTTCCGTTTGTAATAAATAAACAGTCTTCAAATCATAATGCAACTGGAAGCATTTCTTTTGGAAACCAGGAACACGCGTCAGCCATAGACTCTTCTTTTTTGAACTTGGTTTATTGGAAATTACCCTACAACGCGTGTGTGCCAACAAAGACCTTTTGCACATACAACAACAATAAACCATGGTTCACTCCTAAACTCCAACATCTTCGCAAGGCCAAGGAGGACGCCTACAGAAGTGGTGACAGGGTCCTGTACAAGCAAGCCAGGAACACACTGACCAAGGAGATCAAAGCAGCTAAAAGGATCTACTCCCAGAAGCTGGAAGAACGGCTCTCAGCCAACGACCCTGCGTCAATGTGGAGGGGCCTGCAGGAAATCACCAGCTACAGACGCCCCCCACCCACTATTGAAGCAAACAAAGACCTGGCCAACGAGTTAAACACTTTCTATTGCAGGCTTGAGACGGACAGACTCCCACGCCCCACCCTCCCCTCCCCAGGGACATTGCTTCAGACATTGACCCCCAACACACCTTCCACCTCTCCCCCCTTCACCCTGCCCCTCCCCAATCAAGACTCAACGACCACCCCCACCCTCCCCAATCCAGACTCAACGACCACCACCACCCTCTCCAACCCAGACTCAACGACCTCCACCACACCTCTCACCCCCCTTTCCTCCTCCCTGAAACTAAGAATACACACTCAGGATGTGAGCCGACTATTCCAGAAACAGAAGCCCAGGAAAGCCCCCGGACCAGATGGCGTCTCACCCTCCTGCCTCAAAACCTGTGCTGAACAGCTGGCTCCCATCTTTACTCGCATCTTCAACAGATCCCTGGAGCTGTGTGAAGTTCCCTCCTGCTTCAAACGCTCCACCATCATCCCTGTTCCCAAGAAACCCACCATCACAGGACTGAATGACTACAGACCTGTCGCCTTGACGTCTGTGGTCATGAAATCCTTCGAACGACTAGTGTTAGCCCATCTGAAAGACATTACAGGCCACCAGCTGGACCCTCTGCAGTTTGCCTACCGGGCAAACAGGTCAGTGGATGATGCAGTGAACATGGGGCTGCATTACATCCTGCAACACCTTGACCGCCCGGGAACTTATGCCAGGGTCCTGTTTGTGGACTTTAGTTCGGCTTTTAACACCATTGTGCCTGAACTTCTTTCCTCCAAACTCTCCCAGCTCAGCGTGTCACCAGCTACCTGTCAGTGGATCACCAGCTTCCTGACAGACAGAAAGCAACAAGTGAGGCTGGGGGAGATCACCTCTGAAACCCGGTCCCTCAGTATTGGTGCCCTCAAGGATGTGTCCTCTCACCACTACTGTTCTCCCTCTACACTAACGACTGCACCTCCAATAACTCTGCTGTCAAACTCCTAAAGTTTGCAGATGACACCACTGTCATTGGCCTCATTCAAGATGGTGATGAGTCTGCATACCGGCAGGAAGTTGAGCGGCTGGTACTCTGGTGCAGTCAGCACAATCTGGAGCTGAACACTCTTAAGACTGTAGAGATGACAGTGGACTTCAGGAGACATCCCTCAACTCTGCTCCCCCTCACCATATCAGACAGCCCTGTGTCGACTGTGAAGATCTTCAAGTTCCTGGGTACAACCATCTCCCAGGACCTGAAGTGGGAGACCAACATCAACTCCATCCTCAAAAAGACCCAGCAGAGGATGTACTTCCTGAGACAACTGGGGAAGTACAGTCTTCCACAGGAGCTGCTGATCCAGTTCTACACTGCGGTCATTGAGTCTGTCCTGTGCTCCTCCATCACAGTCTGGTATGGAGCAGCCACTAAACAGGACAGGAGCAGACTGCAGCAGACTGTACGGGCAGCAGAAAGGATCATCGGCACCCCCCTGCCCTCCATCCAGGATCTGTACCTCTCAAGAACCAGGAAACGGGCAGGGAAAATCATCGCAGACCCCTCACACCCTGCACACAGACTTTTTGATCTGCTGCCCTCTGGCAGACGGTACAGAAGCCTGCAGACCAGGACCACCCGACACAGGAACAGTTTCTTTCTCCTCGCCATCTCCCTTCTTAACAGTTGACCTGTCACACTGCTCCCACTGCCAGACTGCAACTGCACCTTATGTACATTTTGTAGTATTCATTCCACCTCATTCATTTCTGTATTTTATGTATATAAGGTTAGATTCGTTATTTATAGTTGGTTTACATAGCTTTGTGTATGTATGTGTAATGTGTATATATAGACACTTGTGTGTGTGTGTGTGAGATTTACATTGCTGTGCTTGAGAGCCACCATCTACCGGAACCAAATTCCCTGTATGTGTCTGCACATATACAGTACTTGGCCAATAAACACGATTCTGATTCTGATTCTGATTCTGATTCTGAGATGTATATTTGTGAATGTGGAGATGTTATATTGGTTTCACTGGTAAAAATAAATAATTGAAATGGGTATATATTTGTTTTTTGTGAAGTTGCCTAATAATTATGCACAGTAATAGTCACCTGCACACACAGATATCCCCCTAAAATAACTAAAACAAAAAAAATAAAAATAAAAACTACTTCCAAAAACATTCAGCTTTGATATTAATGAGTCTTTTGGGTTCATTGAGAACATGGTTGTTGTTCAATAATAAAATTATTCCTCAAAAATACAACTTGCCTAATAATTCTGCACTCCCTGTAGGTCTGTTGACAGAGCTCTGTACAGGTCTGCTCGAGCTGACCTGAAAAGGGGTCCCACCTGTCCAGCAACAACACATGGCATGGAATAATAGACATCATAAACCACAGAGGCAGAACTGTGAAAACAGAAAACCTGAGTGTGCAGCTAGCAGAGGACATAAACAGCTTCTTTGCCCGCTTTGAAACACCACAACAGCAGCATTCATCTGCCTCAGCCCTGCTCCCATCCTCATCCTCACCTGGTTCCTGCACCGCTCCATTCACTGTAACGGAGCACGATGTCAGATGAGTGTTCCTAGCAGTGAACCCCAGGAAGGCGTCCAGACGGAATACGTGGTAAAGTGCTAAGACCATGTGCCCACCAGCTCACCCTCATCTCCACCAGAATCTTCAACCTCTCACTGGATGAAGCAGCCATCCCATCCTGTCTAAAATCAGCCACAATCATCCCAGTGCCAAAGAAGTCTCCCATCACCAGCCTGAACTATTATTGCCCTGTGGCCCTCACACCGGTAATCATGAAATGCTTTGAGAGACTAGTCCTTCAGCACCACCAAGGATTACCTCCCCCCAGAATTCGACCCCCACCAGTTTGCATACCGTGCAAACAGATTCACAGAAGATGCCATCACCCTCCACTCGGTGCTGAGTCACCTAGAACAGTGGCAGAGCTACGCCAGAATGCTCTTTGTGGACTACAGCTCACCCTTCCACCACTCGCCCATTGAGAGCCTACTAACTTACTGCATCACAGTATGGTACAGCAGCTGCACTAAGGCGGATAGAGCCACCCTCCCAGCATGTTTGCAATGAGTAGGAGATGCTCTGTATCTCACTGTACAACTGTATAGTGACAAAGGTATTGGGTTCTTTTCTAAAAATTGCTATAAACAGAGGAACCCAAACTGATGAAAAGTGGCGAATATTTTTTTTCAAATGACTATTTTTAGTGGATTTTTGATATAGAAGCAGAATGACAGAATGTTAAAAGAAGTTACTTTTAGTCATTCTAAGCTGGGCATTGCGTTCTCTGGCTGTTCAAAGCCATGGAACTTTAGACTTTCCAAGCAAATAATGATGGCCATACTGATGTTCTTTTCAGTACATTTTACTTTATGTTCATTTTCATTTTTATGATGTTTCTATTTTTACATAATTCCTCCCACATAGCAAAATTGGTATGGCCTGGATCTGTCCCACACAATGTGCTTACACATGGCCTGCGTACCGCAAAGAATGACGGCCCTATGGTGGCCCAGATCTGGTTTACCAGAGGTGGCCCACACATGAGCCAGCACAAGGCCAGTTGCAGACACACTGCTGGCCCTGTGCTGGCCCAGAACAGTTTCAGCTCTGGCCCCAGATGTCAGCCTAATGTGTACCTTAGCCATGTAAGCCATGTAATAACAACATGTGCTGGAACATAATAGTGCAAAAGTGACATGACGAAACTCTGTTCAGACAGTGAATGGACTGATTCTCATACAGCACTTTTTTACTCACCCATATTACTCAAAGTGCTCTATACAACATGTCACATTCACCCAATCAGGCCAAATGTGGCATGCCATCACATAAACAGTGCCATCTTACCATGCCAGAAGTCAGCCAGCAGTGCCGGCTTGACACCAGATCCAGGCAAGACCCGTCTGCTATGTGGGATGACTTGTTCTTTTGGCATTTTAGTTGTGGATTATGTTTGGACTGTGTCTCTTGCCCTTTCAGTATTGTTTCCTTGTGCTTCTAAGTGTCCCTTTGTTTCTTTTTAGGTTATGTAGTATGGGTTAGAGATATTTTGTATGTTGTTTTTGTTTAATAAATCCGCCTTTTGGATTATTCCCTGATGTGCCTGAGTTCTGTTATTTAGTGTCACTTTGAAAGGACACACATCCAGCATTGACATATAATTGTTCTTTCAATTTTTGATAAAGATTACAGTGAATTGAGATGTAACTTGGCCCAGAGGTACGGTAGGACGCCCAGAGTAAGAAAGTGTTGAAAGTTGGACCTCAACTATTATGGATGATTTTTAATGAATTTTTGAAATTTCCATAATTGTAGTGTATTGACTGTATTGAATTGAATAAATGTTTCCATTAATTTCTGAGGAATTCTACAGTAAATCTGGATGAAACTTGGCACACAGGTACAGTAGGTGTCCCAGAGGGGGGATGTGTTGAAAGTTGTACATCAACTACTCAGGATGATTTTTAATGAATTTTTGAAAATTGACATAATTCTATTGTATTGACTGTATTGAATTGAATATAAATTTCCTTTAATTTCTGAGGAATTCTACAGTAAATCTGGATGAAAATTGGCACACAGGTACAGTAGGTGTCCCAGAGGAGGGATGTGTTGAAAGTTGGACCTCAACTATTCAGGATGACTTTTAATGAATTTTTGAAATAAACATAATTGTAGTGCATTGACTGTATTGCACTGAATATGAGTTTACTGTGATTTCTGAGTAATATTACAGTAAATCTGGGTAAAAACTGGCCCAGAGGTAAAGTAGGTGTCCGAGAAGAGGATTGTGTTGAAAGCTTGGCATCAACTTTTAAGAATGATTTTTAATGAATTTTTGAATATGCAACCAGACTGTCACGATGGCTGTATTGGGCTGTTCCATTGTAATTTGTGTGCGCGCGTGCGTGTGACTGTTCACGCGCGTGCATGTGTGCGCGAGTCTAGGCTTTCAATCAGGATATAAAGCGAAAAGGCGCTACCGTAAAGACTGGTGTAAAAATTTATGCGGCGGATAGGAGGCGGCTGGCTTGACCGCGGCTCACAAATGACGGCTCACTTTACCAGTCTGCCCAGGGGCGGAGCGTGGGGGTGGCTTACTGGGCTTAAGCCCGGGTTGTTTTGTCAGAAGCCCGGGGTCTTTTGGAGTGTAATTTTTTCATAGTTAGATGTCTGGCTGACAACTGTATAAAACAAAAAGTACACACAATATTCGAAGCACATAGTGCACACTGTGGGAATTTACGACTGTGCGTGAATCCCCCCCTGATATTGGTATGATCCGAGCTCAGGCACTAAGTGACTGAGCGAGGGGGCGGGGCAGCTGCTGCCTGTGTGCGCTGTTGGAGAAACGGAGCCAGCCATACTAAGGAGAGCTTAAGTTTGACCAGTTACCAATGAAAATCATTCATACCGTACAAATAATGTAAATATGACGGTGCATCACGAAAGATTGATATCAAACTGATCACTTGACCAATATTACGTTACTCGCTCTTCAAGTGAATCAACAAATGGCGAAATGAAAAGCCGAACAAATGCTATTTTTTTAGAGTCTTAGCTTACGTGTGTTTATTTCATATTTTCAGTTCTTACCCTCCCCGACTAAATCGGTTTCAGTTATGTACTGAAATATAAGAATGGACATTAGAGGCTTCTTTCAAAGAAAAAACTCAGGTAAATGTTATTTTATATATTATGCTTTGTATGTTGTTCAGTATATTTCTATGCAAAACAAGAGGGATTTCAGTACACAGCAGGATATTCACATTTGTAACCAGATATTTACATACACTTTAGGGAGAAAACATAAAACATTTTTACTGTACAACATCAATTTAGAGTAAACTTTTGTTTTAGATAAATATTGAAATATATTTTGAATTAGTTAAATGTCAGAATAAAGAGAGACAGAGCTGTCTATTTTTTATCACTTTGATCAAATTTAGGAGTACATATACATTAAGTTTATTGTTAATTAGTAAGAAACTCCAGACGATTCCATTCTGAGCTGAAGAAGCTTCTGATAGGTTAGTAGAGTCCATGTGAGTAAACTGGTGGCACAGCTGTGGATGCATATAAGGCAAAACACAGAGCCTGTTTTTTTGAAATGGGAAAATCAAGAGATGTCAACCAAAACACCAGGAAAAGAACTGTGGAGCTCCATAAGTGTGGCTCAATTTGAATACAATTTGGTGCCATTTGCAATTAAGAAATACAGATAGTTTCTCTCTTTACTCTTAAAGTTAACAAATATGTTTTTTATATTTATCAATCTAAAAAAATAAACATTTAGTCCGATTTGATGTTACAATTAAAAAGTGTTTGTGTTTTGATCTGAACAGTACATAAATATGTGGTTTCAACTGTATATTTGATGATTGTCAGCACAAAGAGAGAGAGAGAGGAACAGAGAGGGAGATGGAGAATGAGGACAGAACAGAGATGAACAAGAGCAGGTGAGACACACATGTTAGTCAAATGGTTGTTTACCAAAAGTATCACCGTATCATAGGTCCTCATGTATCTTGTACCTAGTGTTTCTTTTTAGGTTTGCTATTTTTCAAATTCTATATTTATTAAGTTATGCAGGCTTGTTCGCACAACAAGGATAAATAATTATATAAACTTTTCTCAATCTAAATATTGTACTTTGGTGGAATTAAAAAATAAGTGTAGTGCAGGTCTATGATGATTTTTAGTGCTACTATCATCTAGTTCTGATTCTGGTTCTGTCTTGGTTAAGTCCTCAGTAGTCCTGATTTTGAACTGTTGTAGTCCTGTTTTAATTCCGGATCAGTTCTGGGTCTGGTTGAATTGGGGTTTAGTCCCTGTGTCTTGATACAGCCCCGACTTTGTTCTGCCTTGCTGCTTAATTAAAAAACTAGTTTAAGATGTCCTGCACATGTGATATATATTTTTCCCTATATGAAGTCATTCTTTTTTGAACAAAACTCAAAACAGAGCCTATTAATCTTTCAGTCATTTCTAACCCCCCCCCCAAAATAAATAAATAAATAAATAAATAAAAATACCACATGCATACTACCCTTTAGGGCTAAGCCCCGGGTGTTTCAAATGTCTGGCTCCGCCTCTGAGTCTGCCTGTGTATCTTCCTCCGTCTCCCTGTGCATTCTCCCCGCGCTGTCCTCCCTGCAAGGTACCCTCACTGACGTTCAGGTTTTGTTGTTTAAGTTTTAGTTTCCCCAGTTTAGAGTGTTTTCAGTTCTGTTTCTCGCCACCCCTTCCTTTGTTTGGTACATCACTGTCGCAATAAAGCTCGCTCACTTCAGAAGCCACCATTGTTAATTCTCTGCGAGCAGTGAAGAACCAAAACTAGGACTTGCAAGTTTTGCCGTGCCCCAGTGGCCAGAGCGAAGTTGTGCTGCAGATCCCAGCATGAAAGCTGAGGGACCAGTCAGCCGGCAGAAAGGCCAGTTGATGCCTCGACAGGCTGGCGTTGCTTATGCATAAGAGAAAAGCAACAATACAGCATGCTTCACTGCTCCAAGACATCCGCGGTCCTTTCACACGGTAAGTATGTCTGTTATAGCCGTCGCTTCATAAATGGCTGTCAGCGCTAATTATTCAAACCCTGTCTAAAAGGCGACTCATTTGTTGTCCAAAAACATTTCCTCTAAATTTGCAAAGTTACTGATTTAAAAATATATATTTTCGATTTTTAGCTGGATGTCACACATATGCAACACACGATAGACTCTTGAGTATATTTAAATAGCAAAATTCACAATGGTATAACCATGTTAAACAAAAGATGCCCAAGTGTGCACCAATGCAGTTTAAATGCAAGCCTTTAAACTGTATGCTGATAAGTGCATGAAGTATACCTTTACCTCTATAGCTGAAAAGACTGTATTCATAATTTGTGGATCTGCTGATTTGTTTTTATGATTAATGAAAGACCAAGACAGACTTTTAATTCATTTGAAAGCCTGATGCTTAACATTGTCCACCCCAGTTGTAAAACTCAGAAACCAGTCTTACTTGTTATCATCTATCGTCCACCTGGGCCTTACACAGAGTTTCTGTCTGATTTCTCAGACTTTATATCTAATTTAGTTCTGAGCTCAGATAAAATAATTATTGTGGGTGATTTTAACATTCATGTAGATGCTAAAAATGACAGCCTCAACATGGCATTTAATCTGTTATTAGACTCAATTGGTTTCTCTCAAACTGTAAAAGAACCCACCCACCACTTTAATCACACTCTAGATCTTGTTTTAACATATGGCATAGAAACTGAACATTTAACAGTGTTTCCTGAAAACCCTCTCCTGTCTGATCATTTCCTGATAACATTTACATTTACAATAATTGATTACACAGCAGTGGAGAGTAGACTTTATCAAAGTAGATGTCTTTCTGAAAGCGCTGTAACTAAGTTTAAGAATATAATCCACCCACTGTTATCATCTTCAATGCCCTGTACCAACATAGAGCAGAGCAGCTATCTGAACGCTACCCCAACAGAGGTCGATTATCTTGTTAATAATTTCACCTCCTCACTACGTACGACTCTGGATACTGTAGCTCCTGTGAAAACTAAGGTCTCTAATCAGAAGTACCTGACTCTGTGGTATAATTCTCAAACACGTACCCTAAAGCAGATGACTCGTAATCTGGAGAGGAAATGGCATGTCACAAATTTAGAGGATCATCATTTAGCCTGGAGAAATAGTTTGCTGCTTTATAAGAAAGCCCTCTGCAAAGCCAGAACATCTTACTATTCATCACTGATTGAAGAAAATAAGAACAACCCCAGGTTTCTCTTCAGCACTGTAGCCAGGCTGACAAAAAGTCAGAGCTCTTTTGAGCCAACCATCCCTTTAACGTTAACTAGTAATGACTTCATGAACTTCTTCACAAATAAAATTTTTATCATTAGAGGAAAAATTACCAATAATCATCCCACAGATGTAATATTATCTACAGCTACTCTTAGTACCATTGATGTTAAGTTAGACTCTTTTTCTCTAATTGATCTTTCTGTGTTAACTTCAATAATTACTTCCTCCAAACCATCAACGTGTCTTTTAGACCCCATTCCTACAAAACTGCTCAAAGAAGTCCTGCCATTAATTAATTCTTCAATCTTAAATATGATCAACCTATCTCTAATAATTGGCTATGTACCACAGGCCTTCAAGCTGGCTGTAGTTAAACCTTTACTCAAAAAGCCATCTCTAGACCCAGCAGTCTTAGCTAATTATAGGCCAATCTCCAACCTTCCTTTCATATCAAAAATCCTTGAAAGAGTAGTTGTCAAACAGCTAACTGATCATCTGCAGAGGAATGGCTTATTTGAAGAGTTTCAGTCAGGTTTCAGAGCTCATCACAGCACAGAAACAGCTTTAGTGAAGGTTACAAATGATCTTCTTATGGCCTCTGACAGTGGACTCATCTCTGTGCTTGTCCTGCTAGACCTCAGTGCAGCGTTCGATACTGTCGACCATAATATCCTATTAGAATGATTAGAGCATGCTGTAGGTATTACAGGTACTGTGCTGCAGTGGTTTGTATCATATCTATCTAATAGACTCCAATTTGTTCATGTAAATGGAGAGTCCTCTTCACACACTGAGGTTAATTATGGAGTTCCACAGGGTTCAGTGCTAGGACCAATTCTGTTTACATTATACGTGCTTCCCTTAGGCAGCATCATTAGAAGACATAGCATACATTTACACTGCTATGCTGATGACACCCAGCTCTATCTGTCGATGAAGCCAGATAACACACACCAATTAGTTAAACTGCAGGAATGTCTTAAAGACATAAAGACCTGGATGGCCGCTAACTTTCTGCTTCTTAATTCAGATAAAACTGAGGTTATTGTACTCGGCCCTGAAAATCTTAGAAATATGGTATCTAACCAGATTCTTACTCTGGATGGCATTACCTTGGCCTCCAGTAAAGCTGTGAGGAACCTTGGAGTCATTTTTGACCAGGACATGTCCTTCAACGCACATATTAAACAAATATGTAAGACTGCTTTCTTCCATTTGCGCAACATCTCTAAAATTAGAAATATCCTGTCTCAGAGTGACGCTGAAAAACTAGTTCATGCATTTATTACTTCCAGGCTGGACGGCTGTAATTCATTATTATCAGGAAGTACAAAAAACTCACTGAAAAGCCTTCAGCTAATCCAAAATGCTGCAGCAAGAGTCCTGACAGGGACTAGAAAGAGAGAGCATATTTCTCCTGTTTTGGCTTCCCTTCATTGGCTTCCTGTTAAATCCAGAATTGAATTCAAAATCCTGCTCCTCACATACAAGGTCTTAAATAATCAGGCCCCATCTTATCTTAATGACCTTGTAGTACCATATCACCCAATTAGAGCACTTCGCTCTCGCTCTGCAGTCCTACTTGTTGTTCCTAGAGTATTTAAAAGTAGAATGGGAGGGAGAGCCTTCAGTTTTCAGGCCCCTCTTCTGTGGAACCAGCTTCCAGTTTGGATTCAGGAGACAGACACTATCTCTACTTTTAAGATTAGGCTTCAAACTTTCCTTTTTGCTAAAGCATATAGTTAGGGCTGGACCAGGTGACCCTGAATCCTCCCTTAGTTATGCTGCAATAGACGTAGGCTGCCGGGGATTCCCATGATGCGTTGAGTTTTTCCTTTCCAGTCACCTTTCTCACTCACTATGTGTTAAAGACCTCTCTGCATTGAATCATATCTGTTATTAATCTCTGTCTCTCTTCCACGGCGTGTCTTTTATCCTGTCTTCCTTCTCTCACCCCAACCGGTCGCAGCAGATGGCCCCGCCCCTCCCTGAGCCTGGTTCTGCCGGAGGTTTCTTCCTGTTAAAAGGGAGTTTTTCCTTCCCACTGTCGCCAAAGTGCTTGCTCATAGGGGGTCATATGATTGTTGGTTTTTTCTCTGTATCTGTTATTATAGGATCCACTGTACAATATAAAGCACCTTGAGGCGACTTTTGTTGTGATTTGGCGCTATATAAATAAAATTGAATTGAATTGAATTATTATACCTAGAACAAGAGAGTCTGATAGGTGTCTATGTTAAGAATCCTTAACAGCGGTTCGTGTGTTGAAACAACACTGTTCTCCCAGAAATTTGTCAGTTTCTTTTTCATTTTGAGTATAATTTTAAAATCTTAGTTCAAACTGCTTGAAAATGTATTTGCACAAGAAGTTTATTCTATCTCCTATAGTCTACTAGCAGAAAACTGTCTCTTAATGAATCAAACCTTTCTTTGTGAAGATGCATAAAGAGCCTTTATTTTACCTAGAATAAGCGATTCTGACAGGTGTCTACCCTAGGAATCCTTAACAGAGATTAATGTGTTAAAATGACAGTGTTCTCACTTTTAAAATCAAATCGAATCGATATTGAAATATTGATTCTTCTGATCCAGATATTTATGTTCTAAAACAGATTTTTATATTAAAATATTAATATTGCAGTCATTTGGGCTAAATTTTTGGTTGTAGTTAACAGGAACACAGTGGAAAATAAATATATTATTTGGATCGTCTAAATGATTGGTAGGAACTACTTCTTCCTCTGTCATTGTGATATGTGAAATATGCATGTGTAAATGCATCAAGGCTTATGTGCGTTCAATCCCTCAGTTGACAATAATGGCTGATCATAAGCATACGCATAAGCGGAGCTTTTTCAGCTCCATAAACAGCCAAGACTTGGTTTGTGACACGTGGCAAGACCACAAACCTTGTCATATACTATCAAAAGCAAATTATAACACCGAATATGATGAGATTATGATGAGGCGAACTGAAGAGAAGGAGAGGGACAGGTGCTGTAAAGGGCAAGTCTGACATTGCACTATCCAGGTACAGAGGAAGAAAATGTGGAGCTGTTGGCGACGTGTAGCACTGTTGATAAATTTTGGAAAATGATTAATGTCTAGGCTTAGGTTTTTGTGTCGAGTTTTAGTAATGTTAATTCACTTCATCCTTAAAACTACTGAATTCCCATTTGTTCAAATGTACACTGATTAACATGGTTATGAAATAAGTAATGAAATAAATACATGCTATAATACAAAGATGTATGAGTTTAGATTGGAGTGTGTCCCAGAGATCACCTCACATCAATCCAATTGGCTCAGATTTAGTCAGGTAAGGTTTAAAGTGGATTATATAGGCTAGGTGTCGTTAAAAAATACAACGTACATGGGGTAAAACAAGGTTTAGGTAAGGATAGTAAGATGATAACATGTATTTATAAAATGTTTCCCAGCTTTATTATTATTTTCAGTCAGTCACATGTGTTGTGAGTGATTGTTAATTAAATATTTTTAAATATAACCATTGACTTTTCAGATTTTTTATTTCTTGTATGATAATTTTTCATAATTAAAAAATAAGAAAAGGTAGTATGATGTCTTTTATTCAAGGTATAATTTGAAATACACTTTTTTATTTTGATTTTCAAAGCACATTAAGTTACTTGGTATCAGATTAGAAGGAAATGAGACATCACTCTTAGTTCAAACTACTTGAAAACCTATTTGCCCACAATGTTTCTTCTATCTCCTTTTCAATACAATTCAATTTGATTATATTTATGCAGCACCACATCACAACAACGGCTGCCTCAAGGTGCTTTATAATGTAAGGTAAAGACCCTACAATAACACAAAGAAACAGAGAAAATCTTAACGATCTAATGACCCTCTATGAGCAAATACTTTGGCGACCTCCTGCAGAACCCGGCTGAAGGAGGGGTGGCTGTCTGATGTGGCTGCTTGGGGAGAGGAGAAAAACAGGACAAAAGACATGCTGTGGAAGAGAGACAGAAATTCATAATAACTAATAATGGCACACATAGTGAGGTGAAAAAGAGGACTGAAGAAAAAACACTTAATGCATCCCCAGCATGGGGAATCCGCCAGTACACGTATTCCAGAGTAACTGAGTGAGGATTCAGGGTCACCTGATCCAGCCCTAACTATATGGTTAATCAAAAAGGAAAGTTTTAAGCCTAATCTTAAAAGTATAGAGGGTGTTCTATATCCTAACTGGAAAGCTGGTTCAACAGAAGAGGGCCCTTAAAGCTGAAGGCTCTGCCTCCCATTCTACTTTCTCCCATTCAATTTCTACTTTTATATACTCAAGGAACTACTAGTAAGCCTGCAGTCAGAGAGGGAAGTGCTCTAATGGGGTGATATTGCACTATAAGGCTATTATGACAAGATAAGGCCTGATTATTCACCAGCTTCTATGTGAGGAGCAGGATTTTAAGTTCATTTCTGTATTTTTTCCTGCTCTGTCTTTTTAGCCTGTCAGTAGTCTTGCTCCAGAATTTGGATCAACTAAAGGCTTTTCAATACATTTTAAGGACATAATAACACATTCCAGAATTCCAGCCCAGAAGTAATAAATGCATGAACTATTTTTTCAGCTTCATTTCAAATTTGAGAGATATTGCACAAATGGAAGAAAGCAGTCCTAGATATGTTGCATTGAAGCACATATCCTTTTTTAAAAAACCCATTTACTGAATTTTTTTTCAAAGTAAGCACATCACTACACCACACATCAGTAAGACCATTTCTCAGAGCTCATACCTTCTACCGTATGATATTTTATTTCTCAATGGATCTGTTGTTACAATAGGGACTGTAAACTTATTACCCAAGCAGAGAACCTCACAAACTTTAATTTTCTGATGTTGTGAGAGGATTTTATTATGTCAGGAAAAGTAATTCAATTCAATTCCATTTTATTCCATATAGTACCAAATCACAGCAAGTTGCCTCAAGGTGCTTGTGTAAGGTTCCAAAACTTTTTCTATGGAAATATGAAAAAGAGTTGTCCTCCCAAATTTACCTAAAACCTATAGGATGTAGTCTGCAAATGTTCCTCTAATAGTCAGGTAACAACTTAATGTTACTTGAGTGCGTGTCTTGCAACGACAGCACAAGTAATAAAGCAACTGTATTATTTGCTTTACTATTATTTGCAATGTTGTGATTATAGATATGACTAGTATATGTATTTTGCTCCTGTTTCTCAGTCTAGAAACTGAGAAATTTGTAAATCACCTATATATGAATGTGCTGATGTTCACATTTTCTTGGTTTGTAGGGCTCCGTACTTTGTGGAAATGAGCTAATTGAAAAGTTTTAATCTGACATAAGAATGTGAAGCAAGAGTTGATGCCCATCAAAAAGTTTAGACAGCAGGGTATGAACACAATGTCAGCTGTATTTGGTCTACTAAGAGTTATTCTCTGGACAGGAATAATGTAGAATAATTTAGAAGCTACCACCATTAGCGTCTAATGAGCCAAAACAGATGCATATTTGAAGAAACAGGTGAAGTTGGTAGTCCAGGTCTGGGTCTAATAATGATTAGTCCGGAGGTTTCAGTCTGTGTGGTTTATCCTCTAGCTTCATTCTGTTTTGTGGTTCTCTGATATTAGTTCGTTGCTGGGGCAAAGATCCAACACACAAGTCTTCTTTTTCTTTCTCTTCCGTATCCAGGAAGTACATCCTATCCTTTAAGGACTGAGGTGAAGTGGGGCATTCGGCTGCAGGTTCTGGAAAAAGAAAGGATACCTCATCAAAGTTTGTCATAGCTAGTATTCTTTTTTTCACAAATACAATCAGCAAGATGAACAGAAATTACTGACAAAAAAGTAAGAAAAAGTACATGCACAATCAGTAATGAAAACATGAACCCCATTAACATCAAATAAAGAATAATGAAATGACTGTGTTGGAAAAATGGAAAAATGGAGCCGCTGGAGACACCCTAGGGCAGGGGTGTCAAACTCAATTGCACAGGGGGCCAAAACTCAAGGCACACTTTAGGTCGCGGGCCAAACAAGATAAACATTTATTGAACATACTAAAAAAATGTTTTTTACATATAAATATGAATAAAAACAGACAGGAATATTATTCCAGAAAAAAATAAACTTTAAATATTTTGCTCTTCATAAAAATATATCCTGTCAAAATTATGCAAGTTAGAAATATGAACATGCTGCCAAAAAACCCCAGAAAAAATGAATGAAAATTGTGCTTTTAAGTAAACGCTAAAATAACAACAAATCAAAACAATCAAAACAATGAGATTTTGTTGCTATTATGCCATATAAACTTTAAACTTTAAATAAATAAAGTTGATGATGATATATTAAAAAAACAAAATAAACTTAAAATATTTTGCTCTTCATAAAAATGTCTCCTGTCAAAATGATACAAATTCAAACTATAAAATATGAACATGATGCAAAAAACAAATTGTAAATATAAATAAAATTTCTGCTTTTCAGCAAAAGTTAAAAAACCCCCCCCAACAAATCATAACATTCAATTTTCTTTGCTCTTATGCCATTTTGTCAGAGCTAGATCAGAAGCTAGCATCTTTTAAGATGACAAGCTCGTTCAAGTTTGGTGTGAGGTCTTGTGTTGTAGAGATTCTCAGGATGGACTGCAGGTGTTCATCAGTGAGACGACTCCTGTGTGCTGTTTTGTTAACCTTCAACACTGAAAACAGCTTCTCACAGAGATATGTGCTACCAAACATACATAAGGTTTGAGCCGCATGTAGACGGAGCTGGGGCATTGCTTCAGGAATGGAACAGTAAACTGTGCGGGCCCTTCAGTGTCGTACTTTGTCTTGAGTGTGTCCCATTACACTGCAGCTCCATCAGCTCCATCTGAATCTGCACAGGTGCAGTTTCCATGTCAACTGTAAATGGGTTGCGAAGCAGTTCGAAAATCTCTTTTTGTGCTTCTCTCACCCCAACCGGTCGCAGCAGATGGCCCCGCCCCTCCCTGAGCCTGGTTCTGCCGGAGGTTTCTTCCTGTTAAAAGGGAGTTTTTCCTTCCCACTGTCGCCAAAGTGCTTGCTCATAGGGGTCATATGATTGTTGGGTTTTTCTCTGTATCTATGAAGCGCCTTGAGGCGACTTTTGTTGTGATTTGGCGATCGTGGCCCAAGAGTTGGGTGTTCGTCTTGTAATTGGAAGGTTGCCGGTTCGAGCCCCGGCTCAAACAGTCTCGGTCGTTGTGTCCTTGGGCAAGACACTTCACCTACCGCCTACTGGTGATGGCCAGAGGGGCCGATGGCACGTTATGGCAGCCTCGCCTCTGTCAGTCTGCCCCAGAGCAGCTGTGGCTACAACTGTAGCTTGCCTTCACCAGTGTGTGAATGTGAGAGTGAATGAATAGTGGTATTGTAAAGCGCTTTGAGGGGTCCCGAAAAGCGCTATATAAATGCAATCCATTATTATTATTATTATATATAAATAAAATTGAATTGAATTGAATTGAATTGAATTGAACCAAACCAAAGTGCCGTGCGAACTCAGTGCGCAGTGCACTCAATTTATCAGCAATGTCCGCATTTGGGAACACTGTTGCACTGACTTGGTTCAACATTACTTGGCTACAGGGAAAGTGAGGCAAGTTGCACTGGTGCATTTGTGACTCCCATAAGAGCAGCTTCACTTGAAATGTCTATACTGCATCATACATGCCATGTCCATGAACTGACAGATTTCCTTGCTGAGCTAAAAAACTCTATTGAGAACTTTCCCCAACTCAGCCAACGGACCTCTGTATGATGAGAAATGTCGGCAAACTCTGAATCTATTTCCTCCATAAAAGACTGAAATTGCTCGGATAAAATTTACAGTTTGTGTTATGGTGCTCATTACATGCTCCATTTTTAGGACTTTACCACACAGCGTTTCCTGTTGTATGACACAGTGATATGCTGTTAACTCACCAGTACAGTTCTCCACCTGCATCTTTACTTGCATCCTGCCGACTAGTCCACTTTTTTGTAAGTCCAACAAGTTTGTCCCAGGGCAGTTTCATGTCAGTTACACTTTGACATATGTTTTCAAAAATGTATTTTCCTGTCATTGTCCAGTGCATTGATTTAATGTCCTCTGTAACGCGCAAATTTGAGTCCACTCCACGGATGAAGATGGTCAGCTGTGTAATGTTCATCATGTCTGTACTTTGTTTCACAGCAAGAGAGTATGCAATAAAGTCTTTGCTTCTTTCATACAACTGTGTTCTTAAATCAGTGGCCGTCTCACAAACCCAATTAACAATCGTATTTCTGCTCAGGCTCACATTTGCCAAAATCTGCGTTTTGTCTGGACACAACATGTCACACACCTTCATCATGCAGCTCTTCAGAAACTTTCCCTTGGTAAATGATGGGGTTGATTTGGCTATCTCATCTATCACAGTAAAACTTGCTTTCACAACAACTTCACTTTGTGATTTTGCTCTGGTGAAAAACGTCTGCTGAGATGTCAGATTATTCTTTAGTTCTTCTACTTTCTGTATTTTCTGTTCTGCATTTAGGTTTTCTGGCTTATCCCGATGTTTTGTCTCAGAGCACCATCTTAAATTTAATTCCACATTAGCACACAAATAAGACACGTGGCATTAGGTACTGGCGGTAGGTACTGGCAGGCCAAGCGGAACACGGCTTGGGGAGTGATGAAAACAAAACGCGAATTTGGGAGGAGCAGGCCAAGGAAAAAGACTTTCAGGCTGCCTCAAAGAGATTTTGGCAAACTGTTAGATGACTTAGGAGTGGAAAAGTTCCAACTAAGGATATTGTTATGTAATGTAAGGAATACTGTGAGGACTTCTTCCCACAGACATGTCTTCCATAGAGGAATCCGATTATCTGGGGACTAGGGGTAAGGCTCGTTTATCACTGGGGATCAGGTCACTGAGGCAGTTAAACAACACCTTGGTCTAGAGCCCCTGGGTTTGCCTCTACAATGTTCATGGAGATGGTGAGTCCCATCTTCAGAAGGATGACTGTAGGGCATGCTCCAACCATCGGAGGACCACACTTCTATGCCAGGGTGCTTGAAAGGAGAGTCTCTGTTAGTTGAACCTCAGATACAAGAGGAATAATGTGATTTTCATCCAAGTCACCGAACATCGGACCATGTCTTTACCTTCTCTAGAAAATTTGAAATATGTGGTAAGTTATTATCTTAGTTCTATAGATTCTATACGTTCCAAATTATTATGCAAATTGTGTTTAAGTGTCATAAAGATTAAATAAGTTGTTTTTCAATTAAACCCATGGATGGAATTGTGCTCTTTGGATGATTGAAATCAATATTAGACACCTGTGATCATTAGTTTGCCAGGTGAGCCCAATTAAAGGAAAAACTACTAAAGAAGGATGTTCCACATTATTAAGCAGACCACCATTTTCAAGCAATATAGGAAGGAAAAATGATCTCTCTGTTGCTGAAAAGCGTGAAATAGTTGAATGCCTTGGACATGTAATGAAAACGTCAGCTATTTCACGAAAACTTAAGCGTGATCACTATAATGTAAGAGATTTGTGGCTGAGTCACAGCACGCATGGGTTCGTGCAGATAAAGGCACAACGAGGAAGGTTTCTGCCAGACAAATACATCAGGTTAAGAGAGCAGCTGCTAAAAGGCCATTACAAAGCAGCAAATAGATATTTTGAAGCTGCTGGTGCCTCTGGAGCCCTGCGAACATCAAAGTGTAGGATCCTCCAGAGACTTGCAATTGTGCATAAACCTTATATTTGGCCACCCTAACCAATGCTCACAAGCAGAAACGGCTGCAGTGGGCCCAGAACTACAAGAAGACTAATTTTCAAACAGTCCTGAGTGCCGTGCAACCCTGGATGTGCCAGATGGATGCAGTGGTGGATGGTTGGTGGACAGCTATCATGCCTCAACAGGGCTGCAACATCAGCAAGGAGGTGGTGGAGTCATGTTTAGAGCCGGAATCATGGGGAGAGAGCTTGGTGTGAAAAAGACCTCTGCAAAGTATGTGGAGTTTCTGACTGACCACTCTCTAGAAGAACTGTGCCTTCTGCAACAAAACCGTCTTCATGCAAGACAATGCACCATCTTATGCTACAAGGAACCTCTGCATCTTTGGCTGCTATCGGCATAAAAGAAGAGAAACTTATGGTGTGGCCCCCATTCTTCCCTGACCTCAATCCTATTGAGAATACGAGGGTGGGAGGCAGTTCACATCCAAACAGCAGCTCTGGGGGGCTGCAAAGACATTCAAGTAGAAACTTTCCAAAAACTTACAAGTTACATGGATGCAAGAATTGTAAAACTGATATCAAACAAGGTGTCCTATGTTAATATTTAACTTGACCTGTTAAGATGTTTTTGATTGAAATAGCTTTTGATTTCAGTAAAATTGATCTACTAATGCTGCAAATTCAACAAATGACCATTTTCAATTCTTTACAACTATAAAATGTTTTGAAACTCTGTGTGCTAAAAAAAATCGACTGACTGTACTGCTGTCTTTATTGGCCTAGATTCTTAAAAAGAGAGATTTCTAATCTCACAAGTCTTATTTTTTCTTCCATGTCAGTTATTAATGGCCCGTTGGTATGTGTAATTTACAGCAAGGCTGAAGAATCCATGCCGGCAAGGGTGAGACTTTATTTTCATGGGCACACTATGCGGCCAATCACATCCAAAGACAGACTGGTATCATATCATTATGTGAAAGAAGGAAGGGGAGCAGACGCTCCAAGACTGCAAGTGTAGTGATACAGGCTGAGTACACAGAGAGAAATGGGAGCAGGGCCATTTTACAGTTCAGTATTGAAATACAATATCCCAAAAAGCTGATTCATCTGGACGTAGCGTTTTCAGTGGGAGAAACGTTTCGTCACTCATCCAAGTGACTTCTTTGGTCTCAGCTGACTGCAGGTTTCCCCAACCTTATAAACAGTACATTTGCATAATGACTGAAACTAGAACCACTAGGAGTGGAGCCAAACCCGAATACGGTATTCAGAAAGGTACAAATAACGTGTTTTTTTTAAGAATACTTATTTTGAACAAATACTTAAAAAAATATTCATATTCGGGAACAAGAAAAACTTTATATCAAAAAGCTGAGTTTCCTTATGAGACCGCTGTGCATGACTAGATGAGTGATGTGTAAAAGAGGTGACTGACATGGGCTGCTCCACACAGCAACAGAGAAGGCTCGGCTGAGCGAAAAAAGGCTGAACTGCATCACTATTATTGTTGAATAGATTTTTTTATACTTTAACTGAGTTCCGGAGGCGGTTTATAACTTTCGCGAAGATCGGAAGATTATTCTATTACGCTGCATTATTGAAATAGGCTGTTGACAGAGTAACGTTAACGTTCGGTTTAAAAGGTTAAAACAATGCTTGTGTAGTTGTGTTGAATTTTATGCACTTGTGGGAGTTATATGGTACGTTTAAGTTAGTTTTGCAGACAGCAAGATGTGGGCTATAGAGTAATTAACTTTAGCATAGCTTCCTGTCACTCATTAACTTAGCTGAAACTCCCCACATGGATTTGGGCAATCAAACAGAAAAGAGTGTTGCTGTGTGGAAGCATTTTACAGCCAGTACTGCAGATTAAACCAAAGTGATATGTAATGTGTGCAAAAGTCAAATCAGCAGAGGCAGATATATCAAACATCTGGCAACATCTGCATAATCACATGCACTTAAAGCATCCTCTCCTGGTACTGTCTGCCAACTCCCCCCACAAGCATCAATCCCCCCACCAGCACCAATTCATCATCACAACCATGTCCTGCCCCTGCAAGTCAGTTTCGCTGTCTGTTCAGTGTCCTCCAACAAGGAGGTGGTGGGGTTCATAATCTTCACAATGGTATTTTATCAGTTGGTGGTTTAATCATGGATGAGGCAATTGCTGTTATTTTCTTTTCGATGATGTTCCTTGTTACATATTCATTGCTGGATTTATGGAAAAACATCAACTAATATTGCATATCCATAATTATTATAATGGATATAATTAAAGAACACTTACACTATAACGTTAATTCGAAGTTAAACGCAAAAAAACTTGATTATTATGCCTATTTAGAATTTTACTCGAATGCACATACAAATACTTTTCCACCCTCAACAAATACAAATACGCCTGCTTTGCACATCTCTAAGAACCACTGAATAAACAATCGGCTGGGAGGTTAGTTCCTTGATCATTAGTATGCAGATTGTCATGACCGTTGATGAACAACCACTGATCAACACTCACTCATCAAATGCCACTGATCAGTGGCCATGAGTACCATTCACAGAGAGTTGGGGAATAGCTGAAATCACAGCATTGTAAGATGGTGAAAGATGTACCCTTAGGTCCCCTCCTTGATTCAGAGATGGTCTTTCCCTTTTCACGTAAATGGCCTCCTTGACTCTGCGCTCAAACCAGCGTTCCTTCCTGTCCAGGATGTGTACATCCCCATCGCTGAAAGAGTGTCCACTGGCCTGCAGGTGTAAATAGACTGCAGAGCCCTGGCTTGACGAGGTATCTCTGTGTTGTGACATCTGCTTCGCCGGAGGTTGTTTGGTTTCCCTGATGTACAAGCCAGTTCTCAATAAAAGGCACTATAGTTTGCAAAAGGTACCTGAAGGAATCTTAGACCAAAACAAAATGTTCAGGTCTAATGAAACAAGAATTGAACAATTTAGCCTGAACGCAAGCATCAGATCTCTAGGAAAGTCAAAGTCAAAAAAACTTTATTTATCCCCAAGGGGCAATTAAGAGAGGAGAAACCCACTCATCACCTGGCCAATACCATCCCTACAATGAAGCATGATGGTGGCAGCATCATTTTGGGGATTTTTTTTTTTTTTTTTTTTGGTTGCAGGAGCTGGGAGACCAGTCAAGGTTGAGTGAAAGATTAATACAGTGTAGTGGGGTTTGGTTTGAGGCTCAGCTGCAGGGGAGGGGTACAGCAGCATGTTCAGAGGACAGCTTCATTGCAGGTTGTGCAGCAGTGTTGGTGGTGGGGGCAGCTGGGACATTTTCCCCAGGAATACACGCTTACAGAGGTCAGGCAGGTGTTCTGTGTTGCTGAGGGGTCAACACCCTCCCTCAGTCCAGGAGAGACGTGCAACGTTCTGGTAAGATGCTAGGTGGTATGGACTATGGTGGATATAGTGAATATAGCCGCCAGGTTATGATGGATTTGGGTTGCATGCAGACCCTGGTTCACCAAACCCTGGTTTGGCCCAGGACATTATTGGAGGCGGAGTGGGTGAAGGTTAGGTTTATGTATGGAGAGATTCATGAAACAAATATTAGGGCAAAAGCTAGTTGGGAAGTCAGCACATAGCCCGTGCCTGACGCTTCCTATAATTCGGGGAAGAGATTCTCCGGGGTTCAATAACTTGTTGTGGGAGGGCATGGGGATGCTTTAGCAACCTTTAGTGGAGTGTTTGTGCTGCTCACAGCATCAATGTGGTGTTGTGCGACACTGACTCTGAGGAGGAGCAGACAGCGGGGCCTTTTTGCTCCACAGAAGATTTTCCACTGGAGCAGTCTTGACAATACCCTAGACTCACCCTTCCACCAAGTGATAAAAATTTATGGTCACTTGGTGCGCCCTGAAGCAGCACGCACCTACTAGCACTTTAATATTGATTAAAGATAGGCTGTATCAAGTGAGTTGTGACACTCGCACAGAAGAACATACAATGTTGTTGGTGCCTAAAAGTCGCCAGGAAATTAACCTCTTTTTTTTTTCTATTTTTTTCAGTACAACCCCACGGCAAGGCACATTGGATATGTTAAACACACATAGATATCACTTATTATTTGCTCTGGTAGACTTCTGGTATCTGCCTTTTTTTAATGAGGGACCACAATATTCATAGCTCTATGCAATGAGGATGTAACACTACTTCTAAAATAGTCTGAAGAAGCAAGATTTATGTAATTGCTCTGCATTGTGTTGACACTTGGCACTGAAAAAGACAATAGTGCCAGAATGACTTCTTTAAACTTGCTTACTTTACATAGATGCACTCTAATGACCTTTATTTCCCACTGCTGTGTAGTCAATTACTGTAAATTTACATTTTATTATTAAATAATCAGCCAACAGAGGATTTACAGGGAATATTGTTATAGTAAACCACTAACCAACCAATAATAGAAAACCTGCTGTACCTCCTGAGCCACAGCCATGCAAAAAACAAAACAAAAAAAACATGTAACTACTGGTCCGATCAGCGAGAGAACCAGAAAAATAATAGATTCCAACACTGTTTTAGCAATAGCCAGTCTATTGACATTTATTTCGACTGATAAATGAAAATTGAATGAATGACAAAGATAAGAATGTTGTCACCTGATTGGATCTGTAAAAATATAATCTTATTTTGCTGTGATATTTTTTCAATTTGTCACCAGTTGGTTCCAGCATTTCTCCATGCAACATAAACTATATTTACCGCTTACGTGGCCTTTGCTACTTTTGTGCGCTTCATCCTTTTCCGCCTCATGAGGGTCACCTGAGGCCTCTTCAAGCCTGCGATCAGTAGCAGCAACCTGGGCCGCGACTTGGTGAGCCAGCTTCTCAGTAGCGTCCCCTTGGGAAACCTGTAGAAATAGCAATATATTACAGCATGGAGAGCCACACAGCACTTTTTCATGCTTTCTAATTTTTTCTTCTTTTTAATACATAAAAGATTAACAAAAAAAAGATAGTATAATGTTTTTCCAAATCTCTTTAGCAGCATTTATTTAGTATACCTTAATTCATAGATGGATAGATAGTAAAGCATGTAAAATTTATTCATATTTGGGCCTGATCCTTGGGGTGGACCAATTATTTGGCACGGCGTGTTATGGGGTTTAAAAGCCACAGAGATCTACAGTCCTTCTGATTAATTGCTCCTTCCATAATTCCTCTTCTACACCACTGCAATCGGGAAATATAAAATATTTAGGTATTAATGTTTCTCCCAAGCTTGAAGATCTAACTAAATTAAACCATATCCCACTTTTAAAGAAGGTAGAAGATGATCTGGCTAGATGGAAATGTCTACCCATATCACTCATGGGAAGGGTTGCCGCTATAAAAATGATGGTCTTACCAAAAATAAATTATTTATTCTCAATGATCCCAACTAAACCGCCACAAGATTGGTTCAGATCTCTAGATTCATGTATGTCCAAATTCCTTTGGAAAAATAAACCCCCACGTATAAGCTTAAAAACACTACAAAAGACCAAGGATAAAGGAGGACTAGAACTGCCTAACTTTCAGCACTACTTCTTAGCCAACAGGCTTCAGTTTATCTCAGGATGGCTAAAACATACCCTCTTAGATGAACCTTGGCTAGATGTAGAACAAGCACTTTGCAATAATCTAGAGCTTATCAGCTCAAACATCCAACGACATGAATGCTTCAAAAGCGTCAACATCAGCTCTTCTCTGACAGCATGGTGGGAGTTTCTAAAATTGATGGAGTCTTCATTAATCCCATGCAAACGTACACCTATCTGGAACAACCCTGACATATTATAAAACAATAATATGATAAACCTTTCAGATTGGAGTGGTAAAGGAATCAAATATTTAGAACATATACTAGAAGGAACAGAATTTATTCCATTTGACAGACTGGTTACACAATATGGGATCAACAAGAAAAGATTTTTAGAATATCAACAAATTAAATACATAGTAAAAAAGAAATTTAAACCGGGTCAAGTTGAACTACAAACACCACCAAGTGTGGTTCAATTTCTTACTCTTAAAACCCCCAAATTACTATCCAAAATATACAGAATGCTTTCTAAAACAGATGAATCAATATCACTTCCTATTGCAAAATGGGAAGCGGATTTATCAGTTAACTTAGACCAAAACTTCTGGTCTCAGATTTGCTTAAAAACCTTTCATCTAATCAGAAATCCCAGTCTTCAATTAATTCAATACAAAATATTACATAGAGTGCACTATACAGGTCATCGGATGTTCAAGATGGGCTTTACGTCTACCAACAACTGCTCACACTGCCAAACCAATTCAACGGACAATTACATCCACGCTCTTTGGTTCTGTCCACCAGTTCAGAGGTTTTGGCGCGAGATATGTGAAGACTTATCAAAGTGTCTGAAATGTAACATTCCAACTTCCCCTTTAGTGTGTTTGTTGGGCAGCTTAGATAATGTCACTACAGAAAAGAATATAGCCCATATGGTTTTCACTGCCCTATGCATAGCCAAGAAAACTGTCCTCATGAACTGGAAAAATAAAAATAACCTTAATTCTAACCAATATAGAAATTATCTATTAGATTACATTAGTCTTGATACAGCCTCTGCCACCACATCAGATCAATTGCTCTGGGCTCCTTTGATCAGCTCCATCACCTAGCGGGGGTGGGGGGTCATAGTTTGATCCCGCCTATGCTGTTGTGATTGGTGTGGGGGTAGGGACAGGCTTAGGGCGTCGGGGGGTTCCCCAGGAGCATCTTCCTTGGAGGGCTCAACCCGGGGTAGCGGTCATGGCCTATTAAGGGCTCTGTTGGCTCTTAGGTGACGGTTTCCTCGTGGATGCGTGCAGAGGGGCTAGGGGAGGGTCTGTGCTGACGGACGTGGGTTACTGACCTGGTAGCCTGCCCTGGGGGGGGGGGGTCCGGGACGGACGTGGGGTTGTAGGGGTGCTCCGTCTCCGGGCTGGGGCCCTGGCTGGGCCTCGGGGGCTTGGGTCCTGGTTGGTGTGTTGCCGGGGTTGTGGGCGGGTGGGTGTATGGGGGCCCAGCCCTGGCGCAGAGTGCCGCCGGTGCATCGAGCCACCTGGGGGGCTCTTCGACTGGTGGGGGAGGTTGTTACATCTTGCAGGGGCTTTCCTCTCTTCAGGAACTCACTCTGCAGGAGGGGGAGATACAGGAGAGGTGGAGGAAGATCTCAGGCTGGGCGTCTGTTGTCTTATGTAGTCTGGAAGATGAGTGGAGGAAGGGGTGGGTGCAGTTTTCTCTGTGGTGGGGTCAGGCGGCGCTGCTGTACTGGGCCCCGGTCCGGATGGGCCTGGGCCCCCTTTCCCTGGTGGGTTGCAGAGTATGGGGTGCCTACTGGGGTCAGCGGGGGAGCTGGCCCCAGGGAGGGGTCACTTGCCCCTCCCTTCCTTCCCTCCCCATCTCCAGCTGCCTCCCTCTTCCCGCTCCACCACAATCACCCACACATGCAGGGCCTTTCCGGTAAAGATATGTCACCAGGGTGCAGGGGAGGTATCCCCCCCCCCCCCCCCCCCCCCGTCCCCTTCTGGCTGCCTTTGCCTCAATTTTGTCTCACAACTTAGACATTCACATTACTCACTATAGGATCTTGGGGGTGGGCACGCTACACGGACTCCAAATTACCATCAGGGTGTACACCTCACCCCTGGCGTCGTTGCCCACCTCTCAATTTTAAATACACGTAGACATTGAGAGCTATCAGGAGGGGCTATGCGCTTAGCTGCTGCTCTCTGGCAGGTAGCTCCATGCCCTCCTGGGTTTTAAATGCACCTTAGAACACACATGCATCAACAATACATATGAGCGGGTGGAGGGAGGTTTGGAGTCTTCACACACCCCCGTTCTCTGCGGCCTGCTGGAGCGGGGGGGCTAGGAGGAGGAGTTGGCTGTCCGACTGGGGTCTGGAATGTGGGGCCTCCCTGCTGCTGCTGCAGAGTCGGGGCAGTCTGCTTCTCTTCACCCCAGGGAAAAGGTTAACACTACCTGGGTCTGGGTGCAGTTTCCCCCTCCAGGGGCAAGGGTACCTAGACCCGGGGCTTAGAGTACGCTTGGGGAATGTGATTGTGTGTACAGCGTCTCTTCATGTCTGTCTCCACGTTGGGTGAGTGTTGAGTAATTGCATATGAGAGCATGAGGGTGGGAATGGATGTTTGCATCTGTGTGTGCCTGTTTGTCTGTGTCTATATGTCAGGTCGGGTATCAGACGCCACCTCTTTGGGGACACCTCAGGCCCTCCAAGGTATGGAGGCCTATCTCCCCCACCACTCCCCCTGCCAGTGGCAGACGCCCTCAGACATCGGTGCGTTGGTGGGTCTTTGTGTCCGGGGATGGGCGTCCAGGTGCACACCGGCTCACTCCTTGGTGGCTGCTTATCGGGGCCTAGAGCCTGGGGCTCGCTCGGGCCACTTCGGGGGTGGGGTGCCCTCGGCCTCTCGGCCTGGGGCTCGGTCACTCAGGCGCAGCTGGCTGCCGGCGGAGCTCACGGGCACGTCACTGCAACCCCCCCTGGCTTCTGCTCCGCGGCTGCTGAGTGACCCCTCATCTGGGACTCTCCTCAGCTCTTTCTGGGATGGTGGCGCGGCTGCCCCTCTGTTGGTCTTCCTTGGTCTCTTGTGTTCTGGGGGCCTCTGGATGTCTGGAGTCTTGATCTCCTCCATACCTGCTTCATGCCCTGGTGGACGGGGCTGAGGCTCCCCACACCCTCTAACAGATCATTACATGAAGCAACCTTTTAAATACATGCAAGTGTACACACGGGTGCTCACACACACAAATGACACCCTTTTTGGCTCCTACCTCAAAGCACACTGTGCGCTGTCGATCTTACGTGCTGCACAATAATGTTTAATATTTAGTATTTACCGTTATATTCCCATATATCACAGGTGTCGAACTCCAGGCCTCGAGGGCCGGTGTCCTGCAGGTCTTAGATCTGTCCTTGATCCAACACAGCTGATTTAAAGGCTAAATGACCTCCTCAACATGTCTTGAAGTTCTCCAGAGGCCTGGTAATTAACTAATCATTTGATTCAGGTGTGTTGACCCAGGGTGAGACTTAAAATCTGCAGGCCCTCGAGGCCTGGAGTTCGACACCCCTGCCATATATCATTGTGATGTTGTTTATTCTATTGCTCTCGTTTTCTTCTGCTTGTTTTCTTTTTTCATTCTCAACAGGTGAAATTAAAAAAGTATCTACTGTTATCTACTGTTATTGTGATGGTGTTGTTTTTATTATGTTGCTCTTTGTTGTTTGTTTTCTCTTCTGGTTTTTTATCTCCATACAGGTGATCCAGGTGTTTTGTTTGTTTTTTTTCTTCCCCCCTTTCTCACCATCTCTTCTCCCCTCTATTTTTCTTTCTCTCCCTCTCTTTCATTCTTTCTCCTTGTCCTATCCCCCAATCATGTCTGTCCCGTC
Source organism: Rhamphochromis longiceps (assembly GCF_057381845.1). Classification (NCBI taxonomy): domain Eukaryota; kingdom Metazoa; phylum Chordata; class Actinopteri; order Cichliformes; family Cichlidae; genus Rhamphochromis; species Rhamphochromis longiceps. The sequence continues at coordinate 7,615,240 of NC_140562.1, forward strand.
TTTAAAAAACGAAAATAAAATAAATACATAATTATAATAAAGGTCAATCAAATGGACCAATATGGCAAGGCCATGATGATCCACTTGGTAAGTAAATCCACTTGGCATCTTTCTTGGCCTTCAGACAACAATTCTGATGGCTAAAGATCCAAACGGGACAGGCAAAAAAAAAAAAAAAAAAAGTCACCGTGTTTATAAAAAATGCATCTCAGCTGCTCCGATACTCCTGACACATATGGGATCACTACAGGTTTTCGCTTAGGCAGCGGTTGTCCTTCTCTCCTGGATCAGCTGGAGCTTTCTTTGGTGCTTTCCCAGCTTTGACAAATGTCCAGCTGGGATAACCACATTTACTCAGGGCCTTCTTGATGTGATGTTCTTCTGCTTCCCTGTCTGCTGTGTCTGTTGGGATGTGTTCGCTCTGTGTTGTAGCATCCTGATGACACCCAGTTTATGCTCCAGTGGATGATGAGAGTCAAACCTTAAATACTTATCCGTATGTGTAGGTTTACGGTACACATCAGCTTTTAGATGTCCCCCATTACAGATGGAAATCTCAGAGTCTAAGAAGACTAACCTGCCATTTTTCATATCCTCACTGGTGAATTTGATGTGTCAATCCATGGAGTTAATGTGATCCGTGAAATGTGGTACATCCTGAGATTTGATTTTACCCTGGTGTCACCCTGAATCAATGGCTTGGTGGTGTTCCAGGGTAGGATAGCAAAGCCCTCTTTTCCACTTCTTCCATGTACAAATTGCCCACGATGGGTGAAACTGGGGAACCCATGGCACACCCATGTTTCTGCCTGTAGTACTGACCCTTGTATGTGAAGTAGGTGGAATTAAGACACAGTTCATAAGGAAACACATTTGGTCGGTGCTGAGAGTGGTCCTGTTGCTGAGGTTGGGGTCATCCTGTAATTTTTTATGGACTACCTCAGTGACTGGAACACAAGTGAAGAGAGATGTAACATTGTCCGAGACCATAGTTTCATCTGCCACCATAATGACACCTCTCACCTTCTCAACAAAATCCAACGTGTTCTGTTGCTATGTTCAGATGGTCAATTTTGGGGAGTTCAAAACCAGTTTTTTTAAGTAATGCTCAAGCGACATTGAACTGTCAAATATGACATCCAGTTTCCTGAGATTCAAAAGAACCCAAGAGCCCAAGAAGCTTGGTATCACCAAATGTCATCAGCATCACTCAGCTATCCTGTTTTCCCTGCTGCTTGGGACAATCTGCTGGCGAAAGCTCTCTGAGGCTACACTACTTTCAGCTGCACCGTCTAGTGGACCCTGGCTAGCTACAGGTTTTTCAAGGGTGTGGAGCCGGGTCTCCAATTCTTGTGTCTGTGAAGGTCCTCAGTCATCCAGGTCATAGTAGCCATAGGAGCTTGGAAAGAAAAGCATCTGGACTTCTTTAAATCCTCCATACATGGTAAGGGGCTTTCTTATGATGTCAGTGGCATCTTCTTTGCCCATCTTATTATCCCAGCAGGGGATCTGATGCCTGTCAGGGCATAGGTATTGTCCAGATCTTGTTCTTCCCATGACTCAGGACTTGGCTTCCTCGCTACACATATATGGTTGGTGCAGCCTCTTCGTGATTTCCTTTTGCCTACAATGATGCCGTTTGGTAGAATGATCCATTAGACTACACAGTCTACAGCAATGACATTTCACTGTCATGAAATATACATGCTACATTTAAGATGGCGGCGCGCACAGACGCAGCGGCCCGGAGCTCCTACACTTTTGCACTTTTGGTGGTACTGTGTATTATTTCACACAGTCTGGGGTTACTTCAATACAACAGAGATGATCTACTACAACTAAGCCGTGGAGATCTTCAACTAACATCCGAGTATCTCATCCCCCCGGAGATCGTTAAGCAACCCCCGGGGCTACCCGCAACAGCAAGCCGCAGGAGGAGACGTTGCGAGCGGAGGCAGAAGAGAGGCAAGCGGGGAGGCCTGTGGGCACGGCTAAAGACTAGTCCATTTAAACCACCACTCCCGATCATATTCCTCTCCAACGCCCGTTCAATCCGTTACAAACTGGATGAAATACGACTGCAGATCGCCACTCGACGGACTTTTAATAACTGTTCGTGCATGATTTTCACTGAAACCTGGCTGGACAGCGCCATTCCCGATGCGGCTATCGATCTAGCAGGCCGCACCGCCTATCGAGCCGACAGGTCTGCGGACTCGGGTAAGAAGACTGGCGGGGGGCTGTGCATCTATATTAACAACCTTTGGTGCACGAACGTCACGGTAACGGAAAAACTGTGCAGTACAGAGGTAGAACTGTTGGTGTTAAAGTGCCGTCCATTCTATCTCCCTCGGGAATTTTCTGCCGTTTACATCTGCGCTGTTTACATTCCACCAGATGCTAATGCTAAGCTAGCGTTAGCACAATTGAGCAGCAGCATCAATAACAGCCTGGTAGCACACCCGGACAGTGTCTTTATTGCGGCTGGGGATTTTAACCACGCGGACCTGAAATCTGTACTTCACAATTTCCACCGTAATGTGAAGTGTGCTACCAGAGGAGATAGAACGTTGGACCAGGTGTACACCAACATGGCGAATGCGTACAGAGCCCAGGCTTATCCCCACCTGGGTCTGTCAGACCATCTCTCCCTTCTGCTACACCCAATATACACACAAAAGATCAAGAGCACTGGGATTACAACCAAAACCGTGAGAACATGGCCGCAGGACGCTATTCCGATGCTTCAGGACTGTTTCCACTGCACAGACTGGGATGTATTCAAGGTGCAGGACACTGACAATCGTGTCGCATTGGACAGTTACACCTCCACTGTCTTGGACTACATCTGTTTCTGTGTGGACAATGTAACAACTTGGAAACGATTCCGTGTGTTCCCTAATAATCCACCCTGGATGACACACGGAGTTCAACAACTTATTCGAACGAGGAACAACGCTTTCAAATCCGGGGACCAGGAGGCATACAGTGCTGCCAGGGCCAACCTGAGAAGAGGCATCAAGACTGCCAAGCAGCAGCACAGGAGGCGTATCGAGGCCAGGTTTGAGAACAACACAAACCCAAGGCAGGTCTGGGAGGGCATCAGGGCTATCACGGACTACAAAAGAAGAACACCATCACCCTCAGCCGACAGTTCTACTCTGGCTGAGGATCTAAATCTCTTTTATGCCCGTTTTGACAGGGAGAACACCGACCCTGTCCTGTCCCCTCTCCCCTCAACCGACCCTGCTCCGGTCCTGAGCACTCATGAGCTGAGGCGTGTGTTCCGGAGCATTAACACCAGGAAGGCGGCCGGGCCGGATGGAGTGCTGGGCCGGGTGCTAAAAGACTGTGCTGCGGACCTGGCGGACGTCTTCACCTCTATATATAACACCTCGTTGTCCTGTTCACTGGTACCATCCTGTTTCAAAGCAGCAACCATCGTTCCCATCCCAAAACAGTCAAATGTCACATGTCTGAACGATTTCAGACCTGTGGCACTCACCCCCATTCCCGCCAAATGCCTGGAGAGACTGGTCATTAAACACATCAGAGCTGCTTTTCCACCATCCCTGGACTCGCACCAGTTTGCATACAGGGAGAACCGGTCAACCGAGGATGCGATCGCCACAGTGCTGCACACATTACTGAAGCACTTGGAACACAGGAACACCTATGCACGGCTCCTCTTTGTAGACTACAGCTCGGCTTTTAATACCATCCGGCCATACAAACTCCATCCCAAACTCCACCAACTGGGACTTAACTCCTCTCTGTGCAACTGGATTGTGGACTTCCTCACTAACCGTAGACAGAGTGTCAGAGTGGGTAAGAACACCTCTTCCACCCTTGTGGTCAACACCGGTGCCCCTCAGGGGTGTGTTCTGAGCCCTCTGCTATACACTCTCTTCACCCATGACTGTATTTCCTCCTGCGCGTCCAATCTCATTGTTAAGTTTGCAGATGACACTACAGTGCTCGGACTTATATCCAACAATGATGAGACAAACTATAGGACAGAGGTGCAACAACTAGAGTCATGGTGCCACGACAATAACTTGGTCTTAAACACCAAAAAGACCAAGGAGATCATTGTAGATTTCCGGAAGAGGGGCCATAACAACCATCTGCCTCTCTTCATTGGCAGTGAGGCGGTGGAGAGGGTGAGCAGTTTTAAATTCTTGGGGGTAACTGTGACCGAGGACCTGTCCTGGGGCAACCATATCACCTCAGTTGTACGGAAGGCCCAACAGCGCCTCTACTACCTGAGGAGACTGCGGAGCGCACACATTCCCAGATCTCTGATGTTGAACTTCTACAACTGTGCCATCAGCAGCGTTCTGGCGTATGGATTTCTAGTGTGGTTCCCCAGCTGCACCAAGGCCGATCAGCAAGCACTCCAGCGGGTGGTGAAAGAAGCTGGCAGAATTATTGGAACAAGTCTGCCAGAGATCAGTAATATCTTCCCCACTCGCTGTCTGAGGAGGGTGCACAGTATCCTGCGGGACCAACATCACCCTGCGCGCCACCTTTTCCATCTGCTGCCCTCAGGGAGAAGGTACAGGTCTATACAGGCCAGAACATCCAGACTGGCCAACAGCCTGTATCCACAGGCTGTGAGGCTCCTGAACTCTCTGCCCCCCTCTCACGGACAATAACCATATCCAACTTCTTAATAGCAATGAACTGGTCTGCATTGGTGCATCATATCTTTATTCTCTTCCCCCTCCTGCCCCCCCCCCCTCTTTCTTAAATAGATAACTATCATATCTGATATCATATCTCACAGTACAATAATATTGAATGGGTTGCATTGTTGTATTTTGTCATGTTTCTCAGGTCTTTGTCTGAATTTCTACGAACATTATTGCTAAGGATTGTCTTATTGCATTGGAGTCACACTGGGTTAAATATGTACACTTGGGTTTTAAGGGGTATTTATGGTTGTATGGAAGCCCCAAACGCAATTTCATTGTTCTTGACAATGACAATAAATAAATAAATACTAAAAAAAATATATTCAGTGTTGTCTCATTTTAATGTGACATTTGTTGTATTCTGTATCCATCTCTAATAATCGGCTGTTTACCACAGACCTTCAGAGAGCCCTGATGAAGGGTCTTAAGTTCCTGTTGATCTTGTACAGTTTTATGCATTCCAGGATCCACGTGTGAGACCCACAGGCTCAGCTTCACTGCTTTTCCTTGGAAATGTGGTGCCATTTACTGAGTGGGTCTTTGTTGTTTGACCTAGCTGGACTAAAATAAGAAAATCTACCTGTTAGCTGTAATGTTAGGGTTTGTAGAAGACTATGAATGAGGACTGTGCAGATGAGAGTCTGTGTAGGTCACCAGACTGACAAGTTGGAGTCTGACAGTAGGATTTCCCCCCCTCGGGCCGGGTCTACTGAGCTGCACAATCAGCTGGCAAACCACATGTTCGCAAGACACACTCAGAGCTGTTTTATGCAGTAACATAGTCTTGTTTAGCAAGCAGAACCAAGCAGTACACAACACAACAGTTTACTACATGCACATCAAACAACAAACATCACTATATTTCCTAACATCCATCAGCATGTTTGCAGGAAAAAAAATCTCAATGTTACACTCTTCCTCCCTTACATTTGGGCTTTGCTTCTCCTCATTTCTAATATCCAGTAACCGTGTCAGTGAGGTGATGTGAGAGAAAAAAAGGTCTCCAATATATATATATATATATATATATATATATATATATATATATATATATATATATATATATATATCTTACAGTTCTTATCTTTCACTTTGTTTGTAGTTCAACAATTTGGACAAATAACCAACTGACCAATCCCATTCTCACCTATCGCTGTTTTTCTCTGAGTCAGAAATAGAAAATAGGGCAGCACCTTGAAAAGAAACACTCCTCACCGAAGTACCATCATAGCAAAGGATTTAGCATGCTTAAGACTCCAGCTTCCCATTCTTGACAATCAAGCAGCAGTTTGTCAATATAAGAGCTGTGCAGTACCATGAAGCACCTGCAACCTTTGTGTCTTTATATGAGTTGAGACCTGCTGGGCACAATGGAAAAAAGGAAAAAAAAAACCCTCCCAATTGTTTTAACTTTGTGCTGCCCAAGCACACTGAAATCAGCCAAAGAGAAATCTAGCAACGTTCAGACCGAGAAGAGTCTTGCTGACACCATTGTTGTCGCCTGCTGGGCTCAATGTTAAATGTACCGAGGGTAACTGTTTGTGTTGTCCCCCCCAATCTTTAGTCTTCATCCATTTCATTGTCTTCATCTGATTATTTCTTGTTTAGCTTCTTTCTCTCTTCAAGTGCTCTTATAGGCTTCAGAAAGTGAGGGAAGTTGCATCTTTACTTTAAAATGAGTTATGTAAAGCCATCTAACTAAACATCTTCAGTACAAAACCTCTTGACTCATCTCAATCATTTTCTCCTTTTATTTGTTTAATCTTAAATTGTAAATTATTTTAATCCCTACCCAAGCCTACTACATCTTCCTCCTTCACAACAGCTGTTTTTTACTGCCTGGTTGCCAGCATACTTAAGAAATCAGAGGAACCAGTTAATATTCTCCTTGTTTGTCCAAGATGTAGCAGATAGCAATAGCAGCTCATTATTATCTGACAATAATCTGGCTGGGCAAATCATGAGCAGCAATGTCACAAAAGCTCCCGTCTGTCTGTTACAGCATGAAAAGAACCATTCATCTTAAAGAGAGAACTATTACTAAGTTGTTTAAAATTATAAGCAGATCTACAAGTTTACAGGACTGTCAAACCAGAACACATGCGTCAAATTCATCAGGAGTTCTCACTCTGAATCTCTTAAATAGTTTAAAAGTTAGCAGTTTTAAACTGCAGGAATCCCAGTCATTGTTATTCATATCCAAGCAGTTTCTTACCTAATCATTCAACCTAGCAGTATTCCCTACAAACACAACAGAAATAAGTCCTTACCAGTTGACCCCACACATTTGTTAGGTTATGCCCCCGGCAGCCCTGCAGAGGTAGATATATGATCCCCACTGCAGTTTTTTCCTCACACACCAGAAGGTTCAGCCAGGATGCAAAAACAAGTCTGATAACAAACAGAAGGCCTTGACCTGTTCAGGTGGTGTGTATGTGTGTTGGGGTGGGGGACAGGGGGTAGTGGCATACACACACACACACACACACACACACACACACACACACACACACACACACACACACACACACACACACACACCTCTGTAGGGGCAAAGGCGTACTTTAAAAAGGCGGGCCCACTCAGCAATTCTGACTGCAAATGGCAATGGGTGATCCCGAGCTCAGCTAGCCTGTTGACAAGTTAAGCCAAATATGCAGGTGAAATGCTGCCTTTCCTATTTTTAACCTGAAAATAAGTTTGAAGTAGCGATGGACTGAACTGAACTCTGCATTCATTCAACTGATTTCAATGCATTTGGAGAGTTTAAAAATGAAAACTGTTCAGCTTTTTCTGTGCTCTTTGTGGAATGTGACGGTTATCAGGGCCAGATACAGTAAAACTCCAGAAGAAATATCCACGCCGCTGGTAAGCTAAAGATGAAAGTAGTGAAATGTGAAACCAATTAAATTGCTTGTTTCAAATATTCGAAACATTTGACATCTAAGTATTTTTGCATTTAATTCCTAATTGCTTAAACAGACTGTTAAAGTTTAATGTCAAGATGACTACAATGACTATGTTATAAAATAAGTTTCACTAATTACTATGCGTTTAGGTAGCAGCCTGATTACTAAAGTTTTGAAGCAATAGCAATCCTGAGTTTAAAGAGTTCAAAAACACTCAAATTTAAGCTCACTAGAATGTTGTGCTGGAGACACTAAAGTATCTTTTTCAAACTATTGCCAGTGTGTACATTCTTATTTCCATATGAGTTATTGTGTTCGTGTTCATGTTCATCTAGCTAAAACACTTTTTCAAGTTAAAGTCAAAGAAAATGTCACCACTGTTAAGATTTCATCAGGGATTTATTATTTACTGCCAAATATTCTTACCAAAGCAACACATTTTAGACCTGCACTATTCAGTGTCTGTCTTAAAATTAAACAATAAACTTTAAATATATATTTTGGTACTGTGAAACTACTACTTTTATTTATACATCTTTTTATTTATCCATCCATCAGACCATCCATTTTCGTCTGCTTATCCAGGACCATATCATGGGGGCAGCAGCCTCAGCAGATAGGCTCAGACCTCCCTCTCCCCAGGCACCTGAGAAACATCACAGCAATCCCAGACCAGGCGAGATATATAAACTCACCAGCATGTCTTGAGTTGGAACACCACACAGGAGGCGCCCAGGTGGCATCCTTGTCATCCTTTATACATATAATAAGCTTATTTTCCAAGTGTCTAATTGATTTTTAAAATGTCCCTGGTCTAAGAAGAAGTAACCTGCAGGAAGTGGAAGCTGTTCATTTGTAGCCCTCTAGACCATGCTATGGCATGAGTATAATACAGAAAGGATGGAAAAACGGGAAGTTGGTTGTAGATGTATTTTTTTCTTCTCAGTCTGAGAGGATGACCCTCTTGTTTGTTCTCTGCTGCAGTGAGGAGGAGGATTGGCACTGCAATACAGATCATCAGTTGAGGAGGAGAAAGAGGAAAGTGGGAACAGGGAACAAGAGAGGGAGGGGGCTTTGCAGAAAGCTTTTTTTCAAGGGTGAGGTTATGGGGATCCCTGCTGGAATAGAAAAGATTCAGAAAAAAAAGATCCAGAAAAAGGAAAAGTAAGCAGAGCTTGGCCCAGAAACAAAGAGACAAGCTGGATGCGGATCTAAAGCAGGCTGTGATTTTATGTTGCAACTGATTTCATTAGTGACATTTCTGTTGTATTCAGGGATTATACATAATAATTATATATTCCACCCTGAGGAGTAGTCCGCTTTTCTCCCTGTTTAGACCTAGACCAAACAGTATTGTTAGCTGTTAATATAAAGACTTGCTTCTGACTTTATAACTTAAAGCAAAATTTGGAAACTTAAAGTTATTTTCTTATTTACATATGGCTTAATAATGATCCTTATTGCTGTTTTAGAGGAGCGGTGCTTCAAAGGATAGTTGCAGATTTCTGTCAGAATCTGCAGATTATACAGTACAAATAAAATGTTAACGTTTCTCCAATACTGTCTTCCCAACAGTTTCACTGACATCTACACGGGATGGCCAGGAAGCGTTTGCGATGTCTTATCGGGCACTTCTCCGACGCTGATAATTGGCGTCTGTCCTGTGTCAGTGACATAAAAGACAGATTTAATGCGACATGACCATTCAAACAGCAGTCTAAAACTTTTAAAACATCAGATATGCATCGGATTCAGTACCACATACAAAAGTGACCCAGATCGGATTTGAAAATATTGGATTTGTGCCGTTCACACTGTGATACCATGATCGGATGTGGGTCGCATAGGGTCATTTGATGCGCTTTCGCCTGCAGTGTGAACGTAGTCTAAGAGGCTCTAATGTAAGTATCCTGTTAATGCTGGTGGTGTCAGTTACACAGGAATGCATTTGTTACTTGGAAATTCTGACACCACTTCACATTTAAAGAAGAAAGGGATGGGCAAAATCTGACCGTGGGATGCATACTCTGTTTGCCAGCAACCAAGCTGCTCTCGGCATCAAAAGACTCCACCTCCAACCTAAAGAAACATCTGGGAGTAAGATGTTTTTTTAAAAACTAACGTTGACCACACATGAACAGGCCCTAAACACCATGGAGATGCGCATGCTCTGATGGAGCTTGGGAATTACAAGACGGGACCGTGTTACGAACAAAGACATACGGAAGCGAATAGGCGTAGCCCCAATTAAGGAAAAGATGCTTGAGTCCCGCCTGAGGTGTTATGGACACGTGATTCGAAACGATGAGAACTCTGTAGAAAAAACGGCTATGATGATCGACCCAGAAGGATGCACCTAACAGGTGGGACCAAATGTTTGGTCACACCTGGTAAGACCAAAGGTGGGAAAAAAAAACAGCCAAAGGCTGGACAAAAATCCCATTGATTAAAATGAAAATGTTCATCAACGTCAGAAAAAAATTATTTTGCAAAGTGAATAATCAACAAAAATAAATTGTATTGAAACATTCAACACAATAACTCTTATACAGTTATCTATTTAAAGTTGGTTTTGTCTTTTTACCTTTAAAGACTTTAACTGAAATACATTAAGTCGCAACAAAAGGTTTCTACTTCTATCTGTGTCTGTTACTGTGAGCAACAACGTTCTTCTTCCAAAAAATACACAGCAAAGATACAAGTACAAGGTGTCTTGATGACATTTGATGTGATTTTATCAATATTCTTTGTGCTGATACAGTGTTAGTTCATAACAAGTGAAAAATGGAAACAGACCTAACAACAAACAAAACAAAATCTATCTATTTATTTATTGTTATGGTCGTCATGCACAGGTGACAGTCGCAACATATATGTGACTAACAGAAAATGGTAAAGTTTAGAGAAGAGGCTTCAGATATCCAGCCAGGTAACAAGTAACAGTAGTGAGGTAACAAGGCATTCAGCTAGATTTAAGCATTTCCTTTAGAAAAACACATTTCAGACACAAGCTTCATGCAGGGATGACAATCAAAATGCATCAGTGTTGATAGCAGTTTCCCCGCAGGACAACATGACCTTCACAACTTCACACAAATAACAACCAGTCTCTCCATAAACACAGCATATAGGACAATGGTTGCATATTATGACATATTATCACACTGAGAGAGGACACACCAGATACCAAGTTGGGATACATACAGCTCAGGTTATTATTTAGACAAGTCAAGAGGTACATTTTTGACATTTTTTGAATGACACACTTTATTTTCTGTGCCTTTAAGTAATTCTTTATCAAATTTGTCATGAAGCCTGACATTTGAAATTTTACTGTAAAGTTTTCATTTAAAGTTTATAGTTGGCACAGTTTTAGTGTTTTCTTCATGCTTGCAGACGACACAGAGCTTACATAATTTACATAATTTCCTAGGGATTAATAAAGTAGTCTGATGCTGATTAAAGTTGCAGAACAATATATGCATGATGCATTCTTTAATAAAGGCAATATGTCTATGTTGGTTCTCAATCATCCAGGTAATGGTAGTCTAGGCAGCGTGGAAAGAAAATTAAATAAGTCCAGTTGCTTTCTTTCCAAGCTAATAGAGACATTTAAATGATGTGAGGAAAAGTTCAGTGAATAAACACCTTCTACAGCTTAGTATGAAAGAATGTACCACATGTACATTCTGTTTTGTCAGTGGAGACCCTTGTTTACAATACAGACAATACAGTTTACAATTTATGTGGACACATGATGTAAAGCTTACACTTCAATTTGTTCAACTGCATGGTCCTGTGTGCTGGAAAGTCCATATTTCTTCAGATATTGGTCAAAATTTGTATAATTAAAAGTTAATTATAGAAATAATTTTACTAGGTAATAGGTGATAATAGGTGTCCCTACCTACCATAGTAATGTGCACATCTACCTAAGGTTTGGCCCATCTTTGGCCATATTAGGACTTTCACTAGCTTACAAACAGTAATTAATGAGAAAAAGAGATGAAATCCAAACTGGAAGCTGGCTCCATAGTTGAGGGGCATGAAAGCTGAAGGCTCTGCCTCCCATTCTACTTTTAAATACTCTAAGAACAACAAGTAAGCCCACAGTCTGAAAGCAAAGTGCTCTTGTGGAGTGGTATAATACTATAAGGCCATTAAGATAAGATGGGGCCTGATTATTCAAGACCTTGTATGTGGTGAAAAGGATTTTAAATTTGATTATGGATTTAACAGGCAACCAATGAAGAAAAGCCAATATAGGACAAATATGCTCTCTCTTTCTAATCACTTTAGGTACAGTTCCTTCAGCAGTTTGGATAAACTGAAGGGTTTTAAGGGAGTTTTTAGACATCCTGATACGAACGAATTACAGTAGTCCAGCCTAGAAATATTTTAGAGATATATTGTGCAAATGGAAGAATGCCGCTACATATTTGTTTAATTTGCGCATTGAAGGACGTATCCTGGTCAAAAATTACTCCAAGGTTCCTCACACTCACTCACACACACACACACACACACACACACACACACACACACACACACACACACACACACACACACACACACACACACACACACATATAATTTTTGTATTTTTATATTTTTAATGTTTTTAAAGTTAAGCACTTCGATCAGTCCTTGACCTTCAACAACCATGACCTTCACCTTTAGCACAGTTTAGATGAAAAATCATTAGCGCATTAGTGTGTGTAACTTGGCTTCCTACAAGGAGGGATAGGGATTCTTATGAATTGTTAATGGATGATGGACACTTTGCAATGACATAAATTTTGTCTTTTGGCTAGATAATCTAAAATGTTATTGTGGCCTGGAATTTTTCACTGCTGTGAACACACCTTAATATTAGTGAATGAAAAAAAAAGAGAAAGAAAGAAAAAAAGAAACTAATGAGAGTTGATGAACTGCCCAAACAGAAGTAGTGGTCCAGAGGTGGTGGCTTAAAAGTATCAACAAGTTATGTTGACTGAAAACACAAAAACTTTAACAGAAGTAAACCAGTCTTTGCTAAAGTAAGGTAAAGTAAAAGAATATCTGGCAAGTGATTTTTTTTTTCATAGGAACTGTTTTAAATGACATATTAAATAGTAAATTTTAAAAAATCCAACAAAGATTTAGGGGCCTGAAGGAGGCACTAACTGACATACACATAAATATCTTATTCAATAGCTCTAGTAATCTAAATGAAGAAACATTATTTAAAATCTTTCTGTCAAAATGGTGTCAAATATGAATGAATGCAGCTTTAACTATTTGTGTGATATTAATTACATAAGACCTTAAATTTAATCCTCATTTTAACTTTTTAATATTTTGTACAGTATGTTATGTTATGTTATCTTATTCTATTCTATTTTTTTTTTTTAATTTTTACTGCTCTTAACTTGTGCTTTCTGCTGTGACCCAAAAATTTCCTATGTGTGGGACTCATAAAGGTTTATCTTATCTTACATGTGGATTGCGTTTTCTTTTTTAATTCGTTTTAAGGCCCCTTGCTGCTCGTGAGGGCATCTACTCATTTTAATAAATCCCTTGAAGCAGGTTGAGCAGGTTTTATGACATAAATGAAACTTCACCTTCAGAGTGTGAACTATCTAAAGACAACAGTTAGCATTTAGGCAGTAAAAGCCTAACTGTGTTACCATTCGGTGTCCAGTACCTCAGCTTCTTTACAAACAAATCAGTAGTTTAATAAGTGTACAATACTTGCCAAAACGTGGTTCTCTGCATGTATTTTAGAAACACATAGGATTCTACAAAAAGTCAAAGACAAAGATTATGACATAAGGTCAGTTAAAACAAGCTCAGAACAACAACATCATATACTTTATAAAAATCCTATCCTTATCTATTTTCTAGAATGAAAAAAGTAACCAGAAACAGAAAAGTTGCCTCCTACACCACCCTAAATACAAGCTACAGTGAGGGCCTTTCTAAGCAAAAGGGAAAAACAAAGTGTTCTATATTGACAATATGGTCAAGATAGCACCAGCATTAGCAAGTTGGCTCTGATCATCTCGTTATAGTAAAAGCTTACCAAGTTAACTTTTGTGGCCCTTGCTTTAAATATGATAGCTGTCTAGAGTATTCTGTACCACTTCACTTTTTTTTGTCTAATTTGCATCTTGAAGTCACCTCACATGCCACAGGTAAAACTACAGCCTTGTGATGCACAAACAATATGTATTCAGATTATTAGTAGGTGGGAATAGGGTGGGAATAAAAAAACGCTTAGGTTTATGTGTGTCAAAGTCAATAATCAAGAGAAGACTTCACCAGTGTGAATACAGAGGGTTTACCACAAGATGTAAACCATTGGTGGGCCCCAAAAACAGGAAGGCCAGATTAGATTTTGCCAAACACCCTCTAAAAATCCTTCACAGTTCTGGAACAACAACATCCTATGGACAGATGACACCAAGATCAAGGAACTGCTCATGATCCTAAGCATACCACCTCATCAGTGAAGCATGGTGGTGGTAGTGTCATGGCGTGGGCATGTATGGCTGCCAGTGGAACGCGTTCTCTTGTATTTGATGATGTGACTGTTGACAAAAGCAGCACAGGTTAAAATATGCCATGCATTTCACTTGCTGAAGACAAAACTGAAGGGAAAATGCCCCAAGAACAAGCAGGAACTGAAGACGGTTGCAGTAGAGGCCTGGCAGAGCATCACCAGAGATGAAACCCAGCGTCTGGTGATGTCTATGTGTGTGCTGTATTTGACTGCAAAGGATTTGCAACCAAGAATTAAAACGTGAAAGTTTGATCTATGATTCTTATTCTGTCCCATTACTTTTGGGAGGCACATATGCAAACCGTTCACCTGATTTGGATATAAATACCCTCAAATAAAAGTTGACAGTCTGCAGTTAAAGCACATCTTGCTCGTATCATTCCATTGAAATCCATTGTGGTGGTGTATAGAGCCAGAAATGTTAGAATTGTGTCGGTGTCCCAATATTTATGGACCTGACTATCTCAAAAAGAAACGTAATGCTGAAAACATAAAAGGTGCTTTTGCTGTCTTTATGTCCCAGGTATCATATGGTATATGATACCATACAGACAGCATAGGATGAGTATGCTGAGTATGATATGACAATGATGAATCATCATTAACCACAATTATCCGAGCCATCTAATTTAATTGAAGCTGTCCTTATCAGAGTCAGGAGATGGTGGCCGAGAGAACTCGAAAAAGGACCCAGATGATTTCCTTGATTTAAGAAGTCGTAGCACCTCTGTAAGCTGTGTCTCCAGCACTGTCATGCGACTGTTCAGATTTCTGATGTCTCCTTTTAATTCTTGTTTGAACTCGAGGATAGACGCTTGCACACTCTGCTCTGGTATTGGACAAAAGACCCTCTTTTCATCAGACTGGACTGGGCTTCGCTCCTGTGGTGTTCTGACACTGCCAACATTATCTAAGCGGAGATCGCTCTTTGTGATGCCACTGTCACATGAATCTGTTTTCCTTAGAGACACCTCGTTGTGACACTTAGTTCTATCAGTCAGCATTTCCATGGACTCAGCCTTGGAGACACTGCTCCACGACTCAGCTTTCACAACTGACTCTTTGAAACGTCCCCACCCTTTAGCTTTGGGTGGCTCTGCAGATTTGCAACCAGTTAGGCTGCCATTTTGGATGCCGGGAACATGAAACATGGCTTGGCTGGATGCCCTGGATGATGAAGATGTGGAGGAACTGGTGGTTGCAGTTTGGTTCTCAGTTACTATGACAATACTAGTAGAGGCAAGCCTCTCTGGACCTCTGGATGGCTCCAGGTGAATAACACCTTTCTCGACATCACCAGTGGCCTGACTACCCCGCTCAGCAGCGAGACGGGCTTCCTTCTGCTGCCGGAAACGCTGAAAGAGTCGTCGAACTGGGTGGTCTGGTGGGAGGTTGAGAGGAGCCTCATTCTTCCTTTTCAGCATCTCTTCCTCTTCACGTTTCACATCACTGATCTTCCGAAAGACAATCTGTTAAGAGATAGACCATAGTTATTGCAGCTCAAAGAATCAGTACTGTGGTACTGATACTGATGAATCTTCTTTGTTAGCTTTCCTATCTGGCTTTAAAGGTACTTTATTTATAACGATTTTCCAGTCTTACTGACCACCTAAACCATTTAGATGACACATAAATTCACTCCACTCCCACATCTAAAACACTTACACTGCCACTTTATGCTGCAGTTACTGTGTTGTTTTAACCTATAATGTGTTTAAATTCTTTAGACTTTTCTACTATTATTTATTTATTTATTTATTTTTAGAAATGTAATGGGCAGTAGACTTACCCATTTTCTTTATTTTGCTATTTTCTTGGTTATATTTTGCCAACGAACTGTTTTATACAAGGCAGCTTATAGCTAGAATTGTAAACTCGTTGACTCATTGGGTTGTCTAGAATGATTACTGAACTGAAGCCAGATGACGAAAAGATATCCCGGGTATAGCAAACTTGTTTTATTGTACAGGCCCCATGTATTAAACTGGGAAATTTATTAAAATTCCCCAAGAATTTAGGCTTGTCTTCATACAGTTTTCTTGTCAATGAACAGGAAATGTAAATTATTGAATAGCCTATTTAATATCAGCTTTTGTTATCAACACAAAAAGAAAATTTGTGTTTGGTCAATTATTTATTTGCTGTAACAATGCTTCTTTGTAATAAATTTATTTCCTCTTAAATGATGCCACAGTTGTTGGAAAATGCATTTGTGGCTTCAGCTGCAGAGTTGAAAAATAAAAAAAACCTTGCAAAATATTTTCTGCCAGTGCCACAACAGACTGATCTGTTCGATTATTCTCTCAAACATAAGGATTGTGAAAAGTTACATTCAAGCTGTCAAAGATCACTCAGGTAGGAAGGATGTGTACCAAAGTTCAGTGCATATTAACACTGAATTCAAATGAAGATTCCACAGGGCAGGATTATCTACAAATGGTATTCCAGTTCAGTTTGTGTCTTTGTCCCATAAACAGAGACATACACACAGAGAAAGAGGAGATAGAGAGCACTAAAGGAGAAAGAGCCAGAGAGAAAGTGGTGAGCTGACACAGAGAGGACCATAACAGTATCTACCCCCACCAACAGGACCAGGAGACTGCCAGTGACCCACTGACCTTGTGAGAATGTTGGGATGTCTACAGTACGGTGTACATTTTAGGACATCCTCAGGTCTCAGGAAAAAAGCTGTCAGGTCTCAGACAAAAAGTCGTCAGGTCTCAGACAAAAAGTCATCAGGTGTCAGGTCTCAGAAATCAGGTCTCAGAAGTCAGGTATCAGGTCTCAGGTGTCAGGTCTCAGAAGTCAGGAGTCAAGTCTCAGAAATCACATGTCAGGAGTCAGGTCTCAGGAATCAAAAGTCAGGTGTCAGGTCTCAGAACACAAGCTATCAGACAGAGAGAAGCCTCCTTCAGGTGGCACTTTTGTCAGGTCCCAGCCAATGACTGTAGAAAACATGGACGACACTACAGCACTTACTCCCATTGCATAAAAATGAAGCCAAAATATCCCGCTTGTAGACGCTGCCATGTTGCACTTTTGGAGCCAGAGTCTGCACAGTAGCGACTTGAGGTGGAGCGCCTGCGTGACGCTCCCATCCACACACCTGCTGGATGTGACCACGAACAAGTCCCCTACACTTTTTACGTAGCCCGGCTGCTCCAGTTTATCTGCTGATGGGTTTACCGCGACTGACGACTCGTCCAATTAAGGTAAATACAACCATGTCACTATTATCAAAAAACCACACAGCTTATCATCTTATAGTTTTACAGCATCTAAAATCACTCTGTTGTTAATTCGTGTGCTAGATTAGCCGCTAGAATATACAATGTGTTGGAGGCTTGTTGCTAGCTAGTTAGCGATGCTACACACCTGTTACTCTGCAATAGTCTGCAAAGTGATTCAGCACTCCTTAGTTTTTGTTATCCAGTTTTAGACAGAGATTAGATCAGCTGCCCAATCCACAGAGGCCCAGGGTTACTGTTAATATTAAAAATGTAATGCTGTCCTTTGAGATTTTAACATAAGACTGAAGATTTAAACACTTTTAGACCAATTACACTGACAGAGCACTCCACAGCCTGCTAACATGGAAACCTTAAATACTACACTCTGATGAGTACAAGTGTATATAAAACTGCTTCATAATTCGATTAATATCCGTTGTTTTATAATGCTTGACATGTTTATTATCAAACAGTGATGGTATAACGTTTGTATCTGTCCTGCCTTTTGCTATTTTTGCTAAGAGACGGCCAGGTTTGTTCCCAGATTCATAATTTATGCTTATCAAAGAAAATTGCTGCCTTTGCTCTTTTAGTCAGTAATTGATTTAAAGCTGAGCGGGCTGCTTCTAACTTCTTAAGTATAGTTTTGGACCTTTTAAACTGCACTTCTAGTTTTTGTATTATGTGCTCTAAACCAAGTTGTTCTTTCATTGAAGCCTTTTTCTGCGCTGTGGTGTATGAGATAATACTACCCCTAAGATAGGCTTTAGCGGTTTCCCACAACAAAGATGGGCTTACATCTTCCGTTTTATTAGTGGTCATAAAAACATTCCACTCTTTAGTGATATACTCAATAAATAAGGATTCATCCTCCATCGGCGGGAATATGGCTCAAAATAAGGTGGGTGAATATTTATACTTACTACTGAATGATCAGATAATGGACAAGACCTTATTGAGCACTCTTCCATCCTATCCAACACCGTCCTGGATGACAAGAGCAAATCTATTCTTGAGAAACTCTGATGGGGGCAAGAAAAAAAAGTGAAATCCCTATCTGTGGGGTGAGCTACTCGCCAGGAATCAAAAATTTCTAGATCAGAACAAAACTCTATCAGTCTAATGCTTTTTGGTGACAATTCACCCCCTGGTGGAGATTTATCAACCCTAGGATCAGGAACACAATTAAAATCACCTCCCAAAATCAAATATGGAGAAGCTATGGCTGAAACATGGGTTAAGAGATTGGGAAAAAAAGAGACATCTTCTGAATCTGGACCATAAACACATCCTATGAAAATAGATTCTCTAAATAAGAAACCAGATATAAGAATGTAGCGTCCTTCCTTATCTTTTATGACTTTTTCTATGGTTAGAGGCAGATTACGATGGATAAGGATGGCGGCTACTCTACTTTTTGTATCATAGGATGAGTAAAAAACCAACCCAACGTGTTCCAAATCATTTAAATGAGTTTCTGACAGTAAGGCAATTTGTGTTTTTCCTTCTTCAAAAATGAAATATTTTTTTGTCTTTTAACAACATTATTCAGCCGTTTAACATTTAAAGAAATTATTTTAAGATCAGTCATATCAGCTCAGCTTTTTTTTTGGTTATAATTTTTTTCCCCTCTCTATTATAACATGATGTGTGGGAAACCATTTCTCGGAGTGCGCTACTGCAAATAAGCAAACTGATGTTTCCATAAAAGGGAATGTGGGTAATTTTAGATGCATTATATAGACACAAACACGAAAAAATAAATAAATAAATAAACAACAGAAACAATAGCCACGCATATTAATGATAAAAAAGGAGAAAGACAACCCCTAAAACCCCCCCTTCCCCCCCCCAAAAAAAACGATCCTGCGATCCATCAAAAAAGAAAACTGGGTCCCGTGAAACCGAGCAAGAGTCACTGACAGAGAGGCAAAAAGAAAAGAAAAGAGAAACAAAAATTCCCCTCCAAACTCCCGCATGCCACCGAAAAAGCCAGCCAACCTCATTTATATTTTTTTTTTTTTTTTTTTTTTTTTTGCCTGTCCCGTTTGGTTCTTTTGCCCTCAGAATTGTTGTCTAAAGGCAAACAAAGATGCCCAACGGATTTACTTTACCAAATTGACCATCCCAGCCTTGCCGTAATGGTCCATTTGATTCACCTTTTATTGTTTATTTTATTTTCACTTACTGAATACGGGACAGACTTGACTGGGGGAAAGAGGGGGAGAAAGAAAGAGGGAAAGAGAAACAGCTGAGAAGAGGGACGGGGGAGAAGGGCAAAAGACAAAAACCAACAGAATGGGCAGCAAAAAAAAATGCATATATCAATCACCTGGATCACCTGCTGAGAAAGAAAAAAGAAAACAAGCAGAAGAGAATAAGAGTAATAGAATAAACAACATCACAATGATATATGGGAATATGACAGTAAATACTAAATATTAAACATTATTGTGCAGCACATAAGATCAACAGAACAGTGTGCTTTGAGGTAGGAGCCAAAAAGGGTGTAGTTTGTGGGTGTGATCACCCGTGTGTACACCTGTGAGCATGGACGCGCTTGTTTTTTTAAAAGGTTCCTTCATGTAATGATCTGCTAGAGGGTGTGGGGGGGCCACAGCCCCGTCCTCCAGGGCATGAAGCAGGTATGGAGGAGATCAAAACTCCAGACATCCAGAGGCCCCCAGAACACAAGAGACCAAGGAAGACCAACAGAGGGGCAGCCGCGCCACTGTCCCAGAAAGAGCTGAGGAGAGTCCCAGATGAGGGCTCACTCAGCAGCCGCGGAGCAGAAGCCAGGGGGAGTTGCAGTGACGCGCCCGTGAGCTCCGCCGGCAGCCAGCCGTGCCTGAGTGACCCAGCCCCAGGCCGAGAGGCCGGGGGCACCCCACCTCCGAAGTGGCCCGAGCGAGCCCCAGGCTCCAGGCCCCAATAAGCGGCCACCAAGGAGTGAGCTGGTGTGCACCTGGACGCCCATCCCCAGACACAAAGAACCACCAACGCACCGATGTCTGAGGGCGTCTGTCACTGGCAGGGGAAGTGGTGGTGGGGGGAGATAGGCCTCCAAACCTTGGAGGGCCTGAGGTGTCCCCAGAGAGGTGGCGTCTGATACCCGACCTGACATATAGACACAGAAATACAGGCACACACAGACACAAACATCCATTCCCACCCTCATGCTCTCATATGCACTTACTCCACCACTCAACCAACGTGGAGACAGACATAAAGAGACGCTGTACACACGATCACACTCCCCAAGCGTACTCTACAAACCGGGTCTAGGTACCCTTGCCCCTGGAGGGGGGAACTGCACCCAGACCCAGGTGGTGTTACCCTTTTCCCTGCGGTGGGGGGAGGCAGACCGCCCCGACTCCGCAGCAGCAGGAAGGCCCCATACTCCAGACCGCAGTCGGACGGCCAACTCCTCCTCCTAGCCCCCCCACTCCAGCAGGTCGCAGAGAATGGGGGTGAGAGAAGACTCCAAACCTCCCTCCACCCGCTCATTGTAGTGTTGATGCATGTGTGTTCTAAGGTGCATTTAAAACCCAGGAGGGCATGGAGCTACCTGCCAGAGAGCAGCAGGTAAGCGCATAGCCCCTCCTGCTAGCCCTCAATGTCTACGTGTATTTAAAATTGAGAGGTGGGCAACGACGCCAGGGGTGGGGTGTACACCCTGATGGTAATTTGGATTCCGTGTATCGTGCCCACCCCCAAGATCCTATATGTATGTGTAATGAGAGTGTGAGTAATGTGAATGTCTAAGTTGTGGGATAAAATTGAGGCAGAGGCAGCCAGAAGGGGACAGAGGGGGGGGGGGGGGGGGTGGCCTCCTCTGCACCCTGGTGACATACCCCTACTCCAAGGTCCTGCATGTGTGGGTGGTTGTGGTGGAGCGGGAAGAGGGAGGCAGCTGGAGATGGGGAGGGAAGGAAGGGAGGGGCAAGTGACCCCTCCCTGGGGCCAGCTCCCCCGCTGTCCCCAGTAGGCACCCCCATACTCCACGGCCCGCCAGGGAAAGGGGGCCCAGGCCCATCCAGACCGGGGCCCAGTGCAGCAGCGCCTCCCGGCCCCACATATTTCTAAGTTGAACTCGTTTTACTTTATAAAGTCCGTAAGAAAAGACAAATAAGAAAGGAGGGGACAATTGAGTCATTCCTTAATAAATGTAGAACTTCCAGTTCCAATACACCGTAGCCTGGGCTGGGTATCCTTAAATTAAGAGTATGTCTAATATTTAAGTGCCGTAATAGAACTAATCATATTCAATCAATTGCTGTTGGTGTACTTCAATTTAACTCAAATTGTGTACTAATAGAGATGGGAAGATGCGGGAATTTCTAGAGAAGGTGCCTGTTGTATCGTTATCAGAAAGTCACAGGAAAGAGTTAAATAACCCTGTGACAGACGAGGAAGTGCGACTTGCTATTAACTCCCTTAAAGGAGGAAAAGCACCAGGGCCTGATGGTTTCTGCCCAGAGTTTTATAAAACACTAAGTCATCTTCTTGCAGGACCATTGACTGATATGTTTTTAGACTCTTTTAAGAATGAACAATTGCCCTCAACACTTAGACAGGCTAATATTTTGTTAATTTTAAAGAAAAATAAATCACCAGATAGGTGTGAATCATACAGACATACAGCCTCATCAATGTCGATGCTAAATTACCCTCCAAGCTATTAGTAAGGAGGCTTGAGGGCATTCTCCCACTGCTTATAAACCCTGATCAAACAGGCTTTATCCAAAATCGTTTCTCATCTACAAATATTAGACGACTATTAAATATTATACAATACTCGAATCAGACAAATTATAAAGCCTATGTTATATCTTTAGATGCCGAAAAGGCATTTGCCAGAATCGAGTGGACATATTTATTTAATGTATTAGAAAGATTTGGCTTAGGTGAGGGTTTTATTGCATGGATTAAAACTATCTACTGTATAGGAATTTCTTTTACTTACGTATTAATCACATTATTTTATTGTATAATGCCTTGGTGCCAATGGATTTTAACATGTCTGACACTCATACTGAAAGACAAATGGCGGGGGTGTAGCAAGGAAGCAGACAACTCCACAGGAAGAGTCTTTTGTCTCTTCGAGGACTCTGGGAGGTAGCAAGGGAGTCTGAACCTTAAGGTGTGAAACAGCTGTGTACTGCCTTTTGTTCCTGGAGAAGGTATTTAACTGAGAGCCATGCTAGGCTCAGGGAGACTCTGCTGACCGTCTGTCCCGCGGACATGCAGGGACTTCATCAAGCTTGGTTGTCTGTTGTCTTTGTGTGTTTTGATTAAAGAATGTTAGCTACCGCTCACCTCTTGTCTGCAGGCTTTATTTAAATGGAAAACTTCCACAACACTACAAACTTCCAGAAGCTTGTGTCATAACTAATGGTGTACAATCATCAGCGTTTCCACTGCAAAGAGGTACGAGGCAAGGCTGTCCCCTGTCCCCTTACCTCTTTGCATTAGCACTTGAACCTCTAGCTGACACCATTCGCCAGCACCGAGATGTGCATGGTATAACAGTGGGTGGAACAAATCATAAGATAGCATTGTATGCTGACGATATTTTGCTGTTCTTATCAAAACCAGAACAATCAACACCAGCTATTATGTCTACTATACATGAGTTCAGCTCATTCTCTGGTTACAGAATTAATTTTGGGAAATCAGAAGTCATGGGTGATCAGATTAACTCTTTGCCAGATATTTCTAATCCCTTTCAATGGTCCCCCAGCGGCTTTACATACCTTGGGCTAAACATTCCACCAGTTCTTAAAGATTTATGGAAACTGAACTTATCACCAGTTATAATAAAAATCAAAAAAGATTTAGATAGATGGCAAAAATTGCCGCTTTCTCTTATGGGGCGTGTGAACTTAATCAAAATGAGTATTCTCCCGCGTTTATTTATATCCCCTACAAATGCTACCTTTACTGATCACTCAGAAAGTTTCTTGTGATATAGAAAAAGCCTTTTCAAAATTTATCTGGCGTGGCAAGAAACCTAGATTAAGGATTGGAACTTTACAACTGCCTATAGATAGGGGAGGCTTAGCCTTACCAAATTTAATTTTTTATAATTGGGCATGTCGTAGCCGTGTCTTATGGGAGTGGCTACATGCTTATCTAAATTCTCACTCTCACCTAGACTCTTGGTCCACTTTACCTTATTCCCTTTGGAGCATAGCTGTCTGTGACAAAAAAACAATATTACAAATGGGGATTAAGAATAACCCAATCATTTATAGATGCTTTTCATTCTTAAAGTCTTATATGTTGAATTGAACTATGTGATCTGTTCAAAGCCTCCCAGTCAGTGCTGTTCAAAGGTGATCATTTAGGACTTCAGCAATAATACAGACAGCAATGTAGTTAGCAATAAAACAGTTTTATTGGGAATTAACTTAAAAAACAAACAAACAAACATATGTCTCCTATTTTTTGTCACACAGGAAAGAAGCATCAATATCTGATGAGAAGACTCATTTATTTCTTTTGGGGGGGGTCAACAGGAGAAGAATATCTCTAACAGTTGATTTGTTCACATTTTCACATCTTAATTTTTAAGTGAAATGTGCATTTGGAGTTTATACACTTTGTATATAAGGCAACCGTTTCCTTTTGCAGTATTTTTGTGTGTTGCGTTTTTAACAAAAGGGGAACAAAGCCCAACATCAGTAACCCTACAAATGTCACTTCTGTTTAGTTTTCTGTCTTCATTTATGTCGGAAGTGATAGCAGTGCTGTACGTTTTCATTTTTCAGAAATCTCTCAATCAGAACATGGTACTGTGGCTTGTTGGGAGTGGCTAGTTATCTCCGATCATGCCTTAGGAACATGTGTTGATGAGGAAGATGAGGAAACTGTGTTATTTACATCTGTTATTGTTACGTGAATCTTAACTGTACCTGTTAATTTTACAGTGTAAATTTACTGGCAGTTATTGTTCGATGGAAATAGATGTTTATACCATGAGTGAGTTCATGTGCTTGGTCATTAAGGCTCTGAAGCATCATGTAATGCAGTGAGTATCTCACAAAAGGAGTTCTCCCTTCTTCTTTTTGGGGTGGAATAGCTAGCTCAACCTCTACGTGGGCTTTTTATAGTAAAGACGCTTCACCCCACCACAGTATATTATTAATTTGGAAATTGTTTTGAGAGATTTCCTGTATACCACTAGAGGGAACTCAAGTACCACAGTTTAAGAACCACTGCTGTAAAGAAGGCCTGAAATTCATCCAAAATGATGTGAGAGTTTTAATTTCACATACAGTTATTGCTGCTTAAGGTGCTTTTACAATGTACTGAATCACGTGGTAAATTAAATTTTTCTTAGGACTGTATAAAGTCCCGTGAAAAGGTTTTTTTTGGCATGACTTAAAATACATGTAATAGATACTAAATATACATCAGTAAAGCAAACTCACCCTCTTCCTCAGGTTGTAAGTAAGCACCAGGTTCTTGGCAAAGTGGTTTGCAAAGTTGGCGTAAAACTCCAGAACTTTTTGCAGCGCATCTCTTTTGATTATATGGAGGTCACAGTAGGTCAATGCTCGGACATTAGCGCAGGACTGAGCCAGTGTCATCTCCTTCCAGAACACGTCACCAAACACATCACCTTTACCTGCAAAACAAACACAGTTAGGTCCACAAATATTTCAACAGATACAACTTTTTTCTAATTTTGGTTCTGTACATTACAATGAATTTTAAGTGAAACAACTCAGATGCAGTTGAAGTGTAAAATGTCTGTGAAGGTTCTCACAGACATGTGAAAACTTCAAGTATTTTTTTAACACAATCCCTTCATTTCAGGAACTCAAAGGTAACTGGACAAATTAAATGACTAAAAAAAATAAAATGTTCAATTCTGATACTTGGTTGAAAACCCTTTGCTACCAATGAAAGCCTGACATCACCAGATTTCCTCCTTTTCCATGCTCTGCCAGACCTCTACTGCCGCGGCTTTCAGTTGCTGTTGGTTTGTCGGTCTTTCTTTCCAAATTTTAGTCCTGAAGTAAAATGAATGCACATTTGGGTAAAGATCAGGTGACTGACTTGGCCTTTCAAGAATATTGCACTTCTTTGCTTTAAGAAACTCCTGGGTGGCTGGGTTATGTTTTAGGTCATTGTCCTTCTGTATGAAAGGCCACCCAAACAATTTAAATGCATTTAGCTGGAATTGCTGTCCTGTGTCACATCATCAATAAACACGAGTGTCCCACTTCCACTGGTAGCCATGCATGCCCAAGCCTTACCCTGGCTCCACCTTGTTTTACAGATGATGTGGTATGCCTTAGATCATGAGCTGTTCCATGTCTCCATACTTTTTTCCTTTTGGTAGAAGTTGATCTTGATTTCATCTTTCCAAAGAATGTTTTTCCACAACTGTGCTGGCTTTTTTTTTTTAAATTATGAGTGGCTTGCGCTTTGCAGTGAACCCTCTGTTTTTACTTTGTTGGAGTCTTCTCTTTATGGTAGGTGGATATTGGTGTGCCTACCTCCTGGAGAGTGTTGTTCACTTGGTTGACTGTTATAAAGGGGTTTCTCGTCACCATGGAAATTATTCTGCGAGCATGCACAACTGTTGTCTTCTGTGGACATTCAGGTCTTTTTGCATTCACCAATACTTTCTTTCTTTTTTTTTCAGGATGTACCAAAGGGTAGATTTTGCCACTCCCACTATTGTAGCAAATTCTCAAATGTTACTCAAAGAGTATTATACAGAATAGACACTTGTATTAAGTTATAAAAAACACAAGTTTAGAGAACAATGTTTAGAACACAGATAAAAAACAAAACACACATAAACTTAACATCAGTACCTGCTTATATAAATACCTAAATGTGTGAGTCAACAGGAAGTTAATATTAATAACCAACGGCAATGACAACATGCTGCTTTCTAGTTTTCACAGTAAGAGACACATAAAAACGACATAACACTGAAATACAGTACAGGAAAATTTTTTTAAGGGAATTGCCAGTTAAAATTTAAATTTTCTTTGCAGCACAATTCAACCAAAAATAAAAACACTACATGTAAATGTACACAAAAGAAATTTCCTTCATGAAACTAAATGAATTCTACCACAATAACTGATTTGATTTACAGCCTAAAGGGCCTGTAATTTGAACTCAGTGGTTCTTCTTAAATAATAATGTATAAAATGTGCTTGATTTTCTGTAGCGTTTAACAGTTTGTGTTTACACTGGAGTGAATGATGAAATAACTGCACCTTAATTACTTTAATACAGACAAGTGCACTGGAGTTCTTAGGTTCGATCTTTTTGGCCATAGGGTATATGCTGCTTCATCCAAAGAGCTATGATTTCCGAAAACAATAATTTCAGTCTTGTTTTCATTTAGGGTTTAACTGTCATGTAGACAGATAAACAGAGGCTGCAGTGTGACAGAGGCATCCCATTTCATCAGGAAGTAAATTTGGATATCAATAGCATAACAGTGAGAGGGAATATTATATTTCCTGAAAATCGTTCCCAAAGGCAGCATGTGTAAAGATAACATAGCGGACCACAACAGACCCCTGTGGTACATCACAACTAATAGGGACAGAAGAAGAGGAGTACTCCCCAGTTGCAACAGAAAAAGACCTCTCTGACAGGATTTAAACTGTAATAAAACTGTACCTTTAAAACCAACAGCATGTTTGTGTCTTGATAAAAGAATGTTATAATCAACTGTGTCAAAGGCAGCGGTTAGACTGAAACTCTCCACAAATCCCAGAAAGTTCTCACAAAGTGCAGAGGATGTTCACATGAACAGCACCACAGGGGTTAAACAAACAATTCAAAATATTAAAAAGAACTCGGGGCTGGTGACTGTTGCTAGAAATTATGTTTGACAGAAAAGCTGATTTAATAGCTTTAACAGTCAAGTGATATATTGATGAGTATTGTATCAAAGGTCAGCTTAGAGTTATTGCTTTTGTTAATCAAGGGCTTTCCAGAAGTCAAATCTAGTATCCAGCCTGAATTGGTGTTCCTCATTTCAAAATGCTCAGTTACATTGAGTGTCGGTTTAGATCACTGGGATGAGCTCTCAGCCATATGGCCATGTGACTGGGATCATACCTTTATGTGAAAGAATGGAGGGGGGCAGACATTTCAAACACAGCATTTATAGTTGTACAGGCCAGGTACACAGAAATACAGGGGAGTTGGATTTAAATGAAAAGTTAGGAAAAAAATGAAAAACCAAGCGAAAATGTTAAATGAGAAGCATCTGGCTGCATCTCAAACATATTGGAGAACTGCAAAGCTGAGTGCAGAATTTATAGCATAAGGAGCTGGCTAAAGTGATGCCGGTTTTTATTTTGAAAACTAAAAGCTAACACTAACCTTGTTTCAGAGAACAAACATGGCTTACCCACAATTTCTTCATTGTCTTATCCTGAAATAAAGGATAAACAAAGATCTGATCCAACTATCAGAGAAGTCATAGCACAGATTGTACTGGAAGAAACACCTCACCCCACCTCCAGCAAAGAGCTCCCTGATTTCCCATTTTTGCTGTGGGAGTTAAATCGCTTAGAACTACACAACAAGGTAAAATAATAAGGCAAGATGCAGGACCAAGTGACCTATCAATTGGTTCTCCCTGAAGAGTTCAGAGCCTTAGTGGTTCACAATTTGCACATGGACCAACTGGGTATTCCCAGAACCCTTTTTAGAACTAGGTTTTATTGGCCGCTGAAGAAAGAGTCCTCTTGAAAAAGCAGCTGCTCTGGTAAACATTAAACTTCTCAACCATTAGAACTTGTCCATGTGAACTTTCTCAATCTAGAACCAGACAGCAGTAACCCAAAGAACATCCTTGTAATGACACATCATTTCACTAAATAGGCAGTTACCATGCCTAGACCCAACCAGAAAGTGAAGACTGTTGTTTGGGGGATAACTTTATTGTCCACTATGGTGCCACATACTGATCAAGGGCCTGATTTCGAATTCACACTCACAGTATACACAAAATCTCAGGTCAACTTCAGAGAAAAGTTGCAATCTAGCTTCTTGAAATGCACAAAAAGCAGCAGATAAAAAAAGGCCCATTTGACCGAAGGGTAACATCTTAGTGAGAAATGTACGTTTACATGGCAAACACAAATTAGTGAGAAACTGAGATCCATGTTGTAAATGGTAAATGGCCTGTATTTGTATAGCGCTTTACTTAGTCCCTATGGACCCCAAAGCGCTTTACACTACATTCAGTCATTCACCCATTCACACACACATTCACACACTGGTGATGGCAAGCTACATTGTAGCCACAGCTGCCCTGGGGCGCACTGACAGAGGCGAGGCTGCCCGACACTGGCACCACCGGGCCCTCTGGCCACCACCAGTAGGCAACAGGTGAAGTGTCTTGGCCAAGGACACAACGACCGCGACTGTCCGAGCCGGGGCTCGAACCGGCAACCTTACGATTACAAGATGAATTGCCAACTCTTGAGCCACGATCACCCACTCCAGTAGTTAAACCTGCTGGAGACCTCCCTGTCACTATGTCACCCACACGTGACATACTGATCTCCTGCTTCCCTATGGTTTTCCAGCTGTCAATCACTAGTTTTTATATAAATAACCAATGTGAATAAAGGGTTTCCAAAATCAGGGTAAGTTATTGTTTCAATGATTACGACAGCCCAGTAGAAATAGAGAACCATATTTTATTCGATTTTGTTTTCCTTAATATTGTTATTATATTATAATGTTATATAATATTATTATATAATAAGAAGAATAACACCTTTGGATTACAAGATAATTTATTAATTTGTATATTGTCTAAGTTGACAATTTCTTGGTTTAAACGGTTTTATTGGAATGAGGGAGGAGACTTCATCTGCTCCTTCCTAGCACTCATGGTCAGCCAGAGCAGGTAGAAAATGCAACGCATGCAACACGAGAACTGAGAATTAAGTTCGCAAAAGAAGGAGAAAGAAAACCAAGCATTTTGTATCTCTAAAAGTATGCATTGTGAGCAGGACGGCAGCCAGGAGCAGGGTTCCAGGAGCCTGAGTTAGTGCGTGAGCGGTACCGGCTAGATATAGTCGGGCTTACGTCAATGCATGGCTTGGGCTCTGGAACCAGTCTTCTGGAGAGGGACTGGACTCTCAGTCTGGAGTTGCCCCTGGTGAGAGGCGGTGGGTTGGGGTGGGTATCTGGGTATCCCTTTGGCTTGCTGCCTGTATATTGGGGTTTCTCCCAGTGGATGAGAAGGTTTTCTCCCTACTGGGAGACTTCAAACCTCACGTGGGCAACGACAGCGAGACCTGGAGGGGAATGATTGAGCGGTGTATTGTTTTTGGACATAGCAAACACCATGTTCAAACATAAGAGTGTCCATAAGTGGACGTGTGCAGTGTTGGGGAGTAACGGAATACATGTACCGCCGTTACGTATTTAGAATACAAAATATGAGTAACTGTATTCCGTTACAGTTACCGTTTAAAAAGGTGGTATTCAGAATACAGTTACTTTGTTGAAATAAATGGATTACACTGCGGTACTTTCCTGTTTCATTTTGTCGCGGGTCAGGACTGGGTTTTGTTTGACAGCTACGTTCTTTCGTTCCAGGCGGCAGCGTTACGGTTGCCATGGTTACAGGGCGACGCTCTCTCTCTCTTTCTGCGACTGTGTGTTTCCTGAGTGAGAGAGCGCCTTTTCGTTGTTGTTGTTGTGCTAAGCTAACAGGCAGAATGCTACAAGCATAGCTCTAAAGAATGTAGCATCATGGGCAGTATAGTCCGTGTTGCAGGGAGAATGCACTGCCATACACGTTATGTGTCTGTGAGCGCGAGGAGGGAGAAAAAGGCGAGTGGAAAGGTACGAGTTGTCGTCGAGGAAAAACGGGAGCTGGAAACATGTAAATATAATAATAACCACTGCAGCCAAGAAGAGTGCCTGACGAGCCCAGCTGTAAGTAAGCTATTAAGACTCGACTGTACACCGTGTTCGTGTTTTCCTCCGAAAACAATAAGTTCCGTTGGAGCAGTCTTTCAACACCTCTCTCTGTCTCTCGCAAGAAAAATTGACCCACATAACAAAGTAAAGCTATTTTTCGGCTATGAGCCGACAGGGACCCCGCCTATTAGTCAGAGGTCCCTTTACTACAGTTCGGAGTCGCGGACCTTCAGTAACAGTAATAAATCACACAGCAATAGTACATTCACGTTGTTGTAAAAAGCACGATAATATATTAAGTAATCCAAAGTATTCAGAATACGTTACTCTCATTGAGTAACGTAACGGAATACGTTACAGAATACATTTTGGGGCATGTATTCTGTATTCTGTAACGGAATACATTTTAAAAGTAACCTTCCCAACACTGGACGTGTGGCACCAGGACGCTCTGGGCTGCAGGTTGATGGTCGATTTTTTTAATTGTATCACCAGACCTGTAGCCATATGTTCTGGCCACTTGGGTAAAGAGAGGGGCTGAGCTGTCAAGTGATCATCACCTGGTGGTGAGTTGGATCAGGTGGCAGGGGAGGATGCTGGAGAGACCTGAGAGGCAGCTGATAGGTACCGACAGGCAAAGTAGAATGCAGTGCGGGCAGTGGCTGAAGAAAAAACTCAGGTGTAGAAGGAGTTCAGAGAGGCCATGGAAAAAGACTTTTGGACTGACTTGAACAGATTCTGGCAACTCAGGAGGCAACTCAGGAGGGGAAAGCAGTGCTCTACTTGTACTGTGCATAGTGCCAGTGGAGCGCTGCCGACTTCAACTGAGAAAATTGTCGGGCGGTGGAAGGAATACCTTAAGGAGTTCCTTAATCCCATTGGCACATCTTACGTGGAGGAAGCAGAGTCTGGGGATAAGGGGATGATTTCTGGGAGTCAGGTCATTCGGTCCTTATACAACCGTTCCAAGAGCTTGGTCCGCATAGCCAGCAATAAGTCGGACTCATTCCTGGTGGGTGATGGGCTCCGCCAGCCCTGGCCTTTGTCACCAATTCTGTTCAGAATTTTTATGGACAGAATTTCTAGGCACACCCAAGTGGCGGCAGGCTTTCACTTGGGTGGTCTCAGAATCTCATCTGTTCTTCGCGGATGATGTGGTTCTGCTGGCTTCGTCGAGTCGAATGACCTCCATCTCACTTTGGAATGGTTCGCAGCCAAGGTGGTAATGAGAATCAGCACATCCAAATCTGAGGCCATGGTCCTAAGCCAAAAAACAGTGGAGTGCCCACTCGGGCTAAGAGACAAGTTCTTGCCCCAAGTGGAAGAGTTTAAGTATCTCAGGGTCTTGTTCATGAGTGACAGGAGAGGGAGCGGGAGATCGACAGATGGATTGGTGCTGGGGCTGCAGTGATGCGGACACTGTACCGGTCTGTTGTCGTGACGAGAGAGCTGAGTGTGCAAGCGAAGCTCTCAATTTACCAGTCGATCTACGCCCCTACTCTCACCTGTGGTCACGAGCTTTGGGTAGTGACCGAAAGAACGAGAGGCAGAAATGGGCTTCCTCCAAAGGGTGGCTGGCCTCTCCCTTAGAGATAGGGTTAGAAGCCCAGCTATCTGGGAGGGGCTCAGAGTAGAGCCACTGTTCCTTCACATCGAAAGGAGCCAGTTGAGGTGGTTTGGGCATCTGACAAGGATGCCTCCTGGGCCCCTCCTGGGTGAGCTGTTCCAGGCATGTCCCATCGGGAGGAGCCCCAAGGGCCAGACCCAGGACATGCTGGAGAGATTATATCTCTCGGCTGGCATGGGAATGCCTTGGTGTTCCCCCGGACAAGCTGGAGGAGGTGACTGGGGAGAGGGAGGTCTGGGCTTCTCTACTTGGGCTGCTGCCTCCACGACCTGGCCCCGGATAAGTGGAAGAAGATGGTTGGATGGATGGAAGTTTTAAAAACTCCCTGGAGTTGGAAGCTGGATTACTTAATTGGCCTAGGAGGTGGCAAGCTGCCAAGAACCCACTCTTTCCATCTATCAGAGAAGAAACCCACCAATTCCTTCTCCTCCTTAATTGGCCTAGGAGGTGGTAAGCTGCCAAGAACCCACTCTTTCCATCTAACAGAGAAGAAACCCACCAATTCCTTCTCCTCCATCAGTGGAATGCTCTAATATAGCAGAACTAACACAGCCCACATACTGTTACTGACTATTACTATTGGATGCACCCATGAAGAAACAACTGAATTGAGATCATTTATATATGATGTCGCTCCATGGGACAAGACTCAGCAGTCCATCTGCATCTTAAGGATAAAGGACACTCTTTCGAGGATGCCAATGTTCACATTTTGGACAGAGAGGACAGATGGTTTGAAAGAGGAGGGAAAGAAGCCATTTATGTCCACTGTGAGCGACCATCTTTGAACAGAGGCGGTGGATTACAACACCAACTGTTTGACATCTATAATCCAGTTTTGAGATCCCTTCCCAGACGCCTTAACGCCCACTCACACCCTGGGCCATCTGACCTCAGGAAATCACATGATAGGGTGGGGCCAGGCTTCACAATGAGCTCACCCGAAACCCTGGCTGATTGTGACCCACACCCGTTTTCACACCTTGGCTCATGTGATTAGGTAGAGAATCATCAGGGGGTCCTTTGTCCCTCTTTGGGGGAAAACTCCCACTGGGTTTAAATCTGGGACTCTCCACCATTTGGCCCTTAGAACTGAAGAAGCTTCTCGGATGAGAGGTGAACGTCTTCAAGCAACTTAAAGAAGTCCAGACGCTTTTCTTTCCAAGCTTCTTAGACAACCGAATTGAGACTTGACTCTACAGCTTGGAAAACCAAACAGCAATGCAGTACTGACTAACCCCTTCTTAGTTGTCAGACTAAAGAAGTATTGACTGCAATGAAATTTGTAATTAAACTCTAAAATCTAATGTAAGTCAAAGAACTTCTAAAAGTCTGTAATGAGATAATCTGTTAAGAGCTTCCAAGCTACTAATATCTTCCAGAAGGCACAGATCTGCTGCTATGCCTTAGGTCAACTGATAAACAAACATGTGAGACAAATTTTACTTGATACTTTAAAATCAAAAGAGGAGCAGATTCAACAAAAATTTATATTGTGTTTTTGTTAACAACAATGTTAATTTTAGGCAAAAAAAATAATTTTTCCATAACATTTTGAAATTATGGCAAGTATTGATCATGTTGATGAGATAGAGGTCTCAGAAACCCATGTATCAAAATATGATACGAAGGGCGTAATAGGGCTAAACTGCTAATAGAGGGATCGATATCAGACACACAAAAAGAATGTAGACAAGTAGGGGAAAAATTTGTCTGACAGACAGCTCACTCAAGCAGAGGGAGGCATCCTTACAAAAACCTTGAAGCTTTCTGTCATGCTGAGAAAATGTTTGCTACTCAAAATCATCACAGCCACAGAATCAGAAATTGGAAACAACATTGCAGATGTTGTTTCAGAAGTGTGACAACAACAGATAAATGTTTTAGCCTGTCTCAGCAATGCAAAGCACCCAGCATCCAATATTACCATCAAGGAGAGCATCAAGGAGTGGAAGACACTTATGCACCACAGTAAAAAACAAAACAAACAACAACATCATTGCTTACTTATTTTTTTCTGAGCCATTCAGGGGTGGATTGGTGTGTTTCTCGTCATATTCCTACTGCATAATCCAAGTGTGCTTGACCTTCAGGGCTCAAACTGATGGCTGGACACTCTCCGTCAGGATTTTCTGGTAGAGAGCAGAATTCATTTATATATGATGTTGTGTATAATGTTATATATGAATACCGGTCAATAGTTTTAGAAAACCCCAATTTTTCCAGTTTTTTATTGAAAATAATGCAGTTTGATGTCTCATTGCACTCTGAAATGACAGTATAGTACAAATAAGAAATTGGAGTTAGAAAAGAAATCATGGAATCAATATATAGACCTAAACTTATTGTATTCTAAACTTTTGACTCATGCAAGTAGCCACCTTTGGCAGATAAAACAGCTGAACACCTCTTTTCCTATCTTTTGCAGAAGTTCCCATAAATGTGTTGCCCTTGGTTACTTTGCTTTCACTCTGCTGTCCAGTTCATCCAAAACAGCTTGATGGGGTTTAAGTCTGGAGACTGTGCTGGACACTCCATGTTTTCAAGCTTACCATCTTGTTCTTTTTTCCTGAGGTAGTTCTTGGCAAAGCTTTTACGCATGGCTCTTTGCCTTATTCTGATGCAATCCTAGCAATGGCTTCCTTGCTGCAACTCGTTCTGTCACACCTGCACCTCGAAACCTTCTCTTCACATTTGAAACTGAGACTTGCTTACTATGACCACTATTAAGCTGTGCTTGAAGCTGTTGTCCTGTGAGCCACCTATCATACAACTGTTAATGTTCAGAAACTTGTCCTCTGAGTCAGTTGTGGCTTTGGGTCTGCCAGACCTCTTCCTGTCAGAGGTTGCCCTCAGTACTCACTGACGCCTTGACTTTCTTTGCAAACTCTGGCAGTTCATCGATTACCTTTGTACCATTTCATGCTCTTCATTGGACTTTTGAATTGCAATGAATAACTAGAAAAATTGGTGTGTTCTAAAACTTTTGAATGGTAGTGTGTACACATATAAATATATGTATATGTGTATATAAAAAAAGACACCCAGCGCACCCCTGCGGGCGGTTTATCCTTCAAGCTCGGGTCCTCTACCAGAGGCCTGGGAGCTTGAGGGTCCTGCGCAGTATCTTAGCTGTTCCCAGGACTGCGCTCTTCTGGACAGAGATCTCTGATGTTATTCCCGGGATCTGCTGGAGCCACTCGCCTAGCTTGGGAGTCACTGCACCTAGTGCTCCGATTACCACGGGGACCACCGTTACCTTCACCCTCCACATCCTCGCGAGCTCTTCTCTGAGCCCTTGGTATTTCTCCAGCTTCTCATGTTCCTTCTTCCTGATA
This sequence comes from Rhamphochromis longiceps, assembly GCF_057381845.1. Lineage (NCBI taxonomy): Eukaryota > Metazoa > Chordata > Actinopteri > Cichliformes > Cichlidae > Rhamphochromis > Rhamphochromis longiceps. Next base: position 7,650,521 of record NC_140562.1, read on the forward strand.
TTGCTGTCATTCGGAACCGCTACATCGATCACTACGGCCGTCTTCTTCTGTTTGTCTACCACCACTATGTCCGGTTGGTTAGCCACCACCATTTTGTCCGTCTGTATCTGGAAGTCCCACAGGATCTTAGCTCAGTCATTCTCCACCACCCTTGGGGGCATCTCCCATTTTGACCTCAGGACTTCCAGGTTATACTCGGCACAGATGTTCCTGTACACTATGCCGGCCACTTGGTTATGGCGTTCCATGTATGCCCTGCCTGCTAGCATCTTGCACCCTGCTGTTATGTGCTGGATTGTCTCTGGGGCATCTTTACACAGCCTGCACCTGTGGTCTTGCCTGGTGTGATAGACCCCAGCCTCTATGGATCTTGTACTCAGAGCTTGTTCTTGTGCTGCCATGATTAGTGCCTCTGTGCTGTCTTTCAGTCCAGCTTTGTCCAGCCACTGGTAGGATTTCTGGATATCAGCCACCTCCTCTATCTGCCGGTGGTACATACCGTGCAGGGGCCTGCCCTTCCATGATGGTTATATATATATATATATATATATATATATATATATATATATATATATATATATATATATATATATATATATTAGGGGTGCAATGATATTCGTATCGATATTGAACCGTTCGATACAGTGCTTTCGGTTCGGTACGCATATGTATCGAACAATACAAAATTTTTAATTTATTTTATCAACTTTCCTTCTGACGATGCTGTCTGTGTTGAGCGCTCAGTGAATCTGCGTTCGACTACTCCGCCTAGGCTCGACAGTGCAGCCTAGGCGGAGTAGTCGAACGCAGATTCACTGAGCGCTCAACACAGACAGCATCGTCAGAAGGAAGAGCGCAGGGCAAGCTAGCGAGACAGAAGTTAAGCTCTCCTTGCAACATGGACCTCCCCCACCCTCATTCAGATCTGGCGTTTGGAATTATTTTGGTTTTCATGTGACATATGACCCTGAAGGTAAGCAAGTCATGGACTAAAGTAAAACAGTATGTTGGATGTGCCACGCAATGCTCAATTACATTGGTGTGAACTAGTGTGTTAGCGCAGTTAGCTCGTTAACGTGTTGGCCGTCTAGCCCCATGCACAGAGCGATCGGCGGTAGCTCGTTAACAGAGATTTGCCGTGTTGTGGCGTTAAGGTCATTTCAACGAGATTAACCTGAAAGCACTAGTGGGAACACAACGAATATGACTGCACGTTTACGCCGACATCATCCTAGTGCAAAGACAAAAACAACAAGCATGCTACTAACTTTAGCCGAGTCATTTAGACAGCTGTTAGCACATGATTCTCCTTATGCTGCTGAGAATATAGCCCAGAAGAAGCGGATAGTATAGCTTTTATTTTGGAAAGAGCCATTTCTCTGTAATAAACTCTCTTTTCCAAAGATGAGTGATTCCTCAATCAGATACAGGGCTTGCAATATCGCTAGCCCGACGTCCCGGGGCTAGAGATTTTTTCAGTCGGGCTACCAAAATCTATCTCTTCCCTGCCCGTCGGGCTATTGTAGGAAAAATATATGTCAATGCTTTTGCATTCTTTCAGAAATGTAGCTGGGTAATTATGTCATTGGCATCGGTGAGCCACTGTCAATATGTGACATATTGAAGTCGCGTTTGAATTTGCGCTTGTTTTTTTGCTTTCACTTTGCAATCATGCGAACTGTGTATAGAGAGCGACAGCACTGATCTGTGAGTGATGATAATTTGTGCACCAATTCCTCTGACATCGTCTTATTAATCGTTAGCTTACTATGCAAACATGACAAGTGAAATCTCCCGCAGCAAGCTTAAACATGTGAGAGGTTGATCGCGCAGAGAATCGCTGAGCTTATGTGAGTGCGTGTGTAAAAGCAGCAGGATATATATTTTAGTTCTGCTGAGCCAAATAAGACAGGTCAGGGTGAAGAAGTGACAGCCAAAGAAAAGCTTACCACAAAACGGAGAAGTTATGACAAATGAGACTATAAGGCAAAAAGAAAGTGCAGCTTTATGGTTTCATGGACAAAAGAATTTCTGTGGCTGCAATATGACGAGCTAAATAACCAGGGGTGCACATAAGTGGTCCGCAGGTGCGCATTCGCTGTCAAAATAAAAAACACGCACAAGGGTTAGGGTTAAATTTAAAAACTGTACTTTTGAGTTAAAATATATATTTATAATTTTAATAAATGACAAATTAAAAATGCATGAACATTTTTTTGTATCGAAAAAATATCGAACCGTGACACCAAAGTATCGAACCGAACCGAACCGTGAATTTTGTGTATCGTTGCACCCCTAATATACAGTGGGGCAAAAAAGTATTTAGTCAGCCACCGATTGTGCAAGTTCCCCCACTTAAAATGATGACAGAGGTCAGTAATTTGCACCAGAGGTACACTTCAACTGTGAGAGACAGAATGTGAAAAAAAAATCCATGAATCCACATGGTAGGATTTGTAAAGAATTTATTCGTAAATCAGGGTGGAAAATAAGTATTTGGTCAATAACAAAAATACAACTCAATACTTTGTAACATAACCTTTGTTGGCAATAACAGAGGTCAAACGTTTACTATAGGTCTTTACCAGGTTTGCACACACAGTAGCTGGTATTTTGGCCCATTCCTCCATGCAGATCTTCTCGAGAGCAGTGATGTTTTGGGGCTGTCGCCGAGCAACACGGACTTTCAACTCCCGCCACAGATTTTCTATGGGGTTGAGGTCTGGAGACTGGCTAGGCCACTCCAGGACTTTCAAATGCTTCTTACGGAGCCACTCCTTTGTTGCCCGGGCGGTGTGTTTTGGATCATTGTCATGTTGGAAGACCCAGCCTCGTTTCATCTTCAAAGTTCTCACTGATGGAAGGAGGTTTTGGCTCAAAATCTCACGATACATGGCCCCATTCATTCTGTCCTTAACACGGATCAGTCGTCCTGTCCCCTTGGCAGAAAAACAGCCCCATAGCATGATGTTTCCACCCCCATGCTTCACAGTAGGTATGGTGTTCTTGGGATGCAACTCAGTATTCGTCTTCCTCCAAACACGACGAGTTGAGTTTATACCAAAAAGTTCTACTTTGGTTTCATCTGACCACATGACATTCTCCCAATCCTCTGCTGTATCATCCATGTGCTCTCTGGCAAACTTCAGACGGGCCTGGACATGCACTGGCTTCAGCAGCGGAACACGTCTGGCACTGCGGGATTTGATTCCCTGCCGTTGTAGTGTGTTACTGATGGTGACCTTTGTTACTTTGGTCCCAGCTCTCTGCAGGTCATTCACCAGGTCCCCCCGTGTGGTTCTGGGATCTTTGCTCACCGTTCTCATGATCATTTTGACCCCACGGGATGAGATCTTGCGTGGAGCCCCAGATCGAGGGAGATTATCAGTGGTCTTGTATGTCTTTCATTTTCTGATGATTGCTCCCACAGTTGATTTGTTCACACCAAGCTGCTTGCCTATTGTAGATTCACTCTTCCCAGTCTGGTGCAGGTCTACAATACTTTTCCTGGTGTCCTTCGAAAGCTCTTTGGTCTTGGCCATGGCGGAGTTTGGAGTCTGACTGTTTGAGGCTGTGGACAGGTGTCTTTTATACAGATGATGAGTTCAAACAGGTGCCATTCATACAGGTAACGAGTGGGGGACAGAAAAGCTTCTTACAGAAGACGTTACAGGTCTGTGAGAGCCAGAGATTTTCCTTGTTTGAGGTGACCAAATACTTATTTTCCACCCTAATTTACGAATAAATTCTTTACAAATCCTACCATGTGGATTCATGGATTTTTTTTTCACATTCTGTCTCTCACAGTTGAAGTGTACCTCTGGTGCAAATTACTGACCTCTGTCATCATTTTAAGTGGGGGAACTTGCACAATCGGTGGCTGACTAAATACTTTTTTGCCCCACTGTATATATATATATATATACACAAAATTCCCTTCTTTCCCCTACAGGTGGTCTTTATCCTTCAATATGGGTCCCCTACCAGAGGCCTGGGATCTTGAGGGTCCCGTGCAGTAACTTAGCTGTTCCTAGGACTGCACTCAAATGTACAGAGATCCCGGATGTTGTCCATGGATTCTGCTGGAGCCACTCGCTTACCTTAAGAGTCAGTGTACGGAGAACTCCGATTACCACTGGGACTACTGTTATCTTCACCCTCTACATCAGAGGTCTCAAACTCAAATGAGCTGTGGGCCGCTGCTGCCACTGTCATTTCATTTGAGGGCCACTTTAGTGTTCAAGTTGTACACAAAAAACAAATAAACAAACAAACAAACAAGAAAACACCCAGGGGGGTTATGGCGTCCACCTGAACGGCAGCAAGACTTCGAGCTCCGACGTTAACATCCTTTAAGTACGCCTAAACAGCGGTTAAAAGTCAACCTTTTAGTGGCTTCCTCTCCGACCTAAGCTTCTGCTCTGATCTAAACAGCTAGGATGCCGACTAAACATAGGTTTAAATCTAAAACAGCCGGAAAGGATGGATCAGACGACGATGCTAGCAACGAACTTGAAACCGAGAAGATGGAAGGAGCTTGTGCTAGCGCCCAACAGACTGAGACGAGTGTTTTGGCCGCAATTCCGTCGCTGAAAATACACTTCACTGCTCAACTGCAAGAAGTTATAACATCAAACCAAGAAATAAAAGACGCAATTGGAGTGTTTTCAGAGAGGCTTACCTCAGCAGAAACTCGCATTAGCAAAGTTGAAGACGACGTCTCTTCCCTCACAAGTAAAGAGGCTTCCCTTCAAAAGAAACTTCAGGAACTCCTGCTAAAAGTGGACGACCTCGAAAATAGAAGCCGGAGATCCAATCCGAGACTCGTCGGATTACCCGAGAATACTGAACAAGGAGAAATCACAATATTTTCCCGTCCCAAAATGTCAAGTAGCCAGGTTTGTACCTGGCTACTTGACGTTTTGAGACAAGGCTGAAATACCCCAAATGGCCCACCCCGTGTGGTCATCATGAAGTTCTTGAATTATCAAGACAAGTTGAGGGTGATGAGAGCGGCACGTCTGAAGGGAAAAATAACGCACAACGGACATCACGTGATGTTTTTCCCTGAACTGTCGACGGAGGTCCAGAAACAGCAGAAACAATACAACCAGGTAAAACAACAACTCCGTGAAATGCACATAAATTTCGGACTGATCTTTCCAGCAAAAATGAGGATTTTCCACCACGGCAACAGGCTCCTCTTCCACACACCAGTGGAGGTGGAAGATTTCATACGAAGAGTCCGGCAACAAAACGAGGGATAAATTCACGCCCACTCCAAAACACTATCATATCTAAAATGTGTAATTCTGATGAACAATTTCAGCTCGGACTTACAGTGGCTTTGGTTTACAGGTATGATATAGATGGCCTTAGATATGTTATGTTTAAATCTTTTCATTCATTTACATTATGTGGCCACTTCTTCAGTTAATACGGTTAATACAGATCCAAACGGGACAAAAACAAACAAACAAAAAAAACCCAAAAACGGTCGGATCTAAGTTTGAAGCTTCAAATCAATACTAGGACGCTTTATCAGCTCCTTTTCGTGGATCTGATGCATAACCAAGCTGCAATGACTTTGGGGAGGGAAGTTTTGAGATCTACACTGATGGGAGGTCTCTGGGTTGTTTTGTTTTTTTGTTTATAAGAGTTTGTCTTTAAAGTGCAGTGCTCTTGAAATAATAATTTGTGAGTTCCGACAGGGGAGACGAGATGTAGTCAGGTTCAGGTTACTAAGGGCACAAACTGTATGAGTAGTTATTCAAATATTGAACTAATTTCCTGGAATGTAAGAGGCCTTAGGAAATGTATTAAACTGAAAAGAGTAATGGATAGAATTAAACAATATCACCCAAAGATAGTCTTTATTCAAGAAACACACTTACTTGCGAGTGAAATTGCCCGGATAAGGAGGAAATGGCCAGGTCAGGTTTTCTCTAGCCACTTCTCAACACATGCTAGAGGAGTGGCAACACTCATTCATAAATAAGTGCCCATGTGTATTAAAAAAAATATCTTGGACCCTGCAGGGAGATTCATCATCCTACAATGCTCCGTGCTGAACCAAGACTTAATTTTAATTTATATGGCCCCAATATCGACAACTCCAGCTTTTATAACAATCTATTCCTCTCTATTGCAGCCCTCCACAGTGAGATAATTGTTGGGGGGGACTTTAATTGTACCCTAGAGCCTAAGCTTGATAGATCATCAGGTTTAGACTCTTCCCATCCAAAATCTAGACAAGCCATACAACACTTTATGTCTGAATTGAACCTTAAAGATATATGGAAATTAAAAAATCCAACAGGGAGAGAATACTCCTGTTATTCAGCCAGTCATAATAGCCGCAGTCGCATAGATTATTTTCTTATTTCAAACTCTCTTATCCCCAGAATTAACAGCTGTTCATATAAAAGTGTGCTTATATCTGACCACTCATTAACCACGCTTAACTTTTCAGTTACAATAGCTTTTAGACGTAATCCTGTTTAGCGTTTAAAACCACACTGGGTGCATAATAAAAATTCTTGGAATATGTAGGCAAAAATATTGATGACTATTTTTACTTTAATAAATCCGAAACTACAGCCTCAGTAAGATGGGAAGCCTTTAAGGTTTTTATACGTGGGCAGATGATAAGCTACACCAAAAACAAAGCAAATAAAAATTATACTGAGATGTTGGACCTCGAAGGTCAAATAAAAGAAGTGGAACTCGAGATAAACCTAAATGACTCTAAAGAAAAACAACAAAAACTTTTAAGATTAAGAGTAAAATATGATAAATTAACTACTGAGAAAGCCTCAGCAGGACTATTTAGACTGAGACAGACCTACTATGACCAGGGGGAGAAGGCAGGAAAACTTTTGGCATGGCGCATAAGAACGCTACTGAACGAACAAACAATAAATGAAATTAGAACTGCAGACGAAAACACCACAGACCCTCACAGAATAAATGAACTCTTTGAACTCTACTACTCACAACTATATACCTCAACAGGAGATGCGACTCAAGAGTCACTAGAATCCTTCTTTGGCTCAATAAGCACCCCTTCACTCTCTGAAGAAGCTCGATGTGAATTAGACTCTCAGTTATCTATGTGTTACACCCCGGCCTAGGCAACCGGCGTGCAACACAGGAAAAATAAAAATAAGGGGAAAAGGCCCCCAAGCTCACTGCTCTTAAGGAGGGCGAACCCATAAAAAAGACTAATACAGGCTTCCACAAAAAAAAAAAATCCCAAACGAAAGTATCGACAACTATTTTCATTAAAGCAAAATATGATATTTATTTACATCAAAACACCAAACTAATTACAACGGGGAGGAAGATCGCGACCATGACATACTGAAACACAGGGTTTAAATACCTAGAGGGAGCAATCAGGAAATGGACAACAAGAGGGAAACACAGCTGGGGCAACGCTTACACTGACGAGACAGGGACAAGTAAATTGAACACACTAAGATAACACAGACTTTCAAAGTAAAACAGGAAACACATAACAGTCACGCCAAAACAAAACGCCTAAAACAATACACTGCCAACCCCAAATCGTAACAATGAGTGAACTGTCGATTGCAATTGATAAATTAAAAATGGGAAAAACTCCCAGCCCAGATGGAATCCCACTAGACCTTTTCAAAAATATTTAAAGACAAATTAGTACGCCCTCTGTACGACATGCTAACGGAAAGTTATGATTTAAAAGAGCTTCCCCCCTCCTTGCGTAATGCACTCATAACGGTATTCCCTAAGCCTGGGAAACCGCCTACAAAATGTGAATCTTATAGACCAATCTCATTAATAAACTCTGAAGCCAAGATAATAAGTAAAGTACTGGCAAACAGACTTGAACGATACCTTCATCTTCTCGCTGATACTGACCAGAATGGTTTTGTAAAAGGCCGGCAAGTGCAGCATGGTATTTGCAGAGTACTGAATGTACTTTACTCAAATTCAGAACATCCAGACATGGCTCTGCTCTCCTTGGACGCAGAAAAAGCTTTCGATAGGGTCGAACATTATTAGCCAAATTGAGGCAGTACCTTATAGAGATAGTTATCTCTATAAGGTACTGCCTCAATTTGGCTTTGGCAGTTACTTCATGACCTGGGTCAAAATATTATATAATAAACCTATAGCCTCAGTTAGAACTAACAACATCATATCTAGACCATTCTATCTAGGTAGAGGTACACGTCAAGGCTGCCCCCTTTCGCCTCTTCTTTTCGTCCTAGCAATTGAACCATTGGTTATTGCGATAAGGAGCAATCAAAATATCTCTGGCATTAGAACAAATAATATTGAGTCCAAAATTGGATTATTCGCGGATGACATTATCTTAATGCTGTCCAAATTAAAGAGCTCAATTCCCCACCTAATCAAAACAATTAACTCCTTTGGCAATATTTCCGGTTATAAAATTAATAAATCCAAGTCGGCCATCCTCTTCTTTAAACATTCTGAAAGAATTAAACCACCTATTCAAACAATGTTTCAAGTTGCCAGAGACAGTCTTACCAATCTAGGTATAAAAATCACTTCAAAAATTAATGATTTGGTACATGCAAATTACTCTCCTACAATCAACTCTCTTGTTGACTTAATCAATAGATGGTCTATGCTGCCAATCTCTCTGATTGGACGCGGAAATATTCTCAAGATGAACGTTCTTCCAAAATTTCTATATCTCTTCCAAGTCATTCCTCTCAGCCCTCCAGATGACTTCTTCACAAAGGCAAAAACAATATTCATTAAATTCATTTGGAATAATAGACGAGCCAGACTGCGCCTTTCGCTACTATATCTCCCGTATGACAGGGGAGGTCTGTGTGTTCCAAACCTCAAACGGCACTACTGGGCTGCCCAGCTTTCTGCGGCCTCATGCTGGTTTTCAACGACAACCTTACCCTGGGTAACTTTAGAAAGGACAAGCACTACCCCCTTACCGCTCAGCACTTAACTGTACTCCGCAAAGTATAAAGATCTGATAAAAGATACATCAAACCTCTTTGTTAAAAATACCATCCGTGTCTGGTTCGACGCACTCAAGTTTAAAGATGAAACACCTGCACTATCCCAATTCTCACCTATCTGGGGCAATAGGGCCTTTAAATCCGGTTGGAAAGATTTGGGCTTTAAAATGTGGGCCGTCAGAGACCTGTGCAAAGTTGCAGACCTATTTGACAAGGACACCCTACTATGTTTTAATGGCTTGACACAGAAATTTGGTATTCCAACCAAACATTTTTTCAAATTTCTTCAAATCAGAAGCTTCATTTCAAAAACTCAAAAATCCCTAACATTGCCTACTCTAAACTCATTAGAGGACATAGCAATAAACCATCAGCTTAAGAAGGGTTTAATATCCCGTTTTTACAGCAACCTGGGTGCTGACCCATGCAAATTCTTAGGTTACTTAGACAACAACTGTATCTGTAAGCATGTGTGAGATCAACTGAAGCCTGGAATGTGATATTGTGTGGAGATTTAAAGTTGCTGGTAGATATTAACGGTGTCTCAGCTAAGGCAGAAGACAGCAGACACTGCACAGTGTCAACAAACTGTCTGGCTGTGGAAACTGAAGCAGTGCCTAGCTCCGGAGTCGCATGCGGCTCTTTATCTTTAGTCCTTTTAGTGGCGGTTTGGGAAAATACATTTTTTTAAGTAATTAGCTGAAGTGTATTTTATTTATGTTAGTTATTTTTTAACTTGTAGTTCTAAATTGCAAGATTATTGTGATATTGAAATATAAATATAAAATTATATTCTATTTTTTTTTTGATCGCTCAAAATAAGCGTCACACTTGCGGAAGCCGATATACCCTGCGAAACGCCGTGCATTTATCGAGACTTTCAACCCCAGGTAAGACAATTCTAGATCTTCGGATCCACATTATGTCAGCAGCTCCACCGTGAACTATGTTAAAAACAAACACGCTCACACCTCACAGATGACAGCTTACAGTCCTGCGTAAAGATGAAAGTGACTTCGTACAGCCCCGATTTGCAGACGCTGTGCGCAGAGGTTCAGGAGCAGAAGTCCCACTGTAAACATATCACGGCAGACACGACGATGTTTGCATGAACATGCTTTTCAGCATCTCTCTATTGACCACTTTTCACACACGGTTGCTGTACGCATACAGCCGGTGTTAAAGCGCACAGCCCGACACACACCAACACAACAGCAGAGAGAGCGCAGACGTTAAGGCAGCGAGGCGCGATTGCAGGTGCCGCTCAGGTGCGTCCGCCTCCCCTGTAGCGGCGCTGCAGACCACGCCCCACCACACACATTAACCAGGTAAAATACATATTTAGGCAGAATTTTGCAAATATCTATTTTTCATTTTTCAGCAGCTTAGTGCTTTTTTTCCCCAATTATTTTTTTAAAAGTCAGGTCAAGGCTCCAAAAACCCAAAGGCGATATGAGGGTGGCGGCTCACAACAGCTTTTGTTTGCTGGATCATTTTAGTTCAGCTGGGTGTCTTTCCTTTTGTTATATTTCTTTAAGAGTTCAAAATGTGTTATTACATAAATAAAATGTAATTTTCTCTGTAGCACTTCATGGATTTAAGCAACACACCTTAGTTGTTTACATAAAGCATAAAGGTAACACTGTATATATTGTTTTTTTTATCTTCATTTTAGATGTCAAAAAGTATTTGCAGCTCCCAGTGTTTTCTTTTGCGTGGAAACCAGGTCCAAATGGCGCTAAAGGTTGCTGACCCCTGGCCTAGCTGATTGGATTAGTTGCTGAAGTGTTTTGCCAAATAAAATGACTGGCTTTTAAGGAAATATTGATTATTGCAATTTAAACTGTATGAAACGGAGTAAAGCTGTGATTAGAGTGTGAGGGGAGAAAGGACCAACTGCCCTGAAGGTGAAAAAGAAGATGATTGAAAAAAAAAAAAAGGGGGGGGGGGGGGAGTAATTTAATGCAGTGTAAAATATTATTTTTGACAAAAAAAGAAGAAGAATCAGAGGGAGAGTGTTAACAGTGTTAACAGGATGAAAAATTTTATTTTTTAAAAGTCTCAGTGTGTCAGTAGCAGGTAAACCTGGACCTGGATCAACCCACCTACCCACATCAGTAACATAATTAGAACTACACTCAGGCTCAGTTTTTGGCTAAACATTTCACAGCTTCAGCTTGTATGAACAATCATGGATAAAGAGATGCCCTCCAAATCACAAGCTGGCAAGTCGATCTGCAATATCACTGTGTGTGAAAGGACTCAAGATTTGCCACACAAGGAGTAAAGGTTCAGAGGAAGAGACTGAAAAATAACACAAGGCTGAAGAAAAACTGCCCATGGGACAGTTGAGAATGTACATGTCACAACTATGAACTGCTGCAGGATGTGGTAGAGGCAGACAGCAGTGGTGAGAAGGAGGAAGTAGATAACAACGAGGGAGAAAAGAACATGGAGGAATAGCCTGAGCAGAGATAACACAGTAGGTAGACTGGTCAGGGGTTCAAAGGCAACGAACGGCTACTCTGATGTATCCTTGAGCAAGGAAGGTACCGTCTCTACACACTGCTTCCCGGGTGCTGGATCAGTAGCTGCCCACTGCTTCACTGAGTGAATGGGTTAAATGCAGAGGACAAAATATCTCGGGACTACATGGGGTTGAGAAATAATGAAGGCTGTTTTTAATGTGGGAACACATAAAACCTGGATGATTAAGCATTAAATTCAAAGTGTTTATTGTCATGTGTATAAAGAAAAGCATGTCTCTGTGCAACGAAATGCTTTCTCTGTTGTCCACACACAGATGTCGGGTTAATATGTACAAACAGAACTAGAACAGATAAAATAGAAATACAGGGTGGGCCATTTATATGGATACACCCTAATAAAATGGGAATGGTTGGTGATGTTAAAGTCCTGTTTGTGGCACATTAGTATATGTGAGGGGGCAAACTCCTCAAGATGGATGGTGACCATGGTGGCCATTTAGAAGTCGGCCATCTTGGATACAACTTTTGTTTTTTCAATAGGAAGAGGGCCATGTGACACATCAAACTTATTGGTAATGTCACAAGAAAAACAATGGTGTGCTTGGTTTCAACGTAACTTTATTCTTTCATGAGTTATTTACAAGTTTCTGACCACTTATAAAATGTGTTCAATGTGCTGCCCATTGTGTTGGATTGTCAATGCAACCCTCTTCTCCCATTCTTCACACACTGATAGCAACACCGCAGGAGAAATGCCAGCACAGGCATCCAGTATCCCTAGCTTCAGGTGCTGCACATCTCGTATCTTCACACCATAGACAATTGCCTTCAGATGACCCCAAAGATAAAAGTCTAAGGGGGTCAGATCGGGAGACCTTGGAGGCCATTCAACTGGCCCACGACGACCAATCCACTTTCCAGGAAACTGTTCATCTAGGAATGCTCGGACCTGGCACCCATAATGTGGTGGTGCACCATCTTGCTGGAAAAACTCAGGGAACATGCCAGCTTCAGTGCATAAAGAGGGAAACACATCATCATGTAGCAATTTCAAATATCCAGTGGCCTTGAGGTTTCCATTGATGAAGAATGGACCAACTATCGTTGTACTCCATATACCACACCAAACCATCACTTTTGTTGTTCCAACAGTCTTGGAGGGATCCATCCAATGTGGGTTAGTGTCAGACCAATAGCGGTGTTTTGTTTGTTAACTTCACCATTCACATAAAAGTTTGCCTCATCACTGAACAAAATCTTCTGCGTGAACTGAGGGTCCTGTTCCAATTTGTGTTTTGCCCATTCTGCAAATTCTGTGCGCCGATCTGGGTCATCCTCATTGAGATGCTGCAGTAGCTGGAGTTTGTAAGGGTGCCATCTGTGAGTAGCCAATATCCGCCGAAGGGATGTTCAACTAATGTCATTCTCCAGTGACGTGCGGCGAGTGCTACGCTGTGGGCTCTTGTTGAATGAAGCTAGGACAGCCACTGATGTTTCTTCATTAGTGACAGTTTTCTTGCGTCCACATTTTGGCAAATCCAACACTGAACCAGTTTCACGAAAGTTAGCAAGCAGTTTGCTAACTGTAGCATGGGAGATGGGTGGTCTCGTAGGGTGTCTTGCATTGAAATCTGCTGCAATGACCCGGTTACTGCGTTCACCAGATATCAACACAATTTCAATCTGCTCCTCACGTGTTAACCTCTTCAACATGTCAATGGCTGTGAACAAAGAGAAACTTGTAAATAACTCACGAAAGAATTTACGTTGAAACCAAGCACACCATTGTTTTTCTTGATGTGTCACATGGCCCTCTTCCTATTGAAAAAACAAAAGTTGTATCCAAGATGGCCGACTTCTAAATGGCCACCCTGTAGTATAAATAAATAAATGGAGACAAAAATTGAAGTGTTAAATAGATTTGTGTGCAAAAGAGCTATGAGCTTAATATGCTGGTTTAATATTTAAGATGACCTGATGTGCGAAAAATTATTATTACTGTTAAAATAGGTCAGCTGTTCAAGAAACTAATTGCAGTGGGGAAGAAGGAGTTGTCCATCCACGAACTTCCCTATTGGAGGTGACAGTCATGGGTGTACAGTGTGTAGAGGATGGGACTGAGGACGCAACTCTGTGGAGTTGCCAGGAGTCGCCAGTGTTTGTAATAATGCTGGCTGAAGTCCTGTTGCTGATCCTGACAGACTGGGGGCCTGCCAGTCAAAAAGTCCTGTAGCCAGTCACATACCATGCAACAAGACAGTAGTATTGTAAGAGCTGTTAGCTGCTAATAAAAATAAAAGTAATAAAAGTATATTCAGCAAGTGAAACCATGCCAGTTGACCCCAGAACCTCCAGAATTGCATGATATCCCAGAGCACTTATGGGCAACCTGTCATGGTCCTGGGTCATGCGACCCAGTGTTTCTGAGTTTCATGTTGTTTTGTTATTTCATCTGTATTACAGTTTCTTTTCAGTTATCTAGTTATTCAGCCATGTTTAGTTTGCAGTTTAGTTCATGGTTTATCAGGTTCCCTGTGTGTCATGTCTACGTCTCCATGTTTCCTGTTTTACTTTGAAAGAGTCCAGTATGTTCTTTGTTCATTGTATTTAGTTTCCCTTCCCCTGCCCTGTCATTAGGTTCATGTGTGTCAGCAGTGTTCCCATGTGTTAAAGTTCCCATTGTTGTTTATTGTGTCTTATGTGTCATGTTTCTGGTCTGCCTGGTTAATGCTGTCATGCCTGTCTTGTCATGTTTTCCTGTTTATTTTGAAAGTCTAGTTTTCATGTCGTTGTGTTTTAGTTTACATTTCCTGTGCATCATTATGTTCACCCCAGTCAGCTGTTTCCTCATGTGTCTCCACTTCCCCCGATAACCTCATGAATGTATTTACTTCCTTTGTCTCTTACTGTTCATTGTTAGGATGTCTGCCAATTTCCCTCATGTCATCTAGTTACAGTCATAGTTCCTGTCACAGTCATAGTTTTACCTTTTGTTATCATGGTCAGTCATAGGTTCGTCATAGTTTATCATAGTTGTGCTTGGTGTTTCATAGTTTCATGTTTTCAGCCGAAATAAAGGCTCGCCTTCAGTTTGCAAACCAGCTCCTTGCCTCCAGTGTCTGCTTTTGGGTCCCCTCCAACAAACACACCGGCGCACCCCGCCATGACAGTACGTCCTGACCATGACAGACCCAGCAACAAATAGCAGAGAAGTAATCCAGGCAGTGGAGTTGTTATGTTGCCAGTGGAGGAGAGGGAGGAAGTTACTTCACTGGTTGCGGGTAAGCGTCAAGGCTTTTCCCTAGTTATAAGAAGCGCTACCCCCTCTGATCTTGAACTACCTCCGCAACATCCTCCAACCCCGTCCATGGCAGCATCAGTGGCCTGGTGCGCGGGCTGCATCACCACAGCCCCGTGGCTGCGCAGCCTCGCCACCGCCAGCTGTAAGCGTGCGAGTTGGCACGCTGAAGTTTGCCACAGCGCCACACCCTTCTGCGCCCGCTCCGCCCCTCAGCTCGCCGGTTTCTACTTTGCCGTCACAGGATGTTGAGGATGCTGTGGAGGTCATGGATTTCGACCTCGAAGAGCGGCAGCTCGTTGCATGCGCTCAACTAGAGGAGGAGCTCTGGTAGAAGCCGTGGCTCACTCCTAACTATGAAGAGATTTTCCTGGGAACTCGCCTGGCTCTCGGGGGTCCCCTGAGCTGCCGGGAACCTACCGCTCCGTCAGCACCCAGCTCCCCAGCCTCTGCAACACCGCCTGGCGCCCATGAGGCACCGATGTCTGGGTCATCCGAAACTACCATCAAAAAGAAACGCCGTTCGCGTCGCTGTCGCACTGCACAACGACCGGAGGTGAGTGAATGCAGTCTTTCATCACCAGCCTCCATTGAAACATTAGAAGTTGAACTAGATTCAGAATTACAGATTCAAGAGTCAAAGTTAAAAGAGACTCATAGTGTGAAGATGGCTGACTCTAGTACTGAGAATGGTGTGGTCTGTTCGTCTGGCTTCTATGAACAAGGAGTAAGACCCACATGGACTGTGAATCCCAGCACTGGAGAGTTTCAGCCTGTGTTCTTGTCACCGCCACCCGAACAGGTGTTTGACTGTCCAGCCTCTAAGCTGACCGGGGAATCCCCTGTTTTGTGTGTTTCTGTTTGTGAAAATAAAGACACTGTTTCAGAATTAGCCAGTGCTAACTTTAGGCTGAGTAATGCTCTTCTAACCAAGCCACAGCCAAGAGAATTTGTTTCAAAGATGATCATGGACAAACCTAGTAATCTTGTAGGGACCTCTGACACTACACTTAGATTGAAAGAGATTTCCACAGGCCATAATGTTAATTGTGTGGGGAGTGGGGTGGAAGTGTTTTCTTCTGTGTCATTTAATGTGCCTGGGGTTCCATCAAAGACTGAGTTATCTGTGGCTAATGCATCCCTTCCTGACTCTGCTCTGCTCACCAAGGAGCTACTTGAAGAAGGCCCCTATGCTTTCATAGCAAGTAAGGATATTTCAGAGGAGACAGGTCATGAAATAAAGTATGAAAAGACTGAGTGTGAGATGTGTGATCACGTTTTGCCTGCTTTTCCTATTTTCAATGAACTGAAAACTGAAAATGCTGATCATGAACTCACGTTGAAACTTGAAGACGACAATATGGATTCAAATCATGGTAACATGAACTGTGAAACGTCCCAACCTGACTTGTGTTTTCCTCAGAATCTTAAGCAGGGTGTTTTTGGACTGTTTACCTCCAGCACTGCCACCTCCAATCAGAAGACTGTGCTCCACGTTGCCGCCGTTGCCGTCCACACGGTCGGCCACCAGACCTGCTCTGTTATGGACTGTTGAGCCGTCGACCTCCAGGTCGGCCGCCGGAACCTGGTGTTTATGGACTTTTGTGGTATCGTCCTCCGGGTCAACACCCTGAATGTCCACATCGTAAACTGTGTTCTTTGGACTTCTGGAGTCAGGGTTCTGTACCTTTTTTGTTTCTGTTTGGGATTCCAGGTTATTTGTTTTTTGTTTCTTGTGTTCTTGGTCTGTTTCAGACCAAGTAAGCATCAGTAAGCCATTAAAGCCAGAAGCAGTGAATAGAGGCCCGCACTAGCAGACACAGACAGTTTCTACCCACAAGCGATCAGGCTTTTGAACTGTTGACATTCTGCACATACCATTACACACTCACTTCAACTACTGGACTCGACACATTGTCACTTAAACCACTTTAAGTCCTCACTTCACAGTTTTGCACAAACTACTTTAATACTTTCAATGCGAGAGATCATATGACCGTGCAGCATTTAAAAGCGTGGAAGTACTGACCTTACTTTGAGTTTGATTCCATAATAAGTGACAAAAACATTAGCGTCCACTGTACACTGCGTGGGAAGAAAACGTCTTTAAGTTAAAAGTTAAAAGATTAAAACTAATAAAACAAGTTTTAAAAAGAGACTTTTTCATTTGATTACATTTTATATGATGGATTATGCAGAAAAAGTAGAATTGGGCTGAAAGGTCTATCGCTTTATTACCTATTCAGGTTGTAAATCATGTTTTTAAAAAGTAACTAAGTAACTAATTACTTTTGAAAATAAGTAATCAGTAAAGTAACGGGATTACTTTTTTGTGGAAAGTAATCAGTAATTAGTTACTGATTACTTTTTTCAAATAACTTACCCAACATGTACCCAACACTGGGTACATGTGACTAAACAGAAGGTTTAGTAAACACGTCGCAACGATATTCCTGTGTGAGGCTCAGTCATTTCATTTTTGCAACTAGGGCTGCCACAAACGATTATTTTGATAGTCGACTAGTCACCGATTATTTTTGCGATTAGTCGACTAATCAGATCATCATCCATTGGACATACAGCGTACAGCTTATTGCACCAGCAGCATCTGGTCTTATATAACTATCATTAGCTTACAGCTTGAAGTGTTTGTGCTAACTAAAAATAAAGACAAGATGGTAGTTTATTAATTTTTAATGAAATTTGCAGATTGTTTCGGTGAAGTTTAATAAACTCCTTGCTTTCTAAAATATAACAGGACACCGGAGTATATTCTCCAGCGTCTCACACTTCTGATAATCAGCTGTCTGCTTGACAGTTTTAGCTGTGCAAAAACTATAACTTTAATCTCAGCCAAACCGATTTACTCAGGAACAAATAAAATACTAAAGAAAGCCAAACTAACATTTTTAAGTTATCTAAGTGACTTATATATATGTTTAACCTGACTAGCGAAAGACGGCGGTGGGTTTGAAAACGTCCGGTGTTCTCACGGCTCTAGTTAGCCTTGCCCCCGCCTAGCTAACGAGCTAGTGGGTAACAGACGTCTCCGAAAACGTCGGAGCGCTTTTGAAAATATGTGGTGTCTTGATAAACTGAGCAGATATTTGAGGTTTACACAGCTACATTCTCGCCTGAAAATATGTTAAACGTTTATTTTGTGACCCAGAAAGAATAATAAGAGTAATATTAAAACTAACTAGCTGCCGCCATTGTCGACAACTGCGCTGGGCTGCGCTATGAATTCTGGGACACAGCTTCTTCTTCTTCGGGGTTTAACGGCAGCTGGCATCCTTGTACATGCAGTGCTGCCATCTTCTGTTTCAGTCCGTTATTACACTCTTAAATCCTACTACTCATTCCTGCGTCCTTTGTGATCTTACAAAGCTTCAAACGATGCGTCGACTATTAAATTAGTCGTCGACGATTTTAATAGTCGACATAATCGTGACTAGTCGACTAATCGTGGCAGCCCTATTTGCAACACTTAAGAAAAGCAAAATAGCTTCATATTCATTACATGACATAATGAATTTACAGTCGCATCTCCCTTTAAACATCAAACAAACAACAACAACAAAACAATTTTATTAATGCAATAATTTTGAATACTGCAATGCATGCCTTAGCATAAGCATAGACAGAGAAGGGAGAGGAGACGGAGGAGGGAGAGGAAACAAAAGCAGGGCTGCAGGTCCGGTGTCATGCTTAGGAATCAACCACACAAGCCACCTCTTCCGAGCCTATATCTATTCAATGCCAGATCCCTTGTGCATAAAATGAATGACCTGAAATTGCAACTAGTGGGAAATTGCTATGTCCATGACTGCTCTGCCTTGTTCATCATCGAACCCTGGCTTAATCCGGAATACCCGATGCTAGCGTGCAGCTAGCAGGACGCACTTTGGTCTGCTGGGGCAGGACAAAGGACTCCGGTAAGAGCAGACCAGAGTGCGTCTGTATTTATTTGTATGAAAGCTGGTGCAACAATGGGACAATTATAGACATAAACTGATCCCCAAACCTCGTGTACATATCTAAAAGATGCCAGACTTTTTTTCTAACAAGAGAACTGACAGTAGCGATCATCACGGCTTTGTACATTCCACCCGACGCCAGTGTAAACATGGCGCTTGCCCATCCTGCTGAACACCACTAACAAACAACAGCAGGCCCTGATGGTGCCTGATAGTGTTCACATTGTTGCAGGTGATTTTAATAAGGTCGACAAGAAAACTGTACTCCCAAAATTCTATCAGCATGTCAAATGTCCCAACAGGGAGAGAACACCCTAGATCATGCGTACTCCAACATTAAGCATGTATATAGAGCCATACAGTACTGGACTGGGACAAAAAAATCGGCCCAGGCATTTTGACTAGAGACTGGCCCAACAGGCATTATAGGAAGAACCAAAGAGGCCTTTGAATGAAAACAAACACTGTTGTGACAGTGATGTACACTGTCTTGTTGGTATATATGTATCAGTCTAATAAACTTAAACCTACACCATTCTCCCTATTCTGGTATTCGAAACAGTACTTAGCTGAAACCCGAAGACTGCTTGGTCGAGTTAACCTCCTGAACTATCTACAACACATAGTGGAAACCTGACATTAAGACAGAGAAGACTACAGGTGAGACATGATCGTTACTGAATATTAAAAATAATAAATGACAGATTTAGTGATATTTTCATTAACTATTTATTTACCACATCAATAAACCGCATGGCAGGCAAAATATTTTTTCTAACATGGCAACCGTTAAAAAGTGAAAGGAGACAGAAAGACAGGTGAGAAATAAATAGAAAGAAAAAAATCAAAATAAAACTTAATTGACTTTTTGATGGTATTTTACACACAGTACTAGGGATGGGTACCGGTATCCGGTGCCATTATGGCTCCGGTTCTGACATAAACGGTAGTAACCAGACCGAAAAGCGGCACACATTTCGGTGCTTTATTTCGGTGCTTTTTTTTCCTGAGCTGTGATACACTTTGGATTCTAGCCAATCATTTTACGTTTCCGAGGATAGTAGGCGTGCCCAGGTACGTACGTTCTTTTAGAGCAGAGCTACAGATTAAAAATGCCCAAAGCGAAGCGGTCAAAGTCTGGCTGTACTTCACAGCAAAAGATGCAAACTCAGCAGCAACAAGTGCTTTAAGGTGATACTGTGCAAAGGAGGTAACACCTCGAATCTGATGAAACACCTGGCGACGTATAGCATTTTGTTAAAAGTGCTAAGTGCTCTTTTGTTTAAGCACCGGTTCGAGCACTGTTTAAGCACCGGCACCATTTCAAAAGTACCGGTTTGGTACTGGTATCGGATAAAACCTAAACGATACCCATCCCTACACAGTACTGGTACAGAATCTAGAAAATGTGGGAAATACTGGCATCATATACAGTACTTACTTCTGAGGAAATTATGATGGGACCCTGGAATATAAATTACTATGTACAATAATGGATTTCTCTACATTTTACATCAGATGAAAACATTGGTTGTAAGATTCGGATAATTATTCGCTAAAAGCTAGACATTTTAAATGAGAATAAGAAAGAAGGGTATTTTGTTTGTGCCCCCCTTTTCCTGTTAATGCTCTACCTGGCCCCCCTGACAAAACTTTGCTAGACCCGCCCCTGCACAGTTACCAGCTGTCAGCTACTTAGAAAAGGATCCTGGTGTTATTTGTCTCTCAGAAACAGTTCATAACTTCCCTTCAACTCATTCATGTCACCTCAAAGGTAAACCTGTTTCTCCATCACCTGTTCAGCTCTGATGATTCAGTAAGGACATCTCCTGGTTTCATCTTCATGTTTCCCTCTCACCACATATCCAAACCGACATCATGACCAGCAGCTTTACAGCTGTGGCTCCAGCAAACATCAGCTGATACTAGAAAGTAATATTAAATAAATTCTAACAACAGCTGATCAAGCTTAAATGTGCTGCTGTTATTTAGCACAACATCGGGTTCCTCTTTCTGGTTCAAAATGGGTGATAAACAAACAAGAGAGACTGGACTTGTGACAGAAAAGCCGATCACCTGATTCTTGATCAGTTTCATGATTGAAGTAGCAACAGGAGAGGGAGGGGACAGAATGAGAGAAGAAGAAGCAGCTGTACAGCGTACAGGATAACTCCAGCTTTGTGTCTTGTTTTCATTCTAGCGTACGGGGCAAATCACGTTCCTTTTCAGCTCAATACGAAAGGCGTAATATTTTCTCTGAATACCGGGTTATTACGTTTTTTATGGGACGGTTGGCAACTCTACTAACTAACCTTATGAATAAAATAAAGTTCACTATCAGTAACATCATAGCACCCGCCCAGCTGTATAGAAACTCCGTCATTCTAGCTAGTACACAGTACGAGTTATTGTAACATACTGTAAAAAGTTAGCACAACAAAAATAAACTACACCTAAACTTGGTTTATATCTGACCCAGGTCATAACTTCTTACCTGAAGTTCAGTTCCCCTGATACCTTTTACCGCTGGCCGCCCCAGGTCTCTCCTTCTCCTGTCTCACCTTTCTCTCATCCACCTGCTGGCCTCCACCACTTGCTAATGTAACTGAATCTGTGGAAGCTCCGCCATGTCACCACCAAACAGTTGAGTTATGTTTTACACATCTGCCAGCATCTGGCCAATCCACCACCTTTCATTGTTTATACCGTTACGAAAAAAAACGAAACGAAACGAAAAATCTCCATCTGCCCACCGAGTCCAGCTATAGCTGCATATGTGTTTAGTAGTAATTTCTTTTTGTAGAGGGCTAGCAAAACAACCATTTTCAAGGGCATTGCCATATTGGAATCCCGACTTCTCTGACGAGGCTAACCAGAATGCCATTTACTCGAGTGTGACATCATTCCCAGGTCCGTGTTCTGATTTCCGAGGTAAGTCGAATGCAACACACGAAGTAACAAATAACAACCCTATCTAAATCCCAGTAACGATTAACACATTCTTGATTTTGGCATAATAACTAGTTACCGTGCTCGTTACCACAATAATAACGTAGTTACTGTAAAGCGTTACTTAATAACGCGTTATTCCCTACACTGATAACAGTGCACTTAAAGAAAACATGTAGAGTTTCATCTCTTAGGAGGGGGGTCTAAATTTTTTTATACATTGATGATTTAATAGTGTTCTCCTTTTAAGCCGGCCTGCAAGATTGAAACTAAAGTGTTGTAAAATACCTCACTGACAACAGTCACAAAGTACGCCTCTCCAAATTAAAATGGGCTTTGGATCACACATCAGATGGAATGTCCTTGTGGGTAAAAAGGATTGCAGCGATCCAACTCATTCCAAAATCACAAGGAATTTATTTTATTTTATAAATGAATTTCATTTATTTATTTTTTGACATGATGTCATGAGATGCTCCAATATCAGCAATGATACATGGGAGGGGACTGACTGGACATGACAGATTACAGCGGACTGATGACACCCAGACAAAACTTTTACTGATTTAAAACTACAGACTCCACCTAGTTTGAATTACCCTTTTGCTGTAGGAGCAGGGGGAATGACAGAGAACAGACGGTCAAAAGACATTGTAGGTTCACATGAGCTTGTGGGCCATTCAGACTCAACCCTTTAGCTCCCACATTATATTCTGTGTCACTGATTCCTGTAAAAAAAACATGTATTTACTAGCTGCATGTTGGTTATGGTATCACTTTGTATTTATTAAAAAATATCACAGTTAAAGGTCATTGCTTCTCCCATATGATTTTATAGGAGCCTTTTCTGGAATCTGGGCATTCAGAGCTGACCCATAGGACGTGCCACTGGCTAACTCTGAGGGTCTTTGTGGATGATTCAGCATCATGCAACCCAAAATATAAAGCAGGATAGCAGTGGTCACAGATCACCATAGCATGAGGGGATGCTCAGGTGGCAGAGCAGATCACCTACTAACCGAAAGGTTGGTGATTTGGTTTCCCGGTGTGCTCCAGGTTGCATGCATGAGTTTGTGAGTGAGGCAGGTTGTATAGAGAGCTGAGCTTATATTGACTCAAAGATTCTATTTTTCTGCCAGTTATAGGGTGGATCATGGGGCAGAGCCAGGAGTCAAACAGAATATGGAAATTAGACCACAGAATTAACATGAAAACCAAACTAACTTCATCTCTTAACACAGATTTACGGGCCAAGAGTCAAGATACCCAGGAGGAGAAGCCCTGATGTTGCCCAAAAGACAATTCATCTAACTTTTTTCCTTTACTCATTCTCCTTATGATGGCAAAAAAGGGATGGCACAACAAATACATGGTACAACTCTTGTATGCCCAGATAAGCCTTTTGATAACCTATAAATAGACTATTATAATTATAGTATGCAAATTTTACAGCTACTTTACTAACAAATTACTTACACATTCTGTGTAGCAGCTACTTTAATATGGTGATGCCAATTCCTGACACCTTAGAAACCTGCCTCAAATCCCTCCCTTGTCCTCCTTACTCATTTCCCCAGTAAATATAACAACTACAGCTGTAAGTTCCTTTGTGAATTCTACTGAATTCTAAAACTCTAAAAAAAGAATTCTATGGTCTGTCTGTGAAGGTCCTCGGTCATCCAGGTCATTGTAGTCTAAGGAGCTTGGAAAGAAAAGTATCTGGACTTCTATAAGTTTCTTGAAGGCGTTTCACCTCTCACCTGAGAAGCTTCTTCAGTTCTAAGAGCAATTGGTACAGAGTCACAGATTTTTAAGCCCTGTTGGGAGTGTCCATAAGAGTGTTGTGGACCCCCTATTTATCCTCTGCTTAATCACAAGAGTCAAGGTAAACAATATATACGCGGAGTTTTTTCCTCAATAGTTTCGTCACATTTACTGTTTAAGGACAGCACTAGCAAGCACTCTCTGCTTATGACCAAAAAATAAAAAAACAAAACAAAAAACAGCCTGTTCGTGTTGGTGGAAAAATGTACAATGTCGACCAATCAAAAATGATATGGCAACATGACATTTGGTTGTTTAGGGAGAGGGGGAAGTTTTAGGAGTGACGGCGAGAGAGAGCGAGAGAGAAAGACAGACAGACAGCAGAAAAAGAGAGCGAGCGAGTTTTGAAATGTGAGAGATTTGTGACATTTAGCGTGTTTGGAGTGTGTAGTTAATGTGTAGTGTTGTGGATAGTTTTGTGTTGTGTGTCAGAACAATGAGGCGACTAGGGATGGGTACCGACATAAACGGTAGTAACCAGACCGAAAAGCAGCGCACATTTCGGTGCTTTATTTCGGTGCTTTTTTTTCCTGAGCTGTGATACACTTCTAGCCAATCATTTTACGTTTCCGAGGATAGTAGGCGGGTCCAGGTACGTACGTTCTTTTAGAGCAGAGCTACAGATTAAAAATGCCCAAGGCGAAGCGGTCAAAAGTCTGGCTGTAATTCACAGCAAAATATGCAAACTCAGCAGCCTGCAACAAGTGCTTTAAGCTGATACTGTGATACTGTCAAAGGAGGTAACACCTCAAATCCGATGAAACACCTGGCGACGCATAGCGTTTTTTTTAAAAGCCCAGAAATGCGCCGTATTTGATAGCTTGCTGCGAGACCTCACACCGAGCGCATCTACTGCGGGTGTGGTGCCTGTTATCGGACCCAGAGTTAGCAACATCCCCAAAAACCCGAAAAAGAGAGTCCTGGCCCCTAGCCCTGCCAGTGTAGCAGAAATGATGACGGATGATGATGCAGCAGCAGCCGTTCTTCTCTGCGGGAGTAGCTTAATGTTGTTCGTGTGTAATTTACGTTGAATAGGCTAACCACGTTATTACATTAATGCATGTCAGGTGAACTAGCAAACATCATCATAGCTACATGCGGCTGTCTTCTTGTTTGATGGCAGATACTCCCTTCACCCTGGCCAAAAAGGCTAAAATGACCAAAGAAGAAGTGGAAAACAGTTAAACATGAGAGGTTTTTGGACAAAGTTTGTGTTTTTTCCATTGATTAAGCACTGCTTCCAGCCAAGAGTGATACCATATATGCCCCATAGCTGCAGAAAAGGCTAACATTGTTATCTTTTTACAAAAAAAAACAACAGCTGAACATGAGAGGTTTTTGGACCAATTTTGTGTTCTCCATTCTTTAAGCACCGGTTCGAGCACCGTTTAAGCACCGGCACCGTTTCAAAAATACCGGTTTGGCACCGGTATCGGATAAAACCTAAACGATACCCATCCCTAGAGGCGACTGCGGTCTCCAGGTAGAAACAGGAGTGATACACCTGCTGCTGTCAGACCTGCAGGTATCAGGCTGTGATGTTCTCCTTTATAGTGGACAGAAAATTTTTTTTTGGAGTGGCACAAATAATTTGTGTGGCATCTTATTGAATGCAGAACAGCTGATTGTTATGTAAATAGTTTGAAATGGTTATTTGAAAAAGGGTAAAAGGTAAATAGCTGCAAATAACTTTGTTGTTTGCAAAACTTGTGCATAGGATTTTAAAATTGACAATTTATAATTGCATTTAAAGTTATGAAATATGATTCATTAAACATGTTTGTGGTTGTTACAATAAAAATATAACTTTTTCTACTCGGATTTTATGTTTTTTGTCTGATTTTTAGATCAATTGTGTTAATAGAGTATGTCAAAATGAAAACATGACTGTAAATTCAGACCTGTGAGGTTGTGCTGAAAAGAATGATACCAAACAAGGCAAAGTAAATAGTTTTTAAAGGTAAAATGTAGAGGTAAAATCAAAAGTAGTTAAAAATGGCCAATTATACCCTGGACACCAGAGGGTTAAACATTACGCAATAGTTACTTTTCAAGTAATTAATTAATTAATTAATTTGAGAATATTGTAAATCAGTTACTAACTTTTTTAAAGAAGTAAAGGAAAGGAAAAACACCACATATATATTGTTTATCATGACTCTGGTTTTACGTGGCCTATCAACACAATTTAAAAACTGGTATATATCACCTTGTTGCTTTGACATCTTAAAGTGGTCATGTGATTGGCTTACCATGACTACTTTATTCCTCCTCAGTCAAACAGCAGCACTCATGCGGTTGTTTTGCCCCCTTATATTCAGGTGTTGTGCCAAAAAGCGATCGTTTGCCAGAAAGTGATTGCCGTCCACGGGAGTGCAAGCAGCTGTTTAAAACTATAGCGCCCAGATTACTTACATAGTAAGCTACTTCCGTGCAACTGATATAAGATGAGGTAAGCTGAACAAAGCTTCAGCCGTCTGTTTGTTGAAAAATAGTAATGCGACTGCACCACATTTTCTTGTTAGTAACTGTAATGGCGTTGTAACGATAGAAATAGTAATTAGTTAGATTACTCGTTACTGAAAAAAGTAACGCCGTTAGTAACACCGTTACTTGTAACACCATTATTCCCATCACTGCTGATCAGTAAGATAACCTGTGTTATAGAGTCTAAAAGCTGCTGGTAAGAATGACCTGCAGTAGCACTTCTTCCAAGACTGTGGGTGTAAAAGTACACTGCTGAACGAGCTGCTCAGTGTGAGGTGTTGTCCATGATGGATCTTAGCTTAGACAACATCCTCTCCTCCCCAACCTGCTCAATGGACTTCAGCGGCCAGTCCAGGACAGAGCTGGCACTCTTGACCAATTTGTTGAGTTTCCCCCTGCCCCTCTCTGCCATTCCACCACTCCAGCAGACCGCAGCCTAAAAGATGGCAGACGCCACCACAGTGTCATAAAACGTCCTTAGGAGTGTTCTGTTCACCCCGAAGGATCTCAGCCACCGTTGCAGGTGGAGTCAACTTAGACCCTTTCTGTAGAGTGCATTTGTGTTCGTGGACCAGTCCAGTTTGTTATTGAGGTGAACCACCAGGTATTTATACTCCTCCACCGTTTCAATGCCGAAACCCTGGATGTTCACTGGTGTAATAGGGGTTGTCTTCTTGCTGAAGTCAATCTGTGGCATTGATGCAAAGTTGGTTCTGTTCACAGCAGCTGACGAAGTCATTGATGACCCCTCCTGTATTCCAGTTTGTTTCCCTTTGACACCTGACCCACAATGGCGGTGTCGTTTGAGAACTTCTGGAGATGGCAAGTGTCCGTGTTATAACTGAAATCTGCAGCGTGCAGGGTGAAGAGGAAAGGGGCGAGTACTGTTCCTTGTGGGGGCCCGGTGCTACAGACTACCACCTCAGACACACAGTCCTGCAGCCTCACATACTGGGGTCTAACCCACTGCAGCTTCCCCCTTAGCACTGAGGGTTGGATTGTGTTGAAGGCACGGGAGAAATGAAAAAACATGACTCTCACAGTGCACCTGGTGCTCTCCAGATGAGAGAAGGCCCAATGCAGCAGGTAGATGATGTTCGGCTGGTAGGCAAACTGCAGCGGGTCTAGGTCTCTCCCGACTAATGGGCGAAGGTGGTGTAGTATGATCCTCTCCGTGGTCTTCATCAGGTGTGAAGTCAGTGCAAAGGGTCTGAAGTGGTTCGGCTCCTTGGGGTGCGTTGTCTTTGGGACCGGCACCACGCAGGAGGTCTTCCACAGAATGGGGACCCTCTCCAGACAGAGACTGAGGTTAAAGATGTATGTGATAGCCTCATAAAGTTGATCTGCACAGTCCCTCAATAGTCTGGAGCTGATTCCATCTGGACCCGTGGCCTACCTGGTTTTCATCTTCCTCAGCTGACTCTGTTCATTCCCTCTGTGTTTCCAGATCTGAAAGCCCTCCAAAAATTGTGGCATAGGCACACTTTTTTCAGGTCATCTCTGAATAAGCCTATGATTCAGAAGTTCATTCATGAGGATGATTGCAATTGGGTTGCTGGTAAGACCTGTTTACAGTGTAGGAGGTGCTCCAGTCATCCACAGGATTTTCTCCCTTTCTCCCAGAGTTGCTGTCCAGCAGAAAGCTGTGGGGTTGCTGGACCTGATTAAAGAAAGCTGGGAGGAAGGTACAAGCCTGGCTAAGAATACGATTCAATACATGCTGGACCTGAGAGCAAAGCTGCACACATTGGGGAGGTTATGACCTTTAGTGGTCACGTGGCAAATGGGTGAGGTAGACTATGAGGTGGTGCGGTGAAACAGAGGTGGAGCCACACAGGTATATCACCTCAATCTCCTAGAAACATGGAGAGATGCTGAGAGGCTTCTCTGATGAGTCTGAAGGAGAGAGATTAGTTGGGGCCAGAGGTGCCAAATTCGATCATTCCCATCTTCCTCCATTGTGATGACCATCTCACACAGGTCCAGAGAGCAGATGTTGCTACACTGCAACAGGAGTTTGTAGATGTGTTCCCCTCTGCCCAGCCATATGATTCCCATGGAGTGCCCCTTTGAAACACAGCCTGGTGTGACCCTGCGTTCACAACCTTACAGGTTACCTGAGCACAAGAGACAAATGGTTCAAAAGGAGTTGGCTGAAATGCTAAAGCTGGGAGTAATAGAAGAGTCACACAGCACGTGGTGTAGCCCCATTGTTTTTGGAGTAAAGAAAGATGGGGCTATATGGTTCTGTGTTGAATATCTCAAGGTGAATGAGATCTCACAGTTTGATGCCACGGGTCGACGAGCTCCTGGACTGGTTAGGCACTGCTCACTTTTTGTTACAATGCTTCTTCGGTTTGGCTTGTGTCAGATCCCCAGCGCCTCATGGACCGCATGCTGTGTCCACAAGCTACATATACTGCTTCTACCTAGATGATGTTGTCATCCACAGTGAGACCTGGGTGGAGCATGTGCAGTGGGTGGCAGGGGAGACTGGCTTTCGCAGCCGGTGAGCATCTTCTAATCATGCCTTCCCTATTTCAGTAGTGGCCATGCCGGAAAGGAAAAAGGAGTTGTGATAGTGTATTACACAGACAGATTTTCTCATCAGTCCAAAGAATATTTTCCCAAAAGACTAATCAAGATGTTTTTTGGGCAAATGTGAAATGAAACTTTGTGCTCTTTTTGGTCAGCAGTACATCACAAGGTTTGGACAGCTGATGTGTGACCTTTTTCTATATTCTAGTGGTAGATGAATAGTAATAATAGTGGTAGATGAACATTTGACTCTAAAATGTATGTTTCAGGGTTCCTGGGTTGTTGATCCAGTGTTTTCAGTTTGTTTATGTTCACTGTTTATAGTCCATGTGTTTCCTGTCTTAGTGTGGTAACCTTCTGACTATGTGCATTATGTCTAGTTCCACGTCCTGTTGTGATTAGTTACATTAAGTTCAGCTGTGTACTCAACACTCTCTTATCACCATCATCATTAGCCTGTGTATTTAAGTCCTCAGTTTCCCTCAGTTCCTTGTCTTGTCATTGTAGTTGTCAATTCCGCATGTGTATTTCAGTTCAGTTTGTCCCTGCTTCGTCTCCGCTGCCAGACGTTTCCGCACCTGCTGGTCCTGCTTCATCTCCACCACCCACAGCTCCCACGCCATCGCCTGTAGCTCCTCCACCCGCGACTCCCACATCGTCACCTGCAGCTCCTCTACCCGCAGCTCCCACGCCATCGCCTGCAGGATCCACCTCGTCTGGTCCTGCATGCCAGCCACCTGCCAAGCTGCCCAACAGCCTCCATTCACAGCTTGCCCTGTGTCACTGCCATTTTCTATGCGGGCCGTCCTCTGGATTGGCTCTAGCGCTGCTGTTGGCCATGGGGCTGCCCGACTGAACTGATTCATCTCAGCTGCTGGCAACGGTGCAGTCCTACTGAACTGATTCATCTCAGCTGCTGGCCATGGGGCTGCCCACCTGAACTGATTCAACTCAGCCGCTGGCCACGTGGCAACCCACCAGAACTAATCAATTTTAGACAGCCTTCGTTCTCATCATGCAGAAAGTAACAAATAATCTGCCAAGTGTGTGTGTCTACCTAGAAGCAATAGCGTTTGAAAGACACCATTGATCTGTTATTTATATTTGGTCCACATAGTGTGGAGGGTTAATAGCACTACTATGAGAGCGTACAATGGACAATAAATCATTTTTGTTTCAACAAATGGGCTATAAGAAATGTACAAATTAGTTACTCGGCAATGGGGAAGGTGTAATATAATTAGCTCACAAATTAGCCTATAATTAGCTCATTTGCCTAATTATAGGCCAACTTCCAACCTTCCTTTTATCTAAAAAAATTGTGAAAGAGTAGTGATAAAACAGCTAACTTATCATCTGAAGAGGAATGGAGTTTTTTCCTATCTGTGCTAGGATCAATTCTGTTTCCATTATATATTGTTCTCTTACGCAATATCAATAAAAGGCATAGCATACATTTTCACTCCTATGCAGGTACCCAGCTTTATCTAGCCACAAACCAGATGATACACATCAATTAGTTAAACTATAGGACTGCCTTAAGACACAAAGGCCTGGATGATCTCTAATGCTTCTAAATTCATATAAAACTAAAACTCCTAAATATCTTTGAATTTTTGAACAGGATATGACCTGCAATTTGCATATTAAATTAACATGTAGGATTCCTTTCTTTCATATACACAATGTTTCTAAATTAGAAACATCTTTTCTCAGGGTGATCCTGAAAAACGAGGTCAGGCAAGGTTAGACTTCTTGACTACTGGAATTCATTATTATCAGGCTGTCCTAAAGACTCCTTTAAAAGCCTTCCGTTGATCCAAAATACTGCAGAAAGAGTAGGGGATGAGAACTAGAAATGGAGAGCTATTTTTGACAAATCATAAAGTTAGGACTAGATCAGGTGAACATGAATCCTCCCTTAGTTATGCTGCAGTAGCTCTAGGCTACTTAGATACCATTAATTGCTGCCTCTCTTCCACAGCATGTCTTTTGTCCGGTCTTCCCCACTCTCATCCCCTATGGTCGCGGCAGATGGCTGCCCCTTCATGAGCTGGGTTCTGCTACAGGTTTCTTCCTGCTTAAAAGCAAGTTTTTCCTTCCCACTGTCACACTGTCTTTTAAAAAGACTAAAGCTTCATTTTTTAACAATCTTAGCCTTATTCTCTAACTGAAGACCCTCACCTAAAATGGCCACCACCTCATCGTCCTGGATGACCTCCAGCGATCCTGACACGACGAAGCAAAGGCTGTCCACGCTCTCTCCAGCATGATAGATAAGGTCACCAGGGGCACTGTGGATGGTCTGAAACTCCATGGCCAGAGCCCGCAGGCAGCCATCACTGGCCAGGCGAAATGCCGGGTGTTCCTTAAACACCTTCCTGTTGAGGTGGACACAGATGTCTGCTCGCATGTCCTTTGGACAAATCTGCAGCACCTGCAAACAGAGTTAGACCAAGGTGACGTCACACAGAGCCAGATAAATAATGATCATTGCTAAAATGTCATCAGTAGTTATATTCAGGATTTCCTAAGCTGACGTGAAAACAGAAATACAGTTAATGCAGACATAATGATGCTGCCCTTTTTATGCTTCATTTCCATGCTGATGAACTACATTCTACTTACTGTTCACCAGCAGTTCACCAGCAACTTTTGAAACTTATGAAATCCTTGAGATTGTTTTTCACTGTATCATCAAAACATTTAAAAACTAATATCAATAAAAACTGAAGTTGCACATGGAATAAACATTGTTCCACTGCCAAACCTTTTGGTCATGACTGCCTGAAGTATTGACTAAGTACAGGATTGGCTGTGGCACCTTCCTGATGTATTCATGGATCTTTGTTGTTTTATCCTGGACAACAAAGACACTAACTAGTTCTTGGCCTCCTTCCTTCTCTTTAGCATACAGTCTCAAGATGCTCGATTTAGGGTTTATACCCTCCATGCATGGTAATCAGCTTTGTTGTCTTGATGTCAGTGGCTTCTATGTCCTCCTTTGGCCATATTATTATTCCAGCAAGGTATCCGGTGGCCAGTGGGGCATAAGTGTCGATTGCCCAGATCTTGTTCATTCCATTCAGCTGACTGCTCAGGACTTGTCTTACTCTTTGCAGGTATTTAGTGGTTGCAGTTTTCGTAGCAGCCTCTTCATGGAAATATATTGTGATTTATTTGTGCAGAAGAGTATGAATGGTTCCATCCATCCATCCATCCATTCGCTTCCGCTTATCCTTTTCAGGGTCGCGGGGGGCGCTGGAGCCTATCCCAGCTGTCATAGGGCGAGAGGCAGGGTACACCCTGGACAGGTCGCCAGTCTGTCGCAGGGCCAACACACAGGGACAGACAACCATTCGCACTCACATTCATTCGCACATTCACACCTAGTGGCAATTTGGATTTTCCAATTAACCTATCCCCACAAGCTGCATGTCTTTGGACGGTGGGAGGAAGCCGGAGTACCCGGAGGGAACCCACGCAAACACGGGGAGAACATGCAAACTCCACACAGAAAGACCCCGGCCTGGTGTTGGAAATGAATGGTTCCATTTTTTCAAAACTAACTTAAAAATTTAAGAATTCTGGTTTCAGTTTGGTTGGGCAGTGATGGTACTGCTAAAACTGTAGCTATAACTGTATAGAAGCAAAAATTCATAATAAATAAAAATACAACCACAACCAGCTGTTTCACTTCCAATAACACAATGATTTGGACTGAATTCTTACCTTGTCAGTATCAATGCCTCTTGACATGGACCAGGTGGACACAATGTAGTCCATCACACGCTCACTCAAGCCTTTAGGGACCTGGTAGAGCTTGAGGAAGTCTCTCACACTGTTGAGCATCTCATGGTACCTGTTGGTGTTGGCATACATCTGCTGGAAGATGGTGGTGACGTTACCAAAAATGGTGGCATACAGCAGCGCTGTAAACAGAGGACAAAAAACATTAAGTTCTTATACTTCTCTACAAAACCTACTGTTACATTGTAGATGTTATATTGTCAAACCTGTCTTTATTATTCACAAAACAGAATTTCAGTGTCGCAGCAATCACTTCAGTCACTTGTAGATGTGCTCAAATACCATATTATAAGATATGAAATGCTAAAAACTTATTGTGTTACAGAATAAGTTTAAACAGAAAATACAAAAATGTGAAGACCATACGAAAGTCCAGTATGAGATGCATGAAATGCCTTTATCCATTAACTATCTAATTCCATTGACCACTGCCACAGTCATGCGAATAAACTCTGCTTAAGCTGACAGAGGACTCTGAAGAGTCTTTTGATTCAAACAACGACAAATTACTCTGATAAATAATATGAAGGCGTCACATCAGACCATAGAAGATCTAACTCATCAGTCCAGGAATCTGCAGTCAATTTTCACTTACAGCCCTGTGACTGCTCTGTCAATGACGAGGATGCACACATCCTTGACAGGGAGGAATGCTGGTTGAGGCCATTTATATGAAAAGGGAAAGACCGTCTCTGAATCGCAGAGGGGGCCAAAGGGTACATCTTTCACCATCTCCCAATGCAGTGACTGCATCCTCTCTGTCAATGGCGCCCATGGCCATTGATCAATGGTCACTGATCAATGGTCAGTGGTCACTAACATATTAATGACCATGAAACTGACCTCACGGCCCACTTTTAATCAGTGGTGCTAGGTTGGGTAGGAAATTTCTATCCATAGCAATGCTAGAATACTTGTACAAGTTGTCTGAAATTTCTGAAACTCCTCATTATATCAGCTACAAATAGCTCCTCATTTAGCTCCTAGTTCAAAGAGATTGAAGTGAAAGATAATAAAAAGTGACAGGTTTTTGAAAGTTTTTTTGAAATCAACAGCAGAGAAAAGACCAGATTTGTAAAAGCACATCAACATGTTGTGTGATTCACTTAATAGACCTCAAAACACTCTTTGAAATAACAATGACAAAGAAGTGTTCCGGAAAGAAACATAATTTCAGTTTTATCATCTGTTTACTTTCTGTTAATCAGGCACTTAAATGTAAATGCTCAATAGTTGCAACTGATTTTTTATGGTTTAAGGTTTTTGTTCAGTGAAATCACAGTAGAGGACAGTGCAGAAGTTTAGTAATCTTACAGCATTGAAAGGTTTGAATCTCCTTGTTGACTCTGGCCTTTTTTTGTGGAGTTTTAATGTTCTTACTGTGTCTGTGTGGGTGCTCTGGCTTCCTCCCACAGTCCTAACATATGCTTATAACATATACCAAGTTAACTGGGGATTCTAAATTGATCATCATTTTTGTTATAAAGCGCCGTGTGACTGTTTTTAACTGTGGCTTGTGTACTACATTACAGGACTGGCATTCATTTTGTGCTGTAAATCATACAGAGACATTCATTTCCCAGCCCAGACTAACATATTAAAAAAGACAAAATCTCTGATTAGCTATTCTCACCTCATGTAAGTGATCATTTGAGAGGTGCTCTAAGCAAGAGGACATTTCTAGCAAACAGGCATTTTTTTTTTACTCTAAAGATGTTTCTTTGGAAAGTTCTGTTGTATTTCCTACAAGGTAATGAACGTGTGCACTGGTGTTTCTCTGTATAAAAAAATTAACCTTTAGCAAATCCACAGCTCAGCCCATCAGTTGAGCCCATACAGTCTATCCCTGACTCAGCTGCTCTCCCTCACTGCCTGTCAGCAGTATGCACTCTGGGTCATCAGATCAATGCCGACCCCATCCAGCATGCAGCAGGAGCCTGCTGTCATCCACTATGAACACAGTCAAAGTGTGGAGCTGACCGCAGCATAGAGAACTTGCTGTGACCTCCCGAAAGGTTACTGTGCAGCCTCAGCACAGAGGTGGAGCTGAGTTGGTGTTAAAACAATAACAGCAGGTTCAGAACAGATGCCAGGTCTATAGGTCCACTACTGAGCTGTTGTGCGCAGCAGTTAAGATGTTTCTTATTTTGTAACATTAATTTATTCACAAACACACTCAAAGCTGAAACTTCTCTCCCATCTACCAAAGCAGTCAAGCTGCTTTAAAAAAAAAACTTAACTAACTTAACTAGTTAACTTCATGTTAAATGACTGTTAACAAACCTGTCTTCTGTGCCTTTTTCAAGTTTCAAGCCTTCCCTATGTCTATTCCTCGCCACTTCCCAATTCTTATGTACAGTCGTGTAAATATTTGTGATAGGTCATGCTGGGTTATTGTGGATTTGGGTGTCTTCCACTTGGAGTTCTTCTCACTGAATAAAACATGTGTGATTTGATCGCTGAGTTTACTGAGCCTGCTTTTGGGTCCTTTTAGTTGCGCAGGCCTCTGGGCTGCCCTGTGACAGTACAGACTGGTCAAGCCATGGACCCAACAGACCCGGTTCGCTCTGCAATTGCCAAGCAAGGTGTGTAATTAGGACAATATGAACAGGTTCTACAACATCTAACTGAACAATGTAAATCTATTGGGGGTAAGCAGGATGAGATCTTACCCAACATTTGGGAATGACAAACTGCAACTCACCCCGAGCTGGTTCTGTGCTGAACCAGGGGAGGAGCACTGGCTTAGGCTGAAGTGTTTCTCACGTTCTGTCCAGTTTCCATGTGTCCGTATGATGCTATTCTGGGTGAGTTTAAAAAGACCTTTTCTCATCTTGCTTTTGAGGGCAGTGCGGCAAAGAGATTAAATTAAATTAAATTAAATCTCAGGCAGGGAAACGCAGTACAGCAGAATTTATTATTGATTTTTGCACCGTGGGGTTTTCCATCATACCCTGAATGATCAGATGCAGGACCACCTGGCTTCCTGTGATGAGCTGGCCACATTCAAGGATTTGGTTGAGAGGAACTACTGAACCTAGTGATCTTTCTTCCTTTCCACTCCCATTTCTCGTTCCGGTCCAGCTCCTTTGGCAGTTACTTCTGAAGAAAGGAAAAGGTACGAGGTATGGGGATACGGGTAGGCGGATCCACAGTTAGCTCTAAGCCCTGTCTAATGCTCCCTGTGACTATTAGCTTGCCCCGTGTGTCTCACTCATTGAATGCGCTCATAGATTTGGGCACTGAGCAGAGCTTAATCGACTTCGATTTCGTCAGTGAGCTTTGCCTTCCACTCACAAGACCCTCTGCAGTTTGCATACCAGCCCCACTTAAGGGGTGGACAATGCAGTGATACATCTGCAGCAGAGAGCGTATTCCTCCCTCAACAGACACAACACCACAGTTCGGATAATGTTCTTTGACTTCTCTAGTGCCTTCAACACCATCTAGCCTGGGCTGCTGAGAGAGAAGTTGGAGGACATGCAGGTAGAGGCTCCACTGGTCCAGTGGATCAGCGACTACCTGACAGGCAGACCACAGTTTGTGAGACTGCAGAGCTGTGTGTCAGAGAGTCTGAACAGCAATATTGGAGCACTCCGGGGAACTGTTCTGTCCCCTTTCCTCTTCACCATCTATAGGGCCGACTTCAAGTACATCACAGACACTTGTCTCCTCCAGAAATTCTCTGATGACACGGCCATTATTGGAAGTGTGGGCATGGGAAGGGAAGAGAAGTACAGAGGACTGATCAATCGTGAGGTGGTGTGAGGTGAGCCACCTGCAGATGAATGTGGCCAAAACAAAGGAGCTGATGGAGGACTTCTGAAGAAACAGATCCTGCATTGGTGAGACTGACGTCGAAATAGTCACATCCTACAAGTATCTGGGAGTTCATCTGGATCACAAGCTGGAGTCGTCTGCCAACACAGAAGCTGCCTACAAAAAGGGTTTGAGCTGATTTTACTTCCTATGAAGGCTCAGATCCTTATGCGGCAAGCTGCTCTATACGTTTTATCAGTCTGTTGTTGGGAGCACCATCTTCTTTGCTGGGGTGTGCTGAGGTGCGGGCATCAAAGAGAAGGACACAAAAAGACTGAACAAAGTCATCAGGAAGGCTGAGTCTGTTGCTAGCATGAAGCTTGCCACCCTGGAGGTGGTGATCAGTAACAAAATGCTGGGAAGAGTGCTGGCAATCATGGACAATGACTCCCACCCACTCCATAACACACTGGACAATCTGAAGAGCAGTTTCAGCAACATGTTCCTTCAACCTTGCTGCCTGAGGGAATGTTACAGGAGGTCGTTCCTTCCCACTGCTATCGGAATCTTTAATTTATCTACGTGGATCAGATCCACACATGTGGAACAGCATTAATCACACCTCAATGCACCCTGGTCACTTTTGTACACCATGACATATTTTCACACATATTTGTCTTTTTTATATTTATATGTATATTTATGTTTATACCTATATCTCTATATTTATCTATTTATCTTAATATATATCTATCATAACTCTGTTTCTACACTCCTATTATATGAGTGCTTGTTGTTTGTTGTAAACATGCTGATATGACAACTTAATTTCCCTAAGTTTCTCCGATTCTGATTCCCTTGAATCACTCACCTTTTCCACATTCAGGTTACTAGACGCTCTATCATTCTAGGTTTCCCATAGTTAGAGAAACACAATCCCCACATAGGTCGTAAAATCTCTGTGTGGGCTCTGTTTTACAATGCTTGCTTGAAAACCGTCTTCATGTTAAAGCCGAAAAATGTAAGTGTGGTACTTTCCCATGAATCCCTGGCTAAGTCTGTGTTCCCCGCATGCTTCAAAAAATCCACAATCATCCCTTTGCCCAAGAACAACAAGCCCTCATGCCAGAATGACTACCGGCCAGTTGCACTGACTTCAGTGGTTACGGAGGTGTGCGAGACGCTGTTCAAGAACATTATCTCTTCCTCCATCCCAAACACCACAGATCCGCTCCAGTTCGCCTACTGACCCAACAGATCCACAGAGGATGCCATCGCCCATGTCCTGCACACCACCCTTAGCCACGTGGACAAGAAACAGAGTAACTATGTGAGACTGCTGTTTTTTGATTACAGTTCAGCGTTTAACACAAGAGTGCCCAGTAGACTGTTCACTAAGCTAAAGGATCTAGGACTCAACAGTCGTCTGTGTGCATGGGTGTTGGACTTCCTCACTGGCAGAACTCAGGTGGTGAGGGTGGGCAGGTGCATCTCGAACAGCATCACCATCAGCACGGGAGCGCCACAGGGGTGTGTACTGTCGCCAGTGCTTTACTCCCTCTATACTTCAGACTGTGTGGCCACCAGTGTTGGTCAAGTTACTTGAAAAAAGTAATCATCAACTAATTACTGATTACTTCCCAAAAAGTAATCCCGTTACTTTACTGATTACTTATTTACAAAAGTAATCAGTTACTTAGTTACTTATTTACTTTTTAAAACATGATTTATCCCCTAAATAGGTAATAAAGCAATAGATCTTTTAGTCCAATTCTACTTTTACTGCATAATCCATCATATAAAATGTAATCAAATGAAAAAGTCTCTTTTTAAACTTGTTTTATTTGTTTAACATTTAAACCTAATTTCTGCATTTTCCAGCATATAAAATAAAATAGTTTTTTGTGTTTACACTCACTCTATCAAATAGATGCACGTAAAACACAGCAGAAAATAAATAAAATCAAAGACTCAGCGGTCCTGTTGCTCTATTTTCACCTGTAAAGCAGGAGTGGGGTAGGCGGAGGTTTGCCCTGGTGCAGGTGTGCCGCAGCGGTCAGTGGAAGGATACGGCAGTTTCTCTGTGAATTACACATTGCTGTGGCAGCGTACTGTCGGTGCTTACGCAGACATTTAGGGTTTTTTTCGCTGTAAAAAGAAGTTTTCTTCCCACGCAGTGAGCAGCGGACGCTAATGTTTTTATCACTTTTTACAGAATCAAACTCAAAGTAAGGTCAGTACTTCCACGCTTTAAACGCTGCACGCTCATACTCTCTCCCGCACTCGTTATATTATCCATTTTTGATCTGCACACAGCTGTCGCCACGAATGTCGCACTCGCTTACGTCATTGACATGAGACACTCTCGCAAAAAAATCATGGTTTTAGTAACGCAGTAATGCACCGTGCTTACGGGAAAGTAACAGTAATCTAATTACCTTTTCTGAAATAGTAATCCCTTACTTTACACGTTACTCAAAAAAAGGAATCAGATTACAGTAATGCGTAGCCCATCTCTGGTGGCCACCCATGGCTCCAATACCATTGTGAAGTTTGCTGATAGCACAGTGGTGTTGGGCGGCCTACATGGATAAAGTGGATCTCCTCAGACCTGGCATGGTCTGCCCACATTCAGGTCTAATCCAAAAAGGCTAGGCAGTGCCTGTATCATCTCCGACAACTGAGGAAGTTCAGGGTCTCTCCAGGGATCCTCAGGACTTTCTATACAGGCACTGTGGAGAGCATCCTCCATCACATCACATCCTGGTATGGGAGCAGCTGTGTCAGAGAACTGATCCATATGGCAGAACGCTGCTGCAGGGAAATTGAAGGCACCATCCGTCTCACTCTCAGAGAGGAACCAGACCCTGGCACAGGTCTACCCAATCTTCAATATGTACCACGATCTACCCATGGAGCTGCCCTCCATTGGGTCACCCAGGTGTGAGTTGAACAACTTCGCTATTAAAACATCATTTCTGGTGGGTGTCATTGGTTTTCCAAAGGAGCACATTTTGTTCCGTCACATAAGCTACCTACAGCCACTGAGACCCCCCTGGATAGGAACACTATTAGTTGAAAACTTGCCATATTTTTGCATGGTGCACAGTTTGTCCTCAATAAATTTGAGGAAACTACACAAATTGTAAATGAAAGAACAAAAGTCAGACCTAAAGCAGCAAATGAGCAGTATCTGAAAGACAAAAATTCAACAAAGACCTAAGTGACTATCAAGAAACATTTCTTAAAGAATTGAAATAGGGAGAAAAAGCTAGGCTATGTCACAATACAGAAAAGATGGACTGAAAATCAGTGGCAACAAGTTATGGAGTGATTAATACAAATTAGAAATTTTTGGTTCATTGTTAATATTTACAGAGGACATCAGGAGAGATGTACAAGATTGAGTGTCTACACCAATCTAATATAGTGAATGCGCTGTTATGGATGGGGCTGCATTTCAGCAAGTGGTGCTGGGGATTATAAATGCAGTGGCTTAATTTTTCAATATGACAAAGATCCGAAACACACTGCCAGTGCAGTAAAATTTGGATAGAGAAACACAAAATGGAATGATATTGGTCACGCAGTGACTCCACGGAGCTCAGGCTTCAACATTATTGAAGGGATCATTTTGACAGAAAACAAGTAAAGGCATTCAACCACCAAAGAACAGCTTTGGAATTACCTTTTTCCCAAAGATTGTTTCAAAAAATTACATGAAAGCGAAAGAGAGAAAGAAAGTTAAGGCTATGAAGGAATAAAGAATAAAGGATACAAATCTAGAATTGACTTTCAAGTTCATTAGGAAACGTTTTTGATTATGTCAAACATACTGTATTTTGATGTATGCTTTTCCATGTTTCAAGAAATTGCTGGACCTATTTACCATTTTTCTAGCAAAATACATAGAAATGGAGATGGCTCAAAACTTTTGCACATACATTTATCAGTATGAATGCATGTGTGTTTTTCACATTGGGCCATGTAGGTTTGTCCCCCCCCCCCCCCCCCCCCCCCTTTAATAATAACATCTTCATTCACTGAATTTTGTGTTTATCTTTGTGAAATACTTAAATCTGTTTGATGATCTCAAACATTTAAGTGTGGTAAATATACCAAAAACAAATTTGGGAAATCATGAAGGGGACAAACACTTGTTCACACCACTGTAGATGGCTTCTTGCACTCCTCTTTTAAGCCATCTATCTTCTTCTTCTTATCCTTTAGATGCAGATAGACAGCTGAATTTTGTCTTGTTGAAGTGGCTCTTCTATGTTGTGCCATGGGTTTACTGAGTGGCTGTTTCTTTTCTCCAGTGTATGTCCGAGCCTCACCGTACTGCATAGCATACACTATTTTGTTTGTATGCTATGCAGCTATTTTGTTTAGCTTGCGTTTGGGAGTTTTCTCCTTGGGATTAACCAGTTTTTGTCTGAGGGTGTTGCTGGGTCTGAAGTACACTGGGATGTCATGCGTGAATAAAATTCTCTTGAGTTTCTCTGATAAACCTGATAAACAAAGAATGACAGTGTTGTTCCGTTTGTCATTCTGTTTGCCCAAAGTTGGTGTCAGACCTTCTCTCCTGTGCATCTTTGCTGATTTGATGAAGGCCCAGTTGGGTTTAACAGTTTTCTTTAGATGTGTGTGTTCCTTTTCTTTCCCTTCTGGCTTAGAGGGAGCGTTTTCTACCCAGTGTTGCAGGGTCCTTATTACTGCAAATTTGTGTTCCACAAGGTAGTGGGAGTCAAAGAGTAGGTACTGGTCTGTGTCTGTGGGCTTCGGGTAAACTTCAGTGTTAAGGTTTCCATTCTCCTCAATGTGCACTGCAAAAATGGCAAACTATTATTCTGTAACTACTGTACTCTGTACCACCATTTGGTTTTAGAGCTAAAGAAGATTCTTGGTTGAGAGATGAAATGTCCTCAAGAAACTTAAAGAAATTTCATGATGAGGTTCTTTCCAAGCTCCTTAGGCTACATAAAATGGTGAATCTCTTGGTATTATCACAGAAGTGATGAACAGATTTCAGTCCAGCATCTCTGATGTAGATATCACAGATGTAGAATGTTCTGGAAAGGAAATTAACCATCTATTTTTGTCTTTCCTGCAGATTCCAACCTGATATTGCAGTTAGCATTATAACTCTCTCACTCGTATTCCTAATGACCCAAACTGATTCTCCAGAGGCTTTCAGCCACTTTGTGGACAAGAAAGGTGTGCTAATTACAGCTTTCATTCCTTTCGTTCCTTGTGAATTCTAATAGGAAACCAAATGGTCTACCCAGACCAGACTGCTTGGTAGCTTCAATATAGTCTCAGTACAGCGTCTTTACAAGAGTTTCAAAGGGACAAGCTCTCACAGCCACATAAATCACTGCACACTCAAAAACAGCAACTAAAACTGGGTTAGAAATGGATTTTCATTAAACACTCTGGGGCCTAATTTCTGAGGTTTGCTGCCTAACAATGCCATCACAAATCAGATATTTTCATTATTTTCAATTTGCAAGCGAAGCTTTAGACACCTATTTCATTTGATTACCTTTTCTGCAACATTAGGTGTGTGAAGCTGATCTAGGCTAACAGACTGTAGATTCTGATATGACACAAGGTGACAGGAGCTTCCGATCAAGGAGACAAATTGTCAACCCTACAGCTCCTCATTCTTCAGCTCAGTGAGGAAAAGCTTTTACGTGCAGATGTCCTCTCTGCTCTGGAAAACATGAAACTGTCTGCTTGCCTTTACTTTCAGCAGTTACATAAAATAGACTGTTATTTATAGTGCAAAGACAAAGACATTAGAATAGAAAGATTTATCTTCTGCAGAGTAGGAATGGGAACAGAACATTTTATGATATTGTTGGTGGGAAAAAGAAAAAGAAATGTATCTTCTGGAGAGTCTGAATACCAAGAGCAAATGCAATGGAAGCCTAACAATAGTTTCTGGGAGGGGTCAGCAATTCCGCAAGAAAAAAAGACAGTGGTATTGTCAGTGGTATTTCTAGTACACTAAACTAGATGGAGATGAATAGTTTTCTATATTTAAATTGATATATTTTCTATAAATATTTAAATACACTCAAGTTGGAGAACACAGGATGTTACATTAATTTTGCTTCGAAAGACAGTTGGAGGTCTAACAGGACAATTATCTATAAACTAAACCTGAACTTAAAAACACAGACATTGCACACAGTCCTGTGGTTTAAGTTTACCTAGTCCTACATTAATATAAACCAAACACACATAAGAATAGGACAGGATATTTGATCATTAAAATATTATTCACGTGTAGGTTGACTGACAGAGCTATGAATCATAATATCCTCTCTCTCTGGATGTTTCATTTTGACAGTGTTGTGAGAAGCTTTTGCTTATATTAACAATGACGGTAACAAAGGCTGTATGTTGTGAAAGGCCTCTCTGGTAGCAGCTGACTAGAGCTTAAAGAGCATGCTTTAGCTCCTTACTTTTCGGGTGTACAGTATAACTACAGATATTCCAGGATTTACCAGGTTGTATACTGTAACGTTAGGTTGGTTAAACATGGCAAAGCCTAGACTAAGACTTTACAGATTGCTGACACTGCCTTAATATCAATGGGGAGATGTTTGACAATCCAGTCAGAGTCATAAAGAACTAAAATAAGTTGTTTTGACAGGAAGAAATGATTTACGAGCAGTACAAAGAGAGTGCAAGAGATAATCTGGAGACTATAGAAAGAGACCTGGTCTCAGCATCATGGAGTCTGTCTGGTGTCATAAGGGGAAAAAAAGACACTGAGAGAGTCAAATCCACAGAAAAACTGGTAAGTTCAGCAATTTTCCTGCCAAGTACCTTGATAAACTCAAAAAACAACTGGAAGGCAGAAATGTTTTGCATATTTGGC
The DNA here is from genome assembly GCF_057381845.1 of Rhamphochromis longiceps. Taxonomy (NCBI): domain Eukaryota; kingdom Metazoa; phylum Chordata; class Actinopteri; order Cichliformes; family Cichlidae; genus Rhamphochromis; species Rhamphochromis longiceps. The sequence continues at coordinate 7,693,537 of NC_140562.1, forward strand.
ACAGAGAAATAAGTTGAAAGGAAATGACAAGGACTCACATCCAATCATCATCATGGCTACAGCAAAGATCTTCTCTCCATCTGTGTTTGGTGCTATGTTTCCAAAGCCAATACTGGTCAGACTGGTCATGGTAAAGTACAACGAAGTGATGTAGGCTGAGTCTTTACCGGGCCCGCCCTCCCAGATGCCTGAGCTCGAGGCATTGAATCTGTATGGCGTCCCAACTGTCTCTCCTAACAGGTACAACCAGCTGTCCATCCTCACAGTGTTGGTGTTCTCATCAATCACCTCATAGTATCCGATGCTGTACCAGATACAGGCCAGCCAGTGGGCTGCCAGGCCAAACACACAAACCAGCAAAACCAGCACAGCAGCGCCATACTCAATGTAATGATCCAGCTTTCTGGCAACTCGACCCAAACGCAGCAGACGTACCACTTTGAGGGAGCTAAAAAGGCTGCTGATTCCCTGCAAGTGAAAGAAGAGATAAAGCAGATAAGAGAAAATATGACACCGTAGGAGGGAGGGGGACAAATAAAGAGAAAAAAGGTGAAAGAAGAGTACAGAAACAATTAATTTTATGAAAGATTTTTCTTGTTTCAAACATTCAGCTCATCATGGGAATCTAAGGGGCCTTTTCCATCAAACATGCTGGCATCAGTTCACACAAACTGTGTGCTTATAATAACTTTGCTATTATTGTTATTTTTACCATGTAACCTATAATTATGCAGGATCACATCATCATCTAATCAGTATGTGACATGTCAGTCACGTATCTTGTTATGTGAAGATCTTGTTGAATGAGTGTAAACTTGAACCAGATTTCAAACAAAAGGAAACAGATTTTATCAATAAAAACAAACTGTGAAATATTGATGTCTTTGTTTTTGCTGTCCATTGCATCTTTTAGCCTGCATCAATCTCGATTGTAATTTCTCATGTAATAAAACACTTTTAACTGTTATTCCACTCAGTGTTACGTATTTATATTGGGGCCTCTCTTTGTGTTGAGTGGAAACTGAGTGGAGACTTTCATTGATGCTTTTTTTTGGAAATGGTTGACCTGAAAATTCACTTCATTACAAGCTGTTTTCTTGCTCTTCCTTCATTTGTTTTCTTTGATTTGTCTTCAAATTATTATATAAACTGTTGTCATCCACAGGTGTTTTATTTAATCTAATTTCACGAATCAAATGTATATTATGACAATCCAGACATCGCAATTTGTCATATAATTGCTTTGCTGACTTGAGGAGTGGTCTTGCTGGATCAGATCAGTTGCATATCATTTTCTGTGAATCCTATAAGCCACTGCTTAATGAAATTCAAACATAGGAAAGGATATAAAGAAAATCACAGTCTATTATCTGGAGTGTCAGCAGTTTCATTTTTAATATAAGCATATTTTGAATTTGATACCAATAACATATTTCAGACAGACATGTTCCCACTGTTGTTGTATAATATAAACATTTGTGTGCAGAAAGAACTTGCTTAACTTATATAATTGCTATGTATAAAGTTTTGAGGCTTCTTCCTTGGCATGACATTAGTTTGGGCAGTTTGAGGTGTTTTATTTTTATCATAAGTTTATTTTATATTTCTTGTACAGTCCAAATTACAGTTTAAAAAGTTTTTAGGCCACCAACATTAGAAGAGTTTATCCTCTTGCCATCACAAATAGCTTTGCAAAATTTATTGCAAGCTTGTGTTAGTCCTGCATCAGGTTGGTCACCTGTTCAGAGTGTACCTCGCTATGGTAGCTGAGATAGGCTACAGCCACCTTGCGACCCTAATAAGGATAAGTGGAAGAGGGGGGAGGGGAGAGAGCAGCGACATGTGAAGACGTGTTTTTGCGAGCTCTGCTTAGATTGACCATTTGCGTAATTTTCCCGCTCCCCTTCTAGTACATCCCGGCGCGAACCCGTCTCACAAGTGCCTAATCTTTCGAATCAGTTGTATTTTGTAGTCTAAAGCTGTTCAACATGCCTAAATCGCTCAAGCAGAAGCCGGGGCCTGATGCCTCGGACTTGCCTGGTGCGGATCCGGCCGCGGGGGTGGGGGCCGGGCCGGATCTCGACACAATCATGGCTGCCATAAAGCAAACGGAGCAGAATGTGCTAGCCAAGATCGACTCGTCTGTGATGGCAGCTGCAGGTGAACTACACAAGAAAATAGACGACTTGGCGGGTGATTTAAGGTCAGAGGTCCTGAGTGTGCGCGCAGAGTTTGCGAAGGCTATCGAAGACATGCAGAAAGAAAACGCCACGCTCTCGACCCGCACTGATGATCTTGAGGAGGAAGCTAATGGCCAGGCTAACCGTGTTGTAGCACTGGAAGCTAAAGTTGATGCGCTATCTGCCCAAGTCGTCCGGTTGGCAGACAAGGCCGATGATTTGGAGTCCCGGCAACGTCGTGATAACTGCAGACTAATTGGAGTGGAAGAGGGATTCGGAAATATTCGACCGGAGAAAGCCGTGGCTGAATTGTTGAAGGAAGCGCTCGCCCTCGACTATACGCCGACGCTCGATCGGGCGCATAGGAGCCTGCAGCCGAGGCCAAAGGATGGAGATGCCCCGAGACCGATAATCGTCAAGTTCCACTATTTTCAGGAGAAAGTGGATGTTCTTCGAAAGGCCATGGGGGCAGGTCCCATTACCCGTAATGGGAAGCGTTTCTACATCTACCCAGATTTCTCGGCCACCGTTAGAAAGAAGAGATCGGCCTTTACCGAAGTGAGAAGATTGCTTCGCCGGTGTACGGGGGTGAAATATGGTCTCCTGTATCCAGCTACATTGAAAATCACGACCCCGGCTGGCGAACAGATGTCTTTCGAAGATCCGATCAAGGCAAGGCACTACGTCGAGACCAATCTGCGCCCACGGGAGACGGAGGGAGAGTGACAGTTAATTCACGGACCACAACAAGTATCACACGCTGCGTGCTACCATTGAGGTAGTCTGCACAGGCTGTGCATTGACTGGTGAACGTCGCCACGCTACGGTTGGATGCCCTTTATGATTGGACAAGGTATAGCTATAAGATGTTGAGGATTTCTGTGGATGTCATGTGGCCTGGGGAATATTTTATTTCAGAATATCTTCGGTATCCTCATTGGTCTTAGTTCCAGCCCGACACCATAACCCCAACAGTGCTTTTATTTTGCTTTTTGATGTATTCTGATTAATTAATCCCCTTTTTCTTATCACCAGTGTCATTATTTTTATTGGGTTTTACCCCTTTCTTGTGGGATTATTTTCCAACCGTGAGTGTTCAGAGCCGTACCGGCCTGTAAGTGGATGGGTGCCGACATGCATGCGGCAATAATGATGCTGAGTCAAGGGTCCTATTATACTTTGTTCTGTCTTTGCTGAGTTCATGTAAGAGTTTAAGCTAGTGTAAACGTGTTATATGCCTAGGAGAGAGAGGAGTGTTTTCAGGGCAGTCTCAGGTTTGTGGAAGACCAGCCCAGGGGTCCAGGATGGTGAGAGGTTTATCTATGTTTATCTGTTTGTTTTTGTTAGTTTTGCTTTGGGTTTATCTGTGGTTTATGTTGTGGCTCAAACAGGCACTGAAACACTGAGATATAACCAACGTGCAGGATCAGTCTATTATCGATTGTGGCACTATGACTCTGGATAATGTGAATAATCAACAGAAATCGGTCTCATTCATTAGCTGGAACGTCAAAGGGCTGAATAATTTGGTTAAAAGAAGCAAGGTATTTAGTCATTTGAAATCGCTCAAACCTGACGTGATGTTTCTACAGGAGACACACTTAAATACTAACTCCCAAAAAAGACTAGGTTGTAAGTGGATTGGACAAATATATCATTCACGTTTTAACTACAAAGCCAGGGGAACAGCAATCTTAATTAGGAAGGGGGTTCCATTTGAACACTCTGAAGTGATATCAGATCCTAATGGCAGATATGTTGTTGTAGTGGGCAAGCTGTTTAACACACCACTAATACTGGCTAATATTTATGGACCTAACTGGGACAACGCACAGTTCTTTCTTAATTTTTTTTCGACTCTCCCGGACCTTGTCTCCTATAAACTGATTCTAGGTGGAGACTTTAATTGTGTCCTTTCTCCCCAGCTGGACCGATCAAGCGTAAGGTCGAGCAACACCCTCTCGTCAGCAGCAGTGGCTATTAATTCCCTACTTCGTTCTTACGGCTTATCAGACCCTTGGCGTGCAACAAACCCATCTACGAAGCAATTTTCCTTTTTTTCCCCTGTACATCATAGTTACTCCAGGATTGATTACTTCATTGTCGATAACCAGCTACTTCCCTTAATTTCCAGCACCAAATACCACAGTATAGTGCTGTCAGATCATAGCCCTGTGCAGATGGGTCTGGTTTTTCCAGGTAATGTGGCGCCCCAACGAACGTGGCGGCTAGACCCCCTATTACTTTTATGTGAACGCTTTAAAACGTTTCTCAGCAATCAGATTGACTTCTTTCTAGAAATTAATGACACTCAGGATGTGTCGAGGGGAGTCTTGTGGGAGTCTATGAAAGCCTATATTAGGGGCCAAGTTATTTCTTATGTGGCACACAGAGACAAGGAGCGCTCTAAACAACTTAAAGAACTGGCTGACAAGATTGCGGATATGGATAGGCGTTACGCTCTTTCACCTACGCCAGATCTTTTTAAGGAGAAATTACTGTTGCAAACTGAATTTGACACGCTTATGACATGGAGAGCCGAAAGAAATATTTTTAAATCCAGGCAGGTATATTATGAGCATGGAGATAAAGCGGGGAGGCTCCTTGCACTTCAGCTCAAACAGCGGTCAGCTGAGCGCGTGATTTCGGGAATTGAAATAGGTGCTGATTCGATATCTCACGACCCCCGAGTCATTAATGACCAGTTCAAATATTTCTACTCTACCCTATATCAATCAGAGGTGGGCAGTAATTCATCCGAGATCTACTCGTTTCTTGACTCGCTGGATCTTCCCAAGCTCTCTCCGGACGCTCAGTCACCTTTGGAACAGCCGTTGTCGATTGAAGAGATAACGAACGCTATTAAATTATCTCAGACTGGAAGGTCGCCAGGTCCGGACGGTTTCCCCATGGAGTTTTACAAGGAATTCTCTTCGAAGCTCACACCTATTTTAGAATCAGTTTATGCTGAATCTTTTGCTACTGGCAATCTGCCGCAGACGCTTACCCAGGCCACGATCTCAGTCTTACTAAAGAAAGATAAAGATCCTGTACAGTGTAGCTCATACAGGCCAATAAGTCTTTTGTGCTGTGACTATAAGATTTTAACCAAAACTCTTGCACTACGGTTGGACCCTATTATTTCCACCATTATTAATGAGGACCAAACGGGCTTCATTCCCGGACGGCAGTCATTTTTTAATGTGAGACGACTGTTTAATGTGGTATTCTCCCCCCATTCGACAATACAACCGGAAGTTATTCTGAGCCTTGACGCTGAAAAGGCGTTTGATAGAATCGAATGGTCCTACCTTTTCACAGTTCTGGAGAAATTCGGCATGGGACCTACTTTTTGTAGATGGATTAAAGTCCTATATTCAACGCCTATGGCTGCAGTCAGGACAAATGGTCTGATTTCGGAATATTTTTCGCTCTACAGGGGGACGAGGCAGGGCTGTTGCCTGTCACCCTTCCTGTTTGACATTGCGATCGAACCGCTGGCAATTGCTATCAGATCTGATGAGAGGATTAAAGGTATATCCAGGGGTGAGGTAACTCATAAAACTCTGCTTTATGCTGATGATCTCCTTTTGCAGATATCAGACCCAATTGGGAGTATGCCCCACCTTTTCCGCTGGCTGCGGGAGTTCAGCAACATATCGGGGTATAAGGTTAATTTATCAAAATCTTTACTGTTTCCATTGAACAATCTGGCAAAACAGACCACTTATGACGATTTGCCTTTTAAAATTGAAAATGACAAATTCACATATTTGGGACTGGAAATAGCTGGCTCGATTAAGACTATTTTCCAGTATAACTACAGGTCTATTCTGGACAGTACTAAATCTGATCTGGGTAGGTGGTCAAAACTTCCACTTTCGCTGGCAGGACGGATAAATGTGGTGAAGATGACTGTAATGCCCAGGTTTCTTTATCTATTCCAAATGATCCCCATCTTTCTCCCCAAATCCTATTTTGCCCAGCTGGATCGCTTTGTCTCTTTGTTCATATGGAACAAAAAACCTGCACGCATAAGGAGAGCAAGCCTGGAGAGAGCTAAAGCTGATGGTGGTTTGGGCTTACCTAATTTCTTATTCTATTATTGGGCTGCTAACATTGTCAAGCTGACATATTGGATAACCATGTTTGCGGATGGGGAGGGTCCAGTCTGGGCAGATATGGAACTGAGAGCTACACTCCCAATCTCTCCGATTTCGATCTTAACTGCCCCTCTCCCACTGAATGTCAAAGCATCTGGGCTGAACTCCAATTTGGTGGTTCAAAATTCAATTAAGATCTGGGGTCAATTCAGGAAACATTTTAACTTGACAAATACTTGTAGCTTTTCTCCGATAATGTTCAACCATCTTTTTACACCATCTCAAATAGATCATTCATTTGCAGTCTGGCACAGAAACGGTCTGGTTTTCTTTCAAGATCTCTTCACTGAGGATGGCTTTGTCTCATTTAAACATTTGTGTGAAGACCATAACTTACCAAAGTCTCACTACTTCAGATACCTTCAGGCTCGGAGTTTTGCTTCTAAATTTCTCCCAGGGTACCCGTCTCTGCCCTCTAAGGACCTACTGTATCTAGTTCTTAATGTGAGTCAGCCCACTAAAAGAGCAATATCGAAGATTTATGCATTGATTCTTGAAAGCTGCCCTCATACATGGGACAAACCTAAGGCGGCGTGGGAAGGGGAGGTTGGAGAACTCATCTCAGAAGACATCTGGAAGAAAGCCATACAGCGTATACATACGTCTTCTCTCTGTATTAGACATGGCCTGATTCAATTTAAGGTCGTCCACAGGCTCCACTATTCTAATGACAGACTGTCTAAACTGTACCCTGATGTTGCACCGAATTGTCCTAGATGTGATTACTCTCCTGTTTCTTTGGGGCACATGTTTTGGTCATGTCCCTCCCTGTATGGTTTCTGGACATCAATTTTTCAATCACTGTCAGCTATATCGGGTGAAACACTGCGGCCTGACTCTTTGATAGCTATCTTCGGTGTACCTCGGGAAGAGCTGAGACTCTCTCCCCTCCACAAAAACGCAATAGCCTTTGCCTCGTTGCATGCCCGCCGTCTGATACTGCTGAGCTGGAAGGCGTCGAACCCTCCTTCCTACGTCCATTGGATTAGAGAGGTGATGTTGGGATTAGCTCTGGAAAAAATTAGGTATACCGTGCGCGGCTTGGAGAGTAAATATGACAAAACCTGGTCACGGTTCATAACTCATGTCAAGAGTCTGTCTTTTGCCTGATTTATTGTTCTTTACTTGTTGGTAATTTATGCTCTTGCTCTCTTCTCGGACTGCTGTCCATAGTCTCCTCAATGCCCGTACTTTGACTGTTGGGATTTCTTTAATCCCTTTTTCTTCTTTGTTTCTTCTCTCATGTGCCGGGGTCCGGCTGTTGGTGCTATAATGACTGTCACAGATTGGTTTGAGTGTTTCTCCCCCCTTTTTTTTTTTTTTTTTTTTTTTTTTTTTTTTTTTTGTGTTGTGTGTATTGTGCTTCCTGGTTGTGGGGATGCCACCTGGATGGGGGTGGGGGGTAGGGTTCGCAACTTTTGTAAGAAATTCTGGACTGTTTTGTTGGAAAACTATAAATAAAGTTGTAAAAAAAAAAAAAAAAAAAAGGATAAGTGGAAGAGAACGGATCAATAGATCTCTTTATTCACCAACTTACCCCCCCTCATTTCTAGGAATACCAACAAATCATTTGTTTGTTTTTTCCCCCCATGTCCTTGACATAATTCATTAAAATTATTGTTAAATGATAAGTTCTGTTTTCTGGTTATCATAGAAATAATTATTTATTGATGACAATACATGTTAATAAGAAGCTGAACTGCCATGTTTGCTTTATTTTTTGTTATTTTTATTTTGTAAGACTGTTAATCCAACATTCTAATCTAATTCTAATCTATAATTTCAGTACATGACACCAAACCAATTGTGATGATATGGTCTGACACAGAACATGATGGCAACAGTATTGAATCCCATTGTTGAATCCCATTTATTTTAGTTTAGTTGAATTTGTTTTTCTTTCATGCCTCTACAATCTTGCGTTGAGATCAGGGGTGGTACCTCTGGATTGGCAAACCAGGGGTGTGGTTCCCATCTTCAAATAAGGGAGACCGGAAGGTGTGCTCCAACTATGGGGGGATCACACTCCTCAGCCTCCCTGGGAAAGTCTATGCCAAGGTGCTGGAGTCCGTCCGTTAGTCCAACCACGGTACAGGAGGAACAATGTGGTTCTTGTCCCAGTCATGGAACACTAGACCAGCTCTTTACCTTCTTCAGGTTTCTTGAGGACGCCTGGGAGTTTGCCCAACAAGTCTACATGTATTTTAAGGACATGGAGAAGGCATTTGACTGTACCCCTCAGACTGTCCTGTGGGAGGTGCTTCGGGAGTATGGGGTATTTGGCCCATTGCTATGGGCCATTCGATCCTTATACAACTGCTAAAAGAGCTTGGTCTGCGTAGCCAGCAATAAGTTGGACTCATTGGGTGTTGGACTCCACCAGGGCTGCCCTTTTCTGTTCAGAATTTTTATGGACAGAATTTCTAGGCGCAGCCAAGTGGGGGAAGGCTTATACTTGGGTGGTCTAAGAATCTGATCTCTGCTTTTTGCAGATGATGTGGTTCTATTGGCTTCATCAAGTGACAGCCAGCAGCTCCGAGTGTGAAGTAGCGGCAATGAGAATCAGCACCTCCAAAAGTCAGAAAAGGGTGGAGTGCCGACTTAAATGCAGGGATGTGTTCCTGCCCCAAGTTGAGGAGTTTAAGTATCTTAGGGTCTTGTTCATGAGTGATGGGAGAAGTAAGCAGGAGATTGACAGACAGATTGGTGCTGCAGCAGCAGTGATGCCTTGTACCGGTTCGTCGTGGGGAATTGAGAGCTGAGTATAAAAGCGAGGCTCTCAGTTTACCGGTTGATCTATGTCCCTACCCTCACCTATCGTCACGAGCTTTGGGTAGTGACCAAAAGAATGAGATTGCGGATACAAGTGGTGGAAATGAACTTTCTCTCAAGATTTACCTGGCCTCTCCCTAAGAGATAGGGTGAGGAGTTCAGCCATTCGGGTGGGGCTCAGAGTAGGAAAGGAGCCAGTGAGGAAGTTCAGGCATCTGACAAGAATGCCTCCTGGGCGCCTCCTGGGTGAGGTGTTCTGGGCATTGAATGAGGCTACGGGGCAGACACAGGAAACACTGGAGAGATTATTTTTCTTGGCTGGCCTAGGAAATCCTTTGACAAGCTAGAGGAGGTACCCAGGAGAGGGAGTCCAGGGCTTCTCTGCTTAGGCTGGCCCTGCAACCTGGCCCTGGATTAGCTGAAGAAAATGGATGGATGGATGGATGGATGGATGGATGGATGGATGGATGGATGGATGGATGGATGGATGGATGGATGGATGGATGGATGGATGGATGGGTGGATGGATGGATTTTCTTTCTTTTTCTTCAGTCTGTGATACTTCATTCTGTAATAGGCTGGCCAAAACAAAAATGATAAGTCAGTGTTTAATTTCACCAACAAATCCATTACAGTGTAAAATGTTGATTCTATTCTTTTTATTGTCAAAATTGTTTAGATTAAAATGAAATCAGTTATACTACCCAATAAGGTAAAAGACTAAATGAAAAAACAAGTCAACTTGTTGTTATGTTGATGTACTGAACACTGCAGCTTCTAATAAAAAAATATTAGCTGCACAAATTGTGCTAATTCATAAGCAACAGCACTGTTAAAGTATTTTACAATCAGTATCATTACAAAATAGAAACAATCGAGGAGCTCATGTGACACTGTAAAAATCCAGCCAGGTCTACTAAAGGTCAAGATGAATAGAGGGGTAAAGATGTTGTTGAAATAGCCACAAAAAGATAAAGACAGTCAGTCCAGATGACATGCCTATGGAGGTATGGAGATGTGTAGAAGAGCAGGCCGTGGACCTTTTGACCAGGCTGCTTAACATAATCTTAAAGAGTGTGGAATGGGGAAGAGTACTCAGGGGTGCCACCAGGGATTTGGGGCCCCATGAAAAAAATATTAGCCCAATTTAGTATTAGTTTAATGTTGCAAATCACGGTGGCCCTAAAAATATAACACTGTGCAAAGATTGGGTTTTAATCTGATTTAGCTTAATGAAAGCTCTCTTCACCTGCATTAGTCATCGACAGTGTGCAAAATATATCCAAAGCAATACACACTTCTCCAAAAACACTCTGGTTATGTGGGTTGTAGTGATAATATACTATTATCACAAAATAAATTGTGTGTAGAAAAAATATGAATATAAATATAACATGTTCAAAGGGTCTGCCTGCACCGATTACATGTCGGCTAAAAAAACCCCAAAACATTATTTTCCATTAGAAATGAAGTAAGGTAACTAATACTAGGGAAGTCGAGCAGTTTCTTTCATATTGACTTGCTATGAGTGTAATTTCCACGTGTCTCTCTTTTCTTTTTTGAAACCCAGACTTCCCTTTTCACTAAGCTATTCTATTTTCTTACCACTCAAGAAGTGGGCAACACCTAGGAGCACTGGCAACTGTACCAAACCAGATCTTGACATAAGGAAGGACATCCAGAAGAGTAAGGTTTTATTCTTTTTTGCCAAAAAACAAAACAAAACAAATGGTAGGAAACATAAAGGAAACATAAAACCCTCCTTGACCATGCATGGAGGGTTTCACCCCAAATCCAGCATGCTGAGACTGTACACCCAGCAGAACAAGGAAGACTGAGGACTGGTGAGTGTCAGAACCACTTTCCAGGATGACACAACAAACATCCATCAGGAAGATGGCCACAACAGACTGTGTGCTTAGTGAATACAGCAGGCAACAGAAACCTGAGAAAGAAGATGAGCAAAGAGAAAAATCATCAGGCCCCTGCATAGTACCCCTGGCAGATAGAGGAAGTGGCACAAGATCATACCATGAAAGGCAAGACCCCAGATGGAGGCAGTGTAAAGTGCCCCTGAGACAGCCCAGCACATAACAGCAGAGGTCAAAATGGGACAGGAAGAAGGAACATGAGGAGCTAGAGAACTAAAGGTGCTGAGAGAAGAGCTTGAGTAGATGTGAAAGGTGAAGGCAATACCTAGTGGTAATCAATGCTCTTAGTGCAGTGTAGGGATGGGTACCGGTGTCCGGTGCCATGATGGCACCGGTTCTGACATAAACGGTAGTAACCAGACCGAAAAGCAGCGCACATTTCGGTGCTTTATTTCGGTGCTTTTTTTTCCTGAGCTGTGATACACTTCTAGCCAATCACTTTACGTTTCCGAGGATAGTAGGCGGGCCCAGGTACGTATGTTCTGTTAGAGCAGAGCTACAGATTAAAAATGTCCAAGGCGAAGCGGTCAAAAGTCTGGCTGTACTTCACAGCAAAATATGCAAACTCAGCAGCAACAAGTGCTTTAAGCTGATACTGTGATACTGTCAAAGGAGGTAACACCTCAAATCCGATGAAACACCTGGCGACGCATAGCGTTTTTTTTAAAAGCCCAGAAATGCACCGTATTTGATAGCTTGCTGCGAGACCTCACACCGAGCGCATCTACTGCGGGTGGGTTGCCTGTTATGCAACATCCCCCAAAAACACGAAGAGGAGAGTCCTGGCCCCTAGCCCTGCCAGTGTAGCAGAAATGATGAGGATGATGATGGCAGCAGCAGCCGTTCTTCTCTGCGTGAGTAGCTAAATGTTGTTCGTGTGTAATTTACGTTGAGTAGGCTAACCACGTTATTACATTAATGCATGTAAGGTGAACTAGCAAACATCATCATAGCTACATGCAGCTGTCTTCTTGTTTGATGGCAGATACTCCCTTCACCCTGGCCAAAAAGGCTAAAATGACCAAAGAAAAAGTGGAAAACAGTTAAACATGAGAGGTTTTTGGACAAAGTTTGTGTTTTTTCCATTGTTTAAGCACTGCTTCCAGCCAAGAGTGATACCATATATGCCCCATAGCTGCAGAAAAGGCTAACATTGTTATCTTTTTACAAAAAACAGCTGAACATGAGAGGTTTTTGGACCAATTTTGTGTTCTCCATTCTTTAAGCACCGGTTTGAGCACCGTTTGAGCACCGGCACCGTTTCAAAAGTACCGATTTGGCACCGGTATCGGATAAAACCTAAACGATACCCATCCCTAGTGCAGTGACTCCCAAACTAAGGGAGTGTCTCCAGCAGATCCCTGGAACAGCATCCAAGATCTCTATGCAGAACAGCACAGTCCTAGGAACAGATAAGATACTGTGGAGGTCCCTCAAGCTCCCACGCCTCTGGCAGAGGACCTGAGCTTGAAGGATAAAGTTTGCCAGCAGGGGCAAGAGGGGAATTTTATATATATGCATTTTTTTGCCTTTTAGTATATTTTAACTAAAAGGTAAATATACACTACCAGTCAATTTAATTAATTTCATTTAATGGTTTTTCTTTATTTTCATGACTATTTAAATTGCAGCTTCTCACTGAAGGCATCAAAACTATGAATAAACACGTGTGGAATTGTGTAGCAAATGAAAAACTATGAAGTAACTCATAACATAAATTCTAATGTTTTAGGATTTAGATTCTTCAAAATAGCCACCCTTTGCTTTGATTACTCCTTTGCACACTCTTGGCATTCTCTCATTGAGCTTCATGATGTAGTCACCTGAAATAGTTTTCACTCCTCAATCGATCTCATCCCAAGCATCTCGATTGGGTTTAGTTTAGGTGACTGTGGAAGCCAGGCCATCTAGAGCAGCACTCCCTCACTCTCCTTCTTGGTCAAATAGTCAAATAGCCCTTACCCATCCTGGAGGTGTGTTTGGGGTCATTGTCCTGTTGAAAAATAAATGATGGTTCAACTAAACGTACACCAGATGGGATAGCACATCTCTGCAGGATGCTGGGTTAGCCATGCTGACTCATTGTGCCTTCATTTTTGAATAAATCCCCAACAGTTTGACCACACCATCACACCTCCTCCTCCATGCTTCATGATGGAAACCATGCAAATAGAGACCATCCCTTCACACAAAGACACAGTGTCTTTGTGTGAGGAGATGGTCTCCATATGCATGGTTGCAAACATCTCAAATTTGGACTCATTAGACCAAAGCACAGATTTCCACTGGTCTAATGTACATTCCTTGTGTTTCTTGGCCTCCCCTGAACAGTTGATGTAGAGATGTGTCTGCTACTGGAACTCTAATCTGAGGTACTCTTGACTAGCAATTTTTGAGGCTGGTAACTCAGATGAATTTATCCTCAGCAGCAGAGGTGACTGTTGGTCTTCCTTTCCTGGGGCGGTCCTCATGTGAGCCACTTTCATGATAGCACTTGAGGGTTTTTTCGACTGCACTTAGGTCAGTTCCTTCATCGTGATTATGCAAATTCTCATGACCACTGATCAACAACCACTGATCAAAGACCACTGATCAATGGCCATGAATACCATTCACAGAGAGTTGGGGAATGGCTGCAATCACAGCACTGTAAGATGGCTTACAGAAGCCCCCTCCTCGATTCCCTTTTCACGTAAATGTCCTCCTTGATTCCGCGCTCAAACCAGCGTTCCTTCCTGTCCAGGATGTGTACATCCTCATCATTGAAAGAGTGTCCACTGGCCTGTAGGTGTAAATAGACTGCAGAGTCCTGGCCTGACAAGGTAGCTCTTCTGTGTTGTGCCATTCGGTTCGCCAGAGGTTGTTTGGTTTCCCAAATGTATAAATCCTGGCAATCCTCCTGGCACTTAACAGCGTACACTATGTTACTCTGTTTGTGTCGGGGGACCTGATCCTTGGGGTGGACCAATTTTTGGCGCAGCATTTTTTGAGGTTTGAAACCCACAGAGACACGGTGTTTAGAAAAAATATGTCTCAACTGTTCCGATGCTCCTGACACGTATGGGATCACTACAGGTTTTCGCTTCGTCAGCGGTTATCCTTATCTCCTGGATCGGCTGGAGCTTTCTTTAGGAGCCTTCCCAGCTTTGACAAATGTCCAGCTGGGATAACCATATTCACTCAGGGCCTTCTTGATGTGATGTTCTTCTGCTTCTCTGCCCGCTGTGTCTGTGGGGATGGTGTTTGCTCTGTGTTGTAGCATCCTGATGACACCCAATTTATGCTCCAGTGGATGATGAGAGTCAAACCTTAAATACTAATCCATATGCGTAGGTTTCCGGTACACATCGACTTTTAGATGTCCCCCATTACTGATGGAGATCTCACTGTCTAAGAAGGCAAACCTGCCACTTTTCATATCCTCCCTGGTGAATTTGATGTGTCTGTCCACCGAGTTAATGTGATCCGTGAATTGTGGTACGTCCTGATTTTCACCCACGTGTCATCCACATACCTGAACCAATGACTTTGTGGTGTTCCAAGGTAGACAAAATAAAGACCTCTTTTTCACTTCTTCCATGTACAAAATTTGCCATGATGGGTGAAACTGGGAAACCCAAGGCACACCCATGTTTCTGCCTGTAGAACTGACCCTTGTATGTGAAATAGGTGGAATGAAGACACAGTTCCAAAAACAAACAGACTTTTTCAATGCGGAGAGTGGTCCTGTTGCTGAGGTTGGGATCATCCTGTAATCTCTTACGAACTACCTCCCTTCCGTGACTGGGATGCAAGTGAAGAGAGATGTAACATCGTACGAGACCATGGTTTCATGTGCCTCCATAATGACATCTCTCACCTTCTCAACAAAATCCAAGGGGTTCTGAATGTGGTGTTCAGAGCTGCCTACCAGCGGGTTGAGGACCAAAGCCAGAAAATAAGAGATGTTATAGGTAACCAAGTTGATCAAAGGAGCTTTCAAAGAAAAGCGTCTGGACTTCTTTAAGTTGCTTGAAGACCACTCCCACTAGGTTTAAATCTGGTACTCCCCACCATTTGACCTTAGAACTGAAGAAGCTTCTCGGATGAGAGGCGAAACGTCTTCAAGCAACTTAAAGAAGTCCAGACGCTTTTCTTTGCAAGCTCCTTTGACTACGATGACCTGGATGACTGAGAACCTTCACAGACATAACCAAGTTGATCATACAGACAATCGGTCTTAAAGGTGCATCCTATTTATGTATCTTCGGTAAACCATACAGACTTGGTGTAGATTCCTCTGGGTATAGCCTGTGGTATGAGGTCCGGTCAATAGCATTGTCCTGTTCTAACTGCTTCAGATGGTCTATCACCCTCCTCCTGTAGTCACTTCCGTGGTTTCGTTTCAGGGACTCATATGTATTTTCGTCACTAAGCAGTGACAAAATTTTCTCATGATAGTCTTTTTGGTTTAGCGAAACTGTACACCTACCTGTCTGTGCAGGTTCTCTGTCATCGTAGACTACAATGACCGTTCTCGGACTTCTTTAGGTTGCTTGAAGACGTTTCACCACTCATCTGAGAAGCTGGGTGTAGGTCATAATCAGCCAAGGTTTTGGGTGAGCTCGTTGTGAAACCTAGCCCCACCCTATCATGTGATTTCCTGAGGTTAGAGGCCCAGGAGAGGGCATTAAGGCGTTTGGGAAGGGATCTCAGAACGGGCATTAAGGCGTTTGGGAAGGGATCTCAAAATTATAGATGGTGTCGTAAACCACCGTAAACCACTGCTCAAAGACATTCGCTCACAGTGGACATAAATGGCTTCTTTTAATCCTCTTTCAAACCATCTGTCTTCTCTGTCCGAAATATGTGTACATTGGCATCCTCAAAAGACTGACTCTTGTCCTTTAGATGCAGATGGACCGCCGAGTCTTGTCCCATGGAGGTGTCTCTTCTGTGTTGTGCCATGCGTTTATGAAGTAGCTGTTTGGTCTCTCCAATGTAGAGGTCTGGGCATTCCTCGCTACACTGTACAGCTTGTGTTTAGGAATTTTGTCTTTGGGATTAACCAGTTTTTGTCTGAGTGTGTTACGGGGTCTGAAGTACACTGGGATGTCGTGCTTGGAGAAGACTCTTCTTAGTGTTTCAGATACATCGGCTACATAGGGGATGACAATATTGTTGCGTTTTTCTTTCTTATCTTCCCTAGTGTCTGATCTTCTTCTCTGTGCCTCTTTGCTGACTTGATGAAAGCCCATCTAGGATAGCCGCATGTTTTAAGCGCTTCCTTTACATGTGTGTGCTCCTTCTTTTTCCCTTCAGGCTTAGAGGGAACATTCTCTGCCCGGTGATGTAGGGTCCTGATTATTCCAAGTTTGTGTTCCAGGGGGTGGTGGGAGTCAAAGAGGAGGCACTGGTCCGTGTGTGTGTGGGCTTCCGGTAAACTTCAATGTTGAGGGTTCCATTCTCTTCAGTCCAGAAAAGGCAAACAGTTATCCTTTGTGTCTTCCCTGGTGAACTTAATGTTTTTATCCACAACGTTAATGTGAGCAATGAAGGATTCCACTTCTCGTGTTTTGATTTTGACCCAGGTTTCATCTACATATCTGTACCAGTGGCTAGGTACTCTCCCTTTAAAAGAGCAAAGAGCATTTCTTGAGCAACCTGGAACTCCCGAGGTCAAAATGGGAGATGCTCCCAAGGGTGATGAAGAATGACCAAGCTAAGATCCTGTGGGGCTTCCAGATACAGACAGACAAAATGGTGGTGGCTAACTAAGCAGACATAGTGGTGGTAGACAAACAGAAGAAGACGGCCGTAGTGATCGATGTAGTGGTTCCGAATGACAGCAACATCAGGAAGAAGGAACACGAGAAGCTCGAGAAATACCAAGGGCTCAGAGAAGAGCTCGCGAGGATGTGGAGGGTGAAGGTAACGGTGGTCCCAGTGGTAATCGGAGCACTAGGTGCAGTGACTCCCAAGCTAGGCGAGTGGCTCCAGCAGATCCCGGGAACAACATCGGCGATCTCTGTCCCGGAGATCTCTGTCCAGAAGAGCGCAGTCCTAGGAACAACTAAGATACTGCGCAGGACCCTCAAGCTCCCAGGCCTCTGGTAGAGGACCTGAGCTTGAAGGATTAACCGCCCACAGGTGCGAATGGGGAACTTTATACATATGCATGTATACTCCAAGATGAGGATACACGCATCCTGGACAGGGAGGAACAGTAATTTGAGCAAGGAGTCAAGGAGACCATTTACGTGAAGTGGGGAAAGACTATCTTTGAATTGAGGACGTTACATCTTTTACTATATTGCAATGCTGAGATTGCAGCCATTCCCCAACTCTCTGTGAATGGTACTCACGGCATGTCATGATCAGTGGTTGTTGATTAATAATCATGACAATGTGCATATTAATAATCAAGAAACTGACCTCACAGCCCATCGTTCGTCAGTGGTGCTAGTTTCAGTAATCATACAAATGTACTCTCTATAAGGTTGGGGAAACTTGCATTCAGCTAAAACCGAAGAAGTCGCTTGGATAAGTAAGGAAACACTGAAAGTACTATGTCCAGATTAACAGAATCAACTCTTCTGAAAGTTAGCTAAAGTGTACTCTTGAGTAAGGACAGTATTTTATCCTGCGATGTTGTGGAAGAAGAGATGAATTGTCAATCTCCAGTAATGCCCCAAAGTTTCGATAGTGGCACCACTGCCATTTTTTTTATTTATTTACCTTACCTAAGGCTGAGGCTTATAGAGTTCTGTGCATTGTTCCTCTTCAATAAATGCCCAAATGTCAACAGAAGAAATGATTTTCTGAAACAGGGTGATACATCAGTATTTATGAATTCCTGTTCATATTTGAGATTTCTGTCTCGTCACTTTTCCCAAGTAAGCTCACAATACTTTTACACATCTTTCTTCTTCAATATAGTAAATATTTATGCTCAGTGGATGACTTTGAGTGGATGCGAATGAAGGCTAAGGTGATCCTTATAGGATAATAGCTTTTTGACCCTTTTACACTTCTGGCACACTTGCTGTTGGGGCTGTCTATGTTATGAGTTTTGGGGTTTTTGGTTCTTTCTAGAGTTTTATTTATTTGAAAGAGGATTATGTATTGTTGGAATTGAGCTGTCAGCCATTTCCTAATGTTTATATGTCTATGTTTATTTTTTCCCTACACCTGGTAAAATTTCCTTTGATATTGTTATTTCAAGTCTAAAGTTTTGAGTTTCTGTTTTTTATATCCTTAGGTTAATCCAGCTGTGTGCTCCTATTCTGTTCCTTCAGCCTTTTCTATGTTTGTCTTTTATCTCTGTCAAGATTACCCACACTTTGGAACCAACCCACCTTTAGAAGATTCATCCCCAAAAACCTGATGATTTGAGATTCAAGTGATCTAGGTTTTGAAAATGACAAATATACACAGATTTAACTAAATTTTCTTGAAAATTATTTGATGTGCGGAACTAAAATTTCAGACGGTAAGTTTGCCCATATGGAAAAGATATATATAAATCTTATAAAGTTTGTATCTGTCTTGTGTGAAACTTGTATGAAAAGCATACAAGAGTGAAAAATTATATAATGAAACTTGTATGTTTTGGATACTTACTAAAACAATATATGAAAGTAATGAGAAAGTGGCCACTTTCATGAGTAAATCATGTAAGTTTTTACTATTTCTTTTCTATATGGGTGGGAATGACAGGGATGACTTCCCTATCAGTGGGGCCGAAGTTACTGAGGCTGTTAACTCCTTGGTGGCAGGGCCCCTGGGGTGGATGCAATAGACCCTGACTTCCAGATGGCCCTGGATGATGTAGGGCTGCCTTGGTTGACATGCCTCTACAATGTCGTGTGAAGAATTAGAATTAACTCCTCCAATATAGGGGCCATGGTTCTGAGCAGGAAAAAGGTTGCATGCCCAATCCACCTAAGGGAATAAGAAGTAAGGATGGGAATTCCTTGGAACTGTTAGCCCGCTTGCCTGTCAATTGTCAACAACGCAATGACAGGAATGAGGCATGATGTCTTCCACAGCAGCGGGACCCTCTGCATACTCAGACTCATCATGAACAGTTTATGCAGGACAATGACAAGATAATATGTGACATGGTCTTCAGAGTCTTCAAGGGCCTATAATGGACTTATGTGCCAAGTTCGGATGCGCAACTCCTGACTGTGTAGGAAGAGTTGGCTATCAAAAAATCAAAAATAGACACACAGAAATTTGATGCATTACAGAAACTAGTTCCTCACTACCAAAGATTATTTAAACTATAGTATTTAACATTGATGTCTTTCTGAAAGACACATATATGCAGGTCTCAAAAGAGTAACCAACTTGTTAGCTGTGTGTAAGCCTATGTTAAACTGGAAGTTTATAACTGTTACATTTTATATGTATATTTTCTGTTGAGAAGTTACTATGCATTAAATAAGCCCAAGTCCTCTGTGGAATTGGGTTCGTAGCAAACTGCTTGAGTAAATTAAAATTCAGGCCAGTTTGCAAAGACTTAAAAACACATGAAGTAAAAAATAAAGTGAGTCTCTGAGATGAAAAATCCATTGTAGCTGCACTCTCACATTAATGCTGAAAGAAAACACAAATAAAAGAATATGAGTTGGAAGCCGGCACTCTGTTCTACGAAAAGTCAAAATATAGCTGCTCCCATAGGCGTTTTCTCAGCAAAATTCTGTCATATCTCTTTTAGTCAAGGGACACCCAAATCATCACACTTCCACCTCTATGTTTGAGCTTTGATTCTACAAGCTGAAGTTTAAGGGCCTGTGCATAACATAGGAAACTTGTTATAAAGATAATACATTACATCTTGCTTTGTATACACTGTGCTTTCACGTGTCTTCTCTAGAAACTCCAGTTTCTCCCTCAATCAAAAATTAGACTAGGCTAAATACTTCCAGTCTTAACCCAAAGAATATTCAAATTCTAAAGAGTTCTATTTGCTGGTCAAACCCAAACATGACATAAATCAGCCAATTATATTTTTTTGGTTTCAAAGATTTGCATAACAAGAGCTCATTCTCAACAAATGTGATTTGAATTGCTAAAGGTTACAAATCACTTATAATCATTTAATACTGTTATGATTATGGAAAGTCTTAATCAACCAAATGCCTTTGGATTTGAATGGAGCTGAATAATAGATTCATTGATAATTAAACACAGTAGTTATTTTCAATCTAAAACATCATCAACATATGTCCCTAAAATATCCCCAAATTCCAAGAGACTCAGTTGCACTGAACAGCTTATTAAGTCTGCTCATCTTAGGTACTACACACTGATTAGTTTTAAATCTGGTCTGTGACAGGAACCCAGTGTTCAATCATGACTGCAACCTCATGACTGAACAAAGAGGATGTAAAAACATAGCATTCATCTTAAATAAATTATAATAAAAATCCCTACAAACCTCATCCACATTCTCAAAAGCGTTGATAACATCATAAGGCAAGCAGGACAAGAGGTCGATGACAAACCAGGTTTTGACATAGTTCATGCGAATTAGTTTGGGATCAGAGATAACCTCTCCAGCTGGACCAACAAACGTAGTGTGGAAATTGAGGACAATGTCCACGAGGAAGATGACATCCACAATGCTGTCCACCACCAGCCAGGTGACATTGTTCTGCTTGGTCTTAAACGAGACATTGTAGGGCACCATGATAGCAGTGTAGAATGTCAGGATGAGGATAACCCAGTCCCACGTGGTCTTGAAAAGGCAGTAGTGGAGAATGATGTGTGGTGGTGTCTTTGGGGTTTCCTGTTTGTACTGAGGCAAGATATCTGAACCCAGCTGGAGAACCTGCAAAACACACACACACACACACACACACACACACACACACACACACACACACACACACACACACACACACACACACACACACACACACACACACAAAAGAGTTAGGCTGGGCTTAAAAGCAGAAAGAATATATTACCATAATGTGAACAAGCGATGCAGTATAGTACAACTTGTTTTTACCTGAAACTGTCCAGCCTGAGACTGAAATACTTTGCTAAACAGCACATTTGAGCTATCTTACAGTATTTTCTGTCCTATAGTAAGTAAGACATAACATTCAGCAATTATCCAGAAGTACCTGACTTAGTAGAAGTTCAACAAACATGATAAAGTATTTTTAAAAACTTATTTTGGGGCAACAAACCTTTTAGCTTAGCACAATTCTTCTTGTTATTTAGATGTATTTATCTCTATTTTTGGCATGGTGACTATTACAAATTTAATTCAGATAATTTTTTCAGCAAACTGACAAAATGAGCTCATAATCCTCTATCTTCTATACATGGCTGATGTGTGACAAAAGATGTTTCTACAACTCTTTTTACTCCTGGGTTCCCTGTTTGGTTTTCTGTATTAATGTGTGTCCTTTGTGTGGCCTGCCATCCTGCTACTGTGCCTGGCACACATTCTCATAATCACCTCCTCAACCCTTGCAGTACCCCATCCCAGTGTTTTTTTTTTGTTTGTTTGTTTTTTCATTAGGGAGAAAAAAGACCTTACTGTAGGGGAAATGGTGTTACCTCTGCCAGGCGTGAATGTTTATGAACATTCTCTCCTTTATGGACAGCTGGGGCAAGCTGCTGAAGAACTCCTCGACTGCTGGTTAGTGCACGAGTCAAACGAGCAAATTTACCCCACCCTGTCAAGGAGATAACACAACAGCATGAAGACACTGAAAACTTATCTTAACATTAAACATGATGAATGACTAAAACACTGCTGGATTTTGAAGCAACTAATGTTTAACCCAGTTAGCCATAGTAGGCTAGTTTTGTTGGTTTGGTTCTTTCCTTTTTTTAAACAATTTTAAATATTCCAACCATTTAATGTTAAAGACGGATAGCTTTCCATGACAGCAAACCGTAGTGGTATGACCCAAAGTATAGGAACATCAGAGAGATACTCCCATACAGCTTATGACAAAATTTAATCCGAAGTGATTGATGGCCCTAATCACGACCTTTTGACCTCCCCCCTCCCCCCCGGAAGTGTGTAATGAGCGTGACGAATTGCATCCGGAGAAGGGAGGGGGGAAACCTCCGGAAGCGCGCCATCTGTTGTTGGGAAAAAAAAGTTTTTAGAGGGAGGGAGTGCAGCGGGGGAGGAGAATAAAAAAGCAGAGAGGTGGAGTCCGTCACAATTTCTAAGGCACAGACGCAAGATGGATTTCCTTCTGCAGCCCAGCAGCGTTCCTGTGTCGGATGAGATCTGCTCTCCCAAAGAAGAAGGCTTTGAATATGACATATTCAAATACAGCATATTTACTATGGAAGGCCTCGATCCGGACCTTATGACCCTACCGGAAATACTCCGGAAGTGTCTAGTCATTTTCAGACCTGATGCGTCATGTTCCATAAACATGAGGGGAGGGGTATGGTTCCTGAAGCACAGCGGTGATGCAGCAGCTGATTCTGTGCTGTATAGAGAGACAGAGCGGCAGTTAGTTTTCCGCAAACTCATAGTTTGAATTCTGTTTCGATATTATGACAATTTTCTCTGTTTTTTACAATAGCGGGTGTAATTTTACTTTCTTAAGCTGCACCGGCGTTTGTAATGGGAATAAAGACTGACTTCCTGTAGAGATTTCAATAGTATTTTATTTTCCTATAATACAGACGCAGTAAAAAAAACCTTTAAGATACACCATAGCTTGTGATGAAAAGAAGAACTTTCTATCCGCTTGTAACCTACAGGCTGCCTACCCTATATGTGTAAAAAACGAATAAATATTCCTTAGTGAATACTACTTTTCCTTTTGAGAGACTGAAAAACAAACCATAATTGCCGTGACAGGCGATCTTGTTTCACACACACACACACACACACACACACACACACACACACACACACACACACACACACACACACACACACACACACACACACACACACACACACACACACACACACACCGCGGGCCAAGGAGGAGTGAGACGGCGGAAGAGTTTTTTTCTTCAATACTTTTACAATAGGTTTTCTCAATAGATAGAAAATGATGACGCTGAGGAGTCAACAGCCGATATTATCATTGCTTGTAACCCGGTAAATAATTTCGTACATCTCCCCATAAAACAAGTCTTAGTGGAAAAAAGCTCATATTCGAATAAGTTTATTCCCCTCTGTGGGAAAGAGTTTTTTTCTCAGAGTCAACCATGAGGCGAGTTTTGTCAACAGCAAGAACAACTGTTGCCCATAAAGTAAAACAAATATCCGCCTCAAAGTCGTATTTTACCGTTGCAGAATGTGGAAAACAGACAGCCCTCACAGGAGGCACCATAGTTAAAATATTTAAATTTCAACTAAATTTGTAGTAATGATCGGATTTCCTCACTTATCTACACCACACTCCTTGTCCTTGATTTCTTATCGTTTCTTATCGTTCCTCTGTCCCTTAATAGAAACCACATATATAGAAACTATCCTCCCTTTCAGTTGTCTTTTGCACTTCCATATCGCAAAGCAGTTACTGTAGGTTATTTTCTGCTTATGCATTAATGTAATTAATTAACTTATTTATCCTTAAGTAAGGTAATGACTTGAGTTCTAATGCTTTTTGTCTCTTGAGTTAGCTGTCAATGTGGGATTTTTTTCCCCTTTTGTCCAGTTAAAGCTGCCTTTCATTCTTCAACACAGCTTAAACTCTAATAGGTAAGCTTTCTTGTAATTTCTTAGTTCTGCAGTCTTCTTGAAAGACATCCGAGACTCTTCTTTGGATGCTGGCTGCCTTTTGTTTTGTTTTCTGTCAAGATGATCCCACACTGCTTCGATTATCTTGAGGTTCGAACCCTGGAGAGATCAATCCATGACTGATGCGTTGTTTCATCCAGGCATACTTTGACTACATTGGCAGTATGTTTGCGATCATTGTCGTACTGAAAAATGAAGTTGAAGCCAATCAGACACTACGTGGTATTACATGGTCGATCAAAATCTGGTGGAACTTTTCTACATTCATAATTTGATTAATTTGGATAAGAGCTCCAACAACACTGGCTGAAATCCAGCCTCAAAGCACGGTAGAGTATCCACGCTGTGTTAAAGACGGCTATAGACATTCACTGTTGTATCTCTCTTCGGACCTCTTCCATGCATATTTCAAATTTGGATTCATTACTCCATAAGACATATTACAGCTGATTTCTTTTTCCAGTCAATTTCTTGTGTAATTTGGCACACCTCAGCCTTATTTTTCTCTGTTCTCCTTCCTTAAGAATGGCTTATTAACAGCCACCCTTCCAACTCAGATAACTTTTGATGAGGTTTCATGAAATGTTTACAGCACTTGAGTTACTCGCCACGGCCATCCTAAATGCTAAAAACACTAAACTTTAATTCTAAATTACGTAATTAACGTTAACCAGAAAAAACAAGCCAAAGTCGAAATGTTGCTGAGCTGACCTGTGGTATGCTATGTCTTCTAAAGCACGTATAATGTAAACAGAACTGGTCTTTGCACAGAAGCCTGTGGAGCTTCATAATTAACCTCAGTGTGTGAAGAGGACTCTCCATTTAATAATAGCTGTAATAAAATGTTATGGCCGACGGTGTTAAACGCTGCACTTGGGTCTAGCAGGGAAGATTTCAACTTTTCAATATGAATGAAGGCTGAAAACTGATTAGATTAATGTCTGATGATCTTTTCTGTGCTTCTTCAAGTTTGTAACACCAAACATATTAAAGGATGATGTAAGGCTCACAGGAAGAGTTTAATTAGACACACATTTACTATTTTTCTTTATACTCTTTCTTTCTTGACATGTTTAATATGATTACTATCAGAGGAGAAAATGAACCTTGTGTAGTCTAAAAA
Source organism: Rhamphochromis longiceps (assembly GCF_057381845.1). Lineage (NCBI taxonomy): Eukaryota > Metazoa > Chordata > Actinopteri > Cichliformes > Cichlidae > Rhamphochromis > Rhamphochromis longiceps. The sequence continues at coordinate 7,718,436 of NC_140562.1, forward strand.
CTTTTTTATTTAATCAAACTGTAATGTTGTTGAACTCTGACGGACGTGTCTTTTAATCTTGTCAACAAATCCTTAATCATCTAAATCTGCCATTTATCATCTTGTAAAATGTTCCCTCTGCTTCTGTTGCACATCTCCCCCCGACACTCTCTGCTTCACCTGTCCTGTGCAGCTGGTTCAACCCCTGCCTGCCTCCTTAAACTGGGGTGTTTAAATCTCTTTACCTCTGTTGTGAACTTCACACAAAGTTTATGGTAACAAAATCAAACTGACGAGGATCTCGTTTGAAAAACACACACACTCACGAGACAAAATAAAAACAGACTGCTCAAAGCAAAAGCAGAGCCCTCACAGCTGGTAGTACAAACACAGTGACAACATGCGTATTAGATACCCTCAGTGCCAAAAGCATAAATATGAAAAAGGTGGGATCACCAAGAATATCCTAAAAATGGCATTGAGGTGGGTGTTACAGTAAAGAAAAAAAAAAGTAGCCAAATTTTCATCGGAAAATGTTGAATTTTAGTAAAAACAATGCTCTGTAGTTTGATACTGTCGTTACAGACAAAGCAGATGTTTAAAGCCTTTGGACGCACATTTGAAACGCACTCATTCTCCTTATCAGCTGGAAACATTAAAGCCGTAAAATGACTTTTTCAAACGGATAAAAACTATTGAACAGCAGCAATGTTGAGCCTGTTCCAAAATTTGAATGTACATGCGTTGAAGGTGCGGGTCTTGTTGAATTATTAAACATACTTTCTTTAATTTTTCGAGCCACAAAAACAACAACTTTTAATTTTCTTCTGCTTGAGTCTCGGCCTCGGGTAGCTCTACTTATCATTGCTCAGTCAGTTGTCTGTTTGTGCTACTTTTTTTCAAGGAGCAGTGGATTATTGGTAAGGGTGACTTTATGTGTTTAGTTACTTAAGTGGAAGTACTGTGGAAAGTTTTACCTTACATACATAGATCTACCAGTACAGCTTCTGAGGTATCTGTTTACAAAATGTTATAATCTATTCAAAGGTTCTTTGCAATTTTACATTGATAAACATTATCCTTAACACATTTGGCCCACATAAAGTACTATGGCCATCACACGGTCATTTAGAATTGTTTAAATAACTCGTGTCTTAAGTCCTTCCATCAAACAGAAAATTTAAAAAAAAAAAAACATGGTTCACTTTTACATCACAAAATGTTAGAAATATAAGCCGTTCATAACAACCTGAAAGGCTGGGAGTTTAAAATGCAAACCGATGGAAGCAGAAGTAGAAGACTATAATGTCTCAGAGCACACGGTGTCTATTAATGTGTAGACATGTATAAATAAGAGCTTAATAAAGATGCTTAATTTCTTAAGAAATAAACAGGTGGAGTGATCTTTATCAAAAGTGGATGTTGCATCTGCGGCTAAACCACTGTACCCAAAAAAACTTTAAAAATCTACTGTGTGTGAGGCTGTGTAAGTAAAGCTTGCCCTTCACACCTGCGTGTAATAAACCATTTGTTGGGGGTTGTGGATTTGGCACCTCAGCATTGTGAAAGTGGGGAAACATGTTTCTGGCTGTGCATAAGATTCCTCCTTACAACTTAGAATCTCAGTTCTAAATGAAATTCAGATGTTTTTTTAAGTATGGCTAATGTATTATTTGACTTCTAAGGCACGCACACACACACACACACACACACACACACACACACACACACACACACACACACACACACACACACACACACACACACACAGAGAAGAAGAAGAGGGGGTCGTTTTACTACACATCATAAAAACGCAATCATTCATCTTCCAACTGTATCTTTCTGTTCTGGCTTTAGAATCATAGGTTGTTTACTGAGCCGTACTTTGGGAGTCATACTGTTGTGATACTGAGGAGAAAAGGGTAAGGTTTGATAGACTAAACCATTACACACACAAAACTTGAATAACCTAAAGAGTGTGTGAGACTGCTAGCTGTGTTGTTCAGCATTAAACTCATCTACAAATGTGTTAGTAAAGAGCGACTTGTACTTCTGTCCCATTAAGCAACGGTTTAACAAATTTCACTGCAAACTATAAAAGGAATCTGGATTTATATAGAACATAGTAGTGATGGATTAAGTGCAGGAAACACTAGTATAAGGTGTCTATTGAACAAATCTCCTTCAGCGTTCAAAATGACCAAAGTGAGGCCTACAGGCGTTTCTCTCGATTGGTTGTGTTCAGGGAAAAAGCAGCTAAATACACTGAGACTGCTCCACATTGTTAGCGAGTTAACTCTGGATATCTGTAGGTTTTGTCAAACTTGGAGTGAACAAAAGCAGAAAAACAGTAAAAGATGCAGACAGTGAAAGTCTGGTTTATTTCATGAACACAATGAAACATTTTACAGTCCACAGAGCAAAGTAGCACACATGATAAATAGATACACATAACATGAGAAGTAAAACTCGTCGTCTTACCACATGTTATATTCTGTAAACTTAAAATAACCACAGAAATTAGAGTTTAGTGTTTTAAGTCATCTATTAAAAAACATGAGTCAACATTACTGAAGTGACGCTTTAACGATGCGTCTTATCACCGTGTTTATGATGATAAAACATGTTCTCTCGTTAGTAGATGTCAGCGCTGTCACTTGTCATGAAAATGTCCAGAGCCAGGGTTCCTCTTTAATTACCATTGATCATTAATAGGGTCACAAAAGATTTGTCACATTATCCCCATAAACAAAATTGCTTTTATAGAAATCACTGTGATACAAATATTTAGATTCTTGATTCACAATGTGCACGAACTCAAAATCTTTAGAGGTTCATATTTATAAAGTATCGCAAATAATACATTTATACCATTGTATGAGCTACACTTCTTGTAAAAAACTGATTGAAAAAAGCTCCTGTCGTGACCTTCCTTCTGTGAGGACACACACACACAGAGAGAGAGAGGGGGAAGATCATTAGGATTGGAGGCGTTTTTGGATTTTCACTTATTGTTGGCTTTACAGTCACATAAAATTCATTCCAATTTTTTTGCCTTTGCTTCAATTAAGGTGTTTCTTTAAATCTACAGCAGCTTCCTTTTCAAAAAGTTTACTGACATAGTAAGGAAGTAGCTAGGGAACTCAGTAAGTATGAGCAACAACAGCTTAGGGACTGTTTCTACAATAAAGAGGAATTCATCATCATCTGCAGTTCATCAAAAAAAAAAAAAAAAAAGTGCCATTAAAAACAATTCAGCAGATCCTCAAAGTATGGATACAATCTGTTTTCAGCTGTAGAGGTACGCTTCATGTACTTATCAACATGCAGTTTAGAGGCTTGCATTAGAGTGCTTTGGTACTTGGGCCTCTTTTATTTAGCACGGTTATACCATTGTGTATTTAGCTATATAAATATGCTCAAGAGTCTATTGTATGTTTGTCATGCAATTAAAAATTCAAAAATATAATTTTTAAATCAGTAACTTTGCAAATTTAGAGGAAATGTTTTTGGATAACAAATGTGTCACATTTTCAACAGGGTTTGAATAATCAGCGTTAACACAGAGACATTTATGCGCTGGGTATAACAGACATCCTTACCTTGGAGCAGAGACACACGGTGTATTGTTGCTTTTCTCTATTGTATAAGCAGCGCCCGACTGTCAGAAACGCTCTGTGTGGGTAGCAAAGTCGGATCCAACGCACATCCAGGAATCCGTGTGAAAGAAAGGTCTCGCTGCAGCTAGGCTCTCAGGATAGTCAGGCTTTTATTTATATTTGCATTCTGGTGCGTTAAAGCAGCCTCTGTGTCCCGCTTGGATCCTCATTCCGAAAATTCAGATATTTAAATAAAATGGTGAATTGGCTAGTGATGAGGAGCCACTTAGATCCGTAAAATGAGGTTTGATTAAATTAAACTCTTATGAACAGCTATGAACTCTACCTCTCTGCTGATGTGTTCCAAACAAGCAATGTTTTCTACACGTCCAAACTGTGTGCTAACTACCTCACACCGCTGTGTCTGGGATCCGAAAAAATAAAAAGTTAAAACGCTATACCTTGGGGGGAATTGTGAAGTGCTGAGGAAACTACTGTGTGTCTGATGGGGTGTTTTTATATAGGTGGACTTGGTTTCAGTTGGCCTCTGACATGATAAGATAAAATAAAGGAAACTGATTGTAATGGAACTACAGTGCTGGGATGCTCTTGATAAGGCAGCCTCTTTTATTGTTTTATGACTTGTTTTGCTGACTGTTGAGGGCCTAACTGTAACCAACTCTGTCTAACTGTTGCAGAGTTAAGAATCTGTAGTTTTTAGAAGTAACACAAGAAAAGTGTATTTCTAAAGGAATACCTGTTGTTTGTGGTGCTCTATTTAAAACTATTAGTGTCATGAACCGAAGTTCAGCGCACAAGCTGGACCCAGAAGCAGAGCCAACACACACAGGAGTACGAGAAAATAAACTTTATTTTAACTGAAGGTGTCCCGGGAGGGTAGAAGGAAAACACGCGTGAAACTCGAGAAACCAAGGGACCGGGAGATGAGTCGCGCAGGAACGCCGAAAACGGGACTGTGGGAGGCTGCAACAGAAAAAGGACAAGAATTATTGGGGCGCGGGGAAATAGCAGCATACGTGGGGGAAGAGTATGAGTCTTACGGTGACAGCGGGGCCGTGGGAGCCGGAGGGAGGGGTGAGGGTCCGCGCTAAATTTGCAAAGTTACTGATTTAAAAATTATATTTTTGAATTTTTAATTGCATGACAAACATACAATAGACTCTTGAGCATATTTATATAGCTAAATACACAATGGTGTAACCGTGCTAAATAAAAGAGGCCCAAGTACCAAAGCACTCTAATGCAAGCCTCTAAACTGCATGTTGATAAGTACGTGAAGCGTACCTCTACAGCTGAAAACAGATTGTATCCATACTTTGAGGATCTGCTGAATTGTTTTTAATGGCACTTTTTTTTTTTTTTTTTTTTGTTGATGAACTGCAGATGATGATGAATTCCTCTTTATTGTAGAAACAGTCCCTAAGCTGTTGTTGCTCATACTTACTGAGTTCCCTAGCTACTTCCTTACTATGTCAGTAAACTTTTTGAAAAGGAAGCTGCTGTAGATTTAAAGAAACACCTTAATTGAAGCAAAGGCAAAAAAATTGGAATGAATTTTATGTGACTGTAAAGCCAACAATAAGTGAAAATCCAAAAACGCCTCCAATCCTAATGATCTTCCCCCTCTCTCTCTCTGTGTGTGTGTGTCCTCACAGAAGGAAGGTCACGACAGGAGCTTTTTTCAATCAGTTTTTTACAAGAAGTGTAGCTCATACAATGGTATAAATGTATTATTTGCGATACTTTATAAATATGAACCTCTAAAGATTTTGAGTTCGTGCACATTGTGAATCAAGAATCTAAATATTTGTATCACAGTGATTTCTATAAAAGCAATTTTGTTTATGGGGATAATGTGACAAATCTTTTGTGACCCTATTAATGATCAATGGTAATTAAAGAGGAACCCTGGCTCTGGACATTTTCATGACAAGTGACAGCGCAGACAACTACTAACGAGAGAACATGTTTTATCATCATAAACACGGTGATAAGACGCATCGTTAAAGCGTCACTTCAGTAATGTTGACTCATGTTTTTTAATAGATGACTTAAAACACTAAACTCTAATTTCTGTGGTTATTTTAAGTTTACAGAATATAACATGTGGTAAGACGACGAGTTTTACTTCTCACTGTCCGTGTTATGTGTATCTATTTATCATGTATGCTACTTTGCTCTGTGGACTGTAAAATGTTTCATTGTGTTCATGAAATAAACCAGACTTTCACTGTCTGCATCTTTTACTGTTGTTCTGCTTTTGTTCACTCCAAGTTTGACAAAACCTACAGATGTCCAGAGTTAACTCACTAACAATGTGGAGCAGTCTCAGTGTATTTAGCTGCTTTTTCCCTGAACACAACCAATCGAGAGAAACGCCTGTAGGCCTCACTTTGGTCATTTTGAACGCTGAAGGAGATTTGTTCAATAGACACCTTATACTAGTGTTTCCTGCACTTAATCCATCACTACTATGTTCTATATAAATCCAGATTCCTTTTATAGTTTGCAGTGAAATTTGTTAAACCGTTGCTTAATGGGACAGAAGTACAAGTCGCTCTTTACTAACACATTTGTAGATGAGTTTAATGCTGAACAACACAGCTAGCAGTCTCACACACTCTTTAGGTTATTCAAGTTTTGTGTGTGTAATGGTTTAGTCTATCAAACCTTACCCTTTTCTCCTCAGTATCACAACAGTATGACTCCCAAAGTACGGCTCAGTAAACAACCTATGATTCTAAAGCCAGAACAGAAAGATACAGTTGGAAGATGAATGATTGCGTTTTTATGATGTGTAGTAAAACGACCCCCTCTTCTTCTTCTCTGTGTGTGTGTGTGTGTGTGTGTGTGTGTGTGTGTGTGTGTGTGTGTGTGTGTGTGTGTGTGCGCGCGCCTTAGAAGTCAATTAATACATTAGCCATACTTAAAAAAAACATCTGAATTTCATTTAGAACTGAGATTCTAAGTTGTAAGGAGGAATCTTATGCACAGCCAGAAACATGTTTCCCCACTTTCACAATGCTGAGGTGCCAAATCCACAACCCCCAACAAATGGTTTATTACACGCAGGTGTGAAGGGCAAGCTTTACTTACACAGCCTCACACACAGTAGATTTTTAAAGTTTTTGGGTACAGGGGTTTAGCCACAGATGCAACATCCACTTTTGATAAAGATCACTCCACCTGTTTATTTCTTAAGAAATTAAGCATCTTTATTAAGCTCTTATTTATACATGTCTACACATTAATAGACACCATGTGCTCTGAGACATTATAGTCTTCTACTTCTGCTTCCATCGGTTTGCATTTTAAACTCCCAGCCTTTCAGGTTGTTATGAACGGCTTATATTTCTAACATTTTGTGATGTAAAAGTGAACCATGTTTTTTTTTTTTTTTTTTTTTTTTAATTTTCTGTTTGATGGAAGGACTTAAGACACGAGTTATTTAAACAATTCTAAATGACCGTGTGATGGCCATAGTACTTTATGTGGGCCAAATGTGTTAAGGATAATGTTTATCAATGTAAAATTGCAAAGAATCTTTGAATAGATTATAACATTTTTGTAAACAGATACCTCAGAAGCTGTACTGGTAGATCTATGTATGTAAGGTAAAACTTTCCACAGTACTTCCACTTAAGTAGCTAAACACATAAAGTCACCCTTACCAATAATCCACTGCTCCTTGAAAAAAAGTAGCACAAACAGACAACTGACTGAGCAATGATAAGTAGAGCTACCCGAGGCCGATACTCAAGCAGAAGAAAATTAAAAGTTGTTGTTTTTGTGGCTCGAAAAATTAAAGAAAGTATGTTTAATAATTCAACAAGACCCGCACCTTCAACACATGTACATTCAAATTTTGGAACAGGCTCAACATTGCTGCTGTTCAATAGTTTTTATCCGTTTGAAAAAGTCATTTTACGGCTTTAATGTTTCCAGCTGATAAGGAGAATGAGTGCGTTTCAAATGTGCGTCCAAAGGCTTTAAACATCTGCTTTGTCTGTAACGACAGTATCAAACTACAGAGCATTGTTTTTACTAAAATTCAACATTTTCCGATGAAAATTTGGCTACTTTTTTTTTTTCTTTACTGTAACACGCACCTCAATGCCATTTTTAGGATATTCTTGGTGATCACATTTTTTCATATTTATGCTTTTGGCACTGAGGGTATCTAATACGCATGTTGTCACTGTGTTTGTACTACCAGCTGTGAGGGCTCTGCTTTTGCTTTGAGCAGTCTGTTTTTATTTTGTCTCGTGAGTGTGTGTGTTTTTCAAACGAGATCCTCGTCAGTTTGATTTTGTTACCATAAACTTTGTGTGAAGTTCACAACAGAGGTAAAGAGATTTAAACACCCCAGTTTAAGGAGGCAGGCAGGGGTTGGACCAGCTGCACAGGACAGGTGAAGCAGAGAGTGTCGGGGGGGAGATGTGCAACAGAAGCAGAGGGAACATTTTACAAGATGATAAATGGCAGATTTAGATGATTAAGGATTTGTTGACAAGATTAAAAGACACGTCCGTCAGAGTTCAACAACATTACAGTTTGATTAAATAAAAAAGTTTTTAGACTACACAAGGTTCATTTTCTCCTCTGATAGTAATCATATTAAACATGTCAAGAAAGAAAGAGTATAAAGAAAAATAGTAAATGTGTGTCTAATTAAACTCTTCCTGTGAGCCTTACATCATCCTTTAATATGTTTGGTGTTACAAACTTGAAGAAGCACAGAAAAGATCATCAGACATTAATCTAATCAGTTTTCAGCCTTCATTCATATTGAAAAGTTGAAATCTTCCCTGCTAGACCCAAGTGCAGCGTTTAACACCGTCGGCCATAACATTTTATTACAGCTATTATTAAATGGAGAGTCCTCTTCACACACTGAGGTTAATTATGAAGCTCCACAGGCTTCTGTGCAAAGACCAGTTCTGTTTACATTATACGTGCTTTAGAAGACATAGCATACCACAGGTCAGCTCAGCAACATTTCGACTTTGGCTTGTTTTTTCTGGTTAACGTTAATTACGTAATTTAGAATTAAAGTTTAGTGTTTTTAGCATTTAGGATGGCCGTGGCGAGTAACTCAAGTGCTGTAAACATTTCATGAAACCTCATCAAAAGTTATCTGAGTTGGAAGGGTGGCTGTTAATAAGCCATTCTTAAGGAAGGAGAACAGAGAAAAATAAGGCTGAGGTGTGCCAAATTACACAAGAAATTGACTGGAAAAAGAAATCAGCTGTAATATGTCTTATGGAGTAATGAATCCAAATTTGAAATATGCATGGAAGAGGTCCGAAGAGAGATACAACAGTGAATGTCTATAGCCGTCTTTAACACAGCGTGGATACTCTACCGTGCTTTGAGGCTGGATTTCAGCCAGTGTTGTTGGAGCTCTTATCCAAATTAATCAAATTATGAATGTAGAAAAGTTCCACCAGATTTTGATCGACCATGTAATACCACGTAGTGTCTGATTGGCTTCAACTTCATTTTTCAGTACGACAATGATCGCAAACATACTGCCAATGTAGTCAAAGTATGCCTGGATGAAACAACGCATCAGTCATGGATTGATCTCTCCAGGGTTCGAACCTCAAGATAATCGAAGCAGTGTGGGATCATCTTGACAGAAAACAAAACAAAAGGCAGCCAGCATCCAAAGAAGAGTCTCGGATGTCTTTCAAGAAGCCTGCAGAACTAAGAAATTACAAGAAAGCTTACCTATTAGAGTTTAAGCTGTGTTGAAGAATGAAAGGCAGCTTTAACTGGACAAAAGGGGGAAAAAAATCCCACATTGACAGCTAACTCAAGAGACAAAAAGCATTAGAACTCAAGTCATTACCTTACTTAAGGATAAATAAGTTAATTAATTACATTAATGCATAAGCAGAAAATAACCTACAGTAACTGCTTTGCGATATGGAAGTGCAAAAGACAACTGAAAGGGAGGATAGTTTCTATATATGTGGTTTCTATTAAGGGACAGAGGAACGATAAGAAACGATAAGAAATCAAGGACAAGGAGTGTGGTGTAGATAAGTGAGGAAATCCGATCATTACTACAAATTTAGTTGAAATTTAAATATTTTAACTATGGTGCCTCCTGTGAGGGCTGTCTGTTTTCCACATTCTGCAACGGTAAAATACGACTTTGAGACGGATATTTGTTTTACTTTATGGGCAACAGTTGTTCTTGCTGTTGACAAAACTCGCCTCATGGTTGACTCTGAGAAAAAAACTCTTTCCCACAGAGGGGAATAAACTTATTCGAATATGAGCTTTTTTCCACTAAGACTTGTTTTATGGGGAGATGTACGAAATTATTTACCGGGTTACAAGCAATGATAATATCGGATGTTGACTCCTCAGCGTCATCATTTTCTATCTATTGAGAAAACCCATTGTAAAAGTATTGAAGAAAAAAACTCTTCCGCCGTCTCACTCCTCCTTGACCCGCGGTGTGTGTGTGTGTGTGTGTGTGTGTGTGTGTGTGTATGTGTGTGTGTGTGCGCGCGCGCGCAGTCGGGAGAGTTGGAGGTACCAAATTTCCTTTTTTTTTTTTTTTTTGATTGCCTTCTTGCGAACGCCGTCTGTTTTCCACATTCTGCAACGGTAAAATACGACTTTGAGGCGGATATTTGTTTTACCAAATGGACAATTGCTGTTGACAAAACTCGCCTCATGGTTGACTCTTTTCCACAGAGGGGGGGTGCTTTAATAAACTTATTCGAAAATGAGCTTTTTTCCACTAAGACTTATTTTATTGGGAGATGTACGAAATTATTTACTGGGTTACAAGCAATGATAATATCGGCTGTTGACTCCTCAGCGTCATCATTTTCTATCTATTGAGAAAACCTATTGTAAAAGTATTGAAGAAAAAAACTCTTCCGCCGTCTCACTCCTCCTTGGCCCGCGGTGTGTGTGTGTGTGTGTGTGTGTGTGTGTGTGTGTGTGTGTGTGTGTGTGTGTGTGTGTGTGTGTGTGTGTGTGTGTGTGTGTGTGTGTGTGAAACAAGATCGCCTGTCACGGCAATTATGGTTTGTTTTTCAGTCTCTCAAAAGGAAAAGTAGTATTCACTAAGGGATAGTTATTCGTTTTTTACACATAGGCAGCCTGTAGGTTACAAGCGGATAGAAAGTTCTTCTTTTCATCACAAGCTATGGTGTATCTTAAAGGTTTTTTTTACTGCGTCTGTATTATAGGAAAATAAAATACTATTGAAATCTCTACAGGAAGTCAGTCTTTATTCCCATTACAAACGCCGGTGCAGCTTAAGAAAGTAAAATTGCACCCGCTATTGTAAAAAACAGAGAAAATTGTCATAATATCGAAACAGAATTCAAACTATGAGTTTGCGGAAAACTAACTGCCGCTCTGTCTCTCTATACAGCACAGAATCAGCTGCTGCATCACCGCTGTGCTTCAGGAACCATATCCCTCCCCTCATGTTTATGGAACATGACGCATCAGGTCTGAAAATGACTAGACACTTCCGGAGTATTTCCGGTAGGGTCATAAGGTCCGGATCGAGGCCTTCCATAGTAAATATGCTGTATTTGAATATGTCATATTCAAAGCCTTCTTCTTCTTTGGGAGAGCAGATCTCATCGGACACAGGAACGCTGCTGGGCTGCAGAAGGAAATCCATCTTGCGTCTGTGCCTTAGAAATTGTGACGGACTCCACCTCTCTGCTTTTTTATTCTCCTCCCCCGCTGCACTCCCTCCCTCTAAAAACTTTTTTTTCCCAACAACAGATGGCGCGCTTCCGGAGGTTTCCCCCCTCCCTTCTCAGGATGCAATTCGACACGCTTAGCAACAGATGGCGCGCTTCCGGGGTTCACCCCCCCTTCTCCGGATGCAATTCGTCACGCTCATTACACACTTCCGGGGGGGAGGGGGGAGGTCAAAAGGTCGTGATTAGGGCCATCAATCACTTCGGATTAAATTTTGTCATAAGCTGTATGGGAGTATCTCTCTAACATCAACTGATAGGTATATGAATGGTCAGAATGGTTCATTTGTTATTGAAGGGCAAGATCAGAGAGGCTAAAGACAATTACAAGAGAAAGCTGGTTTGGAAACTCCAGCAGAACAGCATGAGAAAGGTGTGGAAGGCAATCACTGGATTCGGGCCAATTAACAGCAGAGGAGCTGAGGGCGGTGAGGACAGAGCTAATGAGCTGTATGTGTTTTTCAACAGATTCATCACTGCAATGAATGATCACCACCCTTCTGACTTGCCTCTAGTCAGCGTGTAATACACAGCTACACCACTATTTCTCGCTCTCTTACCACCTGGCACCATTGCCCCTTGTAATAGTTCTGACACCCCTCCCCCATCTATCACTTTCACTCATGCCCGGGTTCAGAGACTAATGAGAAGACTCCACTCAAGAAAATCTGCTGGTCCAGATGGGGTGAGTCCCTGTGTCTTCAAGACCAGCACTCGGACTCCACAAAGCTGGGTCTTGAAGACCCAGCTTTGTGGAGTCCTTCATAAACTGTTCATGATGAGTCTGAGTATGCAGAGGGTCCCACTGCTGTGGAAGACATCATGCCTCATTCCTGTGCCAAAGACGCACAGGGAATGAGACACACTGGGGTCCCAGTGGCCCCCAGGATTTCAGACCTGTGGCACTAACTTCCCATGTCATGAAGACACTGGAAAGACTTATCCTTGACCAGCTCTGACCTATTGTCAGGCCACATCAGGATCCCCTTCAGTTTGCTTACCAGCTACAAGTACAGTGGGGTAAAAAAGTATTTAGTCAGCCACCGATTGTGCAAGTTCCCCCACTTAAAATGATGACAGAGGTCAGTAATTTGCACCAGAGGTACACTTCAACTGTGAGAGACAGAATGTGAAAAAAAAAATCCATGAATCCACATGGTAGGATTTGTAAAGAATTTATTTGTAAATTAGGGTGGAAAATAAGTATTCGGTCACCTCAAACAAGGAAAATCTCTGGCTCTCACTCGTTACCTGTATGAATGGCACCTGTTTGAACTCATCATCTGTATAAAAGACACCTGTCCACAGCCTCAAACAGTCAGACTCCAAACTCCGCCATGGCCAAGACCAAAGAGCTTTCGAAGGACACCAGGAAAAGTATTGTAGACCTGCACCAGACTGGGAAGAGTGAATCTACAATAGGCAAGCAGCTTGGTGTGAAAAAATCAACTGTGGGAGCAATCATCAGAAAATGGAAGACATACAAGACCACTGATAATCTCCCTCGATCTGGGGCTCCACGCAAGATCTCATCCCGTGGGGTCAAAATGATCATGAGAACGGTGAGCAAAGATCCCAGAACCACACGGGGGGACCTGGTGAATGACCTGCAGAGAGCTGGGACCAAAGTAACAAAGGTCACCATCAGTAACACACTACAACGGCAGGGAATCAAATCCCGCAGTGCCAGACGTGTTCCGCTGCTGAAGCCAGTGCATGTCCAGGCCCGTCTGAAGTTTGCCAGAGAGCACATGGATGATACAGCAGAGGATTGGGAGAATGTCATGTGGTCAGATGAAACCAAAGTAGAACTTTTTGGTATAAACTCAACTCGTCGTGTTTGGAGGAAGAAGAATACTGAGTTGCATCCCAGGAACACCATACCTACTGTGAAGCATGGGGGTGGAAACATCATGCTATGGGGCTGTTTTTCTGCCAAGGGGACAGGACGACTGATCCGTGTTAAGGACAGAATGAATGGGGCCATGTATCGTGAGATTTTGAGCCAAAACCTCCTTCCATCAGTGAGAACTTTGAAGATGAAACGAGGCTGGGTCTTCCAACATGACAATGATCCAAAACACACCGCCCGGGCAACAAAGGAGTGGCTCCGTAAGAAGCATTTGAAAGTCCTGGAGTGGCCTAGCCAGTCTCCAGACCTCAACCCCACAGAAAATCTGTGGCGGGAGTTGAAAGTCCGTGTTGCTCGGCGACAGCCCCAAAACATCACTGCTCTCGAGAAGATCTGCATGGAGGAATGGGCCAAAATACCAGCTACTGTGTGTGCAAACCTGGTAAAGACCTATAGTAAACGTTTGACCTCTGTTATTGCCAACAAAGGTTATGTTACAAAGTACTGAGTTGTATTTTTGTTATTGACCAAATACTTATTTTCCACCCTGATTTACGAATAAATTCTTTACAAATCCTACCATGTGGATTCATGGATTTTTTTTTCACATTCTGTCTCTCACAGTTGAAGTGTACCTCTGGTGCAAATTACTGACCTCTGTCATCATTTTAGGTGGGGGAACTTGCACAATCGGTGGCTGACTAAATACTTTTTTGCCCCACTGTACCTGGGAATCCCACAGGCAAATGGGAACCATAAAGAGGCTGCTAGAAAAACTGAACCCAACAAATACCTGCAGGGTCAGGGAAGTCCTGAGGTGTCAACTGAATGGGAGAACCGCATTCGGGCTATCAACAACTACGACCTGCTTGTGATCACATACCCTTCTGCAATAATAAGCTGGTCAAAGGAGGTAGAGGACACTGACATCAAGACAAGGAAGCTCCTGACCATGCATAGAGAGTTTCACCCCAAGTCCAGCACCCTGAGACTGTACACTAAGTGGAAGAAAGGAGGCCGGGGACTACTGAGTGTCAGTACCACAGTATAGGATGAGACAACAAACATTCATGAGTACATCAGAAAAATGGCCAGGACCAACTGCATGCTCAGTGAATACCTCAGGCAGCAGAAACCCAAGAAAGAGGAGGAACCATCATGGAAGGACAGATGCCTTCACGGTATGTGCCACCAGCAGATAGAGGAAGTGGCTGACATCCATAAATCCTACCAGTGGCTGGACAAAGCTGGACTGACAGATAACACAGAGGCACTAATCATGGCACCACAGAAACCAGCTCTGAGCACAAGATCCGTAGAGGCTGGGGTCTATCACACCGGGCAAGACCCCAGGTGCAGGCTGTGTAAAGATACCCCTTAGACAATCTAGCACATAACAGCAGGGTGCAAGATGCTAGCAGGCAGGGCATACATAGAACGCTATAACCAAGTGGCCGGCATAGTATATAGAAACATCTGTGCCGAATATGGCTTGGAAGTCCCGAGGTCAAAATGGGTGGTTGAGAATGACCTAGCTAAGATCCTGGGGACTTCCACAGACAGACAAAATGGCGATGGCTAACCAAACAGACATAGTAGTAGTGGAGAAGCAGAGGAAAATGGCCGTAGTGATAGATTAGGGGGGTCAGCAACCTTTAAGACCCAAAGAGCCATTTGGGAAAACACTGGGAGCCACAAATACGTTTTGAGATCTAAAATGAAGATAACACTGTATATACTGTTTTTTACCTTTATGCTTTGTGTGAACAACTAAGGTGTGTTACTTATGAAATCCATGAAGTGCTACAGAGAAAATTACATTTTATTTATGTAATTAACACATTTTGAACTCTTAAAGAAATATAACAAAAGGAAAGACGCTGAACTAAAATGATCCAGCAAACAAAAACTGTTGTGAGAAAGAAAGTCTCGATAAATGCACGGCGTTTCGGCGGGTATACCGGCTTCCGCGAGTGTGATGCTTATTTTGAGTGATGAAAAAATAATAAAATATAATTTTATTTTTATATTTCAATATCACAATAATCTTCCAATTTAGAACTACAAGGTAAAAAAGAACTAACATAAATAAAATACACTTCAGCTGAATACTTCTAATTTATTTTCCCAAACCACGAGGAGCCGCACTATAACGACTAAAGAGCCGCACGCCGACCCCTGTGATAGATGTAGCGAAACCGAATGACAGCAACATCAGGAAAAAGGAAGTTGGAGAAGTTCCAATGACTCAGAGAAGAGCTTGAGAAGATATGGAGGGTGAAGGTAACAGTGGTCCCAGTGATAATCGGAGCACTCGGTGCAGTGACTCCCATGTTAGGTGAGTGGCTCCAGCAGATCCCAGGAACAACATCCGAGATCTGTCCAGAGCAGCTCAGTCCTAAGAACAGCAAAGACACTGTGCAGCACCCTAAAGCTCCCAGGCCTCTTGCAGAGGACCTGAGCTTGAAGGATAAAGACCATCCACAGGGGGGAGAGGTGAATTTTATACATATGCATGTATACTCCAAGATGAGGATACACGCATCCTGGACAGAGAGGAACAGTAGTTTGAGCAAGGAGTCAAGGAGGCCATTTACGTGAAGTGGGGAAAGACTATCTCTGAATTGAGGACGTTACATCTTTTACTATATTGCAATGCTGAGATTGCAGCCATTCCCCAACTCTCTGTGAATGGTACTCACGGCATGTCATGATCAGTGGTTGTTGATTAATAATCATGACAATGTGCATATTAATAATCAAGAAACTGACCTCACAGCCCATCGTTCGTCAGTGGTGCTAGTTTCAGTAATCATACACTGTAAACCCCAACAGTCTACCTGACTTATAAAGTTTGTGGATATAACAATTAAAATTCCTCACAAAGTTGAAACAACTTAAAACTTTTCTGTTCGGTTAACGATTCAAACAGTTATAATTGTACATGGCTTAGAAGTTAAGAGTAAATACTGCTTTCTTAATTATGATTTTTGAGTAAATGTTTTTTTCCGAGCTCCGCATGTGGACGTCATGACGTCATGACGTCTTCTCTCTAACCTGAACGACGTTGACAGAAAATTCTGTTCAATATGGCTGCCCTTCTCGAGCGACTGGAGAACACATTTGGAGAAACTTGTAAGTAAAACTGAACCTTCGTTATGTTTATTTTTTCCGTAAAAAAGCAAGTATATTAATATGTTGCAGCCAATAACTTGTTTTCGAATGCGCTGTTGTGTTAAAAAGCACAGACCCAGGTGGTGAATAGTTGTTCGCGGTTGTTCGCGCTCTTTTTCAAACATAGATTATGTCGTCAGTTTTACAGTTTTAACCGATTAAAACACAACGCAAGAAAGTTGGCGTTTTTACAACAGCAGCCTCACTGTTCGGCAGGTTTTTTTTTTTTTTCTTCTCATTAGCATCATTCAAAAGTGACTTAGCTAGCAGTGGCAACTTCTATCTAAAACAATTGAAATATAGCAAGGTGTTGTATATTTAGTGTGCTGATAAGGTTTTCAATATTTTTATTTTTTCTTCCAAGGCTGAAGGCCAAAGACAAAAAGACAGAAGAAAAAAAAATTCAGACTGCAATTAATTTCAGGTGGAGACAGTAAACACAGGTGAGTTGAAAGATCTATTGAAGAAACCATTCATTAAGTCCCTTAAGGTGAAGATTTCATATATTGATAATGATAAAATTAACACAAATTAAAAGTTTCACTGATAAACACACAATTTTTCCTTGCTTTGAACCCCATGTTCTATATAGATCACAGCTCTGATCTGGAGAACACTATTTTAAAATACTGTGTAGGGTTTTTGTCAAATGATTAAGAAACATACTCTCTGTCACAAGAGACAGAAAGGTTGTATCTTAAAAGAAAAGTCTCCAAAATTTAGTAGAGTCTGATGTCATGCAGTTTCTTAAACATGTATTCTCCCCAAAAAACTGAAAACTTTGCGTTAAATGAACTTTTCTTTTCCCTTTTTAGGAGGCGCCTGATATCAATGTGAAACGCACTGCAGTACTTCGTGCCCTTCCTGTATACCTGCGGGAGGAGGACCCAGAATTCTTTTAGACATGTAATGTAAGTGTATTTTTGCATTACTTAAATTCTGCCAGTAAGATAAAATGCTATGGATTTTTTTAAATACAATTTAATACCCTAGCAGCTACCAAATTGTACAAACAAAATACCCTCTCTGTAGAAAACCCACACACACACAGGTCAGGAGCAGGGCACAGGCGTATCACAGCACTATGGCTATGCTGCAGGTGGCCCAAAAACCAGGCTGAAGTCAAGATTTAGTTTCTTTTTGAGATAAAGTCATGAAATAAAAAATTACTTTTTTTTTTAGAAAAATAATAAAAATACAAATTATGTAATGCAAGAAGCTAACACGTTAATGTACATTTTTCAAAAAAAGTAGAGTACCCTAACTCGTTACAAAGTAACCCACTACACTGCTGAATGTTTTGCTAGATTACAGGTCATGCTTGTCACATTCTCTCAAACCAACCTTACTCATTTAATTGGGGCGATCGTGGCTCAAGAGTTGGGAGTTCGCCTTGTAATCAGAAGGTTGCCGGTTCGAGCCCTGGCTCCGACAGTCTCGGTCGTTGTGTCCTTGGGCAAGACACTTCACCCGTTGCCTACTGGTGGTGGTCAGAGGGCCCGCTGGTGCCAGTGTCCGGCAGCCTCGCCTCTGTCAGTGCGCCCCAGGGTGGCTGTGGCTACAATGTAGCTGCCATCACCAGTGTGTGAATGGGTGTGAATGTCTGGATGACTGAATGTGTAAAGCGCTATACAAATACAGGCCATTTACCATTGATACTGTGTCTATTCCAGGCGGACACATTGGATGAGTCGACCCTCATTGACACTCCAGTTGCCCTTCTCACAGTGGTTACCGACGGCGCTTCCCAGTCCAGTCCATTTTACTTCCTCAAGCATGGCTGTTTTGGTGAAAGGCGACTAGGTGATGCGTGATATTCCCAGATTTGCAAATGCATTTGCTTTATTGTTTGGCTTGATCTATGCTCTGCATTTAGACTACCCCAGGAAGCTGGTTCACACATTTGCCTTAGTCCAAAATATCTTCATGGGGCTTGATGACGGCAAACCCCTGAAACCCCTGCCTACATGCTGTTAAGGAATATAAGGCAATGTTTGTCAGGACACGCACTCTGTTACTGAGCACTTTGTTTGAAGCACTTTAAGCACTTTAAGTTTACTACAGGCTTTGGGTGGATTTAACTCCATCAGTTTACCTAATTTTCCTATACTTGACTGCCTTATCTGGTTATTTGGAAGCTGATCGTCTTTGTACCCATTTTAAAAAATTGTTTTTCATTTCTATTTAAAAAAAAGTGATTAGTATTTGACTTTTTGTTTTGCATTTTTGTGTATTTTGAGAAAGATGCAATTAGGACTGATGTCGTCCTTTGTGAGTTTATAAAAAGATAAATGTTCTACACAGAATTTATAATGCTCACTTTATGGTGCCGATGTCCATGTTAGTTGTTTTATAAAAACATTTGTGATGTTTTTAAATTTTCATGAAAAAATGTTAAATAAACAAAATGTAAAGTAACTGAATTTCCGTACTTTTTTTTTTTTAGTAGTCTACACTCACAACATAAATATCTTTTAATTAATAATCAGATAATTTGAGTTTAGGTTGTAATATAATTGCATTGTGTTGCATCAAAATAATAAACTACAAGAAACACAAAAATATTGAAATTAAAGTATACAGTCTTTGAGTAAAGCTCAATTAATAAAATATAAAATATAATTTAAAATTTTTAGGTTAACAATAAATACAAATTTTGAGTACCCCATACTTAGAAGATATGAGTTTTTGTACTTAAATCTTTTGAGGTAATCAGTTTCCACAAAAGTTTTAAGTTCAGTCAACTTGTTCGGGTTTACAGTGTACAAATGTACTCTCTATAAGGTTGGGGAAACTTGCATTCAGCTAAAACCGAAGAAGTCGCTTGGATAAGTAAGGAAACACTGAAAATACTATGTCCAGATTAACAGAATCAACTCTTCTGAAAGTTAGCTAAAGTGTACTCTTGAGTAAGGACAGTATTTTATCCTGCGATGTTGTGGAAGAAGAGATGAATTGTCAATCTCCAGTAATGCCCCAAAGTTTCGATAGTGGCACCACTGCCATTTTTTTTATTTATTTACCTTACCTAAGGCTGAGGCTTATAGAGTTCTGTGCATTGTTCCTCTTCAATAAATGCCCAAATGTCAACAGAAGAAATGATTTTCTGAAACAGGGTGATACATCAGTATTTATGAATTCCTGTTCATATTTGAGATTTCTGTCTCGTCACTTTTCCCAAGTAAGCTCACAATACTTTTACACATCTTTCTTCTTCAATATAGTAAATATTTATGCTCAGTGGATGACTTTGAGTGGATGCGAATGAAGGCTAAGGTGATCCTTATAGGATAATAGCTTTTTGACCCTTTTACACTTCTGGCACACTTGCTGTTGGGGCTGTCTATGTTATGAGTTTTGGGGTTTTTGGTTCTTTCTAGAGTTTTATTTATTTGAAAGAGGATTATGTATTGTTGGAATTGAGCTGTCAGCCATTTCCTAATGTTTATATGTCTATGTTTATTTTTTCCCTACACCTGGTAAAATTTCCTTTGATATTGTTATTTCAAGTCTAAAGTTTTGAGTTTCTGTTTTTTATATCCTTAGGTTAATCCAGCTGTGTGCTCCTATTCTGTTCCTTCAGCCTTTTCTATGTTTGTCTTTTATCTCTGTCAAGATTACCCACACTTTGGAACCAACCCACCTTTAGAAGATTCATCCTCAATCGGTTGCTTGAAGGCAGTGATGTCACTGAAAGTGCAGAGAAACAGGACAACTTTGTCCTGCTCATTTCTGATTGGGGCAATCTTCATGAAAAACCAAACTGGCATCCCTGCGGAACAGAACAGGAAGTAAAGCACTGTTTCTCACAACAACAATCTGTCAACAAGGAAAATATAATAATGCAAAATTAAAATAAAATTTAATAAAGAATAACAAGTAGACAACAATTTATTTGTGATTTGTACTGTTTCACTGTAGTACTACATTTCCTCTGGGCATTGGCATGTTGACATGATGGTGTCAAAAATTCAAGTAACCATCGGTGGGACCACTCCATTTTAAATATCCAATTAAAAAATTTATTGTACAAAAAGGTTCTTTTAAACAATATAATTCTGATATCGACACCATCTGATAATATTGTGTGTACGCGGTCTACAACCTAAATGTTTTTTGTTCACACTCTCTGAAGTTCAGTGAGTGATCACATGCACCGTAACCCACTGCTATATCGGTAAATCAACAACTTTATGCCTAAAGCTGTATATACACCTGCTAGTCACTTGCAATGTAATGTATTTACTACCACGTCATATGCATACAAAGGTCTGCTAATCCTTTTTGTCTATACAATATAATTTGTTACAGCATCTGGATATCACTACATTATTTAACTGCTCCCCAGCCTGCCCTAACTTACAGTCCAGTGGAAGACTCCAAATTGCTGTTAGGTTACAATAATACTAACAGAACACTACAGGGCTTAATACTGAAGCTTGTTTACCTGTTAGGGACAAGTGAATTTTTCAGTGGATAAGTAGAATAGAAATTTCTTTTCATTATCAAATACTAATACTGCAGATTTTCATATTATTTGCTAATCACTAGTTTAAATTTACTCATCATCCACATAGAAATTCTCCAATTGTCATTTTACTACAAGAGTTTGTGTATAGATATTAACGTTTATTCATTCATATACCGCAAAATCACAACAATTGCCTCAAGACCCCCATAATAAATATATAAAATGTAAGGAAATTTGTGTTTGGCAGAGCTGAAATGGGACAAAAAAAAGCCCTGGCATTTCTAGTTCAGACGGCAATATATGTAATGTATATATGTATATATTTCATCTTGTTTGATTGATTGAAACAAGTTGGTAATCTGTGATACTCTCCCTTCATAATTATGTTTCTCCATCTATTTTCTTACCACATTAATTTCACTTTCTCCATCTCTTCTTCACTTCTCCACAGTTGGTACTAGCAGGGGTGCCTCCAGAATTTTTTCATAGGGGTACATACAAATATTGGGGGGTAGCACCAAAAACAGAATTTCATGGTTTTTTTTTATGTTGTTGTCAAATATAAGTTACTTGAAAAATTTGGCAATAGAAAAAAAGAATATGTATAGAGTTAATTTCCTGCTATTAAAGTTGATATCATTGAAAATAGGTACATATGAAAACCAAATAAGATTTTGAAATCCATAATATTCTGTTTTAATTGATCGATTGATTGATTGAAGCAGAAGCTGCTTCTATAAGTGGGAGGGATCTAGCAGAGGTGGCGGATAAACCTAACCTTGGTGTCTATTGTCTTATGTAGTCTGAGAGTTGACTGAATGTAGAGTGGGCATTGTTTGTCCTCTGCGGTGGGGACAGGTGGGCCGCCCTGTGCTCTATGGGGCTTGGTGGTGCTGCTGCTGTGGGCCCTCGTCTGGATTGGTCCAGGCCCCCTGCCCTTGGTAGATTTCGGGGAACAGGGATGCCCATGGGGGTCAGCAGGGGAGCTGGCTCCAAGAATAGGGTACTTTGCCCCCACTGCCAATCCTTTCCGCCCCATCCGCAATTGCATCTCTCCTCCCGCTCCTTCACACCACCACACATGCAGGGCCTTGAGGTACAGGTGCGTCACTGAGGTGCAGGGGAGGCATATGTCCTTTTTCCTCTCCAGGCCACCTGTGCCTCAATTTTATTCCACCACTTAGAGGCTCACATTACTTCCACTCTCATGACGCATACATATTGGGCCTTGGGGATGGGCGTCCAAAAGACGGTCTATTTATTTTGCTTCACCTCTGGTGCTGGTGCTCTCAATTTTAAATACATGTAGACATTGAGGGTTCTTGGGAGGGGCTGTGCTGACACCAGCTGCTGAGTATATGTGAAATGGGGGTGGGAATGTATGTTTGTTTGTATCTGAGTGTGTGCCTGTTTGTCTATGTGTAGAGTGGGGTCTTAGACTCCACCTCTCTCGGAACATCTCAAATAACTAATAAACTAATAAACTATGACAGTCAAATTGACCACTATAGCAATCTGATGGGCTTTTTTCTTGGCCTTCAGACAATAATGCTGATTGAAACAGTGCTGGATAGAACAGGCAAAAAAACAAAACAAAAAGAAAAATGATAAATGAATTCTCACAAAAAAGAAGAAAAATGTTGAGGAAAGACAAATAAGTGTTAGATCTTGTAAGGGTGTGGACTGTTGCCTGTCTCTATGTTGGACCTGAGATGCACCAGTGATCTGTATTGGCATCTGCTTTTCTGCAGCCCTATTACATTAATACCAGGATAGAACAGGATGGCTTGGTGCTAGCAGCAGCAGCTTTCTGTGACTGTGGGGCCTGTTTTTTTTTTTTTTGTTTGCCACTTCTTCCACACTAAACTTTTTCTACAAGAAACGTGAGACAACAGCGAAGGTAGGGGAGGCGCCGGTCATATTGAGAGATTTAATTGGGAAATCCACTGTCAGTAATGAAAATGAACCAACGAGCTGCTATCAGTGCTTGTACGGTTGCTACGCAGCAGCCCTTCAGGCTGGCACATCGGCCCAAAAGTGCGATGGCCCACCGGGAAAATGCCTGGTATGCTAGACCAGCCCTGGTGTTTGGTCAGTTATCTTTGTTGTAACCATCCTTCTTCTTATATTGTTGGAAAGCCTGTTTATTTCCCCCTAAATTGTGCCACATTTGTAAGGAAAACACATATGAAAATGGAAAATGCACAGTTGCCAAACCTTCTCTGCCAATGCCGAGCAGCTGATTCTACTATACTGTTACACTAGGTGCTGACAATTAGGTAGCTGATTGGTGCATGATACGCAGCAACTGTAAGCATGGTCCCTACTACAGTGGTCAGTTGAATTCATTTCAATTCAGTTTTATTTATATATTATTACTTTTGCTGCAGCATTTTCGATCAACTGAAGGCTTTTTGGGGAGTTTTTAAGACAACCTGACAATAATGAATTATTGTCCAGCCTGGAAGAAATAAATGCATAAAGTAGTCTTCTCATACAAAATATTTCTAATTTTAGACATATTGTGCAATCAAAAGAAAACAGTTTAATATGCACACTGAAGAACATACTGTGGTCAAAAAAGATTCATTTAAAAATGATTCTTTACACTGTTACTGGAGGCCAAGGTAATGCCATTCAGAGTAAGTATCTGGTTAGAAACCATGTTTCAAATTTTTTAGGGCAGAGCACAATAACCTCAGTTTTATCTGAATCCAGGTCATCCAGGTCTTTATGTTTTAAATACATTCCTATAGTCTAGCTAATTGGTGTGTGTGGTGTCTGTCTTCATGGATAAAGCTGGGTATCATCTACCTAGCAATGAAAACATATGCTATGTTCTCTAATGATACTGCCTAATGGAAGCATGTGTAATGTAAAGAGAAGTGGTCTTAGCACGGAACCCTGAAGTGGAGTGGAGAGGATGGAAAAACGGACCTGCAGTCCAGATCTCAGTGCTATTGAACACTTATGGGATTGCCTTGGGTGTGCTGCTTGTGCCAGATTGGCCAATACAAATGCACTGGCGACTTGTGGCAAACACTGGGATGCCATCCCACAGCAAGCTGGCCAGCATGAGCAGTAGTGGCGACACAGGCGGTTGCCTGGGGCGGCATCGTGGTGGGGGGCGGCATCACAGGCATCAGGAAAAAAAAATTGCTCGTACTCATGCTGCCCTGACATCATGCCAGCGCATATTGGGAATGGTACAGGCACCGATCGGTTTTCTATCGCCCATTTGCTGGGAGTAAGGGCGCCCTCCATTTGCGAGGTGCACCTGCTGCTTGCGGCACAGGGAGGAGAGGGCGGGGGGGGTGGTGTATTCTCCGGGTGGCTGGAGCAGCATCTAATAACCAATTCGCAAAATAACACAAAATAAAAACAAACCAACAAACACGAAAACACCAGACATCATGATACAGACTTACAATTTGCACTGATGTTTTTTCGAAATTCTATAAGCGAAAAGTGAGCGCGAGAGCCCTCGGTGCGCCTGCTCGCTGCTGAAGTCAAAGTAAACTTTATTGTCATCTCCGCTACATACAGTCCAGTATATAGAGAGACGAGACGACGAGGCTCCTGTTACAGCAGTGCAAGTAAACAAACAATAAGAAGAAGAAGAGTAAGAAAATAAATATACAGATTAGGACTAGGGGTAAAGGGATCAATAACAATTTATAATTTATAGTTTGATGATTTAAAGTCTCACACACAACCCGTCAAAAGGGGACGGGGCCCTGCTGCTTCCAAATAGAGCACATTTCATTCATAATGTTGTAAATCCAAATCCATTATGTATTCATGATTTGAATCCTGGAATCCCAGAAATAAACCCTAGACAAAGTGAATCTGTGAACTAAGGTGAAGGTTATGTTGTGGTGATCCTCAGGTTGGGGGATGGGTGTTCGCCCAGGGCGCCAAACAGGCTAGGACCGCCACTGAGCATGAATGAGGATGAATAAACTGTTAAACTCTTAATATGTCTTGTTTCTTTAGACTAATCATCCAACCACCAAAAAGGAGTCAATTGGAAAATAACCTGTTTGGCATTGGCAGAGATGATATGCCAAGGTTTTCATTGATACAACCCACATACTCAACTCTGCTGCTCAACAAACCAATTAAATTTCCTTATAAATGTTACACCATTTAGAGGAAATGTGTTTTCCAAAGGTATAAAATCTACTGCCAAGAAGCACTGTTACAACAAAGAAATATTCAATAATGGCAATGCTGCATCCCATGGAAAGACCAATTTCAAGCTTTGAACTTGAAAAGTAAACGTATGCGATCTGCAGCTATACATAGCTCAGTGGCATTAGCTTGATATCTTCTATTCTAATTATGTTAATTGCTCCCAAATAGAGAGATTTAAATTTCACCGATAACTTTCTATCCAGGCAGAAAAAAAAGAACAATATTTTTTTCACTGATCCTTTACACAAAACAACCCCTAACTATACAACTTGTCACCAACAGAGAAAAAGATAACATGGGAGCCAAGAAAGCCCAGTGTTTCAGCCTCCAGCAGCCTTGACCTATTGCAGCATACCTAAACAAGTGTTCTGGGTCACCTGATCCAACCATAAATTTTATCAAAAAGGAAAGTTGTTTAGTATAATCTTACAACTTAGAAGAATCAATACCATTTTAAAACCAAAGCCTTGTTAAATACTAAGTTATTTTGTATGATGTGTGAAGTTTGCTTTAGGTGGTGTTATGCTTATAAAAATATATACAAACACAGAAATAAAAAATAAAGGAACCTTCACCTTCTGAATTCTTTATCAAATACATTTTTTTTTTTTTACTGGCAAAAGTTGTTTGCAAATGTAATAGGCTAGGTCAGGGATCAGCAACCCGCGGCTCTTTAGTCTTTATTTTGCGGCTCCGGGTGGTTTGGGAAAATAAATTATAAGTATTTAGCTGAAGTGTATTTTATTTGTGTTTAGTTCTTTTTTTACCTTGTAGTTCTAAATTGGAAGATTATTGTGATTTTGAAATATAAAAATACAATTATATTCTATTATTTTTTCATCGCTCAAAATAAGCGTCACACTCGCGGAAGCCGGTGTACCCGCCGAAACGCTGTGCGTTTATCGAGACTTTCAACCCCAGGTAGGCCAATCGTGGATCTTCGGATCCACATTATGTCGGCAGCTGTTCTCCACCGTGAACTACGTTAAAAACAAACACCGCTCACGCCTCACAGATGACAGCTTACAGTCCTGCGTAAAGATGAAAGCCCCGATTTGCAGACGCTGTGCGCAGAGGTTCGGGACCATAAGTCTTATTGTAAACATATCACGGCAGACCTGACGATGTTTGCATGAACATGCTTTTCAGCATCTCTTTATTGACCACTTTTCACACACGGTTGCTGACGCATACAGCCAGCTGTAGCTTTTCAACAGCAGAGAGGGCACAGACTTTAAGGCAGCGAGGCGTGATTGCGGGTCCCGCTCAGGTGCGTCCGACTCCCCTGCAGCGGCGCTGCAGACCACGCCCCACCACACACATTAACCAGGTAAAATACATATTTAGGCAGAATTTTGCAAATATCAATTTTTTTTGCAGCATAGTGCTTTTCCCCCAATTATTTTTTAAAAGTCAGGTCAAGGCTCCAAAAGCCCAAAGGCGATATAAGGGTGGCGGTTCACAACAGTTTTTGTTTGCTGGATCATTTTAGTTCAGCTGGGTGTCTTTCCTTTTGTTATATTTCTTTAAGAGTTCAAAATGTGTTATTACATAAATAAAATGTCATTTTCTCTGTAGCACTTCATGGATTTCATAAGCAACACACCTTAGTTGCTCTGTGGATTCTTTTAAAAAGCAGTTAAAAAATATTCTGTTCAAACAAGCCTTTTGTTGATCTACGTATTTTATATTCTTTACATTATTTACATTTGATCTTTTACATTGTGCATAATGTCTATTGATTGTATTGTTTATTTTAATATTTGTGTACAGCGCTTTGTGACTGCCTGTCTGTGAAAAGCGCTTAATAAATAAACTTTACTTACTTTAGTTGTTCACACAAAGCATAAAGGTAAAAAAAACAATATATAGTGTTATCTTCATTTTAGATGTCAAAAAGTATTTGCGGCTCCCAGTGTTTTCTTTTGCGTGGAAACCAGGTCCAAATGGCTCTTTGGGTGTTAAAGGTTGCTGACCCCTGGCTAGGTAATTAAAAGGCTGTGAGCTTTTAGCATGGTGTGTCCCAGATTAGCATATATACAATTTCTAGATTTCTTGAGATCCTTTGGTATCTGGGTTTTTGAGGAAGCAGTTCATACAAACATTTTTGGATGCAGCTTACACGGTCATATCCAGTACTATTAAATACTCACGGTTTTTCTTGTACATCAGAATCTCAAAAGAGTTCATCTCGTAGTTCTCAAAGGTCTGTCGAACCTTCTCACTCATTTCCTTGTCTGTCAGCTCTCCATACATGAAGCTGCAGAGGAAAACCAAGTATTTGCATTGATACAGTACACATTTACTTGAGACAATCAGTCCTCAATAATCCATGCGGTGGTATCCATGTGTGTTGTGGTACCTGCAGGTGCTGCTCTTTTGCATGACCTCAGCACGATGGTAGCCAGAGAGTTTACAGAAGCCATCATTGCTATAGACGATTGGCCACTCCACGATCTGAGCGTTTCCCAGCACAAAATTGGTATCTGACCACAGAAACCAATAAGTGATAGTCTTCCCTACTTCGCAACATCACATGACTGAAAAATTATATGAATCCAGCATTCACAATATTTCTCCACATTTCACGAGGGCTACAACAACTAGTTTAAAAAATGCCCATTGCAGCCTTCCAGAGTCCACATTATTCTGATAAAATATTTTGGTTGTTCAATAGCACCAAACCCAATAGAGAAGCTAAGTTAAGCTAACTATTACGTAAGTAATTATTGCTAATCAATTAAGTGGTAAATTAAACTAATAAATAATTGCCTCACTTTTACACCTGTAAAATCAATGTTAAACTAATTATGATGATTCTTTTTATTTAATAACCAACTGGCCTACACTTAATACCTGTGCTATTAAAAGACAGTCATTTTTCAATTCAGTTCAATTCAGGTTAATTTATAAAGTGCCAAATCACAACAGTGTCCTCCACGTGCGTTTTATTGTAACAGAGGGGAAACCTCTAATAGTGGATGGGAATTAATAAGAATTTATCAATTCCAATACCATTATTATTGGTATGGATAAGTGATATTACTTATTGATTCTCTTACTGATTTGTTTGTTACCTGTTGAAGTTCAGGGTCTAGTTGCTGGACCAGGGATGGGATTCACTCAGCTTTAACATCAATCTAGGTTTTTAGCTAGCTTAGTGTTAGCATGTTGTCTGTGCAGGTACTTGCAAAGAGCCGAATTTGTGTTGGCAGCAAAATGTGTTTGTCCTGGATGGAGGTTCCACTTACTCTTGTATTTTTGTCCTTTTGTGAATTAAAAATAAAAGTAATGTCTATATCCACCTTTAAGAATGTGCCAAAATCAGCTGATTGTAGTACAAGTGCAAGTGGAATCAATGAGCAGGCACACAGACTAACAGCTCAAAGGAATTGAACTCCTGGGAACTGGTTCTTGATTCCCATCCCACCCCCAACAATCAGATGTTCTATGAGGAAATAAGGCGACGGCAGAAAAGAAAAACTCTTTTTTTTCTGCCCCACATTCTACTTTTACCTCAGGAACCAGAGGCTAAGAAAGTAATTAAGTAAGTAACATTTATTTATAAAGCACTTTTCACAGATAAAATATGGATGGTAAAATGGGGCCTGATTATTCAAGACCTTACATAAGGAGAAGGACGTTGAAATTTGATTCTGGATTTAACACGAAGGCAATGAAAAGAAGCTACTATGGGGAAAATACTGTCTTGCTTGTTACTTCCTCTAAGTACTCTAAGGAGCTTGGAAAGAAAAGCGTCTGGACTTCTTTAAGTTGCTTGAAGACGTTTCGCCTCTCATTGCTCTCAGGCGGTGGTTTACGACACTAATTGTCTGCTATCTATAATCCAGTTTTGAGATCCCTTCCCAGACGCCTTAACGCCCACTCACATCCTGGGCCATCTGACCTCAGGAAATCACATGATAGGGTGGGGCTAGGTTTCACAATGAGCTCACCCAAAACCTTGGCTGATTGTGACCTACACCCATTTTCACACCTTGGCTCATGTGATTAGGTAGAGGATCATTATTGGGTCAATTGTCCCTCATGGTGGGTTACTTCCACAGATCTTAAATCTGGGACTCTCCACCATTTGACCATAGAACTGAAGAAGCTTCTCGGATGAGAGGTGAAACGTCTTCAAGCAACTTAAAAAAGTCCAGACGCTTTTCTTTCCAAGCTCCTTTGACTACGATGACCTGGATGACTGATAACCTTCACGGACATCTTCCTCTAAGTACTCTATTTTTCTTCTATTATTGTCTTAGGGTCTTTACAATATAAAAGTGCCTTGAAGTGACTGTTGTAAATTGACATCATATAAATATAATGAATGAAAACTCAAGTCATTAAAGTTGCTTATCTTTTCCAGCACGGTCATGGTCTTGGCACTGGATTTAGTGTGCTGCATTCCTTCTTGAGTCTTCATGAATGTCTTTTGTTAATATATAATTAGAGATGCAGTTACCCCCTTTTACTGAATAATGGCTGGTGTAATTCAAAGCATGTCTAGAGGAACTTCCTAGCATTTAAATTAGTGCCTGGTGATATGAAAAAAAAAAATCCATCCATCCATCCATCCATTTTGCAAGTATCTTTTCGATACCAATGCAGCACATTTACATTTCCTAGTATAAGCAACAATGGGACAAGTCTGGGCATTTCTGAGAGAGCACTAGCAGCAAAAAAGGGATTTGCTTTAACAACCAGTACTTTGCAAAACATTCAAGAAAATTGTTTCTTGTGAAACTTGGAACCACAAACTGATTATTATTATTATTATAAATGTAGAGTAGTGTCAGTTTGAATTAAGGCAGCTGAGTAATTTTATTCAATTCAGTGAGGTGTGATGGTAATGTTAGCTTACAGCAAAGGTAAATGTAGAATGTTACTATACAGGCTGTGATTTAGTAAAATAATTATTCCCCCCGATTAGTGTGGCTTTAGTTAAAGCAAATACGCCCACAGAGAGCAGCGAGTAACAATTAGAAAATTTTCTTAGTTTTATAGTGTACATATTATTTATTGATGCAATTTGCACTTACGTACTTTTGCTGTTTTTAAGTGACTTCATTTGTACTTTTCTTTGTTTTTAGAAGTAGGGTGGACCCTGGATAACTGGTTTCTTTCTCCTGTTACAGGCCTACACACCGCTGCTGTCTTGTACCCTTTGTTGCTTTGTTGCTGTTGTGTTTGACTGGCATCGATTGGTTCCTTGTTCTATAGTGCTTTAGTGTTAACAGTTTGTTATATTTTAATCATGCTTTTAGTTGTACTGCTAATAATTGTATTTTAAACGGTGTGTGTGTGTGTGTTTGTATTCCTGTATATAATATTTCCTGAATTTTGTGTTCTGTATTGCTTGATATGCATGTTTATTTTAATTTTCTTTAGTGAAGACACAGCTGCTTGCAGGGGGAGGGGGGCTAGGCACGTGTGGTGGAATTCCCTTTTGTGGATTGGAGTGTACATACCGGGAAACAAGTATAACGGGCCATTTAAGTTGCAGTGAGAGTGGCAGTGAGGATTTCAGAAAGATTGCACGGGTGAGTGATTGGTGGCACCCTTGGTCCCTCCTCCCTGTAGGTTGCCTTCAAGTGGCTAGTCTCCACCATTTTAGTTAACTATTTTCTTGAGCTGCTATTTTAACCAAGGGCAGCATCATGGCAGTGAACCTGGTCCTTTAAAGTAATGTTTATTAATAAAGTGTCTTAACGGATTGGTACTGTCAGCCCTGCTATTTAGTTTGTTTTTATTCTCTGCAGCTCTAAATTGGTAGTTGTTTATCTAATAAACTTTGCTCTATGAAATTGATTTGCCTTACCCCTACTTGTTAATAAGGAGCCTATGTGCCTTTTGTAACTGTTACAACGTGTGAATATATATATATATATATATATATATATATATATATATATATATATATATATATATATATATATATATATATATGTATGTGTGTGTGTGTGTGTGTGTGTGTGTGTGTGTGTGTGTGTGTGTGGGGAAAGTGAGGGAGAGCGAGAGAGAGAGAGAGAGAGAGAGGAATAGCCATCACTGAAAGTAAAGAGCTACCATAATAAATTTAAACCATAATTACTTGTGGTTTCAGTACTACTTAGGTTTTTAGCAATTGCCCGTGTGTGTTTATGTGGCTATGCCTGAAGGCGAAATGAGCAACAAAATCACAAAACATTATATATAAGAAATATATTATCACCATTTGAAGCCAGGTGCAGAACAGATCAGAACCGGATCGTATCTTACCGTTGGACCGGCGGACGATGTTCTCTAGAAACGTGTTCTGAGGGGCCACGAGACCCCGCCGTCCTCTCGCCATCCTGCCGTCCTTCTGCAATGAGCAGAGCGAGCTGCTTCCTGCCGCTCACATATTACATATAAACACGAGCTTCGCACGCTGTATAGTATGTGCTTGTGCTCGCTCTCTCCCCACCTCAGCAGGCTCGCTATTGGCAGATTATTGCTGCACAAGCTTCGAGATGGGCCAGAGACTGGCTGTGATAGAGCGAGCTTCAAACATATGTGGGGAGAGAGGGTGGATGCCAGAGGAGTGAGAGAGGCGTATTGATGCTTTATACAGTGAGCATTACATTATCATCACGTCACTGATTGTAATTAAAAACACTGCAGACATAATATTTCGGTATTAAGAAAACGTACCACAGTAAGTAATTGCACCTGTAGTGAAAACAAATGTGTGTTGTTGTTTTTTTACTTTATGCTGAAAATGTAAAGTGGGGCCACCTAAACGGAACCAATGTGCTTCAAAGTGTTGCACCTGGGTTTCCCGAGGTGAGGGATTTCGCTCGCTTTTCCAAAGAGAAATAGTTTTCAAGTCTTCAGCCAGGTTCACCGTTTTTTCTAAGTGAAAAAACTTAGAAATACAGTGAAATCTCTCTCTCTCACACACACACACACACACAAGGACTACGTTTGTAAGCTATACCGCATTTCTACCTTACCGAGTTTGCGGCCATGTGATCGTAACTGGAAAAGGCACTATGATATTGTGATAGTGCGCATTTATTTTCGGCACGACAGCTGTGCCATTTGTCTGTTTGTCCCATTTTAATAAACCACAATTTCGGCTGTGATAGTTGCAAAGGCTGGGTCGACATGAGATTGAACTTTATGGATTAAGAATCAGATGATACCCAAGATCATATGTGTCTTACAATAGACGAGCGAATACTTGAATGCATAAGAACACATTCACATGAGATACAACTTATCTGGAAAGTATGTTTAAAAGATGTTCAGTTTGTGAATTTATTTATTCATATTGGTGTAACTGCAATTTACTGATCTTCTCAAAGGAGAAATAGAGTGAAATAAAATAGATTTATATTTAACACAAAATGAAGCCTACGTGTTATTAGTTCTACAGGTGTTGAGTACTAGTGGTACAGATTTGATAAAGAAGTTATCGATACAGAGGCTGTGCTGTAAATAAGAATGTTTCCATTTTGCCAATAACTGAATGCCTGTTTAATGGCGATTACTGTAAAAATCAATTTATTTCATTAAAAAAGGCCTAATAACTTTTTGACAGAAGGTTAGCAGGCTATGCTGCTTTTTTTTAGAATTTTTCTTATAGTGCAAGTATTTTGTGACTTTTTTTCCATCTTGTTCAAAAGTTATATTCAAAAGTTTTAGAGAAGAGCGCTCTCTCTTTCTCTCTCTCTTTCATCCCTCTCACCCTTCCTCCCCAGGGCTGCCAGAGTTGTTGCCATGGTGAAGTGGGAGGAGTTGTCTGCTCTTATCTTGCAGGACAAGCCCAGTGCAGAAGATGAAACATGACCAAGGGATGGACAAAGACCATAAAGGGAGGGCCAAGTTTAAACCCTTGCCTTGGCCCAACTTTTTTAACCAATCACATTAATGCCTTTATTGTTCCATATTACAAAAATTCTGTTCAATAGGCAGTGGCATCCTTTCCAGTTTGTCTGATGCCAATAAATACTTAATAATCAATTGTGAAAACGTGAAAATTGTTTGGAAGTCCTCACTACTTTGCAGGCATTTGTGGTGCATAGCACTGGCATTACTGTACTGGTCAAGATATTCTCCACAATGCAGCTGTAGACACTGCTGAGGATTTTAGGCAACATACCAGACTACTTGGTATTACACGTCCTCACTGATGTAGATACCCAAACAGCTTACCCTCTCCATTTCCAGCTCCCAGATGACCGGTGGCAGGTGGAATCTCCTCTTCTTCCACTATGATCTCTTTTGTCTTGGCTGTGTTGAGAGTGAGGTTGTTGTTCTCGCACATAGACATCAGACCTCCCTTCTGTAGGTTGCTTTGTATGTACTGTGTCCTATCAGGATGGTGTTGTCCACAAACTTTAAGATGATGTTATCTTTGTGATAGGTAACACAGTTGTTGGTGAACAGAGTGTAGCGGATGGGACTGAAAATGCCTCTTTGTGGAGTGCCCATGTTTATAGTAATACCGACTGAAGGTTTATTACCAACACTGACAGACTGAGGCTTCCCAGTCAAAGAGTCCAGGTGAGGTACAGGCCAAGTGTAGACAGTTTATGGGTGTGTTTGTGGGGAATGACCATGTTAATGGTGTTGGCATTGTTGTTAACAAAAGTGCTAATGTACCCAATCACATACTTAACGTAATCCTGTATGTTGATGCACGACCAGTCATTTACAGTCCTCATAGAAGTTATTTACAGCATCTTCAATCAAGTAATTAATCACAGACTATATTTATAAATTGGGAAAAGTAACTCTGTTGGTGAATCAAATTTACACTTTTAAATCCATGCAGACACAGAATCTCCTCCTTGGCTCTCTCTCACTCACAAAAACACTTGGCCAGGGAAACATCCAGGCTTCTGCACAGAAGAGATGACGAATTAGCAATCTTCAGAGAAACAATAGAGAAGCAGCCTTAAAGGACAGAGACAATCACTAACACTTATAGTGCAGCGTTCAGGTGAAAACTGCTTTGCTCCCAGCCGATGAAGAACAGGTACTTTGTCATCAACTTACATGGCCCTGTGTTAGTTTTCACCCAGGGCTATGTAGGGTTAGGATTTTTCCCCCTTAATAATAAGCACCATTTGCAAAGTGAATTTCGTGTTTACTTGTGTTTTTTTCTCTCCAATATTAAAATTTTTTGATGATCTGAATCATTTAAGTGTGACGACCATATAAAAAAATAGAAAATCCTGAAGGGGCCAAACACTTTTTTCAAACCAAGTGATTAAATAAATCACAGGGAGTCTGAAGGCTTATATACCTGCAAGTATCTTCGTTATTACAGATATTATGTGTTAGTGGATTCCTTTAGCTTACAGTGCAGTTTAAATGCTTCATTGTTGTGCGGGATCTTTCTCTACTGGTCGCAGAGAGTCCACGCAGAAGGGTAATTAATAAGCAAATTTTAAACAAGAATAACAGGATAACAGGTAATCATTAAGTGTTGTCAGTGGTAGGACATACAGTATACAGTCTGTAATAACCTGACATACGATATAAGAATAACCTGACATGAATTTATTTGAAATTATGACATTTACAATGTGATTTATTGGTAATATTTACAGTTTCCGGATATTCTGCATTCACCGTTGCGTTATCCTAATGCTGAATCTGCATTTTGTTGGCACTAAACCTCCTGACTGTTTTTTTTTTCTTCTTCAGTTTGTCTCGGCGGAGGAATCTCATTTCAACGGTACCGCAGCAGCAGGAGTCGCACTACCGCACCCAAAGGTGCGTAAAAAGACTTCCGCCGCCATGGTTAGGCCCCCAGCTACAGGTCTACGCAACTAAAATATCCCTCGGAGGAACAATTTGGATTAAAGATTTGCTAAAAACTAAGAAGAGATTGCTCGGTTGTTACACATAGCATATCGCAGCCGGAATTAACCGTGCAAGCACGGTGAGAGTCACGAGTAGGGTTACAGCGACACGGATAGAGCTGCGGCGACGGAATAAACAGCAGCAAAAGAAAAACGTCCAGCTCCTGCTGACATTTTATATCCCGACATAGAAGCTAAAATCGGTGAATCAGAGCGCAGAGATGCCGGGCATGATGGAAAAGGGCTCGGATTATTTAGGGAAGGGTCGCTCAAATGGCACCAAAAGTCCATCCACAGCCTCTAACGGACATTTTTCTGACGAAAGTGGCAGCGACGACGAACACGGTGATATAGCCTCGAACAGCTTCTTACCGCTCCCGATGTCCGTGTTTTGAATATGACTAGTTAAATTAAACTGTTTTCGTGGTTGTTGTTTGTGTTTTCCAGATGTAGGAATGCGTGTTGGAGCAGACTACCAGGCCACAATCCCCGATTTTGAGCCCGGTGAGTTTTTATTGTTTTCTACCTGAGTGGTGAGCCGTGGTAGCCTCGGTATGTGTACAGTATCAGACTGTACTGTACTACGCTCACTGCCAATACGTTAGTTTGCTAGTGGATTAAAACTGACTGCAGTAATAGTTAAGAGTCCGATTTTCAGTCGGCTTGCTGTGGTATCAGCTTGTTTTAAAGTCAGCGTAAAGGCCGCGGAGGCAAACATGAACCGAAGTGACACAAACTTCACTGACAGCTATGACTGTCGTGTTTCTTCCAATTTATTAACAACATAAAATGTCAGGTGGAAAAGTACGACTGGAGTTTGATCATGATTACAGTTCGTTTTGAGTCATATAATTAACCATGATCGTTTTATTAAAAGAGTGCTGTGCAATTCTCGACTCACACCTCATTTCGTCATTTATTTAGCATTTAGATAATTTAATTACATATTGTGAAGGTAAAATAGATTTTAAAACCTGCTAAACAATGTCCTACAGCTAAATAATTTAATTATTGTATTAGAAGAGCATTACGGCAAGGTATTTTGGATAAGGTATGGTATTTGCTATGCTAAGAAAAAAAACGGAGTGCTTACTGTGAAAGATTGAACCGGCCTGAAACCCCTTCAACTGCTCTGCTCCAGATTTCACTCTTTATTTGCTCATTGTACTTCCCCACAGTCTGGACTCTCTGGTAAGTTCAGCTATGGTCCCCCCCTGCTCTGTACAGCCAGCGACCCGAACGATTTTCCATGTGGTCTGACACAGCTCAATATTGCATCCATGACCCATTAAGCCTGCAATAATGAACATCAACTACATAGCTGTTAGTGGGGTAGAGGCCTTTCTCTTTGAAGCCATGTTGTGTTACGATAATTATTTGGAACAATAAGTGCCGTATTTGCTTCATTCAGCTGAAATACAGCTTAATTTTAAATTAATTTTAGTATTGATGTTTTCTTTTTCCTCCTTGGACAACCGTACTGAGGAGAACCATACTGAGACTATCATGTCCAACTATTGGAATACTCTCCCTGTTCACTGAGGTTTGCTGAGTCTGTGGAAGTCAGCCAGAGATATACAGTCTGGAATTTCAGTAGAGTGTGTTGTGTTAGTTCTGCTTTAGTGCAGTATATGTTTTCTCATCGAGTCTAGTATCTTTTTTACTTTATATTTTTTGGTGTCTTTTAATTTCTTTTACATTTTTGTTTATTGTTTTACCTGCTATAAAACTTTCTGCTGTTTTTCATTATTTTCATGACAGCACTTGATGACTCCTTTTTATGGCAAGTGCTATATAAATAAATATTGCTTGCTACTGAAGTGGCTCAAACAGAAGGAGTAATAGGAATAGTTCTTCCCTGATGATATGCTGTAATAACATATGTACAAACTGTATCTGGTGTATATCACTGATAAAATAACTTATAAGTGTTAAATTAGCAGCAGCTGAATAAAATCTGTTATTTTTATCATTTTTCTATAATGTTTGTACAGGTGCCACCAAGTACACAGATAAAGACAGCGGAGGGATGCTGGTTTGGTCTCCTTATCACACCATCATTGACTCCAAACGTAATGTTAATATTGTGTTTGACTGAAAATATTTAGTCCACCTTCTGTGATTTCTTTTTTTCTTTCTTCTTTTTGACACAAAAGATCAGATCCATCTAACAGTCTGTGTGTGTCTCCCTCCACAGTTGATGAATACATTGCTATTGCCAAAGAAAAACATGGATACAACGTGGAACAGGTGAGCTATACAGCAGCTGACTTTTCTTTTAAATGTGCCGCAAAGTTTAACTAAATGTGGTCACAGTCTGTATAGGGGAAACGTATTATCTTGTTCATTCCCCAATTGACAAGCTGCAGTAACAGCTGGTTGTGAAAAGTCTTCAGTTGCTGTTTTCAAAAAACTATAAAACAATGAAAAAGAATGTGGTAGACATGCTAGAGATATGACATTTTTTCCTATGTCACACATTATTATTAATGATATGACAACTTTTCCATCTCAGCCCCATATTTTTTCACTCATGTTAAAAAAAACTGGATCAGAAAATTGGATAGAAAATCCCCCACTGTTCTCAATGTAAAAGATTGAGGCTGTATACAGAATGACTCCGGTATTTACTAAACCCAACATAAGAGACACTGAAGTGAAGCAATACTTTCCTTGGTCCCAACCTAACAGCTGTAGAGTGCCAGCAGTAGCGGCCTTTAAAACTGCACACACTGTGACATTTTTCAGTTTTGGGCTGCCTTCTTGAAGCAACCTTTGCTCACCTTGTGAAACTCACATGGAAAGTAGCTAACACGCCATCTTTACATTTTTGTGACAGTCACAAAAGAAAATAAATTACCAGTTTTAACTTTGTACAGCTCTCAAGTGTAATGACATGCTGGCTTTACTGCTAGAACCAATATGAGGGGTTATTTTCACCCTGTCCCACAACAACAGCAGTGATGGAAGAGATGTAATTCTTTTCACAAGTTGAAAATTTACATTTGTTTTTTCTAATCATAGGTAAGGTTTTACAAAATATGAAGTTAAGATTAAGTTTTAGGGGCTTTGTGAGTTGTACAAATGGTTTAGATTATTTCAGTACAGGGAGTGCAGAATTATTAGGCAAGTTGTATTTTTGAGGAATAATTTTATTATTGAACAACAACCATGTTCTCAATGAACCCAAAAAACTCATTAATATCAAAGCTGAATGTTTTTGGAAGTAGTTTTTAGTTTGATTTTAGTTTTAGCTATTTTAGGGGGATATCTGTGTGTGCAGGTGACTATTACTGTGCATAATTATTAGGCAACTTAACAAAAAACAAATATATACCCATTTCAATTATTTATTTTTACCAGTGACACCAATATAACATCTCCACATTCACAAATATACATTTCTGACATTCAAAAACAAAACAAAAACAAACCAGCGACCAATATAGCCACCTTTCTTTGCAAGGACACTCAAAAGCCTGCCATCCATGGATTCTGTCAGTGTTTTGATCTGTTCACCATCAACATTGCGTGCAGCAGCAACCACAGCCTCCCAGACACTGTTCAGAGAGGTGTACTGTTTTCCCTCCTTGTAAATCTCACATTTGATGATGGACCACAGGTTCTCAATGGGGTTCAGATCAGGTGAACAAGGTGGCCATGTCATTAGTTTTTCTTCTTTTATACCCTTTCTTGCCAGCCACGCTGTGG
The DNA here is from genome assembly GCF_057381845.1 of Rhamphochromis longiceps. Classification (NCBI taxonomy): domain Eukaryota; kingdom Metazoa; phylum Chordata; class Actinopteri; order Cichliformes; family Cichlidae; genus Rhamphochromis; species Rhamphochromis longiceps. The sequence continues at coordinate 7,757,030 of NC_140562.1, forward strand.
AGTACTTGGACGCGTGTGATGGAGCATTGTCCTGCATGAAAATCATGTTTTTCTTGAAGGATGCAGACTTCTTCCTGTACCACTGCTTGAAGAAGGTGTCTTCCAGAAACTGGCAGTAGGACTGGGAGTTGAGCTTGACTCCATCCTCAACCCGAAAAGGCCCCACAAGCTCATCTTTGATGATACCAGCCCAAACCAGTACTCCACCTCCACCTTGCTGGCGTCTGAGTCGGACTGGAGCTCTCTGCCCTTTACCAATCCAACCACGGGCCCATCCATCTGGCCCATCAAGACTCACTCTCATTTCATCAGTCCATAAAACCTTAGAAAAACCAGTCTTGACGTTTCAGCTTGTGTGTCTTGTTCAGTGGTGGTCGTCTTTCAGCCTTTCTTACCTTGGCCATGTCTCTGAGTATTGCACACCTTGTGCTTTTGGGCACTCCAGTGATGTTGCAGCTCTGAAATATGGCCAAACTGGTGGCAAGTGGCATCTTGGCAGCTGCACGCTTGACTTTTCTCAGTTCATGGGCAGTTATTTTGCGCCTTGGTTTTTCCACACGCTTCTTGTGACCCTGTTGACTATTTTAAATGAAACGCTTGATTGTTCGATGATCACGCTTCAGAAGCTTTGCAATTTTGAGACTGCTGCATCCCTCTGCAAGATATCTCACTATTTTTGACTTTTCTGAGCCTGTCAAGTCCTTCTTTTGACCCATTTTGCCAAAGGAAAGGACGTTGCCTAATAATTATGCACACCTGATATAGGTTGTTGATGTCATTAGACCACACCCCTTCTCATTACAGAGATGCACATCACCTAATATGCTTAATTGGTAGTAGGCTTTCGAGCCTATACAGCTTGGAGTAAGACAACATGCATGAAGAGGATGATGTGGACAAAATACTCATTTGCCTAATAATTCTGCACTCCGTGTATGTTAGAATTAATTAATACACAAAGGGTTCATCACACAGCACAATAGTTAACTCATAATATAAATAATTTAATTATTGTAGAAGGAGAACGTTGTGAATTTTGGATAAAGTAAAATTCGCCAACTTAGGATCGATCTGCAAGGGTCTCTGCCCCTTACACCCACCCAACCTACATAGTGTCTTAGTCAGGGATGAGTTGTTGCCCCAAGTGGAGGAGTTTAAATATCTCAGGGTCTGGGGAGAGTGAAACAGTAGATTGACCGACAGATTGGTTCAGCGTCATCTGTGATGCAACGCTGTACCAGACTGTTGTGGTGAAGAAGGAGCTGAGCGCGAAAGCAATGTTCCTACTTTGGCCTATGGCCATGCAACCCGATATCACAGCAAAATGTGTAATGGACATACTGGTCCAACATGTCCATTTCATGATTGAAATGTACATGCTTGCAGTAAGTTGCAGTAAACTGCAGTAACAGCAGGGGGAGACATTTTATTTCAATCCAACATGAAAATAATAATGAGAAAGTGTAGACATTATTAGACATGCAAATACATATTAGCCACCTAGCTTAATAGCTTTTGGCAATTGAGGACCCCATACTCGCTTTTTTGCTTGCTACCAACTTCTTGGCTTTAAATATTTACCCCTGCTGGTAATGCAACTTCTGCATGCAGTAATGCAACTTCTGCATGGGTGTCCATTTCACGTTTTAGATAGGCAAGAACCGGCATGTCTATTACATGCTTTGCCGTGAAACTGGGTTGGGCCATGAGCTCTGGGTAGTCACCAAAAGAAAGAGATTGTGGAAATGAACACCTAAGGACCTCCTTTAAAGATAGTTGGAAGAAGTATGGCCATACGGGAGGAGCTCAGACTAGGCCCACTACTCCTCCACATCAAAAGGAGCCAGTTGAGGTGATTTGGGCATATGGGAAGGATGGGTGCCTTCTGGGCATAGTGTTCTGTAAATGTCCTTCTGGGAACAGGCCCCAGGGTAGGCTCACGACACATGGAGAGCTGCAGGAGGTGACTGGTCAGATGGAGATGTTGGCGTCCTTGCTTGCTTTCTCACTCTTAACTTATATAGCGCCAAATCACAACAAAAGTCGCCTCAAAGCGCTTCATAGATACAGAGAAAAACCCAACAATCATATGACCCCCTATGAGCAAGCACTTTGGCGACAGTGGGAAGGAAAAACTCCCTTTTAACAGGAAGAAACCTTTGGCAGAACCAGGCTCAGGGAGGGGCGGGGCCATCTGCTGCGACTGGTTGGGGTGAGAGAAGGAAGACAGGATAAAAGACATGCTGGGGAAGAGAGACAGAAGTTAAAAACAGATATGTTTCAATGTAGAGAGGTCTATTAACACATAGTGAGTGAGAAAGGTGACTGGAAAGGAAAAACTCAATGCATCATGGGAATCCCCCGACAGCCTATGTCTATTGCAGCATAACTAAGGGAGGATTCAGGGTCACCTGGTCCAGCCCTAACTATATGCTTTAGCAAAAAGGAAAGTTTTAAGCCTAATCTTAAAAGTAGAGATAGTGTCTGTCTCCTGAATCCAAACTGGAAGCTGGTTCCACAGAAGAGGGGCCTGAAAACTGAAGGCTCTCCCTCCCATTCTACTTTTAAATACTCTAGGAACAACAAGTAGGCCTGCAGAGCGAGAGCGAAGTGCTCTAATAGGGTGATATGGTACTACAAGGTCATTAAGATAAGATGGGGCCTGATTATTTAAGACCTTGTATGTGAGGAGCAGGATTTTGAATTAAATTCTGGATTTAACAGGAAGCCAATGAAGGGAAGCCAAAACAGGAGAAATCTGCTCTCTCTTTCTAGTCCCTGTCAGGACTCTTGCTGCAGCATTTTGGATTAGCTGAAGGCTTTTCAGTGAGTTTTTTGGGCATCCTGATAATAATGAATTACAGTAGGCCAGCCTGGAAGTAATAAATGCATGAACTAGTTTTTCAGCGTCACTCTGAGACAGGATATTTCTAACTTTAGAGATGTTGCGCAAATGGAAGAAAGCAGTCTTACATATTTGTTTAATATGTGCGTTGAAGGACATGTCCTGGTCAAAAATGACTCCAAGGTTCCTCACAGCGTTACTGGAGGCCAAGGTAATGCCATCCAGAGTAAGAATCTGGTTAGATACCATATTTCTAAGATTTTCAGGGCCGAGTACAATAACCTCAGTTCGATCTGAATTAAGAAGCAGAAAGTTAGCGGCCATCCAGGTCTTTATGTCTTTAAGACATTCCTGCAGTTTAACTAATTGGTGTGTGTTGGCTTCATAGATAGATAGAGCTGGGTGTCATCTGCATAGCAGTGTAAATGTATAGTATGTCTTCTAATGATATTGCCTAAGGGAAGCATGTATGATGTAAACAGAATTGGTCCTAGCACTGAACCCTGTGGAACTCCATAATTAACCTCAGTGTGTGAAGAGGACTCTCCATTTACATGCACAAATTGGAGTCTATTAGATAGATATGATACAAACCACTGCAGCACAGTACCTGTAATACCTACAGCATGCTCTAATCGCTCTAATAGGATATTATGGTCAACAGTATCGAACGCTGCACTGAGGTCTAGCAGGACAAGCACAGAGATGAGTCCACTGTCAGAGGCCATAAGAAGATAATTTGTAACCTTCACTAAAGCTGTTTCTGTGCTGTGATGAGCTCTGAAACCTGACTGAAACTCTTCAAATAAACCATTCCTCTGCAGATGATCTGTTAGCTGTTTGACAACTACTCTTTCAAGGATTTTTGATATGAAAGGAAGGTTGGAGATTGGCCTATAATTAGCTAAGACTGCTGGGTCTAGAGATGGCTTTTTGAGTAAAAGTTTAACTACAGCCACCTTGAAGGCCTGTGGTACATAGCTGATTATTAGAGATAGGTTGATCATATTTAAGATTGAAGAATTAATTAATGGCAGGACTTCTTTGAGCAGTTTTGTAGGAATGGGGTCTAAAAGACACGTTGATGGTTTGGAGGAAGTAATTATTGAAGTTAACTCAGAAAGATCAATTGGAGAAAAAGAGTAACTTAACATCAATGGTACTAAGAGTAGCTGTAGATAATATTACATCTGTGGGATGATTATTGGTAATTCTTTCTCTAATGATAAGAATTTTATTTGTGAAGAAGTTCATGAAGTCATTACTAGTTAACGTTAAAGGGATGGTTGGCTCAAAAGAGCTCTGACTTTTTGTCAGCCTGGCTACAGTGCTGAAGAGAAACCTGGGGTTGTTCTTATTTTCTTCAATCAGTGACGAATAGTAAGATGTTCTGGCTTCGCGGAGGGCTTTCTTATAAAGCAGCAAACTATTTCTCCAGGCTAAATGATGATCCTCTAAATTTGTGACACGCCATTTCCTCTCCAGCTTACGAGTCATCTGCTTTAGGGTACGTGTTTGAGAATTATACCACGGAGTCAGGTACTTCTGACTCCGTGGTTAACTCACTGAAGCCTTTCATTGAGCTACCAAATAAACAAATTGGCACTCTCTTTCTGGCCACACACAATGCAGACATAAGTGTACACATTAGTTTTTGAATGCTACTGAAAATTGTTTTCTTTACAAATAACTCCCTGAACTAACACAGTCAATCCCTTAACATGTTTGTACTCTCTGCTCATGTTGCCTTTATATTAAATAATTTTTTGATTTTTAAAGAACTTATTTTAACACTCAACAACAAGACTGTCCACAAATGCCTCCACGTCACCAAGTCTGCAGCCTCTCATCCATGATCCACACTGCTTCATCACACGTCTGTAGCTCTTCAACTCCAGAACTCTGCTCCTCAGGCCTGAGACACAGATCAGCCTGCTTTGGCTGATCTACTCTCGATAGTTTTCCACACCCAAGTCTCGTTTGCTGTTTTACATGAATTTCTATGGGGTCAAAATGACATTGTTGGCAATTATTTTCAATCCCACACGTCCCCAAATTCACCATATAATATTTAAATTCCTTCTAAAAAAGTCATGAAATATAAGATGATGATGTTTTACTTTAACATAGTTACATGATTGGTCATTTTTACTCCTTTGCATTTTGACAAACTATTAACAAGTGGTTGTTAATAGTTTGGCACTTGGGCATGTTTCATTTGGCAAGATGATTCTACAAGTGAGAGCAGACAGCCCAGAATCTTTTCCCATCATTAGCAAGTACTATTTGAGTGTAAATAGGCTACTGAAATAGTTTTTATGTCTTGAAAATATCCTATTAGTTAAGTAAACAGCAGAACTGTTGTTATGAACTTGGCTTTACTGTAGGTTGATTATGCCAAACCATTTCCTTGTTTATCTGTAAAATAAGGATTTTTTTACACAGTTGAAGAATGACAGCTGGTGTATGACTACCATTAGGTCATTATTTCAAACTCATGTAGAGAACAGTAACAAAGAGTGGGTAGCTACAGAGTTAAAGTGAGTAAAATGAGCACCTGCTAATTAACATGGGATTTGGCCAAATGGCTTCATCTTTTAGCCTAGGCGGTTGGTGCTTTAAGCCTGTGGTATCTGTGTTTTGGTAACCCTTTGTGTGTGTGTCTTCAGGCTCTTGGCATGCTCTTCTGGCACAAACACAATATTGAGAAATCTCTGGCCGACTTGCCAAATTTCACCCCGTTCCCAGATGAGTGGACAGTGGAGGACAAAGTGTTGTTTGAACAGGCCTTTAGTTTCCACGGAAAGAGCTTTCACCGCATCCAGCAGATGGTAACCACTTAACACAGCAACATCAGTGTTTCTGATCCAGTAATGTAATGTTTCTGATATTAACAATAAACCATAAAGATTTGGGGGAGGGTACTGTACAAACAGTTTTGAGGTACTGTTTCTATGAAAATATCACGTGTTTTGTTTATTTTATTTTATTTATTTATTTATTGCTTCAGTTACCGGACAAATCCATCTCCAGTCTGGTGAAGTACTACTATTCATGGAAAAAGACGCGTTCCAGAACAAGTCTGATGGACAGACAGGCTCGTAAATTGGCCAATAGGAGCAACCAGGATGAGAGGTACAGCACATAGATCAACACTACTCCTTGAATCTGACTATAGTCCTTTGTTTTGAAAAAAAAAGTTTTCTCTTTTTTTGCTGAAAAGAAGGCATTTTGTCTCGTCAAAGCGCAAAGCACTCTGACACCCATTTATTCACGGTTTGTGGACATACCTCAGTTAAAAAATCTAGGGCGACAAGAGAGCATTTGTTAAGCAAAATGCCCGTCTCACCTGTTAAGCAAAAAGCCCGTCTCACAGTCAGACCTACCTGTCCCTGTCTGGAAATTGAAACTTTCCTGGGACATTTTGGGAATTTTTATGCAGAAACCATTGCAGACTCATGCCCTTGAGATTTTTTTAAATATGAAAAATCATTAAAATTGTTACTTAATGTGTCTGTTTTTATTGACTGACCTCCATCATCATTTCAGTTACCTAAAAACGTAAGCTCACAAAGAGTTAGTTTTGGATTCTACTGCGTCGGTGTGAGGTTGCTGTTGTGTGACGACATCCAGTGATTGGATTTTGGCTTATTGTTGCTGCAGTGATGAGGAGATACAGGATGCCAATCCCATTGAAGCCCACGACAGTGACTATGACCCCAGCAAGGAAACTAAGAAAGAGGTAATTTGAACACACCTTATTCCATTTTTTTTGTTAAAACCTTTGAACTTTACCATATACTGCTCACAAAAATAAAGGAACACTGTTGAATCAGAGTATCTGAAATACCAAGAGTTGGGCATGACTGAGTTGGTAATGGATCAGTGATGGTCTGGAGAAGTATATCCATGGAGGGATACGCAGACTTCTACAAGCCAGGCAAGGGTACCAGTATATCATTTGGGCATCTTTGGACCCACTGTCAGGCGTAGGGTCGTGGGGGTCCTTCTGGTGCACGACAGTGCCCGGCCTCATGCTGCAAGAGTATGCAAGCAGTTCCAGCAGACAACCTGGACAGGTGGCAAGTCTGCCACAGGGCTAACACATAGAGACAGAAAACCATTCACGCCAACATTCACACAGGGTTATATGTTAGGTTACATTTTTTTCCCTTCTTGGCAGTTATGTGTTTTTAGTTCATCTGAAGACATACATATATATTTTATCCTGTACTGGTGTAAGACAAATGATTACACGAAAACAAGGAACATAAATAAAAAAAAATAGGAAATACTAACTTCAGAGCGGGTTTTGTATTCTTATTGTTTTTTGTCCCTCCGTTTCCCTTCTCTTCCCCTGGTCTGTTGATTTCTGCGGTGGCAGTGGTGGTCTTTTTCCTGTTTTTCCAGTTGAGCAGTATTGTTATAGATAATTTCATTGTGTATTCTGATTCCGATTCTGATTTCGATTGTTTTCTTGGTGAGAATCAGGGCCACAAGAGGGGGTGTTCTGATCTGTTTGGAGTTTATACTTCTTCTAGATCACCAAACAGAGAACGGGGCATTGTGGGATGTTGTGGTCAAGGATGTGGGATAATTTGGTAGTTGTTTCTTTCCAGAAGTTTTGTATTGGTGGACAGAGCCAGAATGTGTGAAGGTGGTCATTAGTGGTGTTGACTGTGCAGTTTATGCAAACTCTGATTCAGTCAGTCCCATGACATGTATCTTTTGCTGTGTGAGGTGTGTTGTATTACTTGTATGTTGGTGTTGTTAGACATGATAAAAATATTATTGCGGACTCTATTGTCATTTGTAAAATAACAAATGACCAAGTTCACAGGTTAGAGTTAAATGTCAACCATATATCTGTTATCCATCCTTCCATTTTCTTCCACTTATCCGGGGCTGGGTTGCGGGGGCAGCAGCCCAAGCAGAAAAGCCCAGACCTCCCTCTCCCCAGCCACCTCCTCCAGCTTGTCCGGGTGAACACCAAGGCGTTCCCAGGCCAGCCGAGAGCTATAATCTCTCCAGCGTGTCCTGGGTCTACCCCCTCCTCCCGGTGGGACATGCCCGGAAAACCTCGCCCAGGAGGTGCCCAGGGGGAATCCTTGTCAGATGCCCGAACCACCTGAACTGGCTCCTTTCGATGTGGAGGAGCAGCAGCTCTACTCTGAGCCCCTCCCGAATGGCTGAACTCCTCACCCTATCTCTTAGGGAGAGGCCAGGCACCCTTCGGAGGAAGCCCATTTCTGCACCTCCTGGCCGCCACCCGACTCACATTGCATCCGACCCCTATGGTGCCTCCTGTGGGTGGTGGGCCTGCAGGAAGATGGGCCCATGTCCCTTTTTCGGGCTGTGCCCGGCCACCAGACGCTCGCCCTCGAGCACCCTCCCCGGGCCTGGCTCCAGGGCGGGGCCCGAGTAACCCTATCCCGGGGAGGGTGAACTGTTCCCTCGATGGTCTTTTCATAGAGGTCTTCTGAATCGCTCTTTGTCTGGTCCCTCACCCAGGACCAATTTGCCATGGGAGACCCTACCAGGGGACAAAAGCCCCCAGACAACATAGCCCCTGGTATTCCTGGGACACACAAACCCCTTAACCACGAAAATGTAGCGATTTGCAGAGGGGAATCTGTTTTATTCTTGATATTTACAGTGGAGCAATTTGTATATATTAGTGCTATTTCTTACATTTGTAAAATGTAATATATTGTATTATTTAATTAGTTTAGTCATTTACTGTTACTGTCTTGGAGCAACGGTAACCCACATAATTTCCTTGAATTAATTAATTCCATAAATTCCAAAATGGATTATCTGCGTGGATGTTTAGGTCTTTTTCCCATTTGTTGATTGGAGTATGTGGTGCATTGTCATTAGAGAAGTGATGCTCAAACTTTTCAAAATGAGTGCCACCTCATAAAATATATGGCTCTTAAAAGTACCACCCTTATGACTGACATTAAAGGCCAGTAGTATTGGCCTATATAACACCATTTACACGAGACAATTTATTTCTTATATGAATGTTATTTATTTTAACTGTCATAAAAAGGATGTGACAAGGGATAATAATAACAACTGTACTGCATTAAAAACATTCACAGCAGGTGGGATATCCGTTCTTTAAGTGATGAGGTATGAATAAACTACTCTGCGTTTATCAAGGCTGTTGTGTTTTTAATATGTTTTAATGCTTTGTATCTTGTTTTATTTAATCAGAAAAAACCCTTAAAAAAAGGCAGCGATCACTGTTGGCCTTCTCGGTTTTTATTACCACTGTTCATTTTAAACCTCAGTTTTTAAAACCTTTCGATGTAACTACACCCCAGCCCATGCAGCAGTACAATAATAACTAACCTCGTAATGTGGATGGATTATCGCAGTTGTTCTCCTAACTGAAGTTTGGTCCGTTTACACTATCACGACATGCGATTGCATTTGTCCCTAACCATCGGGAACCCTCGCGTTAACTTTTATCGAATGGAAAAAAGTTAGTGTTCGTTCTCCAGCTTCACTGTGTTAATGTGTTTGTATTAAGCTAACCATAGCTGTGTAGCTAGCCACCATGTAGCACATCATTACATACCAGCTAGCCCAACTTCAGTAACCCTACAAACGTCACTGCTTTTTTAGTTTTCTGTCTTCATTTATGTCGGAAGTGATAGCAGAGCTGTATATTTGAGGGATTTCTGAAAAATTAAATCAGAACATGGTATATTATTTCATCTTAAAAATTTTGCGGCAGACTTCCCGCATACCACCAGAGGGAGCTCACATACCACCAGTGGTATGCTGGATATTAGTTTATTTAGTTTTGTGTTTTTAATGACTTTGCAGTTTTGTTGTTGCTGTCTAGTAGTGATGGTTGTAAGAAATTATCACAAATGTAATTTATTTGCAGTGAAGTCAGGGTTATCCCATATGGGTGTTTGAGTTGTAGGTGAGAATATAGTGTTTTTTATTTTATTAATCTTCCACCAAGCTATTGCACTTGTGATGTCTGATTGTATTGCTTATAAATGGTAAATCTTTGATTGATATGTCTTTAATAAAACTTAATGTGTCAGGGCGATCGTGGCTCAAGAGTTGGCAGTTCGTCTTGTAATTGGAAAGTTGCCGGTTCGAGCCCCGGCTCCAACAGTCTCGGTCGTTGTGTCCTTGGGCAAGACACTTCACCCATTGCCCACTGGTGGTGCTCAAAGGGCCTGGTGGCGCCAGTGTCCGGCAGCCTCACCTCTGTCAGTGCACCCCAGGGCAGCTGTGGCTACAATGGAGCCACAGCTGCCCTGTAAAGCGCTATACAATTACAGGCCATTGACCATTTTACAATCAGATTGTTCGATGTCCATCCATGAATGAAAGTGATGGGTTGAATGTATCCATTTGATGAGGTATTGTAGTTGGTTGGCTAAGAAGTACTGGCAGAAATTTAGTGCTTTTAGGCCTCCTTGAAGTTTTGACTGTTGTAATGTTGTTAGTTTTATTCTGGGCTTTTTGTTTTCCAGTAAAATGATGGTGTTATTATGTCATTATGTAATTTAAAAATTAATGTCATTTTGTATTCAGTTATGCTTGAAATTAGTGATGGAAGTCAAATATGTCATAGTAGATTTTTCCATAGGCTTCTATTACATGGGCTTCTTTTTGTAATTGTTTTATAACCTTGAATGCAGTAGGAAAAATGCAGAGTTAAGACACTTCTATAATGACTCGGACAGTTGAGAGTAGTCTCAAAGTGTATTTTTAAAGTTGAGGACTTTGATATTTTTCCCTTAAAGAAACAGTAAAAAGCAATAAATGTCCATGCTTGCCAACAGATGTACAGACAGACAAATTAAGGCCATTACTGATGTACCTCCTGAAAGGAACATATTTAATAAATAATGAAACGTTTTTGTAAAAAACCAAATTGATGAAAATGTAATGGTTTAATTCTAAGGTTGTGTGTAGCAGGCTATAATGAAAAAAAAAAACAGGTAAATACAACCTTGGATGAGCAACAAAACATGACATATTATGCCATGTTATTATTTATTTAAAAACAATTAAGCCAAAATGAAGGAACGAACTGGGTAAGGTTAAGTGCAGCCTTATTGCTTACATAGAAATTAAAAGCGTAAGCTGCAGCGAGGTACCTAACAAATTCACATTCAGTTGATTAACTGATCATCAGCAAGTGTGAGCACTTCTATAAAAGCAGAAGTTTCGGCTCCTGAGCTTTCAGAATTAGAATCAACTTTATTTGGCCAAGTTTGTGCACACAAGAAAGAAAGTTTGCTCCCATTAACTTTACCTATGTAAACTATTTTTAAATAGGCATATACAGACAAGAAAAATATAAATACGAAGAGAAGATAAAAAGAAAACCTCAATGTACTGAAGCAATTTTGTAAAGAAGAGTGGGTGAAAACTCCTCCATAACCAAATGAAAGATATATTCATTATATTTCAAATTACTGCTGCTAAAGGTAGGCTGACAGATTATTGAGTGATGCCGTATATTTCGCATTTTTATTCACTGCTTCAGCATTTTAGTTAGTTGTCAATGCTATTTTTAAGGCCTCATATAACTAGACTTTTATCAATGTTTAAAATCATTCTCTTACCTTCAGAACCAGGCAGAGCCCCCAGTGCCAGGATCTAAGGTAGCTTTGGGTCGTAGGGAGCATCAGACCCTGCAGCACCGGCATCACCAACGCTCCCGCTGTCGTCCCCCCAAAGGCATGTACCTGACCCAGGAGGATGTTGTGGCCGTCTCCTGCAGTTCCTCCGCTGCAAACACCCTTCTGCGTCAGCTGGATATGGAGCTGGTGTCTCTCAAGAGACAGGTAGCCCTCATCCACTTGACTACTGAACTACTAAACCTAAAAAAAATTTGTCTCCTCACATCAGACACTGGTCGCAAGTTTTCTTTGTGTCAAAATAACCCATTAATATTTGTCTGTGCAACCGTGGGAATATGTTGAACTACTAACAGACAATCATAAAATGGGTTTCCAGTTGTAGCCCCTTGGTAAGTAACAGAATGCTTAGCAGCATTATTCTTTGTTTTTAAAATACATAAGAGAACACTGTTGAGGTTATAGTCAAAATAACTTTTGCTGGATGTACCGCATACATGTGTGTGTTAGTTTACATTTTGAAATGGGAGGGCTTAAATTTGATCCAAGTGCTATTTATCACCCTTCCTGTAAATATTTAGAGAGGTCTTCACGGTTGTATTGATGTACGGAAACTTGAAATGCTTAAAAAAATGGCACTACAGCATGTAAAAATGATGATACACAGCAATCACAATGTACTGACATCAGTGAACTGGAGTGAAACTAGAAAGACATATAAAGAGATTGTCAGACTTAATAGACTGTTACATAACCCACAGGTAAGTGTAGTTAAGCACTAACAAAGCAGAGTACAAAATAAGCATCCTGTAGAAGTAATACAATTGTATCATTAGGTTATAGACTACAAGATATGAAACTACTACACTTGTAAAGAGTGAGGAAAAAAACGTTGTAAAAGTGCAGTCATGCTTTCTCAAAGTTCTCTGCACTTCCTGTTTCCTCTTTCCAAATATTAAAATAAAAACTCTACACATTTCTGACAGCAAACAACCGAAATACAATTTCCATGGCTATTTATTTGTTTTTATTACTTTATTTGCAGAAAATATTCATTTCAGTTTTGTGGTCATTTCTGTCACACTGGCCTAAAAAGTCTATATAATCCGACTTTTAATAATTCTTCCAATTTGTCCACCCGTCAGTTATAACACCTGCAAATTTGTCCCATTTCAGCCCAAACCTATCCAAGCATTTAGCTCCATGAACAAATTAGTCCTTTTGAATGATTTCTTTCATTGAATGCGTTCTGCCAGCTCGTCCATAATCTCGAACTCTTTTGTTATCCCACACACAAAGATGAATAACTGCATTTTGTCATCAACATCACAACACTTGTCCGTTGCCAAGAAGAAAAGGCCAAAATTGTCCAGTTTGTTTTTGAACTGATGCTCCTGATTTCCTGCAACGTCTTCAAATGCGTCTTTTTTCAGGTCATATTGGCACAGCAATGTCCAGGAAATACTTTTTGATAAACTCACCATGAGAGAACTGTTTACTAACTGTTTTATTCAACTTTATGGCAAAAAAAACAAAAACTTTATGGCAAAGCTCACCATGTCTGCTACATCCCTTAATGTCTAAAGCTTGGTAAAAAGTCCCTGTTGCTTTTGCAGTTTTGCTAGCAAATCTTCACATCCATTCCCACGCTGTATCAGTCAAGTTCTTGTATTTCTCTGTATAATGGTGATTCAAATGATAATTCTCAAACACAGCAAACTGCTCTCCACAAACAAAGAACACAGCTTTACCTCTTACTTCAGTTACTAAATACTCTTAGACCATACAACTCTACATTCTGCATCAAATTTTGTTTTTTTTTCTATCGAGGTTAGCATACATCCCTCGTAAATGTCTGTTACAATATATTCGTAGAGAAGCTGCATTTGTTTGGACACACTGAAGTATGTCAACTAAAAAAAAACCTAGTGACCTTCAGAATGACAGCAATAAAGTTTGATAAATATTTCCTCAACGTTCTTCTGTTTTTTGCATTCTCTTTATTATAGACTTTTTTCAAAGACAGAGTTTATCAAAGAGTATTTGGCAGCTGAAATGGGACAAATAAATGCTAAATACTTATTTACATTTGAATCCTACTTTCCTACTGACTTCATACAGCCTGGACAAGGAGCAGACAATGCCCAGGTCTGATATAGGTGATGGTGTTTCTTCAGTATGATGTGTAGGAGGCAGGACAAAGGTCCCGCATCTCTGTGGAAATTTATTGAACAGTTACCACAGCTGTTCTGATATGGGTGAAATTGGACATCACAGATTTTTTGCACCATGAATCTGAGATGGTAAAAAATGTCCAATCCAAACGACTGGGAAATGGCCAATCCCAGTGAGACATCTGAAAACAGCTTCAGGTTTTAAAGGGTTTTCTGGGAGTTTTGTTAATTCTCACCTTTGACTTTCTCGTCTATTCTTCAGGTCCAGAATGCCAAACAGATGAACAGTGGACTGAAACACATGTTGGAGTCTGGGATCGAAGACTTCAGACTACCTGAGGTACAAATACACTGAAGATGACTGATATTATGATAATTAAATTGCATGAAACTCGTCAGTTGAAGCCATTTATGGTAATGAGTTTTCTGCTATGATAAAGTTATGTTCTGATAAAGTATATATGTAAATGAGGATCCCTGTTGTGGAAAGTAGAAATTTTTTTATATCTTTTAGTTTGTCGTGTGTTTTAACTTTACTATTCAATATTGTAGTGTAACCAGAAGGTGAATGCCCGCTGGACAACAGATGAGCAACTCCTGGCTGTTCAAGGTAACCTCCATGTAGAAAAAGCAGCTGCTTACAGGTTTTAAAAGTAAAATCCACCAAATGGCATACATGAAAAAGAACTTCTTGGCTTTTATATGGGCTGGTTCTCACTCTTACAGCCATTTTTGACCACAGCAGCCAGTTGTTTTCAAAGAATAAACTTTAAAAATCCACTGTGAACAACTTTTCAGCACCAAGAAGTAGATTACATTTTAAATTCACTCTTATTTACGGTATATATTTTATATATATATATATATATATATATATTTTTTTTTTTTTAATATATATTTTATACCAAATTACAACAATAGTCAACTCAAGATGGTTTATATTGTAGGGTTAACCTTACATTACTTTTAGGGTAAACAATGAGACAACCCCATTAATCAGACAACCTCGTGTTAAGCGAGCACTTGGCGGCAGTGGAAAGGAAAAACTCTCTTTTAACAAGGAACACACCTCCAGCAGAACCGGGCTCAGGGAGGGGTAGCCATCTGCCATGGCAGGTTGGGGTTGAGGGGAGGGAGTTTTGTCAAAAAGAAAAATTTGAAGCCTAATTGTAAAGTAGCAAGGGTGTCTGTCTCCTGAATACAAACTAGGTGCTGGTTCCACAGAAGATTGGCTGAAAGCTGACCGCTCTGTCTCCCATTCTACTTTTTAAATATCCTAGGAACCACCAGTAAGCCTGCTGTGAAACAATGAAGTGCTCTGTTGGGGTGCACCTTCCCCTCCAAATTAGACAAGCGTCATCAGTGCAGGTCTTTAAGTCCAGATTGAAAACCTATTTTTATTCCCTGGCTTTTAACTCTGTAGGAAACTGACACCTTCTTATTTATTTTATTGTATGTAATGATTTTATGGTATTTTTAATTTGGTAGTTGTTTTGATCTGTGTTGTTCAGCACTTTGGTCTGCCTGGTGTGTTCTTAAAGTGCTATACAAATAAACGATGATGATGATGATGATGATGATGATGATAACAGATTATCACAGTTAGAGCCTAACTGGTGAAAATAGAGGAGCATTTAAAAAAGGAGCCAGAGGTGAACACCAGAGCTAAAAGTGACTACATTTTTACTTTATGTACAAAAACATACCTCTAAACTGTAATGACTGCTAAATGGTGCTCTCATCCATTTATGATTTTTTCATTGCATATATTTGTGTAACTTTAAAAATCCATCTGTGTTGTTGTACAGGTGTCAGGAAGTATGGAAAAGACTTCCAAGCCATCGCAGACGTAATCGGTAATAAAACGGTAGGGCAGGTGAAGAACTTTTTTGTGAACTACAGGCGGCGATTCAACCTGGAAGAGGTCCTGCAGGAGTGGGAAGCGGAGCAGGGAACCAAAGCTCCCAATGGAGACAGTGCCACTTTGGGAGAGGAGGGAAAGAACAGCTCAAACACTCCATCAGGAAAGAGCACAGATGAAGAGGATGATGAGGTGAGGCTTCGTGAATTTAGTCTTGATTATTATTGAAATCATACTGGGTGGTGTTAGTAGATGTTTGAAGACACAGTTATCCAGTTTGAAGTCCAGTTATCTTGAATTTAACCATTCCTAGAAGTTAGTGGTTTTTCATTCTCTAATGTTATGTAAATTATCTTGGAACTAACTTCCAGAGCAGGATTATCTGCTTGACTTGTGTAAGTAACTCATTTTTGTTCTATGCAGGGTCAAGTCACTTCATTAGGTGCATCCCCTGCTGCCTCTTCATCATCTTCAGCTCAGACTCCAATGATATCTAGTACCTCCTCCTCTTCCCTTCACCAACCCCCTCCCCTTCTGCGCCCCTCCCTCCCTGCCACACCTTCTCTGCACCGTCAGCCTCCACCACTCCAACAGCAAGCCCGCTTCTTGCAGCCCCGATCCACGCTGCAGCAGCCCCCGCCTCTCATCCGTCCCTCCCCAATGCCACCCCGCCTTAACCCCCGACCTTCTGGTCCCTTGACCCTCAGTGGAAACCCTGCAGGGTCAGGTCTAAGCTCTGCCCAGCAGTGCTCCAGCCTGACTGTCCACCAGTCGGACACAACCTCATCTTCCTCTATCCACTAACAAATACACACTATTTTTGTTTAAGAAATGTCTAAGTCTTAACCTAAAGCTGTCTGAAAGACTGCTGCATTCAGGTCCTGTGGGAATATCTGCATATCCCTCAAAATGTTAACAGTGACTTTCATTGCTACTGCTAATAACCAGTTCTTTTATGACATAGTGATAGACAGTCAGGTGAAAAAGAAAGTACAATCTCCTTCAATTCTTAGGTTTTAAGTATTGGGAGAAGGGCTGTCATGATACTTAAATTTAATAACAACCCCAGTCACGATATAATAAAAAAAATCATCTAGACCTTCATGTGGCTCTAAAATGATTTCAATAAAACATTAGATGAACAACAACATTTTACAGTTACACATGACATACACTACCTTCAAAGGTTTGGACACACCTTCTCATTTAATTGTTTTTTCTTTATTTTCATGACTACTTACATTGTAGGTTCTCAATGAAGGCATCAAAACTTTGAAGGAACACATATAGAATATATATGTAGTAAGCAAAAAAGTGTGAAATAACTCAAAACATGTTTTAGAATTTAGATTCTTCAAAATAGCCACCCTTGGCACTCTTAGCATTCTCTCGATTAGTTTCATGAGGTTGTCACCTGAAATGGTTTTCCAACACTCTGAAGGAGCTTGCAGAGATACTGAACACTTGGTGGCCCTTTTGCCTTTACTCAGCGGTCCATCTTATCCCAAGCCATGTCGACTGGGTTTAGGTGAGGTGACTGTGGAGGCCAACGCTCCACCACTCTCCTTCTTGGTCAAATAGCCCTCACACATCCTGAAGATGTGTTTGGAAGGGATGGCATGTTGCTGTAGGATGGTGTGGAGCCATGCTGGTTCAGTGTGCCTGCAATTTTGCAAAAATCCCTAACAGTGTCACCAACAAAGCACCCGCAAACAATCACACCTCAACCTCCATGCTTCTCCATCAGTTCTTAAAGTCATGATAGACTGTCATGTCTCTTTACTTAGCTGCTTGGTTCTTTGCCATAATGTGAATTCTACCAGTTGTCAAATAGGACTATCAGCTATGTACCAACCTGACTTCTGCACAACACAACTGATGGTCCCAACTCCATTAAGAAGGCAAGAAATTCCACAAATGAATCCTGACAAGGCCCACCTGTGAAGTGAAACCATTTCAGGTGAATACATCTTGAAGCTCATTGAGAGAAGGCCAAAGGTTTGCAGTGCTGTCAACAAAGTAAAGGGTGGAAGCTAAAATATAAGACATATTAGGAGTTATTCTCATTTTTTTCTTTGGTGCATAATTCCATAGATTTTGCTTCATATATTTGATGTCTTCAGTATGTATCTAAAATGTAGAAAGTAGTAAAATAAAGAAAAACCATAAAATGTGAAAGTGTGTCCAAACTTCTGAGTGGCGCTGTATAGGCAGGGGTGCACATAAGTGGTCCGCAGGTGCGTATGCGCTGTCAAAATAAAAAACACGCACCAGATAAGAAGTTGCAACGCGCGTTTGCGTACATAAGATTTTCTGGAGGAGAACAGACAATTGTTTAGAACTCTTAAAGAAGTCGAAGAAGCTCCTTTAAGCAATTACTTTGGTGTTCCTCCACCTCCAAAGAAATGTCAGAAGGAGTCCGAACCGTAAAAGAAGCGCGTATTCTCGGAAAAGCGGTTGCAGGAGGTGAGCTGGCTTCACACAAATGATGAACGCACAGAGATGTGGTGCAGAATATGCCGTGAAAATCCCACTCGGACAACTTCTTATCTGGTGCACGTTTTTTATTTTGACAGCGCATATGCACCTGCGGACCACTGATGTGCACCCCTGTGTATAGGAATGGGCTTCATAGCTGGTATGAGGTGTTAGTATATGAGGCGTTTGTCATGTGTTGTTGTTCATCTACGGTTATATTTATCACATTTTTAGACCAACCTTTTAGATCTCCTAATGACAGGATTATTTCCCAATACATAAAACCATAGAACTGAAAGGAGGTGTAATTTCTTTTTTATATGAATGGACAGGCAACACATTTGTACAAAATATGAACTTAAGTTTTTAGTCTTTAATATTGTGTGCTGGGTTCATATTTGTCTTTCAACCAGTACATGTAGTTTCATGTCTACTACACATACTGGTTGAAGGGTAGGTTTTAAAGTTTTTGTTTTGAAACAAACAAACACTTTTGGAGTCTTTGGCTTGAAAGTCAAATGCATGTAACAAAGTGTGTTGATTATTAAATGAGAGCTTTGTCATCATCACCTATTTCCCTAATAGAAAATGTGGTATGCCAAAGGATTCAACCCTCTATCCTTTTGTTGTCAGCCCTTTATTTTCCTTGGACACAACTTAAATTAGCAGCAAAAATTCAGCATGGCAGAAGTTAGTCATCTATAGAAATCAACTTGTTGATATAAGACAATTAAGAGTCATGTTAGCAGCTCAGTGAGGCTGTATTTGGGCGAAGCTTTGAGCTACACTACACATTTCCAAAATTATTCCGTCACCCATCCAACGCATTGAGTTAAGGGGTTCCACGGGTGTATAAAAGCAAATACCTAGGCATGCAGACTGCTTCTGCAAACAATTGTGAAAGAAGTGGTCACTCTCAGGAGCTCTGCAATGACAGCATGCTAAGATGTTCACATTGACAATATTTAATTGGTTTACCTTGTAGCTACCATCTATCTTAATTTAGTGTGTTATTGGGCTATATTTTTCATTTGTTTTGCAGGGATTTTGACTTTATAGTGGCTCAAGCTTAGTTGCTCCTTGAGATAATAGCTGGCCCTTCATAAATGGTAAATTGAGTGGTTCTTATCGAGTGCTTTTCTACTCTGAGCGCTTTACACAACTTCCTTGATTCACCCAAGCACTTTTTTTTTCTATTCTCTTTCTATGTAAGTTCTTCTATCTAACATTCACACATCGATGGATGCACTGGAGAGCAACTTGGGTTTAGTATCTCGCCCAAGGATATTTGACATACGAGACCGGAACCACCAACATTCCAATTAGTAGGTGACCAGCTCTACCGCCTCAGCTACAGCCACCCCAATTGTCTTAGCCTATTAGTAAATTAGGCCAGCATCTTGAGTAAATGACTTTATTTTAAATTGTTGTGTACTGCAAAAGTCCAAAGTAGAACTGACTGTTGGCCTGCAAATAAATAAATGCTTAAGTTAGTGTAAGTACACTAGTCCGGCATTATTAGTAAAACCATTAACAGATTAAATAAATAATCATCCTCTTATTACACTGCATTACTCTTTTGGTAAAACTGTGGGCTGTGCGTTTTTCTTTGACAGGTACTGCCCATGTACTTGTATCTATGTCAGACTAAGCCCATCATCCTATGGCAACGGTATTTCTTGGTGCAGCTTCCTCCAGCAGAACTCATACTCAGAAAAACATCTGCTTAGGATTGGCTTAAGAAACAAGCATCCTTCAACTTCTCTGAATCCTTTGGCTCTTGTGAGTTCTAGGGTGGGCCTCTTACATTGGAACACTGTCTACGTTGCCATATACAAATATATCCACCAGTGTTTACAGTCTTTGTACCAGTACTAAAACAGTCCTTGTGTTCCCTTTGAAGTTCAAGTTTCACTGTTAGGTTATTTTCAGATTTCTGATTACTGTATGTCATTTCCCACTCATTATACCTCAGGACATTTTTTTTTAAATCAATTAATTAATTAATTAACTTATTTGTTTGTTTTCGTTTTTTGGATGGGGTGGGGGGCAACAAGACGCTGTTCCTATTGTAGCTCTAATAAAACTGTGGCCTCTGGGGGTTCCAGCAGGGCTATAAACTAATAGTTTTGTGTTAAACTCTGGTGACTTACGTTCTTTTCCTCAATGTCACCGGCAAATACCACTTACAAATCTGTACTTTTAGCAGAGTTACTGCAGCTTTTAGCAAATAAATGGGAGAAAACAGAGAACTATTAATTAAGAACAATTTTTCAGCAGAGGATTTATCCAGTTTAGGGGTAGCAGGTGGGAAAATATCCACGATGAAATATGTTGCTCAGCACAACAGTACCACTTTGAGTTTGCACATAGGAAATGGTTGAGTATAGTTTCTGACATGTCATTTAGCATAACGATGTACTCATGATATCAGTGGTACATAATCTTTCTGACAGGCCTTGTTATTCTGCACAAGACAACAATGTGTAAAGTTCAGTATATTCTTGAATAATTTGTAACCTAGTGTGCATCCAGTGGACTGTTAGTAACTTGTTCAATAATACTGATAAATCCTGCTGTACACTTACACTTGGTCATGTAGTTAATTTAATGCTTTTTGAAAACACTAAACAAAATTTTCACATCAACATCTTTTACATTTGTAGAAACATCTCCATCAGTCAAAGTAAAAGTTTTCCTTTAATTGTTCTATTGTTGTTGTTGTTTTCCCCATTATGTTTAGATTTTATTGGGTAAGTAAAAGTAAGCCATTTGAGTGTCTGCTATTTATTCCCTTTCTTCCTGGTGCTACCACTTTGGACTTGGTGTTTAAAAAAAAACAACTCATTGTGCAAGTGCTCTTAATGCTTTTTGGAATCACAGCATTCAATGTAACCAGAATCATAGAGTCCTTTGAGTTTCAGTATGGTAAAAAATATTGATGTTAACATGAAGCTCCTGACATGTCCTTCTGAGGCCATTTGCCAATGTCATTAAAAAAATATATTTGTACCATGACTGGTTTTATTCATCTTCTTCTTCTTCTTGTTAGTATTAATAATAATAAGACTAGTAAAATAATAACGCTTTATTTATTTAGCACTTTTCAAAGTCCATGTTGCAAAGACATTTACAGAGACAACAGATTAAAGCAAAAGTAATAAACGCAAGAAATAAAAAGACAATTCAAAACTAATTAAAAAGTCAGAGAGGGCCTTATCTTAAACTTCTTGACTTAAAGGTGTGTTTTAAGTCGGGGTTCCGCCGACCTGATTTCCTTCAGAGTCTGCAAGATCTCTACTAGTACTGGGTAACAACAGGTTCCGGATGTCGCTATGAGCAGGTACTTAAAAATAACCAATAAAATATTAAAGTCAATTATAAAATACACTGGGAGTCAGCGTAAAGGTGCCAACATGAGAGCATTGTGATCCGATCTCTTTGCTCTAATGAAAAAATCAAGCCGCTGAGGTGAAATTTAGCCGGAGGAAATTATTTGATATTCAATTCTGAATTTCACAAAGACAGCCAACATACCAGGTTCAAATGGTGTAAGTGGCAGGTATAGTTCTGTGTCACCAGCGTAAAAATGTACAAAAATCTCACTAAACAGTTAAAAAAAAAAGTAGCCTACGGTAACAGCAGACAGATTCAAGAGAAGAGCCCTTAGAGTTGCACTGCAACTTCATTATGTACGCTGTATTTCGTTGGAGTGATGTAGCATATCAATCTAGATTACTGGATTTTAATCTGAGTAAATGTTCTGAGTACTTCTTCCAACAGTGGTTGATATTAATCTTGTAACTTGCCTTTCATTACAGTTTGAATGAAACGATTTTTCTTACCTCGTGTGAGCTGCAATAGGCCTATAGCATCGGGCAGCAGCAGGTTGTTGAATCACTTCCTGCATTAACGTTTCCTTCTCCTGCTGCTACGGCTGCGCTGCCTATCATAGGATCATCAATAGCGATCATTAACATTGATCCATGCTGGGACTGCATGGATCGCTGTCTTGAAGTGTTTTAATGTCTTCAGAGAGATTCACTTACTGAGGTAAGAAAACCAAACGCTGAAGCTTGGACTCACAGTGGAAAATGAAAGTAAATCAGCCGTGGTGCTCAGAGGGAACATCTGGCGTTCGAAACTTTTCAGAGGATAAACGCGTTAAATATCCGAAAGGTGCTTAAAGTTGTTTGAGAGAAGCATAGCAGTAAGTAAAACGGCCTCCAGAGCATTAATTTGAGCTGAAATGTAAAGAAAGACGCAGCAGCGGGGATTCCCCAGTAGACTGAGCACAGACAACACAACGACCTCTGTCTCTTTTACTTTAAATACATTTAACGCACAATTAACGTTGTTTTTACGGTTTCATAGCAGTATAGTAGCGGCAAAGATAAAGTTCACGTGTACCTATCATTAGCATGTGCTGTGTATGACGCCCCACTGTGTGCTGTAACTGTGCGCACACACCTAGAAATGTACAGTCTTGTTCTTTTGATGATAACGGGATGATTGATCCGAAATACTTTACTTTTAGTTATGATTTCCTAATGCGTTGTAGAAGTTGGATTTGTTATTAAAGCTCTGCCTATAGTTTTGTTTTTCTTTTTCTTTTTTTTTTACATGTATATGCTACAGACTTTGGGGGAAAGCACGGTGGCACGGTGGTTAGCACTGTTGCCGCACAGCAAGAAGGTCCTGAGTTCAATTCCACCATCAGGCCGGGGTCTTTCTGTGTGGAGTTTGCATGTTCTCCCCGTGTTTGCGTGGGTTCCCTCCGGGTACTCCGGCTTCCTCCCACCGTCCAAAAAGACATGCAGTTTGTGGGGATAGGTTAATTGGAAAATCCAAATTGTCACTAGGTGTGAATGTGAGTAGGAATGGTTGTCTGTCCTTGTGTGTTAGCCCTGTGACAGACTGGCGACCTGTCCAGGGTGTACCCCGCCTCTCGCCCTACGACAGCTGGGATAGGCTCCTGAAAAGGAAAAGCGGTAGCGGATGGATGGATGGACTTTGGGGGAAAGCATGTTATGGTGTCAGAGATAGTAAGGGTAGATGAGTTTAAAAACCTGGGGGCAACCATTGAAAGCAATGCATTGTGGACAAGAGAGGTGAAGAAGTGGGTTGGGATTAGTGTCAGGTGTGATTTGTGACAGTGATACCAATGAAAACGAAAGGAAAGATTTACAAAATGGTAGTGAGACCTGAGGTTGAGTGGTTTGGAAACAAAGTTAGAGAGACAAGGCTGGCATGTGCAGAAGAGGAATAGTGGATATATTAGAAATGGAGACAGTGGATTTTGAATATAGACCTGCCAGGCAGGACAAAAAGAGGAAGACCACAGAGAAGATTCATGGATGTATATGCAGAGGGTTGATGTGACAGAGGAGGATGCTAAGCATAGGGTGTGTTGGAGTCAGATGATCCACTGTGGCAACCCCCAACGTAGTGATGCCATTTTGCACTGCACAATTTTCTATATCATATTTCTATATTTCAATCACCTGTACTAGCTCTTTATTCTGGCCTCTTGCAAGCTCATGGCAACAGCAAATACAAATCAGGGAGGATCCCCGGAGGAGGCAAGCATTCCCTCTGAGACCTACTCGTTGAGGTCCGAAGAGTCGAGGCTGGGGTCTGAGGAATCCAGAAGGAGGTTGTCGGGCCCCACAGTCTCCTGGGATTCAGAGCTGGCTTCCATCAGGCACAGGTTAAAGTTTGTGTTGAAGCTGAAGGAGGAATTTGTTTGTCCAATCTGCAGAGAGGTGGTGCTCAATCCCCAGCAAAACTCCTGTGGTCACATCTACTGCTTCCACTGTCTCCAAGGACTATTGTAAGAGCTAGTACACCTTAAGATGCACACACACTGGCACAGTTCACATAAAACCACATTTATACTGACACAAGCCTTGTAAAAAATTTGATATAGTCTCCCAAAAAACACACGTGAAATTGAAAAGAACTAAAAGAAAAGCTGTTCAAGTTAAACATATTGGTCTTACAGTCCATCTATTAAAAAAGTTCAGTCAATTTAAGACATGAGCTGGTTGACATAGCACCCTTACTGACACAGTCTACCTTAAAACACACTTATTTTAACACATGTCCTCCTTAAAAAATGTATGGTTGGGTCATTGTGCTTGGTGTTGCAGGGAGAGTTCATCACCGTCCAACCCAGTTTGCCCAGTGGACAAAGCTGTGATCACAACAACTGAGGTGAGACAGAGGGCAGCTGTAATTTGTCAGGCAGACTTTTAGCTTCTGCAGAAGCTAGAGCTGTGCCATTTATGGTTTTCTTGGCAGGTCCAAGTGTGACATGCCAATACCAATTTTTACTGATTCAGAATTTCTTCATAAGAACTATAATTGACAGCATATAAAACAAACTTTTTTTTAATAGAAACATTTATTTTCATAGTAAAATTAATTATTAAGATTTTTTATTTAATCAGGATTGTAATAATATATAGGATTGTCTCTCACTGAAACAACTGAAAATAAAGTGTCCTGCTACTGGAAAGAAGTGGGCCTCAAATAATGAACTAAAAGTGAGTTGCTATACACCCACCTTTACCTGATATGTTTGACCTTTTTAAAAAAAAAAACAAATAAAAGAAAAAAAAGAAGCAAATGTAAAAGATTCATATAGCAAAATAAATGGCCTATGGGTCAACAAACATGATTGATACCCTGATGTCATCTCCCTGGTCAAGAGTGGTTATGGTACAACAGTAATATTTACATTTTCACATAGAATAGAGGTGGGGTCAGACTGTCTCTTGCAAATTGAAACAGATCATTGCAATAAATAAATTAAATCCATTTGTCTTTTTTTTTTTTAAATAAACACAATATCTTCTTCATACACATAGACTAACATCACAAGAGCCTGTGTTTTTTAAGCGATAACACTGAGGTTTCAACAATATTTGCTGTGTCTCTAATAGTTGTAGTGTACAGTAGAATGTTTCTCTTAAATTAGCTACCTGAGTGGCCAAAACCTATGTAATGAAAGTACAGAATCTAAACAGTAAAGCAGAGGACCAGCTGCAAACAATGACATATAAAAGTAAATGAGTTGCATAAAGTGATTTGAATACTCATGTAGAGTACAATAGCAAGATTTAAGAATCAGTCCATTTGCCATTATGTGAAACTAACTGTGAAGAAGTACATGTTTTACTTTGTCATAGCATACATTCATTATTATTCAATGAGTTTTTTGAGCTAGTTGATAAAGAAGTGTTTGTGTCTGAATAATGAAAATTTCACTGACCTTTGCTTCAGCACCACAGTCAGGTCAAGATTTAAGGTTAAATAATGTATAATTTGTGTGATTTCTCCTGTCTTCCTTCCCTCACCCCCAACTGGTTGCGGCAGATTGTTGTTCCTCTCTGAGCCTTCCCGCTGTCACCAAAGCATTTGGGGGTTTCCTGGGGGGGGGGGTTCCTCTGTTTTCTCTGTTTTATTGTAGGGTCTTTACCTTACAATGCAGCTTGAGGCAACTGTTTTTTTTAATTTGGTGCTATATAAATAAAATTGAATTGAAGTGACTGTGTGTGTTCAAGGTAGTGAAAATCCATGCTCTCAAATGTCTGTGAAGGTTCTCAGTCATCCAGGTCATCGTAGTCAAAGGAGCTTGCAAAGAAAAGCGTCTGGACTTCTTTAAGTTGCTTGAAGACGTTTCACCTCTCATCCGAGAAGCTTCTTCATTCTTCATTTGACCTTAGAACTGAAGAAGCTTCTCGGATGAGAGGTGAAACGTCTTCAAGCAACTTAAAGAAGTCCAGACGCTTTTCTTTGCAAGCTCCTTTGACCATGCTCTCAAATGTAACAGTATGGTTCTATGTTTTTTTGGACATCAGTGGAGCTCTTGGACACAGAAGGAAAAGATACACTGACAACACATGACGACACATGCAAACGGTGTTGTCAGTTTTAGTTTGAAAATTTCAGTGTTAGTTTGAAAATGCACTTTTGATTTGTTGAAGTTATAAGAAATATTTTTTCCATGCAGGTTTTCCAGGATAACTGCTGCAAACGTGAAATTTCCAGTTTAGAAGTGTACTGCACCAATGCCCCAGCATGCACGACTATTTTCACATTAAACAATCTGCAGGTAAACTCTATATATGCAAATTGTAGTCTAACAACTTAATAGATTAGATGTTCATGCTAAATATGCATATTGACTCTCTGGCCCACAAGGACACACCATGTTTTGCATAGCAGAAATAAGGTGAGCATGGTGTTTTTAGCTAAAATCTGTGTGCTAGTGTTGATAACAAGACTATTGAAGTTTTGGACATTGCCACTGCAATATCACTCTTTGGTTTTTCAAATAGCTGAAGTCATGTTTGGCTCAGATCTATACAACTGAGGTAATCTGTTCACTCCCTGCAGGAGCACCTGAAGTCATGTCAGTATGAGCAAGTGCAATGCACCAATACAGGCTGCATTGCAGTGTTACAGAGGAGGCACTTGCAAGAACACCTGACCAACATCTGTCCATACCGCAGGGAACCCTGCCCACACTGCAGGCAGCTGTTCCAGCTCAGCCTCATTCAGGTAAAGTCCACTGACACAGCACAGAAGAGGAACAACTGCACCTTTTCTTTTACCACTGAGAATGGTGATCCAAATCTTTCCAGCTGTTCTTGGTCCAGCTTTCTCAGGTCAGGATTGGTGCTAATTACTAAAGGATTTCATTTGCTGTCAGGGGTGGACTTTATCTCACCAACGAAAATACACAGCCAAAATCTAATTGAATGCTTCTCTTCCTGAAGTGTAACTAATTTACTCTTAAAATACAGTACAAGTATAAATTTATGATGTGACTTTGTGGTGACTCTGTGCTCCATAGGATCATGTGCAGAGCTTGTGTCCAGATGTGAAGGTAGACTGTCCTGAAGGCTGTTCCCAAAAGGTCCCCAGACACAAGGTGAGCTCATCTTCTGAATCACATCATAGCTCTGCAGGAACAGCCATCATCTAACTGTTGCTGTTTCAAACAAACAACCAGCTGTAGTACACAAATATTCTACCAGAGCTGGTTGGTTGTTTCAGTTTTTTCTCAGTTTTAGTACTAAATCAGACATCATAACAAAACCAGAAGGGTATCACTGAAGGATGGGGGTGAGGAAAGAGATCAACTTTAACCAAGAAGATATATGTCCGCATTATTCAAATAGCAACTCTTGTACGTCAGTGGCACAATCTGAAATAACTGGCAGTTATGTATATCCCATCCCCTGCATTCAGTATATACATCATTTATATACAAAACAGTGGACAGCTTAGCAAAAAAAAGCACTATAGTGCTACCAGAGTCTAAAATTGTGAAAATTATTAAAAGGACATTGTTGCTGTAGTTATATATAGTATAAGCTGATGTAACAGTTTCTGATTCACATATACAGACCCCAAGAATTGCTGACCAATCAGTTAAGTATTCCACAAAGTCATCTAGTAACCTGATTTTTTTTCTTTTCTTGCTTTCCAGCTGACCAGTCATAGACAGTTATGTCCTGAAGTTAACAATGACTGCTGTTTTAAGAAATTTGGCTGCTCTGTACAGGTTAGTTCAACTGATGAAATAGTGAAATTGGTTGCTTGGACGTTTAAGATCAAGTGACTTTTTTCCTGTTATGCTATGATTCACAGGGTAAAAGAAGGAATGCCAAGCTTCATGAAGACAAAGCTATCAATCACCACATGCTGCTGGTCCTGAGGAGCAATACCCACCTGGAGAAACAAGTATTTCCACTTTACATAATGATATTGATACTGTACAACAGTACACATATATAACAGCAGTCATTGGGTTAGAGGCATGACGGTGAGGTTCACATATAAGCTCATGTTGACAGTGGTCCAGGAGTTATTAAAGGAATCAAAATGTGTAGGCTCCTGCAGAATAGCACGTGAAATATGAAAAAATCTGCTCCGTTTCAGAAAAACTCATAATTCACAATAATAATCAAGATTTCTCCAATAACATATTTTTCTTTTCTTGTGAGAGTTTAGAAT
Organism: Rhamphochromis longiceps; assembly: GCF_057381845.1. Lineage (NCBI taxonomy): Eukaryota > Metazoa > Chordata > Actinopteri > Cichliformes > Cichlidae > Rhamphochromis > Rhamphochromis longiceps. The sequence goes on from NC_140562.1 coordinate 7,785,041, forward strand.
ATTCTGATTTTATAAGTAACTTAGTATATTATTAAAAATAAACTCTTACTTGAAAAAGTTACATTAAGTATTCAAAGGATTATATCCAAGATTTTCTCACCAGCATAGCTCATTTAGTATAAGATGACAAGATAAATGTCTAAGAGATAAATGTGACAACAAGCTGTGTGTTTACCTTTGACTGTTCTCTCCCTGTCTCAGATGGAAGTTTTCCAAGAGGATTCGCTGGAAATGGAGCAGGAGGTCCAGACAGACACTTTGCTACTTACTGGACTGCAGAAGCAATTCAGACCACTTTTGCAGCTGAGCAGCAATCATGAGCATGCGGTCTCCATGGCTCAGGTTAAAACACGGCTACAATCTGACTTGTCAACTCTCCATATACTGTCTTTACTTTTATCATATTTGTAGTCAGGATGATGCTGATGAATTTTATTTCAGTTTTACTTTTATTTTTTCGTAATGGCTATATTTAAACTTTGAGGAGCTTCTTTGACTTTCTGTCTTACAGTGCATCTGGAAACTATGCACAGCAGTTCACCTGTTCCACATTTTGTCATATTACAGCTATATTCCAAATAATAATAATAATAATAATAATAATAATAATGGATACTTTATTGATCCCCATGGGGAAATTACTTGTTTTTCTCTGCATTTGACCCATTCACTCAGTGAAGCAGTGGGCAGCCCACTAAGCAGGCGCCCGGGGATAGGATTGAATTGATATTTTACCTTAAAATTCTAAACACAATGCTGCCTAATGACAAAGTAAAAAAAGGTTGCTTGAAATTATTGCAAATTTATTAAAAGGGAAAATAAGAAATATAACACCTACATGAGTATTCAAAACCATAACATTTAAAATTGAGTTCAGGTACATCCTATTTTCATTGATCATGTTTCTACAACTGGCTTGATCTGTGGTCAATTCAGCTGATTGGACATGATTTGGAAATACACTGTCTATATAACATCCCATAGAGTTTTTTGGCCTTTAATTGGCTTTTTTGATAGGGAGAGTGAAAAATCAACAGGAAAGCAAAGGGTGAGAGAGAGGGGAAGACATGCTGCAAAGGGCTGTGACTCAGACTCAATGCCCAATGCCATCCCTACAGTGAAGCATGGTGTTGGCTGTATCATGCTATAGAGATTTTTTTCAACAGCAGGAATTGGGAAACTATTCATCATTTAGGGAAAGATGAATGCAGCAATGTACAGAGGCGGTTCTGTAAATATCCTTGAGTGGTACAGCCAGAGACCAGACTTCGAACCTGATTGACAGATCAGGTTGAAACTGACTGCAGATCTCTAGAGAGATCTGTGCGCTGACACTCCCCATCCCTCCTCCCCACATGATAGAGCTTGAGATTTTCTGCAAAGAAGAAACTGCAGAAAAAAAGACTTGTTGCATCATACTCGAAAAGATTTGAGGCTGTAATTGCTTCAAAAAGTACTGCAACAAAGTATTGAGCAAATGTTGCATATCGTTAGCTTCATAGCATAATTGCCTAAGTCAATGACTTAGGCAATTATGCTATGAAGCTAACGATATACCTATGTACAACTGTTTTTTACTTTTACTAAATTTCAAAAGTTTCAAGCAAACTTTTTTCACTTTGTCATTAATGGTATTGTGTGTAGAATTTCAGGCTGAAAATGAATTTTATCCATTTTTAATGACGCTGTAACTAGGGATGGGTATCGTTTAGGTTTTATCCAACACCGGTGCCAAACCGGTACTTTTGAAACGGTGCCGGTGCTTAAACGGTGCTCGAACCGGTGCTCGAACCGGTGCTTAAAGAATGGAGAACACAAAATTGGTCCAAAAACCTCTCATGTTTAGCTGTTTTTTTTGTAAAAAGATAACAATGTTAGCCTTTTCTGCAGCTATGGGGCATATATGGCATCACTCTTGGCTGGAAGCAGTGCTTAAACAATGGAAAAAACACAAACTTTGTCCAAAAACCTCTCATGTTTAGCTGTTTTCCACTTTTTCTTTGGTCATTTTACCCTTTTTGGCCAGGGTGAAGGGAGTATCTGCCATTAAACAAGAAGCCGCATGTAACTACAACGCTGTTTGCTAGTTCACCTTACATGCATTAATGTAATAACGTGGTTAGCCTACTCAACGTAAATTACACACGAACAACATTAAGCTACTCACGCAGAGAAGAACGGCTGCTGCTGCCATCATCATCATTTCTGCTACACTGGCAGGGCTAGGGGCCAGGACTCTCCTCTTCAGGTTTTTGGGGGATGTTGCTAACTCCGGGTCCGATAACAGGCAAACCACCCGTAGTAGGTACGGCGCATTTCTCGGCTTTTAAAACAACGCTATGCGTCGCCAGGTGTTTCATCAGATTTGAGGTGTTACCTCCTTTGCACAGTATCACCTTAAAGCACTTGTTGCTGCTGAGTTTGCATCTTTTGCTGTGAAGTACAGCCAGACTTTGACCGCTTCACCTTGGGCATTTTTAATCTGTAGATCTGCTCTAAAAGAACGTATGTGAAATGAAAAATGATTGGCTAGAATCTGAAGCATATGACATCTCAGGAAAAAAAAGCACCGATATAAAACACCAAATGTGCGCTGCTTTTTGTTCTGGTTACTACCGTTTATGTCAGAACCGGTACCCATCCCTAGCTGTAACATGACAATATAGGGAAGTGAAGCACTGTAAATACTTTCCAGATTCACTTTAAAACAGCGGACACTGGAAGTTAAACCCAAAGAGGTTAAACCCAAAACAGGCCCCTTAAAGTTCAACTATACTGCAAAACCCCAAAAGTTACCAGAACCTAATTTTTTTTTAAGTTGAAGCTTATAAGAACTTCAAGAGTTTGAATACATTTGACACGTACCTTTTGACTGCAATAAAATTAGCACATTTTAAAAAAAAAATGTTTATTAAGATTTTTGATATAAAGAAAAAAAACAGACAACACAACAGCAAGGGCAAAAAAACAGAAGGCAAAAAATTACACTGCATCAACAAAGATACTACTTCAACACTGGCAAGCTACAAAAATAAAACACTAGGGTGGTAGACTGAATTATTGATCAGAAGACTTTGTTTTAATACATGATCTAAAAATGGCTGCCACACATTAAAAAACGTACTAAGTTTGTCCTCTAATGTATACCTAATTCTCTCCATATGCAGTAGAGCAATCAGTTCTGCCAGCCACGAGGTACAATGTCAGACTTCCAGAGAGCCAAGATAATTTTCTTAGCAATTACCATTCCTAACAGAATTGTAGTTTGTGCAGCAGAGCTGAGGTGTAAAAGGGAAGAGGAGGATCCAAACAATGCAGTTATTGGGTGGCTCTAATGTGCAGTTGTACATATCAGAAAAACATTTAACCAATAGTTATGCAATTTGGGACAAGTCCAGAATAAATGGGTAAGAGAGCCTTCTCCAAGTTTATAACGATCGCATATTGGACTAATGGAAGGAAAAATCCTATGCAAATTAGTTTTTGAATAATGACGTCTGTGAAGCACTTTGAATTGAATTAATGGATGCCTTGCATTTATAGAACAAGAATGGATCCTACACAGACTCCTCTCCCAAACCTCATCTCCAAATAGCAAACCAAACTCTTCCTCCCATGCTGTCTTCAAAAAGTCAGATTTAAAAGTCAAATACTCTGAAAAACCATTCACAAAACCAGAGACCAACTTTTTAGAAGCCGGGGAGCTCAGAAGGAGCTTAAAAATTGGCTCCTCCTCCGGAAGAAATGGAAAGTTGAGGATACTCTGACGAACATAGCTTCTTATCTGTAAATAATGGAAAAAATGTGATGTAGGGAGAGAGAACTTGTTCTGCAACTGGGTAAATGATGCAAATTGCCTATCAATATATAAATCTTTAAGAGTAAATATACATTTCTGTGTCCAGACCTCAAAAGAGGCATCTAAACATGAGGGTGGAAATGCATGATTACGATATATTGGAGTATGGATCGAAGTGTCTGGTAGTGCACAACCTTTTTTGATCTGACTAAAGATTTTAACGCAGTTTAAAACTATAAAATTATTGACCTTGGTTCGCGGATTAGAAGACGAAAGAAGAAGAGCATCACTCTCTACAACCACCCGGGGGCGGGGTATTAGCAAACATGACCTTTTTGTACTCTTCCTGCCAGTAAGCAAGACTTCTAGCATTCACAGCCCAATAATAAGACTGAAAACGTGGCAGACCAAAACCCCCTTAAGTTTGGATTTACATAGATGAACTTTTGATATCCTGTGAGTTTTAAAGCCCCAAACAAATGGTAATACTACTGAGTCGGCAAAAATATATAAAAATAGATATAAGAATTTAGGAGGAGAAACCATTTTGATTATGTTAATGAAACCTACCATGGAAATAGGGAGAGCCCTCCATTTCCTTTTTCAGTTTTTCAACTTGTGCAGAATAATTCAGCTTAAAGATCAATTTATGATCCTTAGGCAAAGTAACACCCAAGTATTTCAATCTATCTGTAATTTTAAAAGGCAAAGTTTTCAAAAACTCAACTTCCAGGTTTGCAGTCAAAGCCACAAACTCACTCTTCTGCCAGTTAATTGTATAACCCGAGATTTCACCAAATGACCTCACCAGATCCAATAGTACAGGAACAGATCACTCAGGATTTGATGAGAACAAAACAACATCATCCGCATATAAAGAAATGTAGTGCTTGATATTCCCCAATCGGACAGGGTCAATGGAGGGCTCATTCCTAATGTCTACTGCAAGAGGTTCAATAGCAACTGAGAAGAGCAAAGGCCTCAAAGGGCAGCCTTGTCGTGTCCTGCGGTGTAAAGAAAAAGGCGCTGATCTATCTTGGTTAGTGAGAATGGAAGAAGTGGGATGTCTATATAGCATATTAACCCATGATATAAACTGTTCGCCTAAACCGAACTTCTCCAGTACCTAGGGATGGGTATTGATAAGATTTTCACGATTCCGATTCCATTTTCGATTCTGTTTAACGATTCGATTCTTTATCGATTCTCTTATCGATTCTCTTTAAAAAAGGAGAACACTAAGGTCGATTAGCTTAGAACATAGGTGTCAAACTCTGGCCCCCTAATCACATTTGGCCCGCGAAGCCATACCAAATTACTATCAGAGCTGGCCTACTGGTATTATACAGCTAATATATATATATTGTTTAGTATTAAGCTTTGCTTGTTCCATATTCAGTTTTTCAGCAAACCGTGTTTGAGTCCATAAGAAAAGATTCATTCTTATATCTGGAGCAATAAATATATTTCAATAAATATTAACGTTAGCCCGCAACTTTGTTCCAGTTTTGAATTTTGGCCCACTGTGTGTTTGAGTTTGACACCCCTGGCTTAGAACTTTGTTTTATATCTTCTCTTTGAACAAGATAGAAATTTAGGAGTAACATGGCCTTACAAACCCAGCAGTGAGATCTTAAGAGATCCAGCCTACGGCTCTTCAATGGGGTGTCACAGGGTCCCCAGGAAAAAAAATTGTAAATGTAAAATAATAAAATAAATATTCTTCAGTAGGAATAACAAAGTATAACATAAATTGTTCTGTGGCAATTACACAAGAATATCCAGTAATGTCCCTGCCTACAATTAAACACATTCACTTACCGAAAATCGGGGCATCTGCTGTGGCAAATGGGTGCAAGCCTTTTACCACAAACTTAGTCACTGCTTGGTGTCATTCATCTATCCTGGCCTGAAAGGAGACGCTACCGGTAGACTGCAGCGAGAGCTGCCAGCATCTGAGCCAGACTCTGTCTCTCTCATCACGGTCACCTAAAAGCACAGTAATGGCAGGTTTTGTAATAAGGCAGATCGCGCTAACATAATATGCACTGTTAGTTGATTATTTACCTGCCGCATTAACGGGAGAGGACGTGCAAACGTTACCGCTGCTGCTGGGTTGAGCTTCACGAGTCCGGAGCGGAATTAAAAACACGACATTCATTTAAGGTCATCGCGTGTTTTGTGAGCAAATGCTTTTGCATATTCGTAGTGTTTCCTCCCTTAAATGAAATATCTACTTTGCAAGTATTGCAAGTTGCCCTGTTGTCATCCGTTCTCGTAAAGTATAACCAAACTTTTGAGCGTTTGAGCCGCTTACGCGCCGTGTTTCCTGCCAGGTAAATGACGCTCCGCAACGTGATGACGTCATTCGGGGCAACTGGAATCGATAAGGGAATCGTTTGCAAAAATGGCAAACAATTCCAAGGAATTGAAACAGTGGGAACCGGTTCTCAACAAGAACCGGTTTTCGATACCCATCCCCACCAGTACCCCAAGCATATAGGCCCACTCGACCTGGTCAAACGCCTTTTCAGCATCTAAGCTCAGTACTGCGATCTTGCAAGTCCCCCAATGCCTATGATACATAATGTTCATCAATCTCCGAACGTTAAAAAAGGAAAACCTCTGGGGCACAAACCCAGTTTGATCTGGATGTAAATTAGCACATTTAATATATAAATTAAAAAATATTCAGTTCCTGCTACTTAAAGTTATAACTTAAAAGGAATAGCACAATAGAGTCACTTTTCCAATTTAGAAAAACTCAATTTTCAAGCAGTCTTTTGAATTAAACAAAAGTCAAATACCTGGACATTTTCTTGGTTTCCGGCAATAACACAATGTGATGTTATTATTCAAGAAATTATTTAAGAAAATAAAATCATTTCCTCAGAAAAAAACAGAGAAAAACACAGTTCTGGGGGTCATGTGGGAAGCAGCAGCGGTGGCAAAACAGGTTCGGAGGCCGACTGCGTGGGAAACAGCGGTGGTACAGGCAAAACTAAGGCTGCCATGATGGCAAAGAAAGTGCTGGTGTGGAAAGTGGCTGGTGTCAGTGCGACTTGGCAGCCATTGGCAGACGGCTGGTGTGCAGGGCCAGATGAGGCAGGACCACATGAGGCAGGACCAGACGGCGCACTGACCTCTGGTGGAGATGGAGTTGGGGGAGACTGTGCGTAGAAGCTGCAGGTGGTTGAGCTGATGATTCAGTAGTCAGCAGCATGGAAGCTATGGGTGATGGAGCTGCAGGCGGTGGTGTAGACAAAATAAAGAGAACAAGAATACAGAACTAAACCTTCAACAGATACATGACACCAGGAACACAGGGGAGGCACAGAAACAAAACAGAAACTAGGAACTATAAATATAAATATAATACAAGCAGAAAACAATAATTCAAATAATATAACTTAAAAAAATTTCACAGACCCAGTACTATGACAACCAGCTTCCAGACCCCTGTACTCGGAATGATTACAGCAGTGTTCAGTCCTTGGGATAACTATAGTATTGTAGGTGTAATGCATAGATCACTCCAAATATTATCAAGAAGTTCATCAGCATTTTTTGGAGGCCTCCAGTCTCTTTGATGGCAGACTTTCACAGTTTGGACATGTGCAGAGGTGGGCTGGTAGATATATTTGGCAAAGAATGTTAGATATTAATGAAAAATGAAAACAAAGTGGACCATTGCTAGAATTCAAAATCTCACTTTTGGTTTGAGGTTCATGCTAAATAATCTCTTTCCATTGTGGATTTTTTTTAAATTCAGCCATAACTTTTGCTGACTTGCTGACCTGTTTTGGAAGCCCACTACTTGAATAGTCATTGGTTGAATAAGACAACTGTTACGTTTGGTGTAGATGTAGGTTTTCCCAACAGTCACCTCAAGGTGCTTAAAATTGTAAGGGAAAGCTTACAATATTAAGCACCTTGAGGTGACTGTTGTGATTTAGCACTATATAACTAAAATTGAATTGAGTAGAACAATTCAAATTAGTAGAACATGTTAAGCATACTCTGTTTTAACTCTCAGTTCACCTACATTGGAAATAATAATAATAATAATAATAATAATAATAATAATTAGTCTTTCAGAAGAAAGAGAAGTAGAATTTTGGTTGGCTACTATCTTCTTTTTTTTTTATTCATGTTTTGGATGGACAGAAACATATACACATATACAACGGGAGTAATAATATTGTCAGTTCTCCGTCTTAACAGCAACAAACAAATAAGAGCTAACAATAGCTAAAGAAAACCAAAAGAAAAAAGAGAAAAAAAAGAAGAAAACAAAACAGAAGAAACAAAATAAGAAACTGCCTACTGGGAAACACCAGCAAAAACAAGAACAAAAGGGGCAGAACACCCAGGTGCCTAGAAACTAAACTTGACCTTGACCAATTTCTTTCCTCTACTGGCTGTCAAAGAAAAAGAACAACAACAACAATGACAACGACATAAGGAAAACAAAATAAGAAAAAAAAAACAACGTATCACATTATCTAAGAGACATTGTCGATGTACAACAAAAAGGGACCCCAAACCTGATCAAAAATATCTTCTCTCCCCTTAACTCTGTACGTAACCTGTTCATATAATGCCATCTTGGACATTTGTTCAGACCATTCCCTGAAACAACAGGGGCTGGATGATTTCCAGTGCCTTATCCTGCAGCCTGTTATGAAAGCCAAACGCACCCATAGTCTCTGTCTTCTAGTGAGAATACTGCTGTCAGGTAACAGACCCAGGGCACACAAAGCTGGAGACTTAGAAAGGTGAAGATTAAAAAGATCATTCACAAGGTTAATGATCCCATCCCACAAATAATCATTTTTCCGGCATCCATACAACATGAACTAGGGTCCCGGCTTCCTCCTGACATTTCCAGCAGGTGTCAGTGTAAGCAAGCTTCAACCTGACTAGCTTACTGGGAGTCCAGTAATTTCTGTGAAGCAACTTGTATTGGATAAGCTGAGATTGTGCTTCACGTGAGCAAACATACCATGATGAAGCCAGCTTCTTCCAACTATCCCCTGAAATCTGAATTCCCAGATCCTTCTCCCAGCACTGCCTCAGCCCCTCCAAATTGGGAGAGTGCGCCTCTCTGAAGATCCCATAGAATTTGGATGCTCTGATTCTATTGATACCAGGAGCTGCAAACACCTCCTGAATACTAGATGGAGGGTCTGAGTTATTGTTCAAAATGGCTTTAATACAGTGTCTAACTTGAAAAAACCTCCAAATTTCCCTTGGATCCAGATTACATTCTTGTCTGATTTCCACAAATGATTCATGCCAGTTTGCCCAAATAAATCCCCCACCTGGTTGATACCTGCCCTAAACCAAGCCTCCCACCTGAACGGTTTCTTACCAATTAATATTTTCTTATTATACCAGATAGAGGCTCTAGAGGTAAGATAGGGGCTAGTGTTGATAAATTGATGAGCTCTAAACCAGGTCTCTTGTATGAAAGCCAATACTGGATCTTTAAACGGTACTGGTCTTCCCCTCTGAGTGAGGAAGGCCTCTAAAGTATTTGTATTCTATTTTTATCTTATTGTATATTTATTTTATTTTATTCTACTGTATATAGTATTTCATTTTATTCTATTCTGTACAGTTGTGTACTGTATTTATTCTTATTGTATTCTAATTTTTGCCTCATAACTTTTGCACTGTCCACTTCCTGCTGTGACAAAACAAATTTCCCACGTGTGGGACTAATAAAGGTTATCTTATCTTATCTTAAAGATGAGGGAGTCACAAGACTTGAGGACAGAGGACAGGGCGGTGAGGACAGAGCTAATGAGTTGAATCTGTTTTTCAACAGACTCAACATTGCCATAAATGCTCACCCTCCTACTGACTTACTTGTAGTCAGTGTGCAATCCACAGCCACAGCACTCTCTCTCCCTCCCCCTCCACATGGCACCATAGCTTCGGGTAAAAGTCCTGACACCCCTCCCCCACCTATCATTTTCACTCATGACCAGGTTCAAAGACAAATGAGAAGATTCCACTCAGGCAAGTTTGCTGGACACATAACTTATTTATTTGAACAGTTTCAGTCAGGTTTCAGAGCTCATCACAGCACAGAAACAGCTTTAATGAACAGCTTTCTTGTCCTGCTAGACCTCAGTGCAGCATTCGATACTGTTGACCATAATATTTCATTAGACCATGCTGTAGGTGTTAAAGGCACTGCACTACAGTGGTTTAAAACATATCTATGTACTAGACTCCAAGTTCATGTAAAAGAAGAGGCCTCTTCACACGTTTCACAGGGTTCTGTGCTAGGACCAATTCTGTTTACATTATGCATTCTTCCCTTTGGCAGTATCATTAAAAGGCATAACATTAATTTTTACTGCAATGCTGATAATACCCAATTTTATCTACCCATGATGCCAGATAACAATGTTTTTTTCTGAAATTTTTTTTCTTTTTTGTTGATTATATTCTGTCTTTCTTAATTTTAACTACCATAAAATTTAGAGAATGTTTTATTTACATTTGATGTAAATAAACACACAAATTACCCCACTGTACCCATGTCTGTCTGTGTATTATCAGAGAACTCTTAGAAGGCAAGAGGATACCCTATCTTCTGTCCAGCTGGACCTCCAGCAGGTGTCTCGGGGGCTTCGTCCTCATCTGGAGGAGCTAGCACAGCTCAGGAAGTCTCTGGATGTTGCGATGCAGGAAGTGTCTGAAGTTGAGGCCCTTAGAGAGCATCTAGGTAACTGAACCTCAGACCTCTTTACCACAGTAAATGTAACAGCGTCTTCCCTGTATTAATAAATTGTTACTTGGTCAGATATGAAATATGCTGTCTTCATTTAGCAACAGAGACTGTAGCTAGACAATGTCAAGTAGTCTGGTGCGATCCTCCAGTAATATCTTTCACCATCCACCACTTGTCTCAACAAGGTTAAGAGAAGGTTCCAGTTCTCCACTTTCTTTACTTTCATGTTTTCAAGAACATGAAAAACGTTCTTAATCGTAAATTGAAACAATGAGTAATTTCTGCATTGATGCAATATAAAATGAAGAAAAATATCAGTTGTCCTCCTTCCAACAGTCTGTGCTTCTGATTTTGAAATTTAAAATACCAGATTAGGACCCTTTATGGACTTTTATGGATGTCGTTTAGTCTGAGCTCATTTACTATAAACTTTCTGGATAAAGTCATTAACACATAAAAGAAATGAGGTAAGATACTAAGGCTGCAACCAACAGTTATCTTCATAATCACAATCTGGAATCTGAAAAGGTTAATCCAGCCTTGGTGGTTATTACTCTGTTTTTCTGAACTAAATGAACAGTAAAATAATTCAACAATGATTGGGCGTGTCTAGACAGTAAAGAATATTTCAGGATTTCGCTAAATGATCTTATTATGTTCTTCAACCAGGAACCTTGGAGGAGAACTTAAAGCGTCACTCAGGCCTCCTACATCTTCATGCTGCTCAACTTAATCTCAATAAAAAGCACCTGCAGGAGCTTGAAGCGACATCTTATGATGGGAAGTTGATCTGGAAAATTGAAGACTTTGGGAAGAGGAGTGGGGCAGAGGCCAATGGTCAGCTGTCATGCCTGACAAGTGTGCCATTCTACACTGGACGCTGTGGATACAAGATGGCCATTAAAGCCTATCTGAATGGGGATGGGGAGGGAAGAGGTACTCACCTGTCACTTTATGTAGTCCTCATGCCTGGAGACTTTGACACTCTTCTGCCATGGCCTTTCAGACAGACTGTGTCTCTCTCTGTTCTGGACCAAAGTGGTGCCTCTAACCATCGGAGTCTCAGCTTCAGACCTGACCCTATCACCAAATGCTTCCAACAACCCACTCCTGAATCCCAGACCAATGTTGCTGTTGGATTTCCTTGCTTTATTTCCCACAATATGCTGCAAACTCCCCAAAATGCTCTGTACGTTAAAGACAACACGCTATTTGTGAAAGCTAAGGTGGATATGACAGGTTTTGAGCAGCTGTAAAATTTCTTCATTATCTGATGATAAGCTTAAATGACAATATTAACAAAGATATACCATAGGGATGGGGTCATGTGGCCCAGCCTTAAGATGGCAGCATAGCGGGATTGCTACTAAGACAGCGTACAAACTGTACGCTGTTAGTGTGGTTTGGAATATACAGCATTGAAATGTCTAAAGCTTCATCTGTCAAACGGTGTGAAATCTTTCCCGAAGACGCAAGACAGGCACTAAGACAACCGCACCAAATCCAGCACACAACACAGATGAAGTATTGGATGAGTTCAAATCAAATCTGAGACATATTGAACCAGGCGGCTCATATCGAGGAGGCTGAGGCTTGCATTGTTGAGGTAGAAAGCACACTTGAAAAAAACAGAAACATCACTGAACTATCAAAAGAATCCTACTTCTTGAAGCCAAAACAGATGACTTAGAAAACCGAGTAAAATGAAAGAACTTGTGCATCTTTGGCATAAGAGAGGAAGCAGAGGGGAAACAACCACTCTTCGACTTTATTAACAACATGCTACCTAAATGCTGGGGCTAGCGCCTGACAAGTCATTCACACTGGAACGAATACATCGCACGCTAGCCCCCGGGAAACAGAACAGAGCGGTGCTCATTGGTTTCTTAAAATTCCAAGAAAAAGAACTGGTATATTGGGAAGCAAGAAAACAACAAATTACACAAGATCACATTTGCATAGGATCTGTCTGCGGAAATGGTTAGGATCCTATGGGGATTTTTACCAGGTTGTCAAGCTGCTTATTGATAATAATGCCTTCCATGGATTCCAGCACAACCCCTATAGGCCCAGGATCCTGTACGATGGAAAGATCCACCTTTTCTCAACACCTCAAGAAGCTGAAAAATTCTATAAGAATCTGCCAAAGGACACATGAGAAGATGCCCATGATCAGTAAGTCGTAAAGGACAAGTTACTTAAACAACAGGTTAACCTTTAAGACATTTAATGAGACAGCTCCTGCTCCTACATAACTGATTAGCAACAGAGTCATTGACAAGAGACAGATAAAATCTTGAGTTTGAATTAATACAACATAACTGGGCATTTTAAAGCGCATATTCGTTCTAAGTTTAATCTGAATTGTTTTAGGATCTATACTAACAGCTGAGCCTTAATTAAGTCATTATTTTTTGCTATCGAGGGTAAACTTTATTTTATTATGGAACAAATTAGTACCTTTATATGATTAGTAGACACTGTCTGATTTATGGGGCTTTAGTGAGGTTGCGTTGACTAGTTACTCCTCAGTGATGTGGATTAACACCCTCCAAATATTTTGCTCAAGGGAAGGGGGAGGCATTTCTGATAAGTAAATGCAAATGTTCAATCAGAGATTGTTTACAAGTTCTGTATCTGGTGTGTGTGAGTATGTGAATGTATGTGCAAACCTGCATCTCCTTTTTCCTTACTTTGTCTATCTTAAGTACACAATCTGATACTATTTTATGAAGAGGACAACTAAAGAAAACATTTTGAACGTTAACATTCCGTTAACATCCTCTTATAGGGGAATCAGTCTTATGGGTTGTAGTGATGGGTCGGTTGCGAACGAAATGGCTCTTAGAGCCGGTTCTTTGACGTGAACGACGAGAGCCGGCTCCTTATCGCGAGCCGTGGGTTTTTTTTTCTTTCTCTCACCCTCTCTCTCTCTGGCACTTTTTTTTCCGCTTCACTCCGCATGCGAGCCTTGTGCTTTACGCTGGGCAGAGGGGGGAGGGGCGGTAGTTACATTCAGTAATAATAATGGATTTGGATTTATATAGCGCTTTTCAAGGCACCCAAAGTGCTTTACAATGCCACTATTCATTCACTCTCACATTCATACACTGGTGAAGGCAAGCTACGGTTGTAGCCACAGCTGCCCTGGGGCAGACTGACAGAAGCGAGGCTGCCATATCGCGCCATCGGCCCCTCTGGCCAACACCAGTAGGCGGTAGGGTAAAGTGTCTTGCCCAAGGACACAACGACCAGGACAGAGAGCCCGGGGATCGAACCGGCAACCTTCCGGTTACAGATACGCTTCCCAACCCCCTGAGCCATGGTCACCCCAGTAGCACAGGAACAGAGCGGGAGGGAGAGACAGAGAAAAAGCCAGGGACAACAACATCACATTCATTCATTCATTTCATTTATTTGTTCATTTTCAGGCACAACAAATACCTATATTGAACATAAAATGCACAAAACAAAAAAAAACATTAGAAAGGTATAGTAATCATCCACAACTATTTTCAGTTGCAGATGATAAAGGATTCAGAAAGTTAGTCATGCAAGCCCATATGACAGAGAATATGCATGTATTTTTTGTTTTCATATTATAATTTATATTTAATTGTGTTGTGGTTTGCAGTGTTTTGTGTTGTTTCACTTTAAATGTGTAAAAGGAAAAAGCTAAAAATTTAAATAGTTAAAAGTTGAAATGTGAATAGTTGATTTTTGTATTATATGATTTATTTATTACATTTTATGTGGAGTGAATAAATAAAAGTATATTTACGGTGGCCCCTACAGACAAAGCACATACAAACTTCAAATCATGTACGAACTCTGAAGCACGTACAAACTCCAAAACACGTAAAAACACGTACAAACTCCAAGACACGTATAAAAGACAACAGAAGTGCTCCAGGATGCTAGGGGCAGTGTTGAGCTTTTGTTACCTAGTGGCTACACAAGCCAGCAAGTACCAACGACCGGATTTGGTGTGTGGTAGTAACATGTAAATGAACTTTTTTTTTTTTAATTATTTGACTATATATGAATGCTTGTGTATAAATACACAAACAATACACATATGCTTTCATGCTTTCAATTGTGTAATTTAAGTGATCTAGGTAGCTCTGTTTTGGAAGTTCAGTTCATGCTAGAAATGTGTTTTGGAGTTTGTACGTGTTTTGTCTCTAGGGGCCACCGCATATATTTCTATATAAACATATATAAATAAAACCACTTTTTTTTTTTTTACATTAGTAATTCCTTTTGTGCATAATTTTATATTATTGTTAATAATAAATTAACTGAAGCAACAAAACCTGAAGAGCCGGTTCGGAACCGAAAGAGCCGGCTCTTTTTAGTGAGCCGATCCGAAAGAGCCGGTTCTCTAAAAAGAGCTGGAAATCCCATCACTAATGGGTTGTGATACAAAGATTTTGTGTAAAGCGTTTTCTAGGAGATTGGATAAATATGTGCTTAATTTGATAATAGACGATCAACAAGGTTTTGTTAAAACGAGACAAGGCTATCACAATAGAAGACGTGTCCTCAATGTACTGTATGACAAAAACAATAATGACACACCACTGTTATCACTAGATGCATGCAAAGCCTTTGATAGAATAGAATGGATCTATCTCTTACAGGTGCTCCCCAAATATGGACTGGGTGAAACATTTCTCAAATGGATCTGGTTCATGTATACAAGCCAGACAGTGCAAGTTTTAACTAACAATAACATGTCAAAACCCTTTAATTTACAGCAGTCAACCAGGCAGGGCTGCCCTCTGTCTGTTTGTGTTAGCAATAGAGCACAAACACAATGTTCAAATATAAGGGTGTTCATAAGTGCACGTGACACCAGGACACCCTAGGCTGGAGGTCGATGATCGATTTTTGTAATCATATCACCAGACCTGGACATTCGGGTAAAGAGAGGGGCTGAGCTATCAATTGATCACCACCCAGTGGTGAGTTGGATCAGGTGGATGCTGGACAGACCTGCCGGGTCACTGAGTCCAAATGGACCATGTTCATGACCTCCATTGCCGAAGTCACTGCACTGAGATTCAAGATTCAATTCAATTTGTCACGTGCATAGTTATACAAGTACAACACAGTGAAATGTGACCTGATACGCTCCTCGACTATGCAAAAAAGAGAGAGAGAACTTTATATACAGTGAATGAGTATATACAAAGAGGACATTATGTGCAAGTGGGTGAGTTATATACTTTGTATAAATTAAGATAAAATAGAACAATCTTGAAATTTACAGCTAGTGTACATAGCGTAGGTAAGATGTTAAAGTGTCTTGTGCTGTAGTAAAGCCAGAATGATCAGGAGGTAATTTAGTCATTTAAATCAGCTGTGATGGATCAAGGACAAATCTAAAACCTGCAGGACCTCAAGGCTCTTCAGTAGGGATGGGTATCGTTTAGGTTTTATGCGATACCAGTACCAAACCGGTACTTTTGAAACGGTGCCGGTGCTCGAACCGGTGCTTAAAGAATGGAGAACACAAAATTGGTCCAAAAACCTCTCATGTCCAGCTGTTTTTTTGTAAAAAGATAACAATGTTAGCCTTTTCTGCAGCTATAGGGGATTTATGGTATCACTCAAGCTATCAAATACGGCGCATTTCTCGGCTTTTAACAAAATGCTATACGTCGCCAGGTGTTTCATCAGATTCGAGGTGTTACCTCCTTTGCACAGTATCACCTTGTTGCACTTGTTGCAGGCTGCTGGGTTTGCAACTTTTGCTGTGAAGTACAGCCAGAATTTGACCGCTTCACCTTGGGCATTTTTAATCTGTAGCTCTGCTCTAAAAGAATGTACGTACCTGGGCCCGCTTACTATCCTAGGAAAGGTAAAATGATTGGCTAGAATCCAAAGTGTATGACATCTCAGGAAAAAAAAGCACCGAAATAAAGTACCGAAATGTGCGCTGCTTTTCGGTCTGGTTACTACCGTTTATGTCAGAACCGGTGCCGGTACCCATCCCTACTCTTGAGGCCTGGAGTTGGCCACCACTGCTTTAGATGGCTATCTATTTAAATTATTTCTTGATTCAACAGATCTGCCAGTAATCAGGCCCGCGTTTGTTTAGTGAAACTGAACTCAGCTTTCTAAAAGTGGTTAATCACCATTAATGGTTTAAAAAGAGGGACGATTACTTTTTTACACACGACCTGGTAGGTTTGGAAGATTTTACTCCCTTAATCAGTGAAATGCTCATTTAAAAACTGCATTTTGTATTTACTTTTTTTTTTTTAATTTACAATTTTTTGATGATCTGAAACATTTAGGTGTGACAAAACACTAGGAAATCAGGAAGGGGGAACACTCTTTCACACCACTGTAGGTGTCCCAAGCTTTACAGCATCATCATTCAAAAAGCCTTGAGGCTGCCAAAGGAAACAGGCATAGCACTGCAAATATTTCCTGGATGAACAATTCCCAATTTTAATGAATTAATCTCAATTCACTCTATTACTTAAAATGTAACATGTTGATAATTTTCAATTTATGCAAGTTCTAAGAAATTATCTTTTTTTTCATATATTTTTATTGAAATTTTCTTTTATAATTCAATTCAATTTTATTTATATAGCGCCAAATCACAACAAAAGTCGCCTCAAGGCGCTTCATAGATACAGAGAAAAACCCAACAATCATATGACCCCCTATGAGCAAGCACTTTGGCGACAGTGGGAAGGAAAAACTCCCTTTTAACAGGAAGAAACCTTTGGCAGAACCAGGCTCAGGGAGGGGCGGGGCCATATGCTGCGACCGGTTGGGGTGAGAGAAGGAAGACAGGATAAAAGACATGCTGTGGAAGAGAGACAGAGGTTAATAACAGATATGATTCAATGCAGAGAGGTCTATTAATACATAGTGAGTGAGAAAGGTGACTGGAAAGAAAAAACTCAATGCATCATGGGAATCCCCCGGCAGCCTACGTCTATTGCAGCATAACTAAGGGAGGATTCAGGATCACCTGGTCCAGCCCTAACTATATGCTTTAGCAAAAAGGAAAGTTTTAAGCCTAATCTTGAAAGTAGAGATAGTGTCTGTCTCCTGAATCCAAACTGGAAGCTGGTTCCACAGAAGAGGGGCCTGAAAACTGAAGGCTCTGCCTCCCATTCTACTTTTAAATACTCTAGGAACAACAAGTAGGCCTGCGGAGCGAGAGCGAAGTGCTCTGATAGGGTGATATGGTACTACAAGGTCATTAAGATAAGATGGGGCCTGATTATTTAAGATTTTGTATGTGAGGAGCAGGATTTTGAATTCAATTCTGGATTTAACAGGAAGCCAATGAAGGGAAGCCAAAACAGGAGAAATATGCTCTCTCTTTCTAGTCCCTGTCAGTACTCTTGCTGCAGCATTTTGGATTAGCTGAAGGCTTTTCAGTGAGTTTTTTGGACATCCTGATAATAATGAATTACAGTAGGCCAGCCTGGAAGTAATAAATGCATGAACTAGTTTTTCAGCGTCACTCTGAGACAAGATATTTCTAACTTTAGAGATGTTGCGCAAATGGAAGAAAGCAGTCTTACATATTTGTTTAATATGTGCGTTGAAGGACATGTCCTGGTCAAAAATGACTCCAAGGTTCCTCACAGTGTTACTGGAGGCCAAGGTAATGCCATCCAGAGTAAGAATCTGGTTAGATACCATATTTCTAAGATTTTCAGGGCCGAGTACAATAACCTCAGTTTTATCTGAATTAAGAAGCAGAAAGTTAGCGGCCATCCAGGTCTTTATGTCTTTAAGACATTCCTGCACTTTAACTAATTGGTGTGTGTTATCTGGCTTCATGGACAGATAGAGCTGGGTGTCATCGGCATAGCAGTGAAAATGTATGCTATGTCTTCTAATGATGCTGCCTAAGGGAAGCATGTATAATGTAAACAGAATTGGTCCTAGCACTGAACCCTGTGGAACTCCATAATTAACCTCAGTGTGTGAAGAGGACTCTCCATTTACATGCACAAATTGGAGTCTATTAGATAGATATGATACAAACCACTGCAGTGTAGTACCTGTAATACCTACAGCATGTTCTAATCGCTCTAATAGGATATTATGGTCAACAGTATCAAATGCTGCACTAAGGTTATACAATACAAACAAATGTTTGAACATCCTCACATTCACACACCCATCCACACTTCAAACCCTTCTTCTTTCCCTTCTTTCTCATGAACAGCCTCCACCTCCACTCCCTATCATATCCTTGTATGGCTTCCACATATTCATAAAGTCCAATTGTTTGCCCTTGGCAATATATGTTAGCCTTTCCAGGCCTAGAGAGTCTGCAATTTCCTTCTTCCAGAGTCCCATGGAGGGAGCATCCATACTCCTCCAACATAGTGCAATAGTGATGGGATTTCCGGCTCCGAACCGGCTCTTCAGGTTGTTTTGTTGCTTTAATTAATTTATTATTAACAATAATATAAAATTATGCACAAAATGAATTACTAACGTAAAAACAAGTGGTTTTATTTATATATGTTTATATATAAATATATGCGGTGGCCCCTAGAGACAAAACACGTACAAACTCCAAAACACATTTCTAGCATGAACTGAACTTCCAAAGCAGAGCTACTAGATCACTTAAATTACACAATTGAAAGCGTGTGTGTATTGTTTGTATATTTATACACAGGCACTCATATATATATTCAAATAATTTAAAAAAAAGTTCATTTACCTGTTATTACCACACACCAAATCCGGTCGTTGGTACTTGCTGGCTTGTGTAGCCACAAGATAACAAAGGCTCAACACTGCGCCCAGCATCCTGGAGCACTTCTGTTGTCTTTTGTACGTGTTTTGAGTTTTTATGTGCTTCTGAGTTTTTATATGCTTCTGAGTTTTTACGTGCTTCTGAGTTTGTACGTGTTTTTACGTGTTTTTGGAGTTTTTACGTGTTTTGGAGTTTGTACGTGTTTTTACGTGTTTTGGAGTTTGTACATGCTTCAGAGTTCGTACGTGATTTGAAGTTTGTATGTGCTTTGTCTCTAGGGGCCACCGTAAATATACTTTTATTTATTCACTCCACATAAAATGTAATAAATAAATCATATAATACAAAAATCAACTATTCACATTTCAAGTTTTAACTATTTAAATTTTCAGCTTTTTCCTTTCACAAATTTAAAGTGAAAAGAACACAAAACACTGCAAACCACAACACAATTAAATATAAATTATAATATGAAAACTAAAAGAACATGCATATTCTCTGTCATATGGACCTGCATGAATAAACTTTCTCAATCCTTTATCATCTGCAACCGAAAATAGTTGTGGATGATTACTATACCTTTCTAATGTTGTTGTCCCTGCCTCTCTTTCTCTCTCTCTGGCTCTGTTCCTGTGCTACTGAGTGTAACTACCGCCCCTCCCCCCTCTGCCCAGCGTAAAGCACAAGGCTCGCGTGCAGAGTGAAGCGGAAAAAAAGTGCGAGAGAGAGGCTGAGAGAAAGAAAAAAAAAAAAAACCCACGTGACGGCTCGCGATAAGGAGCCGGCTCGCGTCGTTCACGTCAAAGAACCGGCTCTAAGAGCCATTTCGTTCGCGAACGACCCATCACTATAGTGCAATGGCTCTTCTGGCTTTAAGTAGTCCATAGTCCAGTAATTTAGTCTGTTTTGCCAGTTGTTTAAATTCCCTTGGATATTCCAAGTACACAGAGTTTACCTTTTAAAGGGATTTTTACCTTAAACATTTCAGACAGACATTTGATTGCATCTTTCCAAAATTCCTGGATTTCAGGACATTCACATGGAGAAGAGTTCCCTTTTCAACTTAACATTTAGTAGAGATGTCTGAAATGTGATTGGACATATGATGGAGCTTGATGGGTGTTTTATAGGTTCTCATGACCCATTTATATCGGAGAAGTGTAAAGCGCATGTTTATTGTTTGTTTTTGTGCTTTTAAGCAAGACTGGTTCCAATCACTTTCATCTATGTCCTCTTGGATTATCCCTTCTCCATGCATCTAACATGGCTGAGTCTTTGGCTGAGGAAAGCATCAATAAGTTATAATACATAGAAAGAAAGCCTTCCCTTTTGTATTCTCAATGCATACCTCCTGTATTTTTTGTAATGGTGGAAGGTCAGGAATCTGTTGCATTTTTGATGACATATAATTTTTCAATTGTACCCACATAGCAAAGTTGGTATGGCCCGGATCTGACCCACACAATCTGCTTACACAGGGCCCACATGACGGCCCTTTGGTGGCCCAAATCAGGTTTGCCAGATGTGGCCCGCACAACGCCAGTTGTAGACACACTGCTGGCCCTGTGCTGGCCCAGAACAGTTTCAGCTCTGGCCCCAGATGTCAGCCTAATGTGTACCTCAATCAAGCCATGTAATAACAACATGTGTCGGAACATAATAGTGCAAAAGTAACATGACAAAACTCTGTTCGCACAGTAAATGGACTGATTGTTATATAGTGCTTTTCGAGTCTCCCAGATTACTCAAAGTGCTCTATACAACATGCCACATTCACCCAATCACACACTTTCTCTAAACTGAGTGCTTCCTCACATCTGGTTGACATACACCCTGCCGTGACACCAGTCAGTCAGAAGTGCCAGCTTGATGTCGGATCCGGGCCACACCTGTTTTCTATGGGCCTGGGCCACATAAACCAAACCACAATCAAGCCAGATATGGCATGTCATTACATAGACAGGCCTGGCCCATATCTGGATGACATACGTCTTATCATGCCGGAAGTCAGCCAGCAGTGCCGGCTTGATACCAGATCCGAGCCAGATCTGTCTGCTATGTGTGTAAGTATTTAAGGAAGTGCTTTGGGGGTATTAAATATTTTTTGACCTGACCAAAAGTGAGCAACATGCTGTCTGCATATAGATCTTTAACTTTTTGAATCCCTTCAATTTTCCACATTTTAAATCCTCCATCATTTTTACCAGGAGTAAACTTTTCATTACCCCAAATAGGAGTGAATTGCGAAAGCGTTGGAGGATCGCCGAAATTTTTATGTGTTGCATGCCAAATTATAATTGTGTTTTTCAAAAATGGGTTTGTTGTATTCTTTTTTAATATCTCGGTGTCTGAAGAATATAGAAAAGTGTTTAAGGGAAGATCTAGAACAAATTCTTGCTCAATGTTGACCCAGGATGTTGTTGGGCAAAAATAATGGAAATTTCTCCACAGCTGTAAAAGACCCAGTGCCAGTTATTGCACATGATTGCAGCTGTTGCTGCTAAGGGTGGTCCAAAAAGTTATTAGATTTAGGGACAATCACTTTTTCACACAGGGCCATATAATTTTGGAATTTTTTTCCCCTTAATAATAAATACCTTCATTTAGAAACGGCATTTTGTGTTTACTTGCGTTATCTTTATGTAATATTTACATTTTTATAATTATCAGAAACATTTAAGTGTGACAAACATACAGAAAAACAGAAAGGTGGCAAACATTTTTTCACACTATGGTATTTTTGGATGGGGAATGTCGCTGCATAGCCACTTTCAGATTTAGAGAAATTAAATCAGGTTGTTTGTTTTGTCAGGTTGTTTTGCAGGATGTTTAACAATATGAAAAACATAAATCATAATGACAACAGAAAACAATCAAAATTACACAAGTTGACACACACAGGTTTAAATGACTACTAAAGGTAGCTATCCTCCCCTGTGATCTGTTTGCTTGTAATAAGTGTATGTCTATAAAACGTTAGTGAGTTTCTGGGCTTGGGGGCATGGTGAAAGCAAAAAAATTATTAAAGGATCTCCAGGAGAAGATAGATGAACTTTACAAAACAGGAAAAGGATATAAAAAGTTATCCAGGAATTTGAGACTGCCAATCAGCAGTATCTAAACTCTGATTGAGAAGTGCATGTATCTAGCGTAGTGGGCATAATAACAGCAGAAAGCGCACACATACTTGCTCATATAAGTTACTATTGAAACACATAATCAGGCAACAACAAGAACCACTCTCATTTACATATTGCACCCTTGTGGAACCTCTCGCTACACTTTTTTTTTCCTGAGTGATGTATGTCTTTTATTCTCATTCATTTAAGCATCACACACAGTGAGCAACATTAGCTACACATTAGCTATGGGCACACTAAGGTTTGTCACATGGAATCTGTTGGAGCCAGAGGTTAAGGATAAGAGGTTAAATATATTTTAAAAAACAAACAAAACAAAAAAAAAAACTACAGGCAGACCTGTCACAGCTACAGATGAATTTAAAACACTTGTGTTTCCTAATGTGTTCTCAGCCTGCTATATCTTTAGGGGAATAGTAATTTTAATACATAAAAGTGTTAATTTATCGAATTTCCCAGAGGAACCCACCCGAGGGATTAATAAAGTTCTATCTTATCTTATCTTATCTTATTTCACAGTACTCAACAGAGTTATAGATCCAGAGAGAAAATTTCTAATCATGAAATTATCTATACAAAGATATGTATTGTAAGTGTATAGGGCCCAAATGTTGACGATATCTTGGTCTTCCACGCTTTTTTTTTTTACTGTAGACTCTGAATATCTAGGTTGCTCTCTTGTTCTTGAGGGAGACCTCAACTTTAGACTAAATTAAGAAATGGACAATCTTAATGCAATAATCCAGGTACAATGGCTCGCAAAAGTATTCGGCTCCTTGAACTCTTCCACATTTTGTCACATTACAGCCACAAACATGAATCAATTTTATTGGAATTCCACGTGAAAGACCAACACAACGTGGTGTACACGTGAGAAGTGGAACAAAAATCCTACATGATTCCAAACATTTTTTACAACTAAATAACTGCAAAGTGGGGTGTGTGTACTTATTCAGCCTTCTTTGTTCTGAGTGCAGTCAGTTGCCCATAGACATTGCCTGATGAGTGCTAATGACTAAATAGAGTGCACCTGTGTGTGATCTAATGTCAGTACAAATACAGCTGCTCTGTGACGGCCTCAGAGGTTGTTTAAGAGAATATTGGGAGCAACAACACCATGACGTCCAAAGAACACACCAGACAGGTCAGGGATAAAGTTATTGAGGAATTTAAAGCAGGCTTAGGCTACAAAAAGATTTCCCAAGCACTGTTCAAGCGATCATTCAGAAATGGAAGGAGTATGGCACAACTGTAAACCTACCAAGACAAGGCCGTCCACCTAAACTCACAGGCCGAACAAGGAGAGCGCTGATCAGAAATGCAGCCAAGAGGCCCATGGTGACTCTGGACGAGCTGCAGAGTTTTACAGCTCAGGTGGGGGAATCTGTCCATAGGACAACTATTAGTCGTGCACTGCACAAAGTTGGCCTTTATGGAAGAGTGGCAAGAAGAAAGCCATTGTTAACAGAAAACCATAAGAAGTCCCGTTTGCAGTTTGCCACAAGCCATGTGGGGGACACAGCAAACATGTGGAAGAAGGTGCTCTGGTCAGATGAGACCAACATGGAACTTTTTGGCCCAAATGCAAAACGCTATGTGTGGCGGAAAACTAACACTGCACATCACTCTGAACACACCATCCCCACTGTCAAATATGGTGGTGGCAGCATCATGCTCTGGGATTGCTTCTCTCCAGCAGGGACAGGGAAGCTGGTCAGAGTTGATGGGAAGATGGATGGAGCCAAATACAGGGCAATCGTGGAAGAAAACCTCTTGGAGTCTGCAAAAGACTTGAGACTGGGGCGGAGGTTCACCTTCCAGCAGGACAACGACCCTGAACATAAAGCCAGGGCAACAATGGAGTGGTTTAAAACAAAACATATCCATGTGTTAGAATCGCCCAGTCAAAGTCCAGATCTAAATCCAATCGAGAATCTGTGGCAAGATCTGAAAACTGCTGTTCACAAACGCTGTCCATCTAATCTGACTGAGCTGGAGCTGTTTTGCAAAGAAGAATGGGCAAAGATTTCAGTCTCTAGATGTGCAAAGCTGGTAGAGTCATACCCTAAAAGACTGGCAGCTGTAATTGCAGCAAAAGGTGGTTCTACAAAGTATTGACTCAGGGGGCTGAATAATTACGCACACCCCACTTTTCAGTTATTTATTTGTAAAAAATGTTTGGAATCATGTCGGATTTTCATTCCACTTCTCACGTGTACACCACGTTGTGTTGGTCTTTCACGTGGAATTCCAATAAAATTGATTCATGTTTGTGGCTGTAATGTGACAAAATGTGGAAAAGTTCAAGGGGGCTGAATACTTTTGCAAGCCACTGTAAGTAAATCCCAAAAGGTTGATTCTGTTCATCTGGACGTAGCGTTTTCAGTGGGAGAAACGTTTCGTCACTCATCCAAGGGACTTCTTCAGCCTCGAAGAAACCATAGAAAATGTTGAAATGGGGTGAGACTAAACAGTTCCTGTTCAAGCAAACGCACAGGACCTCCATTACCAAAAAAGTCAGTTGTTAGCAAAAAACAAGAGCGTGTTTTCAGCAAGAGAAAGTGATTATCGCTATATGACAGCACTGAAAAACAATCCCATTATCAGGCCAGTGTTGTTCAAGACCCCCGTGATGAGGAAGAGCTCAGGCATTGTGTATTGCCTTTTTACCCCCTTTAATTGGCCAAGACAGTGTTGGGCACCAAGTGCCCAACATTCCAGATTACCAGTCCAGTTTCAGTGCCATCCACATTATTTGTTACTTTCTAATTATATCACATTGCATTACCTTATTTACTTACCCCATGTAGAAAGTAGTTAGCTTTTTTGTTAATTGTTTTTCATAATCAGAATCAGAATACTTTATTATTCCCTATGGAAATTATGTAGGTGAAGTTGCAGAAACTAACCTAATGAGCCACCGACTAACCGATTGCATTACTTTGTGTCATGCCTTTGTCAGTTAACCTTCCAGTGTCGGTAGACACATAGGTGTGTCCAGATCATATGGCCAATTTAAGAAGACATGGCTGCAAGACTCAGCCTAGCTGAATCCCTTTAGGATTTAAAAGTATCAAATATCCTGGGTCAAGATATTAACTCCAAGTTGATGCATCTCTGATGCAGTAGTAGTAGTAGTGGAATAATGATTGATCCTAATTAAATTTTTTTTAAAAGTGAGAAAATAAATTGTATTAGATGGAGGAGTTGTACAAGGAGATGGCCACGCGCAGGAATGATTTACTGAACGACACAGGAAATCATTCCTGCCTGTGGCCATCTCCCTGTACAACTCCTCCATCTAACACACTCTAAGCACTGCAATAGTTACACCCTTTTTGCACACGCTCTACAGTAAAATAGCAATTGACAAAGTTCACAGGTTAGAGTGTAATGCCAATCATATATATTCCACCCCTGTAATATTCTTATCTCTGTAATATTCTTGATATGTATAATTGAGTGATTTGTATATATTAGCACTATTTCTTAAATCTGTAAACTCGGTAACATATTGTATTATTTAAATAGTTTGGTCTGTTACTGTTACTGTCTTGAAGCAACTGTAGCCCACATAATTTACTTAAGGATTAATAAAGTATTCTGATACTGATTCTGAAATGAGTAAAATACTTTACTAACTCATATTTTATTACTTAATTCGTTAGTAAAATACAAAATCCTTTATTTTTATACATTTGACTTTTCTGGTCCTTCATTCATGTCACATTTTTGTTTTTTCATGAGAATTTCCTGCAAACCTTTTTTAATTTTGTTGTTCGTAGGAGCAGTGTGTAGAATTTTGAGGTCAAAAATGTTTGCAATCCAGATGGATTACGGTTTTAATATTGCAAAATGTGGAACAAGTGAATACTTTGTGTATGTACTGTAAGTGGTGGAGTTGAAGAACTATGTATTACACATCCTTTACTTTAATTTAACCTTTGCAAAATAAAACTGTCAGGCTACTAGTGTCTTTCTCCCTCTGTGACTTTACCTACCCTCTATATTGGTACACGTAGTGTTTGACACCTGGTGTTCAATGTTAATTTTTATCAGGCGGAAGTGAAAATGGTAAATGGCCTGCATTTGTATAGCGCTTTTCTAGTCCATAGGACCCCAAAGCGCTTTACACTACATTCAGTCATTCACCCATTCACACACACATTCACACACTGGCGATAGCAAGCTACATTGTAGCCACAGCTGCCCTGGGACGCACCAGGGTCGTGAAATGTGTTGCAGGTAAGACAGGGGAGAGAAAAATTTAAATCTGATGCACTTTAACTAGTTAGGACACTGTGTTTTTAATTTCAGAAAAGACATCTACATAGCACCACTAGATCATCACTGTCAAGATTTGATTTCACAGAAAGCTGCTATTGAGCACATTTTTTAAGTAAATTAAAAAAAAAGAGAATCAAGCCATATGAACAAGACTGTTCAAAGCCATATGCACTGTAAGAATAGAATAGAAGTTAAAAAACAAAAAACCCCATGATGTCATACATTCTGAACTGAGGGATTAGAGCATGACCTCCCAAACACACATTCAGAGCAGCTCAAACATAGCAGCAGTGGTGTGTTGTGTGTGGTTATAAAAAGGGTGACATTGTGCGGACTGTAACTGGACTCCTGCAGGCTGCAGGATGAGATGCTCACCACAAACACAACTATTCTTAGATATTTTGTTGGTGTTGTACAGACAGCCATCTGTTTTTCCATCAAGACGACAATATGTGGAGGGTCAAACGTGAGTGTCCCATCATTTTCACTGCATGGTTCTTTTTTTCCCATTCACTGTAATAAAGATTTTTGCCATACACTGCATGACTAACATTTTTTATGTTACTTAAACTGAGAAGATGATCTAACTGATAATGTAACCAGTGGTATTAACAGGTTAAAGTCAGAATAACATCAAAAGCTAATATGTTTGCTATCAAGTATAGTTACAAGCCTGATACAAACATTAATCAGTATGTAGAGTGCATTGATTTAGTAGTAAAGAACGCTAGCATTTTAAGTAGAAAATCATCAAGTTTTCACCACTGGATTATTGGTTAACTGAAGTCCTTTCTGATCTTGTCTCTGGACCAATATTTTCATACTTATATGAAGATTTTTAAGACTGACTGTGTTTCTGTCTTCAGTACTGTTAATCTGTTTGATTAAAATTTTGATCTCTTACCTTTTTGACTTCTGCTCAGCTCCAGTTACATTTCCTAAGGAGGTGAAATACCGGCCAATTTTAGAGGTAATTATATCAATGTAAGAATAAGAATAAGCAGTGTGATACAGTGTAATTCAATAAAAAGAAATTGTGTCATCTACAGCTGAAGTCAAACATAGCAACAGAGTATATCAGAAGGTAATTATGGATTAGATATTCTTGATCACTGATCATTTTGCAGACGTGAACTAACAACAGACACTCAGCAGCCTCACTGTTTTTACAAAGTGGGACAGTTCTTAGCAGTTTTCCTGACTGATTTTAAATGCTGTCAAAATCTACTCTCATAACATGAATACAGTGTAAGATCATAGCAAAAGGATGAAAATTTTCATTAAAAAAAAAGTAACAGAAAGATGACAACATTACATTTGTCATTCAGCATTGTGGCTGTGTTATTCTGTCAACCCTATAATGCACTTAAACACATATTTGATACATGAGTTTCTGAGACCTCTATCTCATCGACATGATCAATACATGCCATAATTTCAAAATGTTATGGGTAAAATTCTTTTTTTTCTAAAATTGACATTGTTAACAAAAAGTTGCCAAAAACGCCCAACGTATCAAATGTAATACAAAAAATATACAATAAATATATTATAAAAATATAGCATATACAACATGATGTAGCCAGAAAATGTTTGTGGATTTTGTTATAAGGGTTAATAAACATCTCATTTTTTAATTCATATATTAGGAGACCTGGATGTAAAATGTGATGTATTGTTCTGTGAACAGCAGTGACCTCTGGGTTATTAATATAATAGTTGGTCACTTTACTCTCTCTTCTGTGTTTGTCCTTTCTCTTAAGAATTTGATTCCCCCTGACCCCATGGCCCGATTTCACCTGAAGAGAGGTTTCCCTCAGGAGGAGTTTCCTGACTTGTGCAGGAACTTTACCTGGATGGGTCGAATCCTCACACTGGATCTGTACCGCCGACAGTTTAACCGCTGCACCCAGAGTGGAGTAATCTTTGATGACGTCATTCGTCCCGGCCTGGAGGAACCAGGTGATGTATTTTTTTGTTGTTGTTTTTTTTAGTTATTTTGTATGTGTGAGATTTTTCTTTGCATTATAATGTTGATTTAAGTTCAAGTTTTATACAGTTTACTGTTGCATTTGGTTCTTTTTATGTGTTTGAGTTTATTTGCTTGAATGGTTCATGGTTTCTTGTTGGTCAGGTTCCTTTTGAGTCTTTGTCTCATCCCTGTGTCTCCTGTGTGTCTGTGGTGTCTTTTGGGTTTATCTGGCTCCTCACTCTTGTCTCTGTTTATTCTCCCTGTGTGTCTCACTCTCTCTCTTTGTGTCTTAGTCATGTCTTTTTGTTTTGGCCTTGTCTCCCATTGTCTTTCCTCCATGTCCCATGTTCCATGTTTCAGGTTTTTCATGTTTCTTATTTTTCTTGCTTCAAGCAAGTCATAGTTCTTAGTGTCTAGTTTTGCCGAGTTTAGTTAGTATGTCTTAGTCTCCTCTAGCCTTTTGTTTTTGTATTTCCGTGCACAAGAAACGGCTCGCTTTTTGTTAAATTTCAGTTTTGTATCTGAGTGTCCACTTTTGGGTCCATACCACAAACACATGATCTGAGTCTGCAAATATTTACAGAGAGGCCAAAACACAGAATTACAGCAACATGAAAATTAGTGAACAATTGGTAACTAATTTGATAGTATTTACATATATAAAAGAATTTGAGATTTGCATGAAAAAAAATCATAATTATCGTTGTTTCATTGTTGGTCTAACATATAATATAATATAAAGTTAGCACAAAAACTAAGGAAATTTGTTTGGTCAGTTATTTCTTTGTTCTAATTATGGTTTCTGGAAATAAATCTTTTATTACTGGAAAGCTTATTTCCCCTTAAATGATGCCATATTTGTAAGGAATATGTGCATTTGTGGGTTGAGAGTAGAGTTGAGTGGGTTGTCCTCATGGAAAACTTGCCAAAACTTCTCTGCCAATGCCAAACTTGCAAAGTTTATTTCAATAAATGAATTGTTTTAAATTTATACAATTATTATAAAAACGTATAAAATAATTATTCTATTAAATCTGTTTTGAGCTTCTGGTACTCCAAGTGCTGACAATTAGGATTAAGCAGTACCTGCTATAGCAGTTAGTTGATGTCTGCTCCAAGCATGCCACGTTTGACTGATCTGGACAGGGCCCATGCCACAGGGCAACTTTAATCTGGTGTTCGATAAAACAAAGGTGCAGTATCATTTGGATGAGTCCTAGTATCATATTCAGAGTGGCATCTAAGTCCCATATAATATGGAATGTGAGATAGGCCACAAAGAAGACATCACCACAAGAAGATCATTTCCTCACCCTGTCAGCACTTAGGCAATCTTTTACAAATTTGCAATCCAGAAATGAATGTTTGCATTACCCAGGCAATTCAGAGCAAAGTGCACACCGCCAGTCTTCAGTCTCCTGGGCTGCCAGGAGGCCTGTAATGACTGCCCTTCACAGTCAGGCCTGTTTGCACTGGTCTCTATAACATGTTCAATGGAATCTGAACATGTGGAGGAATGTTACATTCAGCAACAAGTCCAGATTTTTGCCTACAGCAACTGGATCATGGATCAAAGTGTGAGAAGAAGCACAACATTATTACTATTAACTGCTGCTCCAACTGAGTAAAAGTGTGATGTTTCTGGTTCTTAAATAGCACTTTTCTGCTATCTGAGCACTCAAAGCGCTTTACACAACTTGTTCATTCACCCAATCACACAAGCACTTTCCTAAGTTGTTAGTGATAACATTCATTCACCTATGGATGCATCGCAGAGCAACCTGGGGTTAGTATCTTGCCCAAGGATATTTGGCATGCGAAAATCCAAGACTGGAGGAGACTAGGACCAAACTACCAACCTTCCGATTAGTAGGTGACCTGCTCTACCACCTGAGCTACAGCCACCCTGCACTGGGAAAAAAAGGAGTGCCACATTGGAGGCAATTTCAATGCAAAGAGATACTGAGATAAGATCCTGCAAACAGTTGCAATGCTGTATCTCTACCTGTCATGATCCTGGGTTTGTAAACAGCATTTTCAGCTTTGGACTCTCAGTCTTCTATTTGATGGTAAATGGACTGGTTCTTATACAGTGCTTTTCTACTCAAACTGAGCCCTCAAAGTGCTTTACACAAATTGCCTCATTCACACCATTCACACAAGCACTTTTTGCTTACCCTATTTAAGTGCTATCTAATATTCACACACATTCATGCTCTGATGGATGCATAAAGTTTACATACTTTAAGTTTAAACACTTTAATCTGTTTTACTTTACTTACTGTTTTACTAATTAATCTGGACATTTATTGAAAGAAACCTTAAACGAATGAAGTCCAAAGTGGTAATTCCATAAGCATCTGTGGAGAAATTTTTAGGTAAATGTTTAGATTATTCACTTGGTCCTTCTGTCACTTTTGTTCCTTTTTTTAATGAAGGAGATTATTTAGGTCCTGTAGCTGTCGGGTGTGTTGCCGGCGATGCCGAGTCCTACATCCTGTTCTGTGATTTCTTTGACCGAGTTATTGAAGCATATCATGAACAGAAGATCACCAGCCAGACACCAGAGAGTGACTTGAACTATGACAACTTGAAGGTAGCTACTCAAAACACTGTGAATAATAAACCTGAAAATAATTGCAGCATGAATTGAAGGCTGTGTGCCCTACAATCAGCTGATTTCAGTTCGTGTTGGAGGATGAAAATATTGGAGCAGTTTATGATCAATAAAATTAAAGTAATGTTCATATGGACATTCATTTTATTGACTGATTTTTTTTAATTGATTTTATTATCAATTCCCATCCCAATTGATCTGGCTAATAAATTGTGTGTGTGTGTGTGTGTGTGTGTGTGTGTGTGTGTGTGTGTGTGTGTGTGTGTGTGTGTGTGTGTGTGTGTGTGTGTAGGGTGGTGATGACTTGGACAGATCGTACGCTGTACGCTGTGAGGTTAGTGTTGTTCGAGGTATTGAAGATTTCTGCTTCCCAACACACTGCAGCCGAGGAGAGCGCAGACGGCTTCTCACACTGGCTAGGCAAGGTACTGTAAGTCTTTATTTCAGTACTAACAAAGTACAGTGCCAGTACAAAAACACAATCAGTCCATCAATCCATCCATCCAATTCAGGGTCACAAGGACCTGGAGCCCATCCCAGCATTTACAGGGTGACAGACTACACCTTGGAAAAGTTGACAGTCAATTACTGGCCTAATAGAATAGAATAGAATAGAATAGAATAGAATAAACCTTCTTGGACCTTCCAAGAGAGAAAGTTACAAATGTGTTTTTCACTTAGCTGTTGCCTAAGAATTTACATCCTAAATCGTCCCTCCTTCTCCTCTGAGATATGGACAAGGAGTCTCACTATCTGTTTAACGTCTCCCATGAACTTACAGTGCCCCACTGTGTGTGTATGTGCAATAAGGTCCATTTGTGACATGCATATTTGCATATAACTAAGTGACAAAGTGATATTACTATCGATAAAGTGATCAATACATAGAATAAAGAAGTTTGCCACCACAATGGCTAACACTAGCATCACTGCATGTAGCCACGCTCTTTGAAGATCATCTTCGCTTATGAAAGTATTAGGTCACAGCAGTACTAGCTAGCTATTGTTTTTAGTATGCTAATGTGCTCTTTGTGAATAAAGTTTAAAGCAGCTCAAACTGTAAGAGCCAGCACTGAGCCTTGTTTTACACAGTGTTAGAGCAATAGCTGCAACCTACAGCTTTTAAATGATTTTTATTCATTAGTAATTACATGTAATTTTAATTAAATTAAAATTAGTAATTTTATTAAATAGTAATTATTCATTCATATTCATCCCCAACTGGTTATAGATGATTATCAAGGACCAAGTTAAGCTAATCCCAGCTTCTCTAACACTGCAGGTTGAATCTTGGCATTAAATGTCTGGTATGTTGCAATGAGTAGCATTTAACCAAGTACTGTACCTAGTCAAGTGTGTGATAAAGATACAGAAAGTAAAATTTTATTATTAATAAAATATATGTAAAGAAGCCAAAATTGATTCAGTTTATTACTTTTCTCAGAATGCTCTGTGCATATAAAGACCCTGTATGCTATGATGGGGAGCTCATCACCCATCCCAACTGCTGCTTCTGAGACCTCCGTAGCACTCGCCCAGCTAGATACAAACAATCAGTCTTCGCGAGAGTTCAACTTGGTTTCACTGGTGGAGCATTTGCAGTTACTTTTTTGGGCCCTAAATATTATTTCTAGAACTAGCATAAGTGAAAGTTTTAATCCATCCATATTCTTTTGTTTATCTGGGGCTGGATTGCAGGGGCAACAGCCTAAGGAGAGGAAGTCCAGACCTCCCTCTTCCTAGCCACTTCTTCCAGCTCACCTGGGGGACAACTGAGGCATTTCCAGGCTTTCCTCTGAGATGTACTCTATTCAGTGTGTCCTGGGTCTACCTCAGGGCACACTCTATTCAGAACACCATGCCCAGGAGGCATCCTAGTCAGATGCCCAAACCACCTCTTTGATGACTCGTTACGCTATATCAGCCATTCTCTGGAGAAAATTCATTCCCAATTTCCACTTTTTGTATCAGCAATTGCATTTTTTAAGTCACTACAAAGAGCTTATGACCATAAGTGAAGGTATCGATGTATATCAACCAACTGACAGCTTCACCTTCATACTCAGCTCTCTTTACCAAAAACAGACTAGTACAGTATGTAGGTCACTGCAGAAATCCATCTGTCAGTAGCACACTCCCGTCTCCCCTCACTCATGAACACGAAACAAAAACGTCTTTATTTTCACAGAGGTCAAAAATTTAGGTTATTAAGTCCCTGCAGATATTTTAGCTGATGTTTACATTTTCAATAGATCTTTGTGCATGTAGGTTTGTTTGTTGACAACAACTTCTCTGGGAGATGAGGACGCGCCCACATTTGTTTCATTGTAGAAGATGTTACGGCTTCAACAGCACTTTGAGTCAGCTTTTTGGCATTGGACTCCGAAACAGGAAAACCTGGTACCTGAACTTTATGTAGCAGAGATTGTCTCAGTGATTTTCGACTCTGTGTCCTCTGCTTTACTTCCTACTCGCTTCCTTCTTTAGCCCACAATTCAAATCATTCCAAAAGTGTCATGTACATTTATTGAAAAGAAAGTCTGTAACTTGCTCACATTTGTAGTTCTACTTGTTTACTGAATTATATTTAAGAAGAGTCAGGTTATTCACATAACTTAATGTTTTTTTCCATTTTTGCATTGTGTTTTACAGATTCAAGTTTCAATAAGTTTATTTTCATATACCCTGCAAAACACAAGTGGTTACATAGAGCAATGAAATTCTTACTTTGCAGTAAGAAACAACTAACTAAAATAAAGAGTCAACTTAATCCTAAGCATAGAAAATAGCATTGAAAATAATAAATGCAGTAAAACAAGTGATTTGTAGCACTTGTAGTTTATGTATCTTATGTGTGGGTGTAGTCAGAATTTAAAGTGCAAGTAGTTGCAATACTGTCACAGCGGTAATTTAAACAGAGTATGTACAAATTGCAAATTTAATAATTTAATAATTTTTAATAATTACAGTTCGACAATATTTCAGTGATTCAGTAGCCTGATGGCCTGTGGTTAGAAACTTTTTTTAAGTCTGGCTGTCCTTACTTTCACTCTCCTGTAGCATCTGCCAGATGGCAGGAGCGTGATCAGTGTGTGCTGTGGGTCAGTTCGGTCCTTAATGATGTTGTGTGCCCATTTCCTGGTCCAAGTGTTGTAAATGTCCCGTAGTGGTGGGAAGGGTACTCCACAGATGAATTGTGCCATTTGATTCACACGCTGAAGAGCGTTCCAGTCTAAGCTAGGAATCACCTTTGAACAAAAATCCCTTTTAAAAAATGCTCTATGGGTTTAATTTAGGGTTTAGTTTAAAGCACTTTATTGGGCAGAAATAAGGTGCAGCATATAAAGCCCTGAGGTTGGCCTCCTTGTCAAGATAAAGCCATCCCCAGCTTTCGGGTTAAGAAATTTCTTTTTACAGTACTCATGTTATTTAACCAAACTTTTGATGGTTGGTGTGCAATTTCTGCTTTAAATACATTCATTGTTTATATTTAACAATCTAAGCTCAGATTTCGAAGGAGATAGTGTGAATGTGTATAAATGTGTGTGTTTTCCACGTCATTTACGGTATACATCACAGCATCGGGCACAGAACCTAAAAAGCATACAAAGAAAATTAATAGGCTGAATCAGTTTCAGCTTTGGTTTTCATCACATATATTTTATTAATAACTACATTTCACTCATTATCTTTACAACACATTTGACTACCTCTGGTCGCAGGTAGTTAAAAGATTGATTCCCATAAATGCCATAATCTTCCTTGAGAGACACTGTTACAGAAGTGTAAAACATTTAAAGCATAAATAAAAGATTCAATGAGCTTTACAGATTTTGCATGCGGTGTTCCTCTGTGGTCAATTTGACCCAAAGTTGTTTAAGCTATGTAAAACATGTCTATATGTGTATGTGACCTAAAATTCTTACACCTCATGTTTAGGGATGGGTACCAGTAATGGCACCGGTTCTGACATAAACGGTAGTAACCAGACCGAAAAGCAGCGCACATTTCGGTGCTTTATTTCAGTGCTTTTTTTTTCCTGAGCTGTGATACACTTTGGATTCTAGCCAATCATTTTACCTTTCCAAGGATAGTAGGCGGGCCCAGGTATGTACGTTCTTTTAGAGCAGAGCTACAGATTAAAAATGGCAAAGGCGAAGCGGTCAAAGTCTTGCTGTATTTCACAGCAAAAGTTGCAAACTCAGCAGCCTGCAACAAGCGCTTTAAGGTGATACTGTGCAAAGGAGGTAACACCTCGAATCTGATGAAACACCTGGCGACGTATAGCATTTTGTTAAAAGCCGAGAAATGCGCCGTATTTGATAGCTTGCTGCGAGACCTCACACCGTGCACATCTACTGCGGGTGGTTTGCCTGTTATCGGACCCGGAGTTAGCAACATCCCCCAAAAACCCGAAGAGGAGAGTCCTGGCCCCTAGCCCTGCCAGTGTAGCAGTAATGATGAGGATGATGATGCAGCAGCAGCTGTTCTTCTCTGCATGAGTAGCTTAATGTTGTCCGTGTGTAATTTACGTTGAGTAGGCTAACCACGTTATTAAATTAATGCATGTAAGGTGAACTAGCAAACACCGTCGTAGTTACATGCGGCTGTCTTGTTGTTTGATGGCAGATACTCCCTTCACCCTGGCCAAAAAGGCTGAAATGACCAAAGAAAAAGTGGAAAACAGCTAAACATGAGAGGTTTTTGGACAAAGTTTGTGTTTTTTCCATTGTTTAAGCACTGCTTCCAGCCAAGAGTGATACCATATATGCCCCATAGCTGTAGAAAAGGCTAACATTGTTATCTTTTTACAAAAAAACAGCTGAACATGAGAGGTTTTTGGACCAATTTTGTGTTCTCCATTCTTTAAGCACCGGTTCGAGCACCATTTAAGCACCGGCACCATTTCAAAAGTACCGGTTTGGTACTGGTATCGGATAAAACCTAAACGATACCCATCCCTACTCATGTTATGGTCACTATATGTACCTAAAAGATTAAGCAGGGTATACTTTAGCACTGACCTGTTTTGTGGTTGACAAAATTGATCTCTTCACTGTAAGAAATGTATGTAAAAATTACCCGAAATAACTGTAAAATGGCAACGGTAAATTACCATCAAATCAAAAGGAGTAAATGATTGTAATATCTATATTAAATTTCTGTATATTGACAAATGGTGATTTGCTTTTATTTTTACACTGCTAATATGTTGAAAATATATTAATTTACAGTAATATGGCACATAGGTGGCTCACCCTACAATTCTATATGAATGACAATCTTTCCTGCTTTTTTTCATTTGAATTTACAATTTACAACTGTATGTTAATTACTCAAAACATACCGTGCTTTTAATTTTAACAAAATGTCAAAACATTGTTAGAATTATTGTGAAAATTATGGTGAATTTTTTTATATATATAACAAGCTCAGACCATTTGATAAAACAGTATATCTTAACAGTAAATATGAGCAATTACTAAAAATAAGTTCTACAGTCTCACCAAGTAAATAAGACAGCTATTTACAATGAAAAAAAGATTTTGTGGCCTAAGTAATGGCAAAAGGCCATTTTCTATTGTAGAAGTCATTAGCTTACAGCTTTAAGTGTTTAAGGTATGTGCTGACTAAAAATAAAGACAAGATGATAGTTTATTAAATTTTAATGAAGTTTGCAGATTGTTTTGGTGAAGTTTAATAAACTCAGCCGTCTGCTCCTTGCTATCTAAGATATAACAGGACACCGGAGTATATTCGCGAGCGTCTCACACTTCTGATAATCAGTTGTCTGCTTGACGTTTATTCAGCTGTGTAAAAACTATAACTTTAATCTCAGCCAAACCGATTTACTCAGGAACAAATAAAATGCTAAAAAAAAGCCAAACAATAAAATTTGTAAGTTATCTAAGTGACTATATCATGTTTAACCTGAGTAGCGAAAGACGGCGGTGGGTTTGAAAACGATTTGCCGGGAGTCCGGTGTTCTCAGCGGCTCTAGTGAGCCTTGAACCCCGGCTAGCTATTGAGCTGGTGGGTATCAGATGTCTCCGAAAACGTTGGCGCACTTTTGAAAATATGTGGTGTCCTGATAAACTGAGCAGGTATTTGAGGTTTACACAGCTACATTCTCGCCTGAAAATATGTTAAATGTTTATTTTGTGACCCAGAAAGAATAATAAGAGTAATATTAAAACTAACTAGCTGCCGCCATTGTTGGAAACTGAGCTGGGCCGCGCTATGAATTCTGGGATAGGTTGGGCCACGAAGTATACACGCGACCCATCCTTCAAATCTGGGGAAATGAAGGCCGCATTTGTCGGCCACATTTGTCGGAGTCTTCGAATTTGGACAGGCTTCGTCGTGTCGCTGTAATGTAATTGGCCTAAAAATGCGGGCACAGCAGGATGTGGTTCCTGAATTTGGACACAGCTACGATACCGGACCCTGCTTCTTCTTCTTCAGGGTTTAACAGCAGCTGGCATCCTTGCACATGCAGTGCTGCCATCTTCTGTTTCAGTCCGTTATTACACTCTTAAATCCTACTACTTATTCCTGCGTCTTTTGGGATCTTACAAAGCTTCAAACGACGATTTTGATAGTCGACCTAATCGTGACTAGTTGACTAATTGTGGCAGCCCTAGTCAGGGTATAAATTCAGAGGCTAAATGCCTTTGTACAAGCACACCCAATTCTTAGGAGTGCAAAGCTACAGCACAATGGTGTATAAAAATCCAAGCAGCTAGCATGTGTCTCTAACAAATCAGAGAGCTCCTTATATTGCACAGCAATTGCATTGCCTTTTCAAGGACCAGAAGAATCAAGGAAATGCTGAAAGACATAGTTAATCTGTTAGCTAATCCAAGAGCTAATCCCATAGTTAATTCAAAAACTATACTAACATAATCCACCATCCATATAATCGAATCCACAAACTAACAGGAAAGAGAAATGCGGTGAGGAAATGGATTTGAAAATGTGAAAGTGAAAATTGCATTTTAAATATCAGAAATAAATGTTTGATTTTTGAATGCATTTAATTACTTTTCTTTTTTTTTAAAGAGTATTGTTATGTTGGTGCTGGAAAATAAATTGGAATTATATAGAACATATGCGGTAGAGCAGGGCGATATGACCAAAAATATTTATCACGATATACATTTGAAAATTTGTGATAACGATATAACTGACGATATAATTGACACTAGACAAAATACTTTACAACTCCACAACTTTATTAGTGCAAAAAACCCCATCAATGTAGTTTCACTTAAACAAGCAGCTGTTTTTTATGTGCATTAAAGTTATATAAAAATGTAACAGTGCAAATTCCTTGCTGACAGTTTAACCAAAAGGCATTTCCAGTGGAAACTGGCCGACATATCCTAAGCACAACCATGTATAATATCCACAAAACTTAAAAAGAGGTTATACACACACAATACGGTAATACTATGTTGAAGCGCAGTACGTATCAGAGGCGGAGCCAGACATCTGAAACACCCGGGGCTTAGCCCTAAAGGGTAGTATGCATGTGGGATTTTTTTTTCTTTTTTTGGGGGGGGGGGGGGGGTGTAGAAATGACTGAAAGATTAATAGGCTGTGTTTTGAGTTTTGTTCAAAAAAGAATGACTTCATATAGGAAAAAAATATATATCACATATGCAGGACACCTTAAGCTAGGTTTTTAATTAAGCAGCGAGGCAAAACAAAATCAGGGCTGTATCAAGACACAAGGACTAAACCCCAATTCAACCAGACCAAGAACTGATCCAGAATTAAAACAGGACTACAACATTTCAAAATCAGGACTACTGAGGACTTAACCAAGACAGAACCAGAATCAGAACTAGATGATAGTAGCACTAAAAATCATCATAGACCTGCACTACACTTGTTTTTTAATTCTACCAAAGTACACTATTTAGATTGAGAAAAGTTTATATAATTATTTAGCCTTGTTGTGCAAACAAGCCTGCATAACTTAATAAATATAGAATTTGAAAAATAGCAAACCTAAAAAGAAACACTAGGTACGAGATACATGAGGACCTGTGATACAGTGATACTTTGGTAAACAACCATGTGACTAACATGTTTGTCTCACCTGCTCTTGTTCATCTCTGTTCTGTCCTCATTCTCCTCTCTCTCCCTCTTTGTGCTAACAATTATCAAATATACAGTTGAAATCAGATATTTACAAACTCTTCAGATAAAAACACTTTTTTAATTGTAACATCAAATCAGACTAAATGTTAATTTTTTTTAGATTGATAAATATAAAAAACATATTTGTTAACTTTAAGAGCAAAGAGAGAAACTATCTGTATTTCTTAATTGCAAATGGCACCAAATTGTATTCAAAATTGAGCCACACTTATGGAGCTCCACAGTTCTTTTCCTGGTGTTTTGGTTGACATCTCTTGATTTTCCCATTTCAAAGAAACAGACTCTGTGTTTTGCCTTATATGCATCCACAGCTGTGCCACCAGTTTACTCACATGGACTCTACTAACCTATCAGAAGCTTCTTCAGCTCAGAATGGAATCTCTGGAGTTTTCTTATTAATTAACAATAAACTTAGTGTATATGTACTCCTAAATTTGATCAAAGTGATAAAATATAGACCGCTCTGTCTCTCTTTATTCTGACATTTAACTAATTCAAAAGATATTTCAATATTTATTTATCCAAAACAAACAAGTTTACTCTAAATTGATGTTGTACAGTAAAAAAATGTTCTTGTGTTTTCCATAAAGTGTATGTAAATATCTGGTTTCAACTGTGAATAAACTGCTGTGTTTTGAAATTCCTCTTGTTTTGCATAGAAATATACTGAACAACATACAAAGCATAATCAATAAAATAACATCTACCAGAGTTTTTTCTTTGAAAGAAGCTCCTTATGTCCATTCTTGTATATCAGTACATTACTGAAACCGATTTATTTAGCCGTGGAGGGAAACAACTGAAAATATGAAATAAACACACATGTAAGCTAAGACTCTCTAAAGAAACAGCATTGTTGTTGTTCGGCTTTTCATTTCGCCATTTGTTGATTCACTCGAAGACCAAGTAACGTAATATGGGTCAAGTGATCAGTTTGATATCAATCTTTCGTGATGCACCGTCATATTTACATTATTTGTACAGTACGAATGATTTGCTTTGGTACCTGGTCGAACTTCAGTTCTGCCTGGCTGCGTTTCTCCAACAGCGCACTCGCAGGCAGCAGCTGCCCCGCCCCGCTTAGTGTCTGAGCTCGGATCATACCAATTTTAGGGGGGATTTATGCACAGTCGTAAATTCCCACAGTGTGCACTATGTGCTTCGAATATTGTGTGTAGTTTTTGTTTTATACAGTTGTCAGCCAGGCATCTAACTATGAAAAAATTACACTCCAAAAGACCCCGGGCTTCTGACAAAACAACCCGGGCTTAAGCCCAGTAAGTCACCCCCCGCTCCGCCACAGGTACGTATCACTCCGCGAGGCGCCTGCCTACGATAGCCGTAATGCTCCGACAATCCATCAAGCGGTGTGGGTTCGTAGCTTAGCAAAGTCGTACTAAAACATTTGACAGATTTTTGAGCGCCGTGTACATAAAATCGTTTCGAGGTCAGTAAACACAACCAGAATTCATACATAAGGCACACGGGATTATAAGGGGCTCTGTTGATTTTCAGAAAAATCAAAGGATTGATTTTAACTGTGCCGTATTTTCCAAACAATATGGTAATAACGACGGCCCGCTAGCATTCTCTACCAAAAATAGTGCTTTGTTGTGTATCTGACGGACGAAAGCTAAACCAGTTCCACCACTGAAGTTGCAGCATTTTTACAAACCAATTCTGGTTCATCCGTTTCATTTAACGATCCACTTTCGCTCTTCTCATTCTGCGTCGCCGCCATGTGCGTATGTAAACATAGGCACTGCGCATGCGCGTTTTACCCATATTCTATCGCCATGTTTCATTTTCCTATCGGTGCCCAAAATTACACCGGTATTACCGTGAACGGTATGATATAGCCCAGCCCTAATATGCGGTATTATAAGGTACTGTCTTTGAATGGTATAAAGAATCCCATTAAGAGGAGTAAGATAGTTTCAAAGCTAAAAAGGGAACAAATTGATATTGCGTTTCTACAAGAAATGCATCTATCAAAGGAAGAACTTGAGAAGTGGAAGAGAATGGGGTTCAAAAATATTTATTATGCCTCACATAGATCAGGGGAAAAAAGAGGAGTGGCCATTCTGATACCGAACAAGGTTGGTTTTGAGTTTACTGGAGAACATAAAGATAAAGAGGGAAGATTTGTGTTGGTGAAAGGGAAAATGGAACAGGAAGACGTCACGCTGTGTAATATATATGCACCCCCTGGTAGTAGTACAGGGTTCTTTGAGGGTTCTTTATTGCCACAGAAAGTGTTGGAACATGTATATGTGCAGGAGATTTCAATTTACTTCTCCATCCAAAATGGGCTACAACTAGCTGAGACCGGCGGGGAACTAAATTAGAGAAACAAGTAAAAACAATGTTATCTGAGTTGGGGCTTATAGATATATGGAGATATTTACACAAAAATGAACGCAAATTTACATTTTATTCAGCAAGACATGATATGTACTCAAGAATTGATTACTTCTTTACTTTTAGTAAAGATCTCTACAGAGTGAAGGATTGTATAATAGGACAGAGAGATTTATCTGATCATTCGGGACTAACTATGAAGATTGGGTTTAAAGCTAGCCCCAAAAACACCTTATGGAGGCTTAACACAGGTCTGTTAAATAATGACTCATTTAAAAGAGAAATGGGACAGGAGTTAAAAACATATTTAGAACTCAATGACAATGGAACAGTTAATCCTACAATTTTATGGGATGTGGCTAAGGCATACCTTAGGGGTAAAATTATTGCAAAATGTGCAGTCCTAAAGAAGGTGAGAGCAAAAAAGCTGTCAGATTCACAGGAAAATTTGGAATAATTGGAACAACTGCCGGTTAAAGAGGAGAGCCACAAAATTTTAAGTGAGGAAATTGAAAAAAAATTAAAATATAATAGACAACGGTGTTATGAGGCAGGACCCAAAGCTGCTAGGCTATTATCATGGAGACTCAGGAGGCAACAACAGGAGAACACTATTCATAAAGTTCGAAATTTAAAGACAAATAAGATAACTAATAAACTCGAAGAAATTCAGAGAGCATTTGAAGAATATTACGCTGAGCTATACACACAACTGGATAAAGCAGATGAGCATAAGATTCAGAATTTCTCATCCAGCCTAGATCTACCATTTATAGGTAAGCAGCAGAATGAAAAACTCGTCAGAGGAATATCAGCAGAAGAGATTAACACTGGGATCTCAAAACTCAAGACTTTTAAAGCCCCAGGATGTGATGGATTTCCACCAAAGTGGTATAGGCAGATGAGGGAACCCTTAATCCCGCTATTAAAGGCCTCTTTTAATTACACTCTGAGTGGGTGGGGGGGGCGCTCCCACCATCGTGGCGGGAGGCGTATATCTCTGTCATACCAAAAGCAGGGAAGGATAAAACTGACCCCAGAGGTTATAGACCTATTAGCGTGTTAAATATAGACTATAAACTATTTGCTGCGATTTTGGCTAAGAGGTTAAGTACTTGATGCCGCTGCCTCCTCTATCAGCGTGGGCATCAATGTAACAGGCTTCATTGGTAACAGACAAACAAACGATAATATCAGAAGGGCCATTCATATTATTGACCAGATACTTAAAGGGAAAACTGGAACAGTTCTAATTGGGCTTGATGTGGAAAAGGCATACGATACGGTCGGGTGGGAATTTCTGTTTCATGTGTTGAAGAGATTTGGGCTATGTGACAGGTTTATTCAATGTATAAGAATGATTTATATGTCTCCAACAGCGAGGATCTAAGTTAATGGAAGCCTCTCAAATCAGATAACACTACAACGTGGCTGTAGGCAGGGCTGTCCGTTGAGCCCACTGCTCCTTAACCTTTTCATTGAACCGTTGGCTCAATGCATCAGGGAAGAGACTCGATTGGAGGGGGTTACAACAGGGAACGTGGAAAATAAAATTTGCTTGTATGCAGACGACGTGCTGGTAGCGCTAGGAAACCCGGAAGAGGGAAATCCTCTGCTTATGAAAATACTGGAAGAATATGGCAGACTGTCTGGTTATAGACTAAACATTCAAAAAACTCAAATCTTGACATTCTTTTTTAACCCCTCAAGACAATTGGTAGCAAGATATAGATTTGGATGACATCAATCTCAAATGGAGTATTTGGGGATCCTGCTGACAAAAGACCTTGCATCGTTATATGAAGTTAATTATAATTGGGTGAACAAGAAGATATATGAAGATCTGGAGAGGTGGGATTACTATCTGGCAGCCCAGATCAGACCTCTAGTGTGCTGGTGTAACTCTAAGTTTGAGGCAAAATGGAAGGACATTGAGCTTTCTTTGATGGATTTCCCAATACAGTCTGTTCTGGGCAGGGCCGGCCCGTGGCATAGGCCGTATAGGCAAATGCTAAGGGCGCCGTCCATCAGGGGGCGCCACGCCAGTGCCACAAATGTTGGAAAAAAAAAAAAAAAAGTTGGTACTATTATTTCTAAATACAAAAAATAATCCCACGTTAATTAAAATGCAAAGTAAAGCTTATTTAATAGAAATATTATTTGTTAGAACATTACGCCCCCCCCCGCACGGTGCGCCCCCTCCCTCCCGGTATCATGGTTCCTTTTGGACGTCACCACATCAAAAAGTCAACACAAGATGTCAAAACGGCCAAAACTGTCAGGTGCCCAGGGAAGAAAAAAGAGAAAAGAAGAGGAGGAGAAACGAGAAAAAGACAGAGGTAGGTAACGTTAGCCTACATGAAATTATTTGTCTGAATGTGATAGTAACCTAAATTTTTAGCATTAAGCTAATGTTACATGATTCGCTAATTGCTAATCAATAAATAGCTAGTTAACTGTTTTAACGTCAGTTAATATTGTGGAGGGGGCTAAATTGTTATGGAAAATAATAATGTAACATTAGGTAATTACAGTACTCCCACCTTTCCCACCATTC
The DNA here is from genome assembly GCF_057381845.1 of Rhamphochromis longiceps. Classification (NCBI taxonomy): domain Eukaryota; kingdom Metazoa; phylum Chordata; class Actinopteri; order Cichliformes; family Cichlidae; genus Rhamphochromis; species Rhamphochromis longiceps. Next base: position 7,829,446 of record NC_140562.1, read on the forward strand.
CTCATTTGTATTCATCTTTTAAGCAGGTGTTTTTTGTTTACATTGTTATTGCCTTCTGGTTAGCTAACGTTTACCCTGCAGGTAATAGTCACTTTTCCACCCCTGTATATATTATAGTTGTAAGCCTAGTTGTTAAAGTGCACATCATTAATGTTAATTAAGCAATATCACATGAGAGGGAATGCTGTTTTTTAATATGAGCACTGCTGTGATTCGGTCAAAGATAATCATAACATAACATTCTCATATGATATTATACTGTTACTTTGCATTCTGCTATTCAGCATTTCACTGTAATGATGACAATAAATTGAATCTAATCTAATTTGCATATCAGTTAACATCATACATATATCTCTTTGGTTTTTCATTTATATTATATAATTTCATTTTATTCCTGGAATCATATGTTTTTATTATTAGACTTTAATACTCAGTGGTGTCACATACTCCTCTCTTCAGATGCACTGTTGAAGTTTCTAAATCCCACCCCTGGGCCATCTACCACATCTACCGCTGCTGCCTCCACTTCAGCAGCACAACCCACCAGTGATGCAGCTTTAGCAGCACAACCCAGCCATGATGCAGCAGCATCAAGCGGTCTTCCTGTTGCCTCCACCTCAGCAGCACAACACACCAGTTTTGCAGCAGCATCAAGCGGTGTTATTGTATTTCATATATTCATTTTTTTATTTTTTGTATTCATTTATTTATTCATATATTTTTTTATCTTGTTAATTATTCTGATTGTGAATTTGCTTTCTTTAAGTAAAAAAAAAAGGTCAAAGACAAAGCTATTCAGTTTCTTGTGAGTACATACACTACACTGCCGATGTAGGGGGGCGCCACCTAAAATCTTGCCTAGGGCGCCAGATTGGTTAGGGCCGGGCCTGGTTCTGGGGTCTCTTGAGAGTTTACCACAGGCATATCAGATGCAAAATTTATGTGTAAGTTTTTCCCTGAAAAAATGGGCAGATGTGATTACAATTTTTGGTCTTAATAGGGAAATAGGGTTGCTGGGATGGCCAGCGTATCTCCCACGCTTCCTTCCAGCATTGTTAGACCATAAATTCAGGGAGTTGTCCAGGCATGGAATCACTGCAATCTTGGGGAGCTGATGAATTTTGAGGACGTGTCAGATTTAAGAGATCGGCAGGGAAGATTTTTATCGTTACCTACAGGTTCGGAGCTTCTTCCGGAAGGAAATTAGAATGCTTGACGCAGATGCTAGTGGGGTGATCCAAATATTTATGGATGCTTATGGTGAGAACATTATAAGAGGTACTATAGGCAAAATGTACAGAAGTTTTATAGCTATGAAAAAGACCTCAACAAGATATGTAAGTCATCAATGGTAAAAAGAAGCAGGTATAACTATCTCAGAGGAAGATTGTTGCGGATGTGGAAAAATGTGTTATCTACCACAAATTCTTTAACATGGTGAGATTTTGGATGGAAGAATTTAATTAGATTCTTCATCACACCAAAGCAGAAATCCAAAATAAGTGGTTCAGGCGCTTCATGCTGGAGGGAGTGCGGGGAGGTCGCTGCAGGTTGCTTTCATGTCTTCTGCCCTAAACTGAAGACCTTTTGGGAGGAGATTAAACAAATGGTGATGGATGTGCTGGAAGTAACACTGGACTTCTCCTTTAATACCATGTACCTTGAGAATATCCCTGAGGATATAAATAAAAGAGACTCATACTTTTATGGTTGCATTCAAAAAGGCAATTACTAAATGTTGGTTACAGACATTATTAACACAATTCATCATATGGAACTGATTACCCTCTCACTGCGGCTACAGAAGGAGAAAGGAGAGAGACTTTGGGAATGATGGGATCGTTATACGTCAAGAGACTAGAAACTGATACCTCTGTGATGCAGAGGGACAGCTGCGAATTTGTTTGAATGGAACATGCACCTGTGCAATATGTAATATATGTAAGTAAAACAAGGCGTTGTGTATTTTGGAATATGTGAACATATGTGAATGTGTTAGTTTCCCTTGCCCTCTTTAGTTCTGTATGTAAAATAAGATGAAAATCAATAAAGAGAAAGTATTAAAAAAAGCTTAAGCAAACTGCTAATTGTGACAGTTAACCCTTGATGCCTGTTAAAACCTCCCAATTCTTTGATCCTTGGGCTGAAGGAAGAACAACACTCGGTGTATAACTGTTCAATCAACAATTTTAATCCATACAATCCATACAACACACACAAGCCCCTCATCTTCTTGGATCACCTTTATACCGATTTTATCCCTGAAAATGAGAGAGGTCTCATAGGGCCTCACCTACCCATTTATGTAATTGTGTGGGACAATGTCAATTTCCACCATAGCCCACTCATTAGGAGCTGGTTTGCAACGCATCCAAGGTTGGTCATGGGGTTCCTACCACCTTACTCTCCTTTCCTCAATCCGATAGAGGAGTTTTTCTCTGCTTGGAGGTGGAGAGTGTATGAGCATCATGCTCAGGATCAGCCGTCCCTGCTCCATGCTATGGACGCAGCGTGTGACGACATTACAGGAGATCAATGCAGGGGATGGTTGCGGCATCACACCGTTTCTTCCCTCGTTGCATTGCAAGAGAAAGTATCCGCTGTGATGTGGACGAGAATCTGTGGCCAGACGGACAACAGCGTGTAAATAATCAGGAGGGTGAAGACAGTGGACAGCAACCACTGAATAAGTCCTTGTTTTTTGATTTTGTGTTCATACAATTTACTACTGTAATGTACATTTTCTTTTTACATATGTATGAAATTTTCTTTGCGTGTGAATAAAAAATGGTTATCATTTCCTTGGTAGTTTGAGTGATGTCAAACCTTGGAGGCTACTCTTTTCTGTTGTATATTGTTGGTCCTCTGCCATAGTGACAAAACATCTAAACATTTTGTATGGCAGTACTCACACAATGCCAAAGGGACGATGCATTTTGGGGGCACTGACTATTCAGATTAGAAAGAAATGTAGTTTTGACACATGAGGGAACTGTTTTAGGAGAGATATGAGCGTTTGCAGGTGGACCATGTTGTTGTGATCAACTATCCAGGTTTATTTTGACAAAAGCACCAAGAATGATGAGAATGTCCGATCTGTGTCGAGAAATGAGCCAAAGCTATTGAGAAGGATGTTTGCCATTTTGGAGACACTGACTGTTTAAATGAGAAAGGGATTTAGATTGAAGCCCGAGTGAACAGTTTTGGAAGAGATATGAGCTTTTGCAGGTGAGCTATAGTGTTGTGCTAAACTATAAGATTGTTTTGCCAAATGATCTTAGAGTTTTGAGAATGTAATTTCTGTTTCAAGAAATGAGCCAAACCAATGGAGAAAAACTGTAAGATTTTTTGTCAACAAGGTACCAATGACACCAAACTAGTTACCAATCTCCTGTTTTTCAGCTTTGCAGCAACTGGAACAGGAGCTGGCAGGTCGACTTCTCTTACTAACGGACTTAAGCCAAGAGCAACAGAGTGAGCTGAATCTTAAAGCTCCAACTTCCTTCCAGCTCCGCATAGGTGTGGCCCGGGACTGGCCTGATGCCAGGGCAGTTTGGTCAGTATGGTTTTCTTGGATATAGAACCTGCTCTGGTCGCAGGTAGTTACAAGTTTGATTCCCATAAATGCCATAATCTTTCTTGAGAGACACTGTTACAGAAGTGTAAAACATTTAAAGCATAAATAAAAGATTCAGTGAGCTTTACAGATTTTGCATACGGTGTTCCTCTGGGGTCAATTTGAACCCAAGTTGTTTTAGCTATGTAAAACATGTCTGTCTGTGTGACCTAAAATCCTTACACCTCGTGTTATGGTCACTATATGTACCTAGAAGATTAAGCAGGGTATACTTTAGCACTGACCTGTTTTGTGGTTGTCAAGATCGATCAGTTTTCAAAATGAAATGAAATGGCAATAGTTAAAAGACAGCTTGAGATTTCAAAATCAGGACTTTTTAAACTAATAAGTGATATGGGGGTGGCTGTAGCTCAGGAGGTAGAGCAGGTCATCTACTGATGGGACGGTTGGTGGTTTGATCCCTAGCTCCCTCAGTCTGCATGTCCAATATCCTTGGGCAAGATAATAACCCCAAGTTGCTCTCCAATACAGCCATCAGAGTATGAATGTGTGTAAATGTTAGTCAGAAAGCACTTAAAAGCATAGAAGAAAGTGCTTATGTAAATGGGTGAATGTGGCATGTTGTATAAACTGCTTTGAGTGCTCTGGGTTATATAAGAGTCAGTTCATTTACAATCTTGGCTACATCCATCTTTTAAATACAATCTATAGTCACTGTCAGCTTGTGATGTTTAAAATGAATTAAAGTCAGATGTTTAATGTGCCATAATTTTTCATGCAGGGTGAGTGAAAACAGGAGCCTGTTGGTCTGGGTCAACATAGATGAGCACCTCAGGCTGGTATCAATGCGAGAAGATGCCAATGTGGCTGAAGCTTTTCAATGCATCTGCATCAGCTTGCAAAAGGTAAATTTTAATAAATGAATAAATAATCCTAATAAAATGTTCACTGTACCCCCTCCCCCAACTTGTTGCTTGTACATTGGGTTTATTCCCAGTGGATGAGAGGGCTGCCTCTCTGCTTCTTCAGATTGGGTATAGGTGCTGACTGTCATTTGCACTTTTATGCACCAAACAACAGTTGAGATTCCCTACTCTTCTTGAAGCTGCTGGGTGTGGTGCTGAGTGTTCCCCACCTAGCATCTTCATTGTCCTAACAGGGAACTTCAACACTGACTTGGGCAACAAGTCAGGTTTGTTATTGGACTTCTGTTGAAATGTTAATTTGTCAACAAGAATTAAGATGTGCCGTGTGCACTTATAAACATCCTAATGTTTATAAGTGCACATGGCACCAGGACACCCTAATTTGCTGGCTACTGACCAATTTTATAATTATTATTATCCGATCTATAGCAAGGAAGCACAATGCACTTTCCATCCTAGTCATGTGCTGAATGAGCTCTTTATCCTCTCAATGATATTTGATTGTGCATGGGAGTTTATCATGTGTACATGTGTTTTGTGGACTTGGAGAGGATTCAGATGCGTCCCTTGGGGGATCCTGTGGGAGTTGCTTAGGGAATATGGCGTATCTAGCCTTTTGCTATGAGCTATTCAGTCCATGCACAATCTCAGTAAGAACTTGGATTCCCAGCAATAAGTTGAACTCATTCCCAGTATAAATTTAATGTAACAGGGCTCAATACTATAAATCATAAATTTTATGGTCAAAATTTCTAGGCAGAACCAAGTGGCAGAAGGTAGATGATGTTGCTTTGTTGGCTTCCTGAGATCAGAGGGAGCTGAGTATGAAAGAGAAGTTGTTAGTTGACCTGTCAGTTTACATCTATACCCTAACTTATGGTCATGAGTAATGACTGAAAGAATGAAACTGATACAAGCAGTGGAAACTGGAGATAGTTTTCTCTGGCTGCAATAGCTAATGAGTTCAAGTCATTCAAGAGTGACTCACAGAAAAGGGGCTACTCCTCCAACTTGAAAAAAGACATCTGAGGTGGGTGGGGGTGAGGTGGGCTTGGGAATTTCTCAGTTGTCCAACACGTGAGCTGGAAGAGGCAGCTTGGGGGAGTGGGGGGGGGGGTGTCTGGACCTCCTCTCCTTAGGCTATTGCCCCTGAAACCCAGCACCAGATAAACAATAGAAAATGAATGGATGGATATTTGTTTTTCACTTATGCTAGTTCTAGAAAAAGTACTTAAGGCCTTAAAAAGTAACTGCAAACGCTCCACCAGGGAAACCAGGTTGAACTCATGAAGACTGATTGTTTGTGTCTAGCTGGAAAAATACTACAGAGGTCTCAGACATCCCTTTATCTGGAAGCAGCAGTTGGGATGGGTGACGAGCTCCCCGGCTAATGTGGGTACAGGTCTGAGGATCAGCGTCCTCATCAAACTGCAACACCTTCCCACACATAAACACCTTAAGGATGTTCTGAAAAGACTGAGGATCAACATGGACAAAACAGGTAAACAGAAGACCTAGATCTGATATTTCATAGCTTCAAAACTTTGACTAAGTTTTGAATTAATTCATATTAAATCAGTTTTTGCTTTTTAAAGAACTTATTTTAACATTGCACTCAACAACGAACAAATCCTCCCTAACAAAAAAGTGTAACTTCAAGGGCCAAATTGTGTTATATTTCTTCACGTCAATATACGGGCCACAAGTAGGGATGACGTGGGTCAGTATCAGTACTGGTATTTGGTTTTAGCAATACTCATGCTGTATTTACCTGGTATCAGATCAATACCACATTTGCTACATCCCACACCACTAACTGTCAGTGTTGGATTTAAACTTTCCAAATCTCCTCATTTCCCAGATTCCCCGGAACTCTATAATATAAGCAACATGGCAACCTTTGGCTTTACCGAGGTCGCACTGACCCAGCTGGTGGTGGACGGGGTTAAGCTACTTACCATCATGGAGAAAAGGCTGGAAGGCAACCTAAGTATAGATGAGCTTGTTCCTGCACAGAAGTAGACACATTAGGAAGACAAGTGGCTGAAGGAATACTAGCAAAAAGAAATGATTGCTAAGAAGACTATGGAAAAATATACCTTGCCTACTTTGATCAAGATAAAGATTAGGTTGACAAAAGTTTTACTTTACAATGGGACTTCACGATGGATTAAAAAAACAGATGACATGAATTAACTAATGGATCGCAAAACACTGCAATTACAAAGAGTAATGTATTTCTTTTACAGAGAATACGTGTCTGATGGAAAACAGCAAGAAACAAATCCTTCATAAGGCACTCACTGAAATCATTTTAATCCTTATTGACTGTTATTGGTGCACAGTAGGAGGAGTCCATAGGGACTAAGTAAAGCGCTATACAAATGCAGGCCTCTCTGGTTCTCTTCCACAGTATGTCTTTTGTTCTGTCTTCCTCCCCTCACCCCAACTGGTCATGGCAGATGGCCACAGCTCCCTGAGCCTGGTTCTGCTGAAGGTTTCTTCCTGTTAAAAGGGAGTTTTTCCTTCTCACTGTCACCAAAGTGCTTGCTCATAGGGGTCATATGATTTTTGGGGTTTTCTCTGTTGTATTATTTTTAAGAGTGACTATTGTTGTGATTTGATGCTGTATAAATAAAATTGAATTGAACTAAATTGAATTATCTGGTGATTAAGGGAGTTGCACTGTCACTGCATTGAATTCTTATTGTGTTTGTGTTATTAATATTATATGGATGACAAATGTCTGTCTATTTCTATGTCTTGGATTCCTAAGATCTCCTGAAAAAATAAATACTACAAACAAATGTCTTATCCCAAAAGTAAATGGGTTGGGTGGGCCGCTCTGGGTCCTGTGGGGCTTGGCAGTGCTGCTGTTGCGGGCCCCGGTCTGGCACACTAAATGGCATCCAGAGGACAGTTTGTTTATTCAGCCTCGCCTGTGGTGCCGGTGCCCACCTTTCAATTTTAAATACATGTAATTGAGGGTTCTCGTGAGGGGCCGTGCTGACACCAGCTGCTATCAGGCAGAGGGTCGTTGGTACCATGCCCCTCCCATGTTTTAAGTGCACTCTAGAACATACGTAGTAACACCAAAAATGAGTGGGTAAAGGGTGAATTCCCCATTCACCTTTAGGTCATGAAAGCATGATGAGTTTCACAAATTGGTTTTGGCTGATGCAAACTCTGATGAAGGTCAACACCATGCAAAGCTTTTGTTGGCAGGAATTCTGGAAGTTGTCAAAACCTGAGAACTGGAATTGGTGCAAGGAAGAGTGGAGTCAATACACCCTTTAACAAAGCTAGGATCTGCTTTAAAAATTGGGGAAGCATTTCCAAAGGTAAGCATTTTAGTTTTCTTAAAAGGACTGTGCAGCCAACGTACAGATTTTGTCATTTTAAATTTCCGTCACAAAAACACTTTCACTCAGCGCTCTTCACAACCCACTAACAATTTTGAAAAATTAAATATTTTTTTTATGCAATTCATTTCATAAACAATTCAAATAACATTCAATTCATATCTGAGTGTGTAGTTTAAGACAAAGACACCTCACAGGTTGTCAACTTGCAGCTGCACTAAATAGCACCCATTAAACACCAGAGTCAGAATCACCAGTGAAGAGGCGACCTCAGGATGCTGGGCTTCATGCCATGAAAAGCCATATCTTAGACTGAACAACAAAAAAGAAAATAAACTGAGATAGGCAAAAGAGCACAGACATTGGACAGTGGATAACTTAAAAAAGGTGTTGTGGACAGATGAGTCTAAGTTTGAGGCCTTCGGCTCAAACAGAAGAGTATTTGTGAGATGCAGAACAAGCAAAAAATGCAAGAACAGTGCTGTGTAATGGCTGGGGGTGCTCCGGAAGATTTGTACAGTGAAAGGAACAAGAGTTTGCAACACTGTGCCATACCCTGTGGACAGAACTTGATTGGGGCCAATTTCATCCTACAATAGGATAATGACTCCAAAAACACCTTCTGTCACAATGTGTCAGCAATATTTAAAGAATAAGAAGCCAGCCAAGTATTCTGGCTGTAATGGAGTATCCAGCACAGTTTCTGGATCTGAACCCTGTTGAGCTGTTGTGGGAGCAGCTTGAACATATGGTACAGAGGGTGACTCATCAAGCCACGCTGATTGTGGGAAATTGTTCAGGAAGCATGGGGTGTAATATCATCTGATTACCTTGAAGGACTGACAGAATGGTCTCCTATGGCTGTAATTGCTGCAATGTCCTGTTCATTTTGTATATCCCCTATTCGCAACAATTTCTTGCATGTTTTCATGGAAAATGAGAATTTCCAAGTGATCCCTGTTATGGAAAATCTTGATTAAAACTGCAACCAACAGGCGAGCATGTCTTTTGAAGTGAGGTTTATTAAAAAAAGCAAGAAAAACACTGCAGTGGAGAAAAACGTTCAGATGACAGTCCTAACCTGGTTTTCTGAGGGAAAGACACCACCCTGAACCCTTTTATACCTCCCAAACAAAGAACATTGCACAGCAGATCAATTATTAGCAGATCCTTATCTCTTCAGTCTAGGAACAGGTCCGACCAACTGTCATCTCCTCTGCAACAGGATGTCCAGAGCCCTCAAGAGGAAAATGAGTCTGCTTGTGAAGGTGCAATAAAACTTGGGCCCCACTTGTGATTAGGGATGGGTATCGTTTAGGTTTTATCCGATACCAGTACCAAACCGGTACTTTTGAAACAGTGCCGGTGCTTAAACGGTGCTCGAACCGGTGCTTAAAGAATGGAGAACACAAAATTGGTCCAAAAACTTCTCATGTTCAGCTGTTTTTTTGTAAAAAGATAACAATGTTAGCCTTTTCTGCAGCTATAGGGGATTTATGGTATCACTCTTGGCTGGAAGCAGTGCTTAATCAATGGGAAAAAAAAGAAGGAAAAAACACAAACTTTGTCCAAAAACCTCTCATGTTTAGCTGTTTTCCTCTTTTTCTTTGGTCATTTCAGCCTTTTTGGCCAGGGTGAAGGGAGCATCTGCCATCAAACAACAAGACAGCCGCATGTAACTACGACGGTGTTTGCTAGTTCACCTTACATGCATTAATTTAATAACATGGTTAGCCTACTCAACGTAAATTACACACGAACAACATTAAGCTACTCCCGCAGAGAAGAACGGCTGCTGCTGCATCATCATCCGTCATCATTTCTGCCACACTGGCAGGGCTAGGGGCCAGGAGTCTCCTCTTCGGGTTTTTGGGGGATGTTGCTAACTCCGGGTCCGATAACAGGCAAACCACCCACAGTAGATGTGCACGGTGTGAGGTCTCGCAGCAAGCTATCAAATACGCCGCATTTCTCGGCTTTTAACAAAATGCTATACGTCACTAGGTGTTTCATCAGATTCGAGGTGTTACCTCCTTTGCACAGTATCACTGTTACGTTCCCCCCGAAGGGGTCTAGGCATGCGAGTGAGGGGACCAGTAACAAATGAGTCGGGAAACAGAATGAAAAGGAAAACAGACAGAGTTATTCTGTAATAATATAGTTTTATTACAAATGATATAGTTTTATTACAAATGACAAGGAGGCTGTCTGTCCAAAACCCAGCAGAAAACCACATACGACCACAGAGGGGAAAAACCACCCTGCTCACAGCTCGTCCCCTAATTAAATAGCCTCAGAGGTGATTGCTGACTGGATTCAGGTGGCAAATGAGGCTAATCAAGAGCAGCTGTGTCCTGGGGAGAGAGGAGAGTGAGAGAGACAGACGGGGTAGGAGTCTCACAGGATGTAACAATCACCTTAAAGCACTTGTTGCAGGCTGCTGAGTTTGCAACTTTTGCTGTGAAGTACAGTCAGACTTTTGACCTCTTCACCTTGGGCATTTTTAATCTGCTCTAAAAGAACGTACGAACCTGGGTCCGCCTACTATCCTCGGAAAGGTAAAATGATTGGCTAGAATCCAAAGTGTATGACATCTCAGGAAAAAAAAGCACCGAATTAAAGCACCAAAATGTGCGCTGCTTTTCGGTCTGGTTACTACCGTTTATGTCAGAGCTGGTGCCTTCCCTACTTGAAACTTAGGAGACTCATCCTCTTTTGTCAGCGGAGTTGTGATCAACCTCTGCACTAGGGTGCAAAGGCACGGGATGAAACAACAGCCACAACATGTAAGTATGGCAACAAATGTGGCTATGGACATCAACAAAGACACCACTATAGCTTTATACTTACCAAAATGATTACTAAACCAGTCATCCCAGGGATGCCAGAGTCTTCTGTCATTTTAGTGGACAGCATCCTCAACCCTTCCAGTGCTCTGGTTACAGAGCTGTGTTATCAGGGATAAAAGTACAACACAGAGGATCCACCATAGCACAAACACCCCCCTTCTCAGCCAAAAGCATGTCCAGGGCCACCCTGTTCTGCCAGGCCATCAAAGAAGTGGCGGCCAGTTGTTCAGATAGGCCCGCAACTGCATCCCGTGTCAAATTGGCCAGTCGCTGAACATTATAATGAACATAGTTTATTCTATCTACATTTTTATTTGGAGTTATCCATAGGAAAATGGATTCAAACCTTCCTGCAACCTGGTTGGCCAATTCATACTCATCAGGAACACCTATAAAATCTATGTAAGTTGGGGAGTTTTTAGTTAAATCAAAATCTTCTGACGTGGCTCTGCAGGTCCTACCCACATGAGTCTCTGCAGTAGCATGAGATCCCGCTAATACTATAGGAAGTGCCAATCTTACAACAGTGCAGGCTCCCGACCAGCCTCTCGGCAGGGTGTCCCTCAGAATTTTGTCACCAGAACAGGTCCACACGAGCAACATTAATGCTGCTCATCTTTGCCCATTCAGTGACACCTATCACCTTATCACACCATGCCTCACCTGGAGCACCTATTGGGGTGACACTTACCCTGGTCAAACAGGTGTAGTTTACAGCTTTTGGGGAGAACACAGGGGGAATAACACCCTTCCTGGGAAGAGGGGTACCCAATGTAATACAATCATGATCCACCCTTTCCTTCATGTGGAGCTGCAACATGCAATCAAATCCCGGCCTGTCCTCCCAAAACAACAAAGGGGCTGGCACTGTGAACAGTGTGGGGTGTGCTCTAGAGCAGGCTACACATTCTGTCATGTCATTAGACTTGGCTGTGTAAGTTACCCAATCCAGCCATACATTCTTATCTATATAACCTGTCTCTATTTGCACCACATCTTCAGGTCCAGTTGTGTTTAAATAAGTAACTAATTGATGTCCTGACAACTCCGTCGGGACATGGGCTGAGGTTGCATTTGACGTGGCCATCCCAAACTTCACACTAAAAAACCCCAGTGGATCTGAACCCCCGATATCTACCCCCAAGGTTAAATAAGTCCATCCGCTGCTCCCACAACTTTTGTCAAAACAAAGTTTTGTTGTATTTTTAATGTTAAAATCAATGGGTTTACCTTTCTTGTGGCTGCATCTCCTCCCACCTGAGCACTAGTCAATGAAAAATATGTCTGCACTTGTGCATTGAGGCTACTGTAAATATCAACACTTCACCGAGTTCTTTTGATTCCTCAGAGGCATCTGATGGTGGTGTGCCCAAAATGGTGGTGTGCTCCTAACAGTTTTATAACAGACACTCTCATTCTAGTCTAAACAACAGTGTCTCAGTAACTTTCCACTGGAGATGGTCCCCTCTTATCTACATTTTCTCAGGCAAGCGTGAGCAAGAGTCTACAGCTTTCTACTCCCCAAGGGCACATGGTCTAATGCCTTTATTTTTCAGGGCTGTATCCACTTAATACTACAATATATAACTTTATAACACTTATTAATAAAAAGCATAGCATTATTGAGGCACTGCAAATTATTTAATCCCAACAGGTCCCTCCTTTGATCTGCCTCATGGCAGATGAACATTATTAAAAGTCATCAAGCATCATCATGTTGTCTGCTTTGGTATCAGATCCCCAACAGCCCTGTTATCCAACCTTACCAATAATCCTTGGATAGAAGGCACACCACCACAAATTACCTAAATAGATGTAAAAACGAATAAGAAACGGATTATCAATTCCAAATATTCATGCATTTCCTATTTTCTTAAATGATGTTCTGAGTCCTCCCAGGGTTCCAGTTACAGAACCATCTCGGGCCATGTTCTTGAGAATGAAAGTGCAGCACATCTCTCCAGACATTACACACACCCCCTTTTTACCCACTAGGTTCTCTTAGTTATCATGCTTCTTTTCCCTCTCTGGGCCCCCTTTAAAGAGTGGGCCATATATGGGATGACTGCTGTGTTTGGGCAATTGTCATAACATAAAAATCACAGACTACTACTAAAGCTAATTCTCAGATATCCCATTATTTTCTATCGTCCCCGATCCCCATTCTGGTTGTTTCCTGCTTCCACCTTTGTGCTCAGACCAGAACCTCTGCCTGAGGAGCTTTTGACATTTATTTCTGCAGCTACCAGTGTCTAACAGTTGGGTGGTTCTCTGCTCCTCTTCTTTCTTCAAACCTCAGGGGTCGACTACCTTTCGGTTCATTGCATAGATCAGGGGATTTATTTTGCCCCATGTTTCTTTTGGGGTCTCAGCTGAGGCCCCCTTTCTTAGCCAGACCCTCCTTGGTCTGGTGCTTCTGGATTTCCGCCTATCCGTTCATGGTTATTGCTGTAACAAGTCGATACAGTTGTGAATATGGCCAATTATCAATCAGTTATCAATCAATTATAAAATAATAGTTTTATTTTCGGCATGCTTCAGTCAACCACTCTCCCAGAGGATCTTCAATCCCAGAAAATTCCTCCTCCTCATTTAATAAAGTCTGTTATCCTTCCACGCCCTGGTGACTGGCCCATCCAGAGCTGTATCATTTTGAAATATGCATACAACAAGCCAAACCACACCTTAGTCACACCAACCCTTTTCCACCCTGAGGATGTCCAATGCCATCCTAGTCTGGACTGTCAAAGGTGACTTTAACGCCGACTGTTCTGACAGTCCTGTTTATTGCATTTCCTGGTCATATTAGCCAATCTCTGCATATTGGAATAAACATAATCAACATGGTCAACATTATCCATCCATTCATCCATCTTCATCCACTTTATCCGAGGCCGGGTCGCGGGGGCAGCAGCCTAAGCAGAGAGGCCCAGACCTCCCTCTCCCCAGCCACCTCCTCCAGCTTATCCGGGGGAACACCAAGGCGTTCCCAGGCCAGCCGAGAGATATAATCTCTCCAGCGTGTCCTGGGTCTCCCCCGGGACCTCCTCCCGGTGGGACATGCCCGGAACACCTCATCCAGGAGGCGCCCAGGAGGCATCCTTGTCAGATGCCCGAACCGCCTCAGCTGGCTCCTTTCGATGTGGAGCAGCAGCGGCTCTACTCTGAGCCCCTCCCAGATGGCCAAACTTCTCACCCTATCTCTAAGGGAGAGGCCAGCCACCCTTCGGAGGAAGCTCATTTCTGCCGCTTGTATCCGCAATCTCGTTCTTTGGGTCACTACCCACAGCTCGTGGCCATAGGTGAGGGTAGGGACGTAGATCGACCGGTAAATTGAGAGCTTCGCTTTTACACTCAGCTCCCTCTTCACCACGACGGACAGGTGCAGCGTCCGCATTACTGCAGCCCCAATCCGTCTGTCGATCTCCGGCTCCCTTCTCCCATCACTCGCGAACAACACCCCGAGATACTTGAACTCCTCCTTGTGATTGGGGCAGGAACTCATCCCCAACCCGGAGTGGGCACTCCACCCTTTTCCGGCTGAGAACCATGGCCTCAGATTTGGAGGTGCTGATCCTCATTCCCACTGCTTCACACTCGGCTGCGAACCATTTCAGTGAGAACTGGAGGCCCCCACCCAATGAAGCCAACAGAACCACATCATCCGCAAAAAGCAGAGATGAGATTCTGAGGCCACCAAAGTGAAATCCCTCCACCACTTGGCTGCGCCTAGAAATCCTGTCCATGAAAATTATGAACAGAACCGGAGACAAAGGGCAGCCCTAGCGGAGCCCATCACCCACCGGGAACGAGTCCGACTTATTGCCGGCAATGCGAACCAAGCTCTTGCAATGGTTGTATAGGGATCGAATGGCCCGTAGCAATGGGCCAGACACCCCATACTCCCGCAACACCTCCCACAGGACACCCCGAGGGACACGGTCGAATGCCTTCTCCAAGTCCACAAAGCACATGTAGACTGGTTGGGCAAACTCCCATGCACCCTCAAGTATCCTCGAGAGGATAAAGAGCTGGTCCAGTGTTCTGCGACCAGGACGAAAACCGCATTGTTCCTCCTGTATCCGAGGTTCGACTAGCGGACGAACTCTCCTTTCCAGCACCCTGGCATAGACTTTCCCAGGGAGGCTGAGGAGTGTGATCCCCCTGTAGTTGGAACACACCCTCCGGTCCCCCTTCTTAAAGATGGGGACCACCACCCCGGTCTGCCAGTCCAGGGGTACTGCCCCTGATCTCCACGCAACATTGTAGAGGCGTGTCAACCAGGGCAGCCCTACAACGTCCAGAGCCTTCAGGAACTCGGGGCGGACCTCATCAACACCAGGGGCTCTGCCACCAAGGAGTTGTCTAACTTCCTCAGTGACCTCGCCCCCAGAAATTGGTGGGTCATTCCCCTCATCCCCAGGGCAACTCCAGACTGACACAGAGTCCAGCCCCTCTCCAGGAGACTGGTTCCAGAGCCCAAGCCATGAGTAGAGGTGAGCCTGACTATATCTAGCCGGTACCTCTCAACCTCACGCAGTAACTCAGGCTCCTTCCCCACCAGAGAGGTGACATTCCATGTCCCTATTGCCAGTCTTGGCAGCCGGGGATCAGTCCGCCAGGGCCTCCGCTCCTGGCCGCCACCCGGCACACAATGCACCCGACCCCTATGGTGCCTCCTGCGGGTGGTGGGCCTGCGAGAGGATGGGCCCATGTCTCCTCTTCGGGCTGTGCCCGGCCGGGCCCCATGGACTAAGGCCCGGCCACCAGACGCTCGCCCTCGGGCACCCTCCCCGGGCCTGGCTCCAGGGCGGGGCCCCGGTAACCCTAACCCGGGCAGGGTAAACTGTTCCCTCGATGTTCTCTGCATAAGGGTCAACATTATATTGAGTGTTATTGTCAGGGTAGGTGTAGAAAAGAGGACTGTATGCAGGACTCCTTTGGGAGAAGACAGTGGATTTACTTACAGTGCGGTAAAGGTGCAACAGTTCAATTATATATATATATATATATATATATATATATATATATATATATATATATATATATATAGTGATGGGTGCCCCAGGTGTGGTCTCCGCCTTTTCCTCCTAGCAGTGCTCGTGGCCGTGAAGTGAAAACACACGTAGCGACTCCTTCCAAACAGTAATCCCAAGTGGCGGTCCAGCTCCCGTGAGCTCTCTCTCCGTTTCCCTCCTGGTGGCAAACACACAAACACATATGGAGTAAACAATCCTCAGATCAACGTAACTGCCACAAAAACCATTCGCGCTGCTCTACCGTGCTTCACACAATGATCCAGCGCAGACCGAAGCTCGATCGCCCTGTTAAGAAGGCAGTCCGGGAGATGGCGGATAATTGGCTACAGCTGGTTGGCTCCGATCGACAACAGGTGCGGCCAGTCTCTGCGAGGGAACACTCTCAGGAATGCTCGTCACCGCTCGGAGGTAAACAATCCCGTTACGAGAGAGAGAGAGGGGGGGGGGGGGGGGGGTAGAGGGGAAGGGAGCGACATGCACACAATAACACATGGGCAGGCAGCCAGGCGAGGGCTGTCGGACCATGACAGTTATTTCAAAATATTATAGATTCTCACCTTCAATCCTCATGGGGTTTTGCTGAATTATGGTTATCTAGAACTCCTCACTGTTTCTAAATTTGACCATAAGTGAATTTTATGTTGTTATCACCCCCATCGGGGCTTACCTTTCCCACTTTTCGTGATATTCCTCCCTCGAACATTTGCAATTACCTTCCTTTGGTGGCGAAAAACTTGTGGTGTGATCAAGTGGGTGCTATAGGAAACAAAAGCTCCGGACAGAACAGTTATCAGTCATGTGCTTCATACAAAATTTGCATATATTTTGATTTCATGTTGATCCTCTGAGTGTAATGGTACATTTTAATTTGAATTTAACAAAGTTCAACACAATGGGTTTTCTTTATTTTGCTTTTGTTCTTTTTGCAGTACCACCTCCTAGCACATGCTCCTGTCGGCTGTATTCTACTTTTAATGATTGGCTATTTTAAAAGGAAAAAACCTCAGTCACGTGGACCAGGGTTTATTATCACACAACTCTATTTTGGACCATACCCTTTGTTATTGCTTTGGTTGTGCCGATTTTCCTATAAAATATTTAATTGGCCTTTTACAATGGCCTGCGATTCTGAATGGTAAGATGTTCCAGTGATTAATCATGTCAGAACTTGTTCTCCACTTCTTTCAGATGTTCGTTGTTACAGTGGAATCTTTTGTCAGATTTTTAACGGTTCTCGGTACTTCATGTCTTTGTATCAGTTCATTTCACAGCCATTGTATGACTGGGTTTGCGTCTTTTCTCACCTGGGTTTTGCTTCTTCCTAGTTGGTGAATCTGTCCACCATCACAAGAAGATTTCCATGTTCTTTGTTGTCTTTTTGTCAGCTCTGTCTGTAGAATCCATTTTCATGTCCCCAAAAGGAGCGTCAGTGTTGTAAACTTCCCTTTTTGAACACTGATACAGCTGCTTTGGGTTGTGTTCATTACAGGTGTTGCATTCCCTCACACAGTTTTCCACCATCTCTGCCATGTGTGGGTGTCACTTACAGGCCTTCCATATTCTTTTACGTCTGTTTCTGCTCTCATGTGAAGGACCATGTGGTCGTTTTAACAATAGCTGACCAAGTTTTGTCAGGGCAACTTGATCTCTCAACATGTACTTTCCAACGTCCACTATTCTGTGTTGTTTGTTTCTCCACCCGCCCACTGATCTTGTAGGCTCCTGCATCTTTGTTTTAATGTCATCTTCTGTCAAATGATGGTAATGACTCCTCTGTTAGAGCATTTGTTTGTCAGGTCTGCTGAGTCTGTATAGATGTTTTACTCCTTCCTCCTCCTGAAAGTTGTACTGCCTTTGGTGAGAGCCAAAATTTCTGCCACCTGAGCTAAGGCAGATTGTGTGATGTTTCCTCCTTCCCATCAAGGTTCTAATTCACTATAGCAAGTTTTCTCAAGATTTGTATGTACCAGTGGCTCAGTTTGTAGATCTGATGTCAATCTGATGTCCGTAACTGCTTCTTTTGCAGTCATGTTGTTGATGCTTCCTTAATGTCATTCCTTCAGCCATGCTGATTACTTAAGTGCTATAGGTGAGTCCCCTCCTTTGCATTTACCAACCACGCAATGTGATACCCTAATCAAAACACAGCCAATAAAACACAGTGTTCTTCATGCAAAAATCAGTACCTCAAATTAGCAGCCAAAGGGTTAAGTCTGCAGTTCCACACTCTCATGTGAAGCTACACTCTGTCTCCCCCTCTGGTCTCTTTTGTCCTCCTGCTCCTGCAAAAAACAAAACAAAGCATCCACCCTTTTCTTACTGGCGTGGTGAATTGTTTGTCAACATTTACTAGTCCTAAAGTTGGTGCAGTCTTCGTCTCAGTATCAAGTCAGTCAAAACTTTATTCTACATTGTCAGTCCATCACAGTCCAGTCACATGCATTCATTCACACGCATCCATACCAGATATTGCTGATAGTGGAGTCTCACGCGCAACCTAGTCCAGTCTCCATCAACAGCAAGATAACGTCAGATTTTTAAAAGGAAAACAATTCTTTATGATTTTGGACTGGATTTATTCACTGCAATCCTTTTAGACTCAGGACTTACCATCTCATGTGGTCAGTGTCCCATATAAGTGAATTTCTCCAAAGCCCATTATAACCATGGAGAAGCACACTTTGTGACTGTTTCCAGTAAGAATATTTCATAGCACTTTAAACTTCAATCTTCCAGGCATGGTTAAAAAAGAGCTGATTCTTAGATCATGAACTCACAAAATATCACCACCGGTAAACCACGGCCTGAAGCGTGCCCTGGGCTCCTGCCCTCCTCCTTTTCAGTCTGTTTGCGACCATTGCTGCTGCTGCTCACAGTTCTGTCCATCCTGGTTCTGACCCAAATTGGGGCAGTCCTTTCTCCAGTGTCCATGCTTGCCGACCTGCGTCTTCTTCTGTGTTTTGTCCATTCTGAGGTGGCTTTTAACCTCAGTTGCTCCTTCCATCTCTGCCACGCCCTTTTCCCTGCTGCCCGATCATCCGTGTTGGTCCGTCACTGCCCTGCACAGTGTTAATACAGAGTTAATACAGAGTTATTCTTTTGCTTTGCTTCACTTTTCATCCGGGCTTAATGGGCATCTCATCACAGCTCTGTCAGCGGAAGCTGTCTGGGAATTTCCCCCGTGTAGTGAAACGGGCCTTAGGTTTAGCGCCCTCCATCTCTGCTGCATGAGATCCCTTTCCTGCAGCACTGTTGACATTTTCAGATTGTTGTGGTGGGTCCAGCTGCTGCAGCGTTTGGTCAGGGTCATGTCGAAGATGGTAGAGGGGAGAGAAGTGAAGTGAAAAGTGAGTGCCATTGTCACTAGTGATTTTTCCCGGGATGCCCCATCTAGGGATGATTTCTGACAGAAGAGCTTTTGCCACCGCGCTACCATCTGCATGCTTGGTTGAGAGCACTTCTAACCACTTAGAAAACATGTCGACTACCACCAAACAATACTTCTTTGGTGTTAGTTCAATGAAATCCATCATAAGATGGTAAAAGTGCATGTCAGGTGGAGGGTGTGCTACAGTATCTACACGAGCTGGACGTCACACATTATTGGTCGCGCAAATTAGACACTTTTAACAATACTTTTCAGCTGCTGCAGAAAAGCCTTTTGTGAACCACAGCATTGTTACTGCCTGTAGCATCCCCCCTTTGGACACATGGTCTAACCCTTGTGCCCACTGTCCCGATTCGCGATGTTGAGAACCAAAACAAAATACCAGAGGCCCAGAAGGATGCAATCAAACAGATAAGTTTATTGAACACACGCGTGGGAAGATGTACACTGCAAAACATCAGATGTAGATCTCCGCCCAAAAATACACTTCAGATTGCTTTTATAATGTCAGGGTTGGGTAACGCCCCTTGTCGCATTGTACAAGAACATAATTTGTATCTTAAGAACATCATTTGCAACTTTTACAGACAATGATCAATTTTAAGAGATAAATGCGACACCAAAGTTCCCCTCTCTGGCATCTTTTTCCAAATATGGCGATGAATTCAGGCCCTGAAGATCCCCAGGGACTTGTCCTCCTCTTTGGCCCATCTTCTGTCACCTGTTACTAAGCAAACTCAAATGCAACAAGAAACTGAATACATCCAGGCCTTCACTCAAGCCTGTTTCTAGATTATATGTATTATATATGTTTTGTAGGCGTGTATGCAGTTTTAACCTTCTATAGCTCCAAGTCACTTACACAATAGATCGCCCAGACATCGCGCCGAACGAGGCTTACAACCTCCAATTAATTGACTGAGCTTCAACTCTTTAATAAGCACAAAATGCAATGTGTATAAAATGGTTATAGCTGCACCTGTATTAAAAAGGTTAATGTAATGCCAACAGCTTCAATAAATGTTTTAATGAAAAGATGATTAATTTGATTAATGCAATGGTAATAATGATAAGTATGAGTAGCAGTAAAATATTTTCTTTATTTCCACAAGAAACCAAGGGAAAAAATGCTTAGGCAGGCATGGGCGGCCGTCAGAAAAACACCAGACAGATTGCGTCAGTATGCAGCCAGATTTATGCCAGAGATCTTTCTCTGCCTGAGAGGCAAAAGAAACAGCAGAAAGGTCAGTGAGGTCAGGTGTGGGCAATGAAGCTAACACAAGTTAAAAGGACGGCCCCCCTGAGGCAGCTGCCTTAGCAGATTTCAGAAACTTCCTATGTCTCCACAGGACACCAAAGTCATGCACCACACCAAATGCGTAGCGCAGGGGTGTCCAAACTTTTTTCACTGAGGGTCATATGCATAAAGATTTAGGAGGGGCTGGGCCACTTACTAGAAATTAGGTATATAGCCTTAACTTTAGTGTATTAAAGTTAGAAAAATAAATTAAAAGTGGTCAAATATGTTATATTGTTGAATATAATTAAAGACAAAGCTACCTTCATCACAGCTTTCCATAAATGGATCTTTATTGACTTATTCAGAAAAAGCTTTGGTAGCTCATTCTCAGAACAGCAGCCTCAGATTTCTTCTTAGACAGAATTGACAATACAGAGAAAAAAGAATAAAGGGGAAAATGGGACGTAAATTTCAAGCCTAGCTGGACGGTATCGACGCGTCCAGCTAGGCTAGGTGCTAACGGCTCAGGACAGCAGGTGAGACGCTGACAAGAAGAGCGCAGCGGCGTCTACGATGGATGGATTGAAGCCACCCGCACAGTGGAGTATGGATTCAGTGAACCTGTCTAAAGCGTGGAACACATGGAAAGAAGGGTTTACACTCTACACGAAACTAGCTCTGCCGGATGCTGAGGAAAAGGCGAGAGTGAAGCTGTTTTACTATCTGATTGGGGAACGGGGCAGGGAGCTCTGTGGAACGCTGATCGGAGCTGAGTCAAGAGTAACAGTAAGTGAGCTGATGAGAAAAATAGATGAATACTGTAATCCCAAAGTTAATGAGACTGTCGAGAGATACAGATTTTTTGCACGCAATAAGGCTCCTGGAGAAAATATTGATAAATATGTTACGGACCTGAGAGTGCAACTGCAACTTTGGACAATTAAAAGACTCACTGATCAGAGACATGATCATCTGTGGCACGAACAGCTCCAGTTGGAGGGAAAGGTTGCTCAGAGAAGAGAACCTCACATTAGACAGATGTCTAGATATTTGTAGAGCAATGGAGATTTCAAGAGAATACAACAAAACAATAGCGGGACAGGCTGTAGAAGAACTGCATGCAGTAAAACAAAAAGAGAGAAAAAGACTGGATAAAGAGATATCATGATGATGAGATGAGATGAGATAGCCTTTATTTGTCAGTTGCAGGTCTGTCATCTCGGTCCACAACCGAGATGACAGACCTTGCCGACCGTACATACAATACAAACATCACATTGGGGAGACAGGTCAGGCCAGGTAGCGAGGAAAAAAAACATTGAAATGTGCAACACAAAAGGATAATACAGGAATGCACAGGTATCAACACACCATAACACAATAAACACAGACAAGCAACATGGGAAAGAGTTCCAGTGTGTACATCTGATCTGGGACCGCTACAATCTTTCGACTGCGCCTTCAGCTGACCCGATGTCCACATCATGGGGGAGGTAAGCGTTGGAGGTGGTGTTGGATCCGGGGTAGGGAGGGTGATGCGTCAGTGAGTGCGTATCAGTATCAGTATATGTATGTGTGTGCGTGTCCATAGTTCAGCTGAGACAGTGTCCTTCGCCCTGCCAGGCTAAGTAAACAGTCTTTCAGCCAACCCAGGTGGCCTTGTAGGGAATGGGAAGGAACAGACTCAACACAGTCGTTATCAGGGAGTTGTTGTTCGGCTCCAGCCTTGAGCTGGCGCCGAAGGGGTAGCCGGGTTATGATGGTAATTGAGAATTTCAAGCTGTTTTTTAACACTCCGACACTGGTCTCTCAGTCTCCCGTTAATAGCTGCGAGCTTCTCCGTGATGTTATTAGCCGTCGATTCTGTGGTCTTGTCACTCTTTTTGCTCACATAGCAGATTCTGAGACCTCACAACCGCAGCCAACTGATCCGAGGTGTAATCCAGCTCCACCCAGAGATGTTGTTCTGAGTTGATTCTTTCCTGATGTAATCCAACATACATACGCTCAAAGGTGTTATTCTGAGCATTCACTGCAGTCGTAAGCGCCTCCAAGCTCTTAACCATGCTGCCTTCAGTGAGCCCTTTCTGAGAAGTTGCACCTGTCGTTCCAATCCCAGCGGGCACCCGTCCATTGTGTATCCGGCAGGGAAAGTCCCTCCAGGGCACTCGGGTTCTCCCGAGCCCAGACTTCTCATTAAAGGGTGTCAATAGTGTAGCCGGATGGGCTACTCGCCCTTCTTTTTCTCTCTCTCTCGCTCGCTCTACCACCCTCGCTCTCTTTCCGCTGCACTCGCTCCTTGTATCATGTGATTGGGTTAATTAGGAACTGTTGTGTGGTGTTAGTTCAGCAAGTATTACACACACACGCAGGTAGGAACAGAGGATTACCGGAGTTGACTCCTTTCTTTATTTTTCTTTTTTTCTTCTCCAAAACCACAACCAGAACAACATACTCACTAGCGCCCTCTAGCGCTTCTGGTAAATGCATCTACAGAACAAATGCAATAGTATGTGTGGACACAACATCTCCCCCTTTGAACAAGGACTTCTTATGTGAACCTGACTTCATCATTCTGATGTATGTCACCTAATACACTTTTAACATATTTCACATTACTCAGTAACATTCACTTTCCCATGACAAAGTCTTGGGTCCAGCAAGGTGGGTTCCTCATCCTGGTGGGCCTAAGCCTACTATCAGACTCAGAGTTAGATGCTAGATCAGTTCCTGGTTTATGACAGTCCATTGTTGTGTCAGAATCAGTACCTGCGTTCAGCTCTGACAGAGCCGATAAGTGTGAGGCATTCCAGGTCCGTCCATCATCCAGCAAATAAGTGTTTGGTCCTTTCCTTGTCATGACAGTCCTTGGTTTGGAAAACTTTAACTCGCCTTTCTTTACCTTCCACGGCTTCCTAACCCGTACCTTGTCACCAGGCTGAAAGTTGGATGGTTTGGCGTGTCTGCGAGCATCAGTGTATTCTTTCATTTTCATTTGCTTATTCTTAACTCTTTCGCACATGGTATGCCTCTCTGTCTGAGGAACAGGCATATCCATTACCTGTAACTTTGTTCTCATTCGTCGTCCATGGAGCAGTTCTGAAGGGGAAACTCCAGTTGTTGAATGAGGGGTTGCTCTGTAGTCCATCAGGTAAGTTCTCAGGAACGACTTCCAGGGTTGTCCTTGAATCGAGGCAGTCTGTAGGCAGTCTTTAATGCATCTATTGAATCTCTCAACTTCCCCATTAGCTCTTGGGTAATACACTGAGGATCTCAGGTGTTGGATTCCCCTGCTTTTCAGGAAGTCAGTGAACTCAGCAGAGAGAAATTGAGAGCCATTGTCACTTATCAGTGTCTTTGGATTCCCTTCACGAGAGAAAACTACAGAAAGGAATTGAATGATAGTAGCTGCATCAGCTCGGGGAGCAAAAGCTACTTCAGGCCACTTGCTAAAGTAGTCTACCAATGTGATGGCAAATCTACAGTCAGAAGGGGCTATTTCAAAAGGGCCTATGATGTCCACAGACACCTTTTCCCAAGCAGCAGCTGGTAAAGGAATGGGTTGGAGTGGAGCATCATGGGTGACAGCGGACTTGTCATTCTGTCTGCACGTTGCACAGTTCTTTATCAGTGTCTCTATATGACAATCCATTTTGGGCCACCAGTACATTTCCCTCAGGCGTTGTTTGGTACGGACGATGCCTTGGTGAGTTTCATGAGCTATATCAGTGAGTTTTTTCTGCAACGACTCAGGCACTAGCAATCGATGTGTACCTCTGATGATGCACTCGTTCAAGACCGCGAGTTCATGGCGGATTGGGAAGTACGGCTGTAAGTCAGGATCCAGTGACGTCTTCCTAGCAGGCCAGCCTTTCTGTATCTGCACACGGAGCTTTGTGAACACTGGACAGTCTTTGCACCCTGACTGGAAGTCATCCTCAGACACAGCACTCAGATCAGTGAGGATGGCTGCAACTGACTCCACATCCTCTGCACATGCCATGTCTGTCTCGGAAAGTGGAAGCCTAGAAAGACAATCAGCAACATGGTTCAGTGACCCAGTTCTATATTCCACTTTATAATCAAACTCCAACAGGCGAGCTGACCATCTGGCTATGCGTAGACCAGCTCTGTTATTGCCCTTAGTAGTCAGCAGTGTTGTCAGTGCTTGGTGATCTGTTCGTAGGAGGAATTTTCTGCCCCAGAGCCATGTGCGCCATTTTTCAGCAGCCCAGACGCAAGCTAGAGCTTCCTTCTCAACGATTGAGTATTTCCTCTCTGCATCAGACAAGCTGCGAGATGCAAATGCAACAGTATGTTCTGCATCATTTCCGTCAAGTTGAGTCAAAACAGCACCTACACCGTAGTCTGAGTTATCTGTTGAGACTATGGTTGGCTTACTGGGGTCGAACATCACCAGGGCAGGGCTGTGCACGATTAACCGCTTGACTTGATCAAACGCTGCTTGAGCTGCTTCGTTCCAGTGGAATGAACAGTCCTTACGCAGAAGAGCTCTCATAGGTTCAACAACAGTCGCGTAATTTGGCACAAACTTGCTGTACCATGCACTCAAGCCAAGAAATGAGCGCAGGGTTGCAGGATCAGTAGGGGGCGGAGCATGCAGGATGGCAGTGACATGAGAGTCATCTGGCAGCAGACCTTCTGGACCGATCTTTTGACCCAAAAAGCTCAGAGTAATTTGACGGAGTTGACATTTGTCAACATTGAGTTTCAGTCCTGCATTGTTGATTCTGTGTAACACAGCACGCAAGTTGGCCTCATGTTCAGCTTCTGACGTTCCGTATATGATGACATCATCAAGGTAGCATTGCACCCCTTTCTGGCCGCGTAGGATTTGTGTCATCATCTTTTGGAAGGCTGCAGGTGCTGAACTCAACCCATAGGGAACTCTGCAGTACTGGTACAGTCCTTCATGTGTAATGAAAGCAGTGAGCCCTCTACTCTCTTCATGTAGTTTCAGCTGATGGTAGGCGGATTTAAGATCCAGGGTGGAGAACATGACAGCCCCACGCAGCTCAGACAGTATGTCCTCTATCAGTGGCAAGGGATGACTGTCAGCGACCACCGCTTTGTTAGGTTCTCTCAAATCAACGCACATGCGTATGCCACCAGTCTTCCTTCTAGTGACTACAATCGGGGAGACCCATTCAGATGCATCAATTTTCTCTATGATGCCATGTTCCTCAAGGTTCTTGAGTTCTGCGGAAACAGCATCACGGACTGACAGGGGTAAGCGTCGAAGTTTCTGCTGTATTGGCTTCACTTCAGGTCGCACCTTCACTTTATGTACAAAGTCCTTTGCACATCCGAATGCAACTGGAGACTCACATTCCTGTTTACATTGAGTGGGCAGAGCCGAGGTTTGCTGGAGTGCAGCACAGACCTTGGGACTGTCAAGAACTAATTGTCCCCCTTTTATGTGTAGCTGGAGGGCAGTCACCAAGTCCATTCCCAGTATGGGTGTTCCTGTTCTCACAATGTAGAGATCTGTGGAGGCACTCTTGCCATTGTAAGTAATGTCAGCTCTAAGACACCCTAATACATCCAGTTTCTCTTTTGAATATGTAATAAGCTGAACAGCTGGATTACTTAACTGAGCCAAAATTTGTGCTGTAAACATGTTCAGGCAGTATGGAAACACCAGACCCTGTGTCTACTAGTAGCTTAACAGTGCATGCCTGTGCAGTATTTGGTACAGTGACTGCAACAGTGCACATCAATTTAGCCGGATCACCACTGACACAATTGTCAACAGTTAAAACACACATTTCAGGAACAGTCACTTCATTAACAAGCTTATGAGAAGATTTACACACTCTCGAAAAATGTCCGATTTTCCCACACGTATTACATTTGCAGTCTTTTGCGGGGCAGGATTTATCATTGGCTTTGTGATCAGCTGAACCACAACGGTAGCACGTCGGAGCTGTATCCGTTTTTTTAGCTGCTTTGTATTTTGGCTTGCGCATCTTCTTTTGTACTTGAACAGCGGCAACAGGCTTTGTTTCACCGACAGCAATGGCCTTTGCATCAGCTATTGCAGCCTCTGTACGCCTAGCAATTTCCAAAGCTCGATCGAGCGTCAAATCCTCCTCCATTAGCAGTCTTTCACGTATACGAGCATTATTTGTCTTCTCTACAAGTTGATCCCGCAACATTTCATTCTCCATAGCCCCGAACTTACATTGTTTCACGAGCTCACGCAGTGCTGCAACGTAGTGATCTGTAGACTCACCGACAGCTTGGGCTCGTTGCCTGAAACGGTATCTCTCGGCGACAACATTGACTTTAGGATGAAAGTACGTTTCCAAAGCCTTTACGGATCCCTCGTAATCATCCGTAGCGAGTGGTAAGGCGCTGTAGATTCGTTGTCCCTCCGTTCCCAAGCAGTGAATGAGCAGGGCCCTCTTCCTCTCCGTAGCAAAGTCATTACCCCCGATCGCCAGCAAGTAGTTATCGAACAACTTTTTCCACGCAGCAAATGGAATTTTCGGTTCGCCCGGGCAATCCAGGAACACAGCCGGGGGTTGCAAAGAGAGCAGAGCCATAACTTAATCACCACTACTCTCGTCGCCACTTGTTGTGTGGTGTTAGTTCAGCAAGTATTACACACACACGCAGGTAGGAACAGAGGATTACCGGAGTTGACTCCTTTCTTTATTTTTCTTTTTTTCTTCTCCAAAACCACAACCAGAACAACATACTCACTAGCGCCCTCTAGCGCTTCTGGTAAATGCATCTACAGAACAAATGCAATAGTATGTGTGGACACAACAGGAACCCACCTGCATATTGATTACAGGGTGGTGTTTACCTGTATAAAGGGAAGCCGGTTTTTTTGTTGGATCATTCCTCCCGAGCTTCTGGTGCGATACAGCAGTAAATGCTGGCCTATTGGTTAATTTACCGATACAATCGGATTGTGTGACTGCTACAGCGCGGCTGTTTCTCTTTCTTTACTCCAGCTGTGGTGGAGAGACGTGTGAGTTGCGTTCACCGTACAGTACAGCGCCTCCAGTCTTGGGGTAAGCCGCTTATATTATAGCTGCTAGTATTTGTAAATTAGAGACGATTAAGGTTATCTTTGCCTGTTTTTGTTTGTAGGGTTTGATTGCTGCCGCACCTTCTCAGGGACCAACTGCCTGATTTTTAAGCAAAGAGTTGAGACGCCTGCCTAGCTGCTGTCTTGTCTTGCCCTGTTTCATCTTGTGTTCCGATCTGTTGGCCGTCCAGTTTTATTCCCGCTGCTGGCCTCGCCTCGCCCCTGGGGGCTTTGGGTTTCATGCTAAGCCCTTTTTGGACTATCGTTTTACTCCAGCTTTCCCGGCTGGTCGGGGCGATCTTCAGCTGCATATTGGGCTGGTGTTACAAAAACCAGTACCGCCTCTCTCTTTCCCTCTCCCAGTTGCGGAGAGCTGCGCGAGACTGAGTAGGGCTATGGACAATCGGAACCAGCACCAGCTGTGGGCTGGCTCGCAGAGCACGAGTGTTTCCAATCTGTGCTCTGTGGTGTGTATGTGGGTGTGTTTTATTACAGGTCTCCGTTTTCCTTTTAATTTCTTTCTTTATTTTAGTATATAGAGCGCCTTTTTATGTCCCATGGTTTTTTTTATCCTGTTTAACGTGTATATCTTGTGCTTTTATTTCAGTGAACTGAGGATTTACCAGCGGCCGTGGGACCTTAGGTGGCGGGTCGTTTTCCACACTTTTGTTGTACAGCACCAGGTGAATAGACTATAGTGGGGTTTTTTTGTGTGGTTTTCTTTTGGTCCACCGCTGCTGGTAAGTCCCAGTTGTATGTTTATTTTGTTGTAATTTGGGACACTATTTTAGACATTTAGTGCGCTGTCTTTGTTGTTTTGTTTTTATTTTTTTAATAAATAAAATGCTGTTAATACATTGAGCCGGCCTCAGTGTGCATCCCTGAACCTGTGCAAACGTTGTTTTTTTTTAATTAAATTCCATTTTTAAAGTTTATATTTCCTGGGGGCTAGAATTCCCCCCAGGTGGTGTTGTCATTTTATCATTTCTTTTATAACCCCGCCGACCACTTGGTCACATACTTGGCGTTGGTCGACAGGATGCACATTTGAGGTAGATGTTTGGTCTTGTAAATTGTTTTATTTTTTTTGCAGAGATCACAGTTCACCTGTTTGAAGGCTCTATTTGTTTTAGAGTGTGATTATAGACAAGACAGCAGTATCCAGGTAGGAGGAAGAGTAATAGGATTTTAGCACCTTGCTGATTTAATTTTCCTTTTTTTGGTCAAAATTTATTATGGAGGAAGAATTGCAGCAACTTAGAGACTTGGTAGCGCAGTTAAAGGCAGATAATGAGCAATTGCGCCGGGATGGGGGCGCTGTGCTCGAGTCTGGTGGTGGTGCCGCGTCGTCCTCCTTCGTACCAGCTGGCTGCATACCAAATGTTGGTAGCAAGGCCGCCGTTACAGAGCGATTGGTGGTGGTATAGCTGAATGGGTCGAAGAGGTTCAAGCATGCATGCGTGCCGGCACCTGTCTGTTGCTGATCAAGCTTTCTTTATTTTTGACCATTTAGAGGGAGAAGCAAGGGAGGAGATCAAATTTCGCCCTAATTTAGAGCGAGGGGATCCTGCTCGGGTGTTGACCATTTTAAAGGAACTGTATGGCAATGCGCAGTCCTATGTCACTCTGCAGCAGGCTTTCTTTTTGAGGAGACAGCGGGAGGGAGAGACTAAGGAGTTTTCCTTAGCGCTAATGGCTCTGATGGAGCAAGTAAAACAAAGATCACCTGATGGTATGCGTAATGCAGAGGTGTTGCTCCGAGACCAGTTTGTAGAACATGTTGTTGACAGTGCTCTCCGCAGAGAGCTTAAACAATACGTTCGCCTTGTGCCTACTGCCACCTTGTTAGAGGTGCGCGGGGAAGCAATTAGATGGGAAAGAGAAGGGTTTTCAGGCGGTGTTCGCGACCGTGGCTATTCTCACCCATCGGCATATGGTTTCCAGTGTGGAGTGCACACTAGCCCTAGGTTCGCTCCTGTTGGTACACCCGAGTCCGAGTGGCGTGAGCTAAAGGAACTCCTAAAGCGCCAACAAGAGCAGTTAAATCAGCTCACTGAGACAGTGGTTTCTTTACAGAACCCCCGAAGAAGTGTTCGGCCTTCACGGGCTGGCTCGGTGATTTGTCGCCGGTGTCAGCAGCCAGGACACTTTGCTAGGGAGTGCACTGGGGAGCGTGCTTTACGCCGCACCAGAGCAGGTTCTGATTCAGGCCCTCCCTATACCGCAGTTGGCAATCATCTTCCCGCTACCCAGTCGGAAAACTAAAGCCCTCTGAGCTGCAGAGTCACAGTTCAGGTGGGGAGTTCACTGGCTCACAGAAAGATAGGATTGGCAGGCTAATTTCATCGTGTCCAAAGATGGATGTGCTGATTAGTGGGGTAACTGTCCCTTGTTTGGTGGATACTGGGTCCATGGTTTCCACCATCACAGAAAGTTTCTTTTTGGCACATTTTGCCCCTTGGGGACAAGAACGCCTTCAGTCATGCCATTGGCTACAGCTTCGGGCTGCCAATGGGCTTGCCAACCCATTACATTGGCTATTTGGAGCTCAGTGTACTCCTGTGTGGCAAGGAAATACCCTCTTGTAGGATCCTTATAGTGAAGGACCCTCCTGGGGCTACGCCCTCTGTCCCTGGCATCTTAGGAATGAATGTAATCCGCCGCTGTTATCAAGAACTGTTTGGGGATTTCGGTGGCTCCTTGTTTAATTCTCCTTC
Source organism: Rhamphochromis longiceps (assembly GCF_057381845.1). NCBI lineage: Eukaryota > Metazoa > Chordata > Actinopteri > Cichliformes > Cichlidae > Rhamphochromis > Rhamphochromis longiceps. The sequence goes on from NC_140562.1 coordinate 7,859,610, forward strand.
CGTGTCACAGGCACCGAGACCAGTTTTGGAGGCCTTACATCAGTGTCACCAGTCTGCAGCCCAAGCCCCAGAGGACCCTGTTGGTACCGTTAAGGTACAGGGCCCGCGGGCCGTGCGGATACCTGGTGGTGTCATGCAGCTGGTGGCCACTACCTGTTTTCAGCAGTTGTCAGGTCAGGCTGTGCTTTTTGAGCCTTCTGAGTCCGGGTTGCCAGTTGGGTTGCTGGCCTCTCCATGTTTGGTCCAGGTGGATAAGGGCGTTGCCTACATCCCAGTCACCAATGTGGGGACAGCAGAAGCTGTTCTCCACCCGCGGACCTGTTTGGGAGTGATAAGCAAAGCTACTGTTGTTAGCCTCCCTGCCGGTGTTAGCGAGGAACACTCTTTTCCCGTTACCGTTTCCTCCCATACAACCAGCAGCCCTGCTCAAGAGATGGTGGATACGATTGACCTGTCTGCTCTCGCTGAGTCAGAGCAACATGAGGTACGGTTACTTTTGCAGAAGTACCGCTCTGTTTTCTCCACTTATGAGGGAGACTTGGGCAGCACAAACCTCATTTCGCACGACATACCGCTGCTCGATGAGGCACCTGTCCGGCAGAGGTACAGGCGAATTCCTCCTTCTGATTATGAGGCTGTCAGGGCCCATATCAACCAGCTACTGGAGGCCCGGGTAATTAGGGAGAGTAGCAGTCCTTATGCCTCTCCCATCGTGTTGGTCCGCAAGAAGGATGGAAGCCTCCGTCTGTGCGTTGACTATCGTTTGCTGAATAGCAAAACAAGGAAGGACGCCTTCCCCTTACCTCGCATCGAGGAAAGTCTGGATGCCCTAGCTGGCGCACGCTGGTTTTCTACCATCGACCTGGCCAGCGGGTACAACCAGGTGCCAGTTTCTGAGCAGGATAAGCCCAAGACCGCTTTTTGCACGCCGTTTGGCCTGTTCAAGTGGAATCGTATGCCATTCGGGCTGTGCAATGCTCCTGGTACCTTCCAGCGCCTAATGCAGAGGATGTTCGGGGATCAGCAGTGCCAGTCGTTACTGCTGTACCTAGACGACATCATTGTGTTCTCCTCGTCTGTCTCAGCACCTGCAACGGCTAGAGATGGTGATGGCAAGGCTGCAGCAACAGGGGCTCAAGGCTAAGTTAGAAAAGTGTGCCTTTTTCCAGCAGAAGGTTAACTACTTGGGCCATGTAATCTCCTGTGAGGGTGTCTCTACCAATCCAGCCAAGGTTGACGCAGTAGCCAAATGGCAGTGTCCTCGTTCCGTGTCAGAGTTGCGATCCTTTTTGGGTTTCGCCAGCTATTACCGGCGCTTTGTGGAGGGGTTTGCCGCATTGGCGTTGGCGGCTGGCACAAAGACAAAGAAGGGCTCGGGACAGAGTTTGAGTGCTATTTGGACCCCTCAGTGTGAGGAGAGCTTTGAGGCCCTGAAAGCAAAGCTTGTGTCTGCACCTGTGCTAGCATATGCTGACTTTACGCGCCCATTTATCTTGGAGATTGACGCCAGCCACAGTGGTTTGGGTGCAGTTCTCTCCCAAGATGTAGAAGGTGTTGTTAGGCCAGTGGCTTATGCTAGTCGAGGTCTTCGGCCACATGAACGCAATATGGACAATTACAGCTCCATGAAGCTGGAGTTTCTTGCGCTTAAGTGGGCCATGGCCGAGAAGTTCCGGGAGTACCTGCTGGGGCAGAAGTGTGTGGTTTACACCGATAACAATCCACTCGGTTACCTCTCTTCAGCTAAGCTGGGTGCCACCGAGCAGAGGTGGGCCTCCCAGCTGGCGGCATTCGATTTTGAGATCAAGTATCGCTCAGGCCACAGTAATAGGAATGCTGATGCTCTCTCTCGACAGTATGAGACGAGCTCCAGCTTGGCCGAGGATGTGTTGCCTGGGACTCGTGTCCCAATGTCACTTCAGCAGGCTCAGTGCCCAGCCGTTTTGCCCTCCGTTACTCAGTTGGAGATTGGGGCCTTTCCATCTCACTCCCTGGGGGATATTCGTGCTTTGCAGGAGGCTGACCCCCTCCTCAAGGAGTTCTTGGTATACTGGAGGAGGCACACCCCGCCCTCTTCGGAGGAAAGGAGTCAGGTCCCCAAACCAGTCATGGTTCTGCTACGTCAGTGGGATCGTCTGGTGGAGAAGGATGGCATCCTTTATCGCCGTATTTTGCGTCCAGGTGGAGGTGAGGAAGCCCTCCAACTTGTTCTCCCAGAGGCTCTGAAGCCTGAGACCTTGAGGCAGCTGCACCAGGACCATGGGCACCAAGGTATTGAGCGTACCACTGAACTGGTCAGGCAGCGTTGCTATTGGCCCGGGATGTCCTCTGACATCAAGTAATGGGTTCAGCGTTGTGAACGCTGTCAGGTCGCAAAGGACTCAGAGTTGGGGTCTCATAGTTATATGGGTCACCTGTTGGTGTCTAGGCCAAATGAAATCCTGGCCATAGACTTCACGGTGTTGGAACCTTCCCGTAGTGGAATTGAAAACGTCTTGGTTATGACTGACGTTTTTAGCAAATACACGGTTGCAGTCCCTACCCGGGACCAGCGGGCCTCTACTGTGGCCCAGGGCCTGTTAACAGAGTGGTTTTTTAAGTTTGGCGTTCCAAGCCGCCTCCACTCTGACCAGGGTAGAAACTTTGAGAGTTTGGTGATGCAACAGTTATGCGAGTTGTATCGGGTAGCAAAGTCCCGTACAACGCCTTACCACCCAGCGGGTAATGGGCAGTGCGAACGGTTTAACCGAACCCTCCACAACCTCCTCCGGACCCTGCCATCATCTCGGAAACGCGACTGGGCTGCATGCTTACCGCATGTGCTCTTTTGCTATAATAGCACGCCGCATCAGGGCACTGGAGAGTCACCGTTTTTCTTGATGTTTGGCAGGGATCCTAGGCTGCCTATTGATTTCCTTCTAGGCCGCGTTCAGGACCCAGTGCCTGGAGAGGTACAGGACTGGGTGGCCGAGCACCAAGCCAGGTTAATGGGGGCTTTTGAGGGAGCTCGGGCACGGTTGTCGCTGGCCGCTGGCCGTCGCAAGGAGCGGCATGACCAGAGAGTCCACCCTGTTCCTTTAAAGGTCGGTCAGCTGGTGTATCTTCGAGATCACAGCGCCCGGGGCCGGCACAAGATCCAGGACCTTTGGAGCTCCGTGGTCTATCAGGTGTTGAGGGCACCCCAAGAGAACGGGGCTGTTTATACCATTGCCCCGTGGGAGACTTGGAGAAGGTTCGACATGTCCATCGTGACATGTTGAAGGCACAGGTCAGCCTAGGGCCTCCTACACCTGGTCCACAGGTTCCACCCCCACCTGTGCCTGCTGACTCAGAGCAGACCTCTCTGAGTTCAATTCAATTCAATTTCAATTCAATTCAATTCAATTCAATTTTATTTATATAGCGCCAAATCACAACATAAGTCGCCTCAAGGCGCTTCATAGATACAGAGAAAAACCCAACAATCATATGACCCCCTATGAGCAAGCACTTTGGCGACAGTGGGAAGGAAAAACTCCCTTTTAACAGGAAGAAACCTCCGGCAGAACCAGGCTCAGGGAGGGGCGGGGCCATCTGCTGCAACCGGTTGGGGTGAGAGAAGGAAGACAGGATAAAAGACATGCTGTGAAAGAGAGACAGAGATTAATAACAGATATGATTCAATGCAGAGAGGTCTGTTAATACATAGTGAGCGAGAAAGGTGACTGGAAAGGAAAAACTCAATGCATCATGGGAATCCCCTGCCAGCCTATGTCTATTGCAGCATAACTAAGGGAGGATTCAGGGTCACCTGGTCCAGCCCTAACTATATGCTTTAGCAAAAAGGAAAGTTTTAAGCCTAATCTTGAAAGAAGAGATAGTGTCTGTCTCCTGAATCCAAACTGGAAGCTGGTTCCACAGAAGAGGGGCCTGAAAACTGAAGGCTCTCCCTTAGGGCTGCTCAATTAATCGAATTTTAATCACGATTACGATCTGGGCTTTCAACGATCATTAAAAATGACTGAGCCGATTATTAGCCCCTCCCTCATTTATCCGCGACACCTTAAAGGCCGGTCCGTGAAAATATTGTCGGGCATAAACCGGTCCGTGGCGCAAAAAAGGTTGGAGACCGCTGATTAAGAGGACCCGAGGGAAGCTCGGAAAGCTAAGCAGAAGTTATTTGGAGAGTGACTGCCGTTGGTTGAAAAGAGAGTTTAAAAAAAAAAAACTTCAGTGGTGTTGCACACTATTTTATATTATTTTTTTAAAGTCATTGTTAACCCTTTAAAGCCGGTCAGAGCTGCATGCTCCGTTTTGCGTAACTATTGTTAAATCCCTGTAGAACCTGAACCGTGTAAGCTAGTGCAATAATTTGTTTTGCATATGAAACCGGAGGAGTTGTACTTACATCTGATGCCATCAGCTTGTCCTCGGTCACGGTTTCCTTCCACATAAAGCTTTGCAAAAATTGCATAAAAAGCGCTTGCAGGAACAAAAACATAATATTCCAGAAACACGCTTTGCCGATCCGATCAGCTGTTCGTAACACTTCCCACAGTGAAATGATGCACATGCTGTTTTCTTTGCAAATTTGCATCATAGGATTGTTTTTTGTTTTTCCTGCAGTATATAAAAATTGCTGTATCTCCAAAATAAAACTATGAAGACACTCAAAATAAATTTCCTGTGGTGGGAAACTATTTTTTGCAACTTTATTGTATTTAAAGTTTTGAGGGATAAACCTCTTAAATTTCTCCAAGTAGAAATATATGTAAACAAAACAAAAGCGATTTTCAATTTTTTTTGTAGTTTATTGCACTTTTTTGCAATTTATGTAATTACTATGGACTTAATGCATACATATTATTAAAATATGGGCTATAACAGTTGTATTGATGTATAGCAACTTGAAATGCTCCCACAAATGGCACTACAGCATGTAAAAAAATAATATAAGCTCTGGTGGACTTGGTTCTATAGTAGGTCTTAAAGGGTTAAATAAATATCGTCAAATAATCGTGATCTCAATTTCAGTGAAAATAATCGTGATTATCATTTTTGCCATAATCGAGCAGCCCTACTCTCCCTCCCATTCTACTTTTAAATACTCTAGGAACAACAAGTAGGCCTGCAGAGCGAGAGCGAAGTGCTCTAATAGGGTGATATGGTACTACAAGGTCATTAAGATAAGATGGGGCCTGATTATTTAAGACCTTGTATGTGAGGAGCAGGATTTTGAATTCAATTCTGGATTTAACAGGAAGCCAATGAAGGGAAACCAAAACAGGAGAAATATGCTCTCTCTTTCTAGTCCCTGTCAGGACTCTTGCTGCAGCATTTTGGATTAGCTGAAGGCTTTTCAGTGAGTTTTTTGGACATCCTGATAATAATGAATTACAGTAGTCCAGCCTGGAAGTAATAAATGCATGAACTAGTTTTTCAGCGTCACTCTGAGACAGGATATTTCTAATTTCAAATCAAATCACTTTTATTGTCACATCACATGTGCAGGCACACTGGCACAGCACATGCGAGTGAAATTCTTGTGTGCGAGCCCCACAAGCAACAGAGATGTGCAAACACAACAACACAAACGAGCAAAATACAAGAATGGCCAACCTGAAACTAATAAATATATGTACAATATATAATAGTGTATGCATTTCTGGATGTGTATACTAATTATTTTCCTACGTGTGTGTGTGTGTGTGTGTGTGTGTGTGTGTGTGTGTGTGTGTGTGTGTGTGTGTATACACATTTTTACAAATTAAATAGTAAAAAAATAAAATAAAATAATAATAATAATAATAATAATAAAATATATAAAATATACAGAGTTGAATATGTGCAAAACAAGTGGCATTTATATACAGTGTGGAGTGCATAATGTTGAAGTTCCAGTAGTGAAGCTGAGGTGTCTATGACGTGTTCAGCAGTCTGATGGCCTGATGGAAAAAGCTGTCTCTCAGTCTGCTGGTACGGGACCGGATGCTGCAGAACCTCCTTCCTGATGGAAGCAGTCTGAACAGTTTATGGCTGGGGTGACTGGAGTCCTTGATGATCCTCCCCGCTTTCCTCAGGCAGCGCTTCCTGTAGATGTCTTGGAGGGAGGGAAGCTCACCTCCAATTATCCGTTCAGAGCACCGCACTACTCGCTGGAGAGCTTTGCAGTTGTAGGCGGTGCTGTTGCCATACCAGGTGGTGATGCATCCAGTGAGGATGCTCTCAATGGCACAGTGATAGAAGGTCCTGAGGATGCGGGGGCTCATGCCGAATCTTTTCAGTCTCCTGAGAAAGAAGAGGCGCTGCTGCGCCTTCTTCACTGTTTTGTTTGTGTGTACTGACCACGTAAGATCCTCAGCCAGGTGTACGCCAAGGAACCGGAAGCTGCTCACTCTCTCCACAGCAGCGCCGTTGATGGTGATGGGGGTGTGTACTTCTCTGCACCTCCGGAAGTCCACTATCAACTCCTTTGTCTTTGCGACGTTGAGGGTGAGATGGTTGTCTTGACACCAGTGGGTCAGGGCGCTGACCTCCTCCCTGTAAGCCGTCTCATCACCGTTGGTGATAAGACCCACCACTGTAGTGTCGTCCGCAAACTTCACAATGATGTTGGAGCTGTTAGTGGCTGTGCAGTCGTAGGTGTAGAGTGAGTACAGGAGAGGGCTCAGTACACACCCCTGTGGAGCACCAGTGTTCAGTGTGATGGGGGATGAGGTGATGCTGCCCAGTCTGACCACCTGGCGTCTGTCAGACAGGAAGCTAAGGATCCAGCTGCAGAGGGAGCTGCTCAGTCCTAGATCCTGCAGTTTCCTGTCCAGCTTCGAGGGAACGATGGTATTGAATGCTGAGCTGTAATCTACAAACAGCATCCTCACATACGTGTCTCTCTTCTCCAGGTGTGACAGGGCAGTGTGTAGTGTCAGGGCTATGGCATCATCAGTGGACCTGTTGTGGCGGTATGCAAACTGTAGAGGGTCCAGTGAGTCGGGTAGTGCAGAGCAGATGAAGTCCCTGACCAGCTTCTCGAAGCATTTGCTTACGATGGGGGTCAGGGCTACAGGTCGCCAGTCGTTCAATGAGAAGATGGTGGAGGATTTGGGTACAGGGACGATGGTGGCCATTTTGAAGCAGGCTGGGACTACAGACAGAGAGAGGGAAAGGTTGAAGATGTGTGTGAACACTCCAGCCAGCTGAGCCGCGCATGACTTGAGGACGCGGCCGGGAATCCCGTCCGGACCAGTAGCTTTGCGTGCGTTCACCTTCCTGAAGCACTTCCGCACATCCTCCTCAGACACAGTGTGCGCACTGACGTCATCCGCGGTGCGCACACTGTCCGGTCTCATGGTGTTCGCTGTGTCGAATCTAGTGTAGAATACGTTTAGATCCTCACACAGAGAGGCCGTGGTCTGCGGTGTGCTGGTTTTCCCTCTAAAGTCTGTGATCGTGTTTAGTCCCTGCCACATACTCCGAGGGTTGTCAAACTGTTGCTCCACCCTGTCCCTGTACTCACGTTTGGCTGCTTTGATCGTCTTCCGGAGTTGGTAATGTGCGTGTTTGTAGTCCGATGTGTTCGCGGAGGCAAAGGCGGTGTTCCGTGCCGCCAGTGCCGCGCGAACATCTCCGTTAATCCAGGGTTTTTGATTTGGGAAGGATTTGACTGTTCTGGATGGGACGACATCTTCCACGCATTTCCTGATAAATCCACAGACTGAGTCTGTGTACTCATCAATGTCTCTGGCGGCCACGTGAAACATTTCCCAGTCCGCGTGATCAAAACAGTCCCGCAGCGCAGACTCCGATTGGTCCGTCCAACAGTGCACCGCCCTCCGGGTTGGAGCTTCCTGTTTCAGCTTCTGCCTGTAGGCGGGCAGGAGCAGGATGGAGCAGTGATCTGATTGGCCGAATGGGGCGCGGGGGAGGGCTTTGTACGCATCCCGGAAAGAGGTGTAACAGTGGTCGAGTTGCCGGTTTCCACGTGTGTTGAAAAGGATGTGTTGATGGAGTTTTGGTGAGACTTTCTTCAGGTCTCCCTTATTAAAGTCTCCGGCTGTGATAAACGCTGCCTCTGGGTGTGCGGTTTCCTCACTGCTGATCGCGCTGTACAGTTCCCTGAGTGCACGGTCAGTGTCGGCTTGTGGGGGAATGTAAACAGCCGTAATAATCACTGCTGTAAATTCCCTCGGTAGCCAGAATGGCCGGCACTTAATCATCAGGTACTCCAGGTCCGGTGAGCAGAAGGATTTGACCGGGTGCACGTTCGCATAATCACACCAGCTGTTGTTGATCATGAAACACACACCACCGCCTCTGCTTTTCCCAGTAAGATCCTGTGACCTGTCCGCGCGGTGCACAGAGAACCCCGGCAGTTGTATTGCGGAGTCCAGTACTTTGTCCGATAGCCAGGTTTCTGTGAGGCAGATCACGCAGCAGTCCCGCATCTCTCGCTGGAATGAGATCCGTGCCCGAAGCTCGCACAGCTTGTTCTCCAGAGACTGCATATTAGCCAGTAATAAACTGGGTAACGGTGGTCTGTAAGTGCGCCGTCTCAGTCGAACCAGAACGCCAGATCTTCTCCCTCTGCGTCGGCGTTTGCGGCCTCCAGGGCCAGAGAACAAAGGCGTCTCAGGTGAGATGAATGGGGGGTCTGCAAACGGAGCGTCCGTGTTGCAAAACTTGAACTCCGGAAAGTTATAAGAAAGACCGTCTTTTATGTCCAGTAAGGTTTGTCGGTCGTACACAAGGAGACAAGTGCTGCTCGTGAAAAAATAAAGGAAAAGTAAAATTAAACACAGAAGAAAGCCGTTGCTTGGGGGAGCTCGCGACGAGGCTGCCATACTCGGCGCCATACTCGGCGCCATCTAATTTTAGAGATGTTGCGCAAATGGAAGAACGCAGTCTTACATATTTGTTTAATATGTGCATTGAAGGACATGTCCTGGTCAAAAATGACAAAAATGAGTGACGACGAGTTGTGGCTCCTTGTCCCTGAGGTACCCTCACACCCTGTAGCACCTGTGGTGTCACTTCCCGATGCCTCTAGAGTTCCATCGGTGGAGCTCAGGTCTACTCCCCAGTGTGATTGTAGCACCCTCGACCTCTGCTCCCCCAGGTTCTTCCTCAGGCTCTGTTGAACAGTCTGAGGTGAGTGGGCCACACTTGCGGAGAACAGCACGTTCGACAGCAGGTCAGCACTCGAATGTACATCACTTGCCACGTCCTGTTCAGTCTGTACCGGTCGCCAGTGCTCAGCTTGCCATATTCAGGCCATGGTGTTAGGTTTCTTGAGTCATTGTCAGGGCGCCAATGCAAAAAAGGGGGGGTAGATATAGCCGGATGGGCTACTCGCCCTTCTTTTTCTCTCTCTCTCGCTCGCTCTACCACCCTCGCTCTCTTTCCGCTGCACTCGCTCCTTGTATCATGTGATTGGGTTAATTAGGAACCCACCTGCATATTGATTACAGGGTGGTGTTTACCTGTATAAAGGGAAGCCGGTTTTTTTTGTTGGATCATTCCTCCCGAGCTTCTGGTGTGATACAGCAGTAAATGCTGGCCTATTGGTTAATTTACCGATACAATCGGATTGTGTGACTGCTACAGCGCGGCTGTTTCTCTTTCTTTACTCCAGCTGTGGTGGAGAGACGTGTGAGTTGCGTTCACCGTACAGTACAGCGCCTCCAGTCTTGGGGTAAGCCGCTTATATTATAGCTGCTAGTATTTGTAAATTAGAGACGATTAAGGTTATCTTTGCCTGTTTTTGTTTGTAGGGTTTGATTGCTGCCGCACCTTCTCAGGGACCAACTGCCTGATTTTTAAGCAAAGAGTCGAGACGCCTGCCTAGCTGCTGTCTTGTCTTGCCCTGTTTCATCTTGTGTTCCGATCTGTTGGCCGTCCAGTTTTATTCCCGCTGCTGGCCTCGCCTCGCCCCTGGGGGCTTTGGGTTTCATGCTAAGCCCTTTTTGGACTATCGTTTTACTCCAGCTTTCCCGGCTGGTCGGGGCGATCTTCAGCTGCATATTGGGCAGGTGTTACAAAAACCGGTACCGCCTCTCTCTTTCCCTCTCCCAGTTGCGGAGAGCTGCGCGAGACTGAGTAGGGCTATGGACAATCGGAACCAGCACCAGCTGTGGGCTGGCTCGCAGAGCACGAGTGTTTCCAATCTGTGCTCTGTGGTGTGTATGTGGGTGTGTTTTATTACAGGTCTCCGTTTTCCTTTTAATTTCTTTCTTTATTTTAGTATATAGAGCGCCTTTTTATGTCCCATGGTTTTTTTTATCCTGTTTAACGTGTATATCTTGTGCTTTTATTTCAGTGAACTGAGGATTTACCAGCGGCCGTGGGACCTTAGGTGGCGGGTCGTTTTCCACACTTTTGTTGTACAGCACCAGGTGAATAGACTATAGTGGGGGGTTTTTGTGTGGTTTTCTTTTGGTCCACCGCTGCTGGTAAGTCCCAGTTGTATGTTTATTTTGTTGTAATTTGGGACACTATTTTAGACATTTAGTGTGCTGTCTTTGTTGTTTTGTTTTTATTTTTTTAATAAATAAAATGCTGTTAATACATTGAGCCGGCCTCAGTGTGCATCCCTGAACCTGTGCAAACGTTGTTTTTTTTAAATTAAATTCCATTTTTAAAGTTTATATTTCCTGGGGGCTAGAATTCCCCCCAGGTGGTGTTGTCATTTTATCATTTCTTTTATAACCCCGCCGACCACTTGGTCACAATAGCATTCAGAGACCATGCAGATTTTGTGGAAGAGCACATGAAAGACTCAAATCAAAATGCCCAGCATATGAAAAAAATGCAAAAAATGTGACAAAGAAAATCATTTTGCTATAGCATGCAAGAGTAAAAGCAGACAGAGTGAAAATGGAAAAAAGGTCCACACAGTGACGGAGCAGGTCTCGGATTCCTGTGAGGACATAATGACTGTCACAGCTATGACACAGACTGCAGTAGAAGTGAACCAGATCAAAGCATCAGACATGAAAAAACGAGAGCAGCTGTTTGCAGGCATGATGATTGGCAACAGCCTGGTCAAGTTTCAAGTTGACTGTGGTGCAACCTGCAACGTTATTCCCATCAACCTGTTGAACCCGAACATCAAAATGGAGCACACAGACAAGGTTCTTGTGATGTACAATAAGTCAAGGCTGTGTCCATTAGGAAAGTGTAAAGTCAAGCTGACAAACCCAAGAAACAACAAAAAGTACAGAGTCGAGTTCCAAGTGGAAGAGGAGGATTGTAAAACACCTCTACTTGGGAGAACAGCTAGTGAAGCGATGAAGCTAATACAAGTTAAATATGATAACATATGTGCTCTGGACAGCTCAGTGACAACAGCTCCATCAGAGAAAAACATGTAGTTGTTGGAAGAGATAAAGACCGAGTTTCAGGATGTGTTTACAGGAGATCGATGTTTGCAAGGTGAATATGAGCTGGAAATCGACACAACAGTGCAGCCCGTCAAACTGCCAAAACGCAGAGTCCCAGTGTCGATGATGAAACCACTGAAAGAGGAACTGATGAGCCTTGCAGACAGACAAATAATAGCACTAGTGGAATGTAGTACTGATTGAATCAGTGGGATGGTGACAGTGCAGAAGCCAAATGGCAAACCCAGGATATGTATTGACCCGAGACCGCTCAACAAAGCTTTGAAGCATAGTCACTTCCCATTACCAACAACAGATGACATCTTGCCAGATGTGTCAAAAGCGAAAGTTTTCACAATTTGTGATGTGAAACATGGCTTTTGGCATGTGAAGCTTACAGAAGAGACAAGCTATCTCATGACATTCGCAACACCATTTGGTCGCTTTCGTTGGCTGAGAATGCCGATGGGGATCAGCCCAGCGCCAGAGGTCTTTCAGCGCAAACTGATGCAAGCGTTAGAGAACCTGCCAGGCACATACATCATTGCTGATGACATCCTGATCACTGGAAAATGAGAGACAACTGAGTTGGCAGAAATGGATCATGACAGAAACCTGAGACTTTTCCTGGAACGCTGCAGAGAGAGAGGAACATCAAATTAAATGTGGAAAAACTCAAGCTTAGAAGACAGGAAGTACCATACATCGGACATCTACTCACGGCAGAGGGGCTGAGAGCTGACCCAGAGAAGGTACGGGCCATCACAGAGATGCCAGCACCAACTGAGATAAAAGGGGTGCAGAGACTAGTTGGAATGGTCAACTATTTATCCAAGTTCTACAAGCATCTGTCAGACGACTGTGAGCCTCTCAGACAACTGACGCACAGAGACAGCCTATGGACAGACTTGCAGGAAGATGCATTTAAAAGACTGAAAGAAAAACTAACACAAGTCCCAGTTTTGAAATATTACAGCCATGAAGAAGAGCTGACACTGCAGTGTGATGCCAGCGAAACAGGACTGGGAGCAGCTCTGACTCAACATGGAAAACCAGTGGCATTTGCAAGTCGTGCACTGACGCTCACTGAAAGAGGTTATGCACAAATTGAAAAGGAATGTTTAGCTATTGTGTTTGGGATGGAGAAATTCCACCAATATACATATGGTTGTCTTGTGAGATTGCAATCAGACCACAAGCCACTCGAGAACATTATTAAAAAGCCACTGTTACATGCACCTAAGAGACTGCAAAGGATGTTATTAAGGCTGCAAAAATATGATATAACCATAACATATGTTCCAGGCTGCGACATGCTACTCGCTGATACGCTGAGTAGGGCCTACCTGCAGGACAGCATCAAAAGCCAGATGGAGTTGGAGACAGAATGTGTCAACATGGTGGACTATGTACCTGTTTCAACAGAAAGCATGGACAGAATACGAGCAGGGACAAGAACCGACCACACACTACAAACGCTGATAAAAACAATACAAAAGGGGTGGCCGGTCTGTAAGAAAGATGTACCTGTTGAAATAACTCAGTTCCAATCTTTGCAGGATGAACTGAGCACACAGGATGGACTGGTCTTCAAGGGAGAGAGAGTGGTGATTCCAGAAGCACTCCAGGCAGATATAACACAGCGAATTCACTCAACACACATCAGCACAGAAGGGTGCCTCAGGAGAGCTAGAGACTGTGTCTACTGGCATGGTATGAACGACCACATCAAAAAGTACATCGCTACATGTGACATATGTCGGTCTGTGGATGCAAAACAACAGAAAGAGACACTAAAATCACACGAGCTGACCACTAGACCATGGACCAAAGTTGGGACAGATTTATTCAACTTTGAGGGTAGGGACTACCTAATAACTGTTGATTATTACTCCAACTTTTGGGAGATAGATTATCTACCTGATACCAAGTCGAATACTGTGATTAGGAAACTAAAGGCTCATTTCGCACGTCAGGGAATCCCAAATATTGTTTTTTCTGACAACGGGCCCCAGTACAGCTCGACAGAGTTTGCCAACTTCAGCCGGAAATGGGAATTTCGACACCATACCTCATCACCTGGCTATCCGCAGAGCAACGGCAAAGCTGAGTATCAAGGTGACCCTGAATCCTCCCTTAGTTGTGCTGCAATAGACTTAGGCTGCCGGGGGATTCCCATGATGCACTTGATTTTCACCTTTCTCACTCACTATGTGTTAATAGACCTCTCTGCATTAAATCATACCTGTTACTAATCTCTGTCTCTCTTCCACACCATGTCTTTATCCTGTCTTCCTTCTCTCACCACAACTGGTTGCAGCAGATGGCCCCGCCCCTCCCTGAGCCTGGTTCTGCTGGAGGTTTCTTCCTGTTAAAAGGGAGTTTTTCCTTCCCACTGTCACCAAAGTGCTTGCTCATAGGGGGTCATATGATTGTTGGGTTTTTCTCTGTATCTATTATTGTATGATCTACTGTGCAATATAAAGTGCCTTGAGACGACTGTTGTTGTGACTTGGCGCTATATAAATAAAATTGAATTGAAATCATTGATCCTACGCACATCAGTCGATTTAACGTTTTTCTTTTTTAACATTTGTTGTTCTTCTCCCCCCAGTTGCTCTTCCACCTTTCTCAACTGGTTCACACTAAGCAGCAAAACCATTCTTTTTTTTTTTTGCCATTTCTCAACATATCTGATACTATCAAGTCCAAACTTTTTTACCATGGAATCAAAAATGGAGTTTTCACCCAGACCACCTAGAGGAATGCCTCCCACAGCCCCACTGGCCATTTTACTGGGCCACTTTCCCATAATGTAACGGAGCGTCCTCCGCTCAGCCTTTCTGCCTTTTTTCACTGGTGCAAAAGTGCTAAAAAAAACATACACTAGAACGCCCAACTTGTTGAGCTCCTAAGATCCTGCACTTACTACCGCAACAGGGCGCAATTTCTCACACTAGAATACTCAAACTCATTGAGTTTCTAGGACCCTGCACCCACTTGTTGCAATAATAAGGAGCCGAGGCTCTTCCCGTTGGTCTGGTTGAAAACCCTCCCCAAATCAAAACCCACTCACCGTTGCAGATTCTTTGCGGTTCCCCTCTTGATTCGTTAGAGTCGCTGAAGTACATCTTGCGGTTCCCCTTTTTTTAAAACAAAAGAACGGTGGGAGTGAAGTAATTTTACCTCAGGATGGCCAGTCACCGCTTACCCATGATTCAGCGAAACTCACCCGAGGAATCCTGCCGGACAACGCCAAATTGTTATGGAAAATCTTGAATGAAAATGCACCCAACAGGCGAGCGTGCCTTTTGAAGTGAGGTAAATGGCCTATATTTGTATAGCACTTTACTTAGTCCCTAGGGACCCCAAAGCGCTTTACACTACATTCAGTCATCCACCCATTCACACACAGGTGATGGCAAGCTACATTGTAGCCACAGCCACCCTGGGGCACACTGACAGAGGCGAGGCTGCCAGACACTGCCGCCACCGGGCCCTCTGATCACCAGCAGTAGGCAACAGGTGAAGTGTCTTGCCCAAGGACACAACGACCGAGACTGTCGGAGCCGGGGCTTGAACCGGCAACCTTCCGATTACAAGACGAACTGCCAACTCTTGAGCCATGATATTAAAAAAGAAAAGAAAAACTGCAGGGGTTAGGAGTGACACTCCTAACCCGTTTTTCTGAGGGAAAGACATCACCCTGAACCCTTTTATACCTCCCAAACAAAGAACATTCCACAGCAGATCAATTATTAGCAGATCCTTATCTCTTCAGTCTAGGAACAGTTCCGACCAACCGTCATCTCCTCTGCAATAAGATGTCCAGAGCCCTCAATAGGAAAATGAGTCTGCTTGCGAAGGTGCAATAAAACTTGGGCCCCACTTGTGATCACATTCCACAGGAGTACAACTGATGTCAAGAGTGAGCTTTCTATACTGAGTACAGAAAGTGTTACTACTATTACTAAAATGATGTGATTAATACACAAACGAAAGAAATTTCCAGTACATCCCAAACTTTTGAGCGGTCGTGCGTATGTGCAAAAAAAAAAAATCTGTGTAAAATTTACACAAGGGGAAATGTCTGAGACATTTGCTAAACATATGACTTTGTAATGTTAATACTGAAAAAACAATTCACATTCTCTTAAACTCAAATGAAATTTCCTTCATAAAACAAAATGTAAGTATAGAAACATACATATAATCTTCTGGTTGCTAAAGTCAGCATGGACATTAAGCTAATAAACGACAGCAGACGTTTTATCATCTAACAAATATGTTAAGTGATTATGTTACAAATAATGCAGAATCTGGACATGGAAGTACTCTATGGTTTTTATATTTTCTTCTCTACTTTAGACAAAAGTAGTCTATGGTTTAGGTAATTTGATGAAAATGGTATTTTATTGTGCATTTAGTTTGAGTTACAACAGCATTCAGATATCAGTCCAGCTTTTCCATGTTGGCATTGGTTGTGCCAACCTAGAATACCATTAGCATTTTCAGTGTTACCTCTTCATTAAAGGAAAAAAAATGTAAAGACAGAACACCACCGGTATGTGTGTTGAAGAAGTCTGATTTAATAGTGTATTGAAAAATAAGTTAACTTAAATAACTTTAAATACAACATAATGGGGAAAAACAACAGATTATAAACATTCTTTGCCAGCAAGGGGTGAAATTGCAGTGCTCATGTAAGATAAATTTACACACACACACACACACACACACATATATATACATATACACACACACACATATATATACATATATATACGTAGCATTCCTTTACATCTAGTGATTTGAAATGAGGTTTACCACCCAAACGTTCTGCCAGCTAAAAAAGTCTAGAAAATTTATGTTTATAAAGGTTTATATTTCATACACATAGCCTGTGTGTGTGTGTGGCAGTAAAAAGAAGTACACTGTAAAAAAACAAAGAGCACACAGTGGTGACGTTGTGGATGGAATGGTTACAAAAGAAAACTGATCAGTAAAGCAAAGTTTTATGACCTCTGACCCTGAGATCAATGCCAACACTTGGAATGAACCTGCCATTCAATTTACAGATTTTGGCTTTGAAAATAGAAACACTGGACCCACCAATCTGGACCCACAAAGTGTTGTGTTACATATATGCGATGCAACAGATCGAATGGCAAACAATTCAATTTTTTGGTGTTTTACTATGTGGTCTTGGGTGGTTTAGAAACAAGAGGAGCTGACTCAGTCCATCAGATCTGCCAAGATAAAGAGGACAACGAGGAATGATGAAGGGAAGAGAGCTTAAGTTTAATAATAAACCCCCCCAAAGCTAAATAATAAAAATACTCTACATTGCTAACCTGAGCTACACTGGAGAATAAAAATGAAAGTTTTACTCAAATACTGGCAGTCAGGTTAAGAGGACCAAGTAGCAGAAAATGTATAGAAGCTGGAGATCCAGACATAGATAAACTTAATAGCTGAACATTTAGTAAGACATCTTTCTTGGTAGGTCAAGTAGAGAGCTGGAAATGTCTCAGATCTGTTGAACAAATATTTTGGTCACTCTATGCTAGTCTGCACTGCAAACATACATGAGTCTGATATCTCATATCTTGCTGTTGGAAAGCAAGCAGGACTCTGACAAAGCCGAGTATTAAAAATAAAGAGTATCTGGAGGTAAACACGTCAAGTCATAATCCACTTAAAACAGTAAAAAAAATAAAATAAAAAAAAAGAAGAACTGACAGACACTGTCTTTTGTCAATCAGTACAATACACCTGCAGATCATTCTACTAAGGTGAATACTTAAGTGCTGAGCTGGTTTTATCAAAACTTTGCTTCCTTTACTTTCAGCTCTTTCCCAGATCCAGACAAACTAATTAAGGTAACTATAGATTACTATCTGAACTAGCTTGATAATAAAATTAAAATCCTTTCTTAACCTCAGAAAATAACAAAAACAAAAAAACAAACAAATTGCTGCATAACTGTCATTTCCATCTTTTTCAGAAAAGGTTCAATTGAAGTAAGACTTTAAAAATCACTTAATAATGAAGAGAACTGGTTGGAGCCCTGACCTGAAATCATGTTTGTTCATGTCACAGGGTTATTTTATTGTATACACCCTACATAATGTGGATTGAAAGTTTTTATGGCTGATATATGTTCAGCAGAGTCACAAGAAACACTAAGAGAGTTTCTACGAGTAACACTGTAAACTTTGGTTGTGACAACTATTTGTATTGCCGCCCAGCGACACAGAAACCTGATGAAGACAAGAGGAAGTACCGCAAAGAGAGAAGTGAGGAGGGTCTGGTGACATGCTCTTCATACATACATTCAGATAAACGGGGATTAATAATGTGCAGTCATTATTTGACAGGTAACCACACCTGGTATAATGGTGTAAGAATGGCCACCCACACTAAGAATCATAACCCTCGTTGAGAATAAAATACATCATACCACTTTGTTCAGAACTACAGCGTGCCCTTAAACCCACAGCCAGCATGGCGAGGAACCATCATCTATATCCAAAAAACCAATCTATTTATACATTTCAAATCATTTTAAAACAGGGCAGAAGGTGGATGTGACAGGAAAAGGGAAGAGAGAGGGGGAGAGGAAAAAAAACCCAACATGACAGGGAAAACATGGTGTGCTGCTAATTTTTCTTCTTGATGTTGTTGTTGGAGGTGAGCCGGGGCCGTGGTGTTGGGATAAAGCTTCCAAACAGGACTCGACTTCGGGCCACCTCAAAGACTTTGGAGAAGATCTGGAGGAAAAGGAGAAGGAAGAGGTCACATCAGACTTGAAGTTCTCTATGCATTGGGTAACACAATCTCCACTTTGACCAACTCTGCTCGAGCTCAAAATCCCATCCTCAACGCTGCAGTAATTATTCATCTTTTATCCCATTACAGTTTAATATTTATTTACCAATCACATACAGCCAGCTCTGGCTCATTTTACAGCAGCCTTGATGTCAAAGTGTGTGCAAATAATCATGTTGCTAGGCAACCTGGTATGCCACAATAGCTGCTTTATACTGTTATATTGTTTCTATGGTGTGAAAATGATGTCCTGGGTTGTTTTAATTTTTTCTTCTTTTGAACCCTCACCCCTCAAAAATCAGTATTTGATGAATAAGCCCATTTCAGTTTCACTCAACACATAACGTAATGAAATCAAAGCTACTAATTATTACTCCTGTACTGTATGCGCAATCAAAACCGTTTACTTTTGTTAAATTTTATTAGGCTAACTGGACTTGTTTGGAAAGGAGGTAGCTGCTGTCTCAATATAGCAGGATCACTTGAGGCTGGGTCTAAAGGTGAATATTTTAAAAGTGTTATGGACTGTTAAAATGCTGCACAGCATTAAAGAGCATTTTTAGAACCTGGTACAAAGAATGGTGTTAGCCTCTTGCTCCATAACAGCTGTTTTCCAAGTTATCTTGGAGTAATATAGGTAAAGCTTTATGTTGGGTGTGTAGTAGTTTGACAGGTGTGCCACCAAATGGAGCTATAGTCAGCATCTATCTACAAGGATTTTTATACATTATTAAAAAAGGAATTATATGATGCATATTATGGCTCGAGTTTTGGGCAAATCCCCAAGGAAGGCATCACCAAGAAGTGATGACTGTACGTTACAAAGGTTAAAGACTGTTGCAAATATATAATTGGTGGTCAGCGTGACGGATATACTGGCATAAATGCCACGGAATGTCAGGAGAGGAGATCGGAAGAAATTCCAGATGATGAGAGAACTGGAACACTGAGCTCTAGTGAAGCATGCTGTGATTTCTAGCATTGGAGGTAATAAGTTTAGTTTATTTCACTGGATCAACATCGTCCCGTGCCCTTCCCTCCTGCTGCTACTCCTCCCCCTCTCCCTGAATTGTACAGTTTGATGGCTCAGGGAACAAAGAATTTTTAGCCCTGCTGGTTCTGCTGCTGGGGAGGAGCAGCCCGTCGCTGATCCGGTTTCTCTGTGGTTTGATGACAGTTAGCAGAGGAAATTTCCAGAGTACTTTTCTCTGCCACTGTTACCAGAGAGTCAGTCTAGCTTCATGCCAACCACAGAGCCAGCCTACCTTCGCCAGCCTGGAGGAATCCTTTTTGGATGTACCACCCCTCCAGCACGCCACCACGTAAAAGATCAAGCTGGCAACCACTAACTGGTAGAACATCCACAGGAGTTTCCTGCAGATGTTTAAGGAGTGCAGAGACATGCATGACACATCTCTGAGTTGTTAAGTCTAAAGTGCATAGGGTGAAGGGAAGAGGGGCCAGCACTGTGCCCTACGGTGCACCAGTGCTGCTCAGTCCTTCAGCTTGACATACTGTGGTGTCTCAGTGAGGTAGCTGCTTATCCAGGTCACCAGGCAGGGGTCCACTTCAATCCGTTCAAGTTTTTCCTGGAACATAATTGGCTGGATGATATTGAAAGCACTAGAGAAGTCCAGGAAAAGTATCCTGACTGTGCAGCAGCCATGGACACAGCAGGCCCAAAGGCAGGGGGACTTCCTGGGTCAAAGCCAGTTCTCTCCTCACTTGGTCTGCAGTTATGCAGGGAGAGGACTGTGGGGAGGGGAGGAGGAGAGGTATGTCCTCTGTGTCAGGTGAGGGTGCCAGTGAGGGAGAGAGACTGCGATGAGCAGGGTGTGGAGTGTGCAGCAATGTCATGTGGAGAAAGGAGTTGGGGGAGGGCACTGTAGTGAGGTGGGACAGTTGGTTGTTGGTCATACCGATTGAAGAAGGTTACCAAGAGTTACTTGGCTCCTCCAATGTCTCCTCTATTGTACCACCCCTCGTCTTGTGTCCTATCCTTTATTCTGTAGGCCACCTTCTTCCCGTTGAGGATAGCCTTGACCTCCTGTGTTATTCAGGAGGTGTTGTTAGGATAACAGCGTACTGTCTTGACAGGTGAGACCGCGTCCACACTGACAGCCTGCAATCCCTTCACTGTCCTCATCATGTGGATCCAGCAGCATATCCCAGTCAGTGGATTCAAACAGTCTCTCAGGGCACGCTCCACTTTTGGAGACCTATTTCCTGATGCAGTGTGTTGAAGCCGACGGCCTTTTAAACAGGAGGTAGGTGTAACTGTGAGGATTTTCTCCAAGACACATACATCAGTCACGTGGTAGTGCTCTGTCTTTACACTCCCCCGAGTGCAGATGTGAACTCCCTCAGCAGATATCTGTTAGCCTGCGGTCATCCTAAGAGTTTTAGATACCTGCATTCTATGAAGGAGGACTACAGAACAACCCAGCATTCCTTTGGCAGCTGTGCAGTAAAATGGTAATGGAGGAGCAGCTAAAGATGGAACTGCAACTATTTTTCAGCAGGACATGAAATGACGGTAATAGACAGGTTCGAGGAATGATGGACAAGGCTAAACAACTATTATTCACTAGAAGTTGATTCCAAGAAGTTGATTCTGTGTATCTGGCCATGAGTACAATTTACAGAGAGTTAAGGAATGGCTGCAATCACGGAATTGTAAGGTGGAGAAAGATCACCATCTTTGCCATGGTGCTGATGGCCATTGATCAATGGTTATTGATCAATAGTTATGACAATTTGCATATTAACGATCATTAAAACTGGTCTTGACAGCCCATTGTTTGTCACTGGTGCTAATTTCAGTGATTATACAAATGTTGGGGAAACCTGCAGGTAGGTGAGACTGAAGAAGTCACTTGGATGAGTGACAAAACATTTCTCATGCTGAAAATGACATGTCCAGAATAACAGAATGAACCTTTAGAGATTTCCTTTTCTGGATGATTGAGCATGCATCAAGACATTAGTTATTATTGTCACTGGTCAGTACCAGACTTACTAGTTGTTTAATCTAATTGTTAACATTTTAATTGATGCTCAATGCTAGTAAACTGTTATGTCCTAAATGTTATGCCTCCCTACCTCCTTCACATCAAAAACACACAATAGGTGTCAATGGGTGTTTTGACAAAAATGAGAACACAACCAATTCGTAGTGCAGGGGGTCAATTATAGACAGAGAACAGGAAGGGGAGTGTATGAGATGTGGCCAAGCTCCTGAAATTCAAATAATTATCTAAATAAAAAGTTCATTGATAAGTCTTAGTGGTTTTGATTGTGATTAAAAATAAATAAATAAATAAAATCTAACATATCTCCCTAGTCCTGCAACTATTAAAAAAAAAGGAAAGATATACGTGAAGCAAGGGCTCACCTTTCGTGGAGTCCTCTGGAAGCATTAAGGGGCAAATATGAAAGATTAATCAAAAAAGCAAGAACAGAAAAACCAAAAATGTCAGAACTATGGTAGTGAAGCTAATTTGGGGAAGGTGGGTTGGAGCACCATGTCAATGTTTCTTTGACAGAAAGCACTTGGAAAAAAGAAAAAAGCGCCTGTATAAATAGCCGCGAATGGGTGAATGAGGCAAGTTGTATAAAATGCTTTGAGTGCTTAGGAACAGTAGAAAAGCACCATATATGAACCAGTCCATTTACGATGTAAATGTACCAGTTTACCATGTACCAGTGTCAGTCACACTTGCGACTAATGCTTCAACTTGTTTAAAAAAAGCAAGCTGTTGCTGCTCCCATTCACAGCCATTTGTTTTTGACTGCGACAAATCTACAGCAAAGCTACAGAAGAATTAATTTTATTCTTTATTGGGGCTGCTACTGAACTATTATTAATATTAATAATTAAAGTTAATAATTAAATAACTATAAATAAATCTACATCCTCAGAACATCTTTTCTGCAGCAGGAAACATTACATCGAAGTACAAAGAAAAACCTCACTTTTGCATACATTTTTTCTTCAAGGTCCTTTAAAGCCTTACAGAAACAGTCACTTATTTAATAGCACACGTACACACACAAAATATACCTCATCTGGGAGTCAAAGCTGTCAGAACCTTCATTGAAGTTCTACGTATACCTTGCACCTTATTGTGTACTGTTCTTGTGTTCTATGCTTAAATATTGAAAAATAAAATATTCAGTAAATTAACCTCCAAGGACCTGGCATCCACATATGTGGACATCACATTTTGGGATGTCTAGACCAAAATACTTAATTTTTCTCTACAAGGGCCTGATATTCACTTACGAGGACAGTATACTGCCACTGTTCTATCAAAATTCAAAACAAATATCGTCATATGTAGATCTCATTTTTCTTAGAAACAAAAATTAGGTTAAAAAAAATCTGGTAATTCTTTGTTTTTACATTCATCAGGTCCCAATCAGCCCAAATAGCAAAGAAAAATTAAAAATGCATGCCATGAAAGAGTTCGGGTCTTAGGAGGTTAAACTCCTGACAAATAGAGGTACTTGAATTTTAAATAATAAAATTTAGACAGTTGATGATGGCAATCACCTCTCACTTTTGAAAACTTTTGAGTGAAGCATAAAAGGTGGGGAGAAAACATTGATATACCATGACCTAAATGAGAACCTACATAAAAAATACTGATATACAGTGATGGGAATAACGGGGTTACAAGTAACGGCGTTACTAAGGGCGTCACTTTTTTCCAGTAACAAGTTATCTAACTAATAATTCCTATTGTTACAACGCCGTTACTGTTACTAAGAAGAAAATACGGTGCGGTTGCGTTACTATTTTTCAACAAGCAGACGGTTGAAGCTGTCTTCAGCTTACCACATCTTATATCAGTTGTACGAAAGTAGCTGTAAGTAATCTGGGCGCTACAGCTTCAAGCAGCTGCGTGCGCTCTCGCAGGCGGCAATCACTTTCTGGCAGACGATGACTTTTTGGCACAACACCTGGAGCTAAGGGGGCAAAACAATCGCATGAGTGCTGCTGTTTGACTGAGGAAGAATAAAGTAGTCGTGGTAAGCCAATCACACGACCACTTCAAGATGACAAAGCAACAAGGTGCCAGTTTTTAAATTGTACTGATAGACCACGTAAAACCAGAGTCATGATAAACAATATATACGTGGCGTTTTTTCCTCAACAGTTTTGTAACGTTTACTGTCTAAGGACAGCGCAGCGAGCACTCTCTGCTTATGACCAAAAAACAAAAAAAACAAGAAACAGCCCTTTGGTGTTGGTGGAAAAATGCACCATGACGACCAATCAAAAATAATATGGCAACATGACATTTGGCTGTTTAGGAAGAGGGGGACGTTTTAGGAGTGACGGCGAGAGAGAGAGAAAGACAGCAGAAAAAGAGAGAGAGCGAGTTTTGAGATGTGAGAGATTTGTGACGTTTAGCGTGTTTGGAGTGTGTAGTTAATGTGTTGTCTTGTGCAGTTAGCGTGTAGCGTTTTGAATATTTTTGCGTTGTGTGTCAGAACAATGAGGCGACTGCGGTCTCCAGGTAGAAAACAGGAGGAGTGATATACCTCCTGCTGTCAGACCTGCAGGTATCAGGCTGTGATGTTCTCCTTTATAGTGGACAGACATTTTTGGAGTGGCACAAATAATTTGTGTGGCATCTTATTGAATGCAGAACAGCTGATTGTTATGTAAATAGTTTGAAATGGTTATTTGAAAAAGGGTAAAAGGTAAATGGACACAAATAACTTTGTTGTTTGCAAAACTTGCATAGGATTTTGAAATTGACCATTTATATTTGCATTTAAAGTTATGAAATATGATTCAATAAACATGTTTGAGGTTGTTACAGTAAAAAATATAACCTTCTCTACTTTTTTGTCTGATTTTAGATCAACTGGGTTAATACAGAATGTCAAAATGAAAACATAACTGTAAATTCAGACACGTGAGGTTGTGCTGAAAAGAATGATACCAAACAAGGCAAAGTAAATAGTTTTTAAAGGTAAAATGTGGAGGTAAAATCAAAAGTAGTTAAAAATGGCCAATTATACCCTGGACCCCAGAGGGTTAAACATTTTTTAAAGTAACGCAATAGTTACTTTTCAAGTAATTAATTACTTTTAGAATCTTGTAACTCAGTTACTAACTCAGTTACTTTTTTAAAGAAGTAACTAGTAACTATAATTAATTACTTTTTCAAAGTAACTTGCCCAACACTGCTGATATACTCAATCAGTTAATCAATCATTCACTGACATAAAGATTAGAAGAAATTTGCACCACTTGTAATGCAAAGATTGTCCTCTCACCTGTTCCCAGAGGGTTTCAGCCACCTGGTCAATGAATCCTCCGACCTCACGAAACTCTCCAGAGTATTTAACATAGGCCCAGATGCAGAGTGCTGTCAGAGCCAATCCCATCACCAGGTTGCACAGCGTGGCCACAGAGCTAATGCCCACAAAGCCGGTGACAACTGACACTATGTACATGACAAACATGACAGCAAAGAGTGTGGCGGGCGTCCGTGCAGCGTAGAAGATGTTCTTTCCATCATTCTGCTTGCTGAAGTTGGCATAGGCCTCATCGAGTTCTGCCTCCAGCTTCTCCTGGTAGCGCCGGCAGAAATCTTCTCCGCCCATCTTCTTGACAGAGCGGAAGCACCGCACGGAAGCCTGCCGTAGCTCCACATGACGGCGCTCTAACTCTGCTGGGGAAATGTATGGTTTGTCTCCACCACAGATCTGAGACCAGGACAGGAAATACAACAAAAAAATTTACTGAATTCATCAAACAAAACCTGGATCTCTGATTAAATGAACAGGAAGTAACAGTGTTTAGACAATGATCAAACTTCTGGCACAAACTCATGTTAACCACATATTTTGTGGTTATATGTGTACTCTTCACAAATCAATCAGAATTGAGAGTCAGGAGTTACATCACTTTAGTCTGACATCCAAGTTCTGAGGTGTCTGGATCTCAAACTCTCCAGATCAGCTTAAATCCATGTCCCTCAAAATGCCATATGTTTACCTGCTCCATGCTTTTGTTGTATATGTCTTTGGATCCTGCTACAGCTGCAAGGTTATTTGCTTCAGCTGTTGCCTAAAAACCAGAGGACAAAACATTGTGCAGAAACAATCTTTATCACACATTAATCAATACAGAAAGTTTTTAATTAAACTGAGATTGAGTGCAGCCTGATCTGAGGCATGTGGTGTTGTTGTTTTCCTTTAAAGCAAATGTATCAACTTGATACTTGATTGAAGATGTAAAATCTTCATAATAAACAGACGCCATTCACTTCTTAACCTCAGAGACACTTACTCTTCTGATTACAGATCATAATGTAAACTGTCCAGGAGATGGAGCCATCTAACAGTGAAACTGAAGGAGCTGAACCAACCTGGAGCATTGATTTGGGATGAGGGAGTTCCTCTCCCTGATAGATCTTCATGTAGGCCTGCAAATACAGCAGTAGGGTAGGGAACATTTTTAGAAATTTGACAATACAATCAACCAAAACGGATAGCTTTTTCTGTGGCTTTCAACCAAGTCTTACATAGATGACTTACTGACGAGTAAACTCACTTTGAAATAGTGCAGCAGATCTCTGCAGGTAATTTTGACTCCTCCAATCTCTTTTTCCACTAGATTTTCTGGAGCAAGCAGCGCTGGAACGAGGTTCAGCAGCTCCTTCTGGAAGTCCCCATCAATATCTGAGTGACACACCAAAAACATATTTACCCCCCACCCCAAAAAAAGTGTATAATAGCTTCTCCTGGTGGAGAAGCACAGAGTTGTGTGCATTCCATGTTTATCCCTGAGGGGTCAATTAGATCCCTCCTGCAAATAAATAATTTCCTGAGCAAGCCAAGTTGTTCCTTTATATCCATATTTTCGCATTTTAAGTAAGACTTGACCAAATATAGGTTTTTAGGTGTTATATTAATTAGATCGTCACAGTCTGTAAATTGAAATTCACATTAGAATAAACAAACAAACAAAGGGTACAACAAATGACACATAATAGCTAACACATCTAAAAAAAATTAACATTACAGAAAAACATGGTGAAAAGTTATAAACTATTTTTGGGTTGTAATATTTGGTTGCACTGACACAAAGATGGCATATAAACATGCACTCCCTGCCAAACAGATTGAAGAGCTGATCATCGACATTTTAAATATTGATCTTACAGCTGGCTACAAAAACGTATACAAAACACTTTGAATAATTATTCTAAAAAGCAGAACAGTCAAAGCTCATCATTATATTCATATCTGCCCCTGATTACCATACCTACACCCTCTTACCCAGGGTCATTTCACTCTTTATTTGCTTTGATTAGTTCAGTACAATCTTCACCACAAAATTCAAGAAGAATTATCCCAAAATACTGTTGATGGCTACCAAAAGCATCTGGTTGAGTTGCAAAAAACAAAAAAAAATCGATCCAGGATGAGGTCAGTCTGGTCTTGAAGTTTTGTGCGACTGCTCTATCTACTAGAAGGTGATGTTTCACCCCTCTAGTGTTCCTACCAATATATAATAAATGGTAAATGGCCTGTATTTGTATAGCGCTTTACACTACATTCAGTCATCCACCCAGTCACACACACATTCCACACACTGGTGATGGCAAGCTACATTGCAGCCACAGCTGCCCTGGGGCGCGCTGACAGAGGCGAGGCTGCCGGACACTGGCGCCACCGGGCCAATATATTATATTATTACATACAAAAACAGAAACAAACTGTCTGTCCTTTAAGCTCAGGTCGGGCCTAGGAGCCCGAGGATCCTATGCACTATCCTAACTATCCTAGGACTGCGCTCTTCTGGACACAGAAACCTGATATAATTCCTGGAATGTGCTAGAGCCGCTCCCCAAATTTGGGGGTCACTGCTCTGAGTGTTTCGATTACCTTCACCTTCAGTGTCTTCTATAGGTCTTCTCTCAGCGTGTTTCCTTTCTCGAGCTTCTTCTGTTCATTCTTCCTGAAGTTGCTTTTGCTACATCTATCACACGGCATTTTTTCTCTGTTTGTTCACTACTACTATATGCATGCATAGTTACATATTATAACATGTAACATAACATTACATTACATATTCCTCCACTCGCATAAATTCAACAAACTGCACACATAGAACTCAGCAGCCATGGATAAAAAAGGAAGAGTTTCTACTTTCCAAGACATCCTGCATGTTTGTGCCCTTGCAAGTACCTCTGCTCTGAGAGATTTTCAGGATTAAAGCATTAAAATACTGACACCTATGACACTTTTCACTACTTCCACTGCTACACTACAAACAATAACTGCTGATAGTTAATTTGGCAAAAGTCATTTTCAAAATCGTAAATGGTACATAGACAGTGGTTTAAAACAGTTCTTGTGTTGCTTCCACAGTGTAATTTAACACAATAACCTTAACTGTCCAAAGTGAACAATCACTTTTCTTTTGGGCTTCCATACAGTCAAAACTCAGGTGATTTGAGCGAGCTTGATTTGGTTTCAAGAACAAAGAGTTACCATCAAGAGCATAATGGAGCAGCCCTCATAAACTAGCCACTTGTGTGAGATGCCGTCTTTGTGCACAAGTTCTGTGCACGAAAATATACTTGCACAAGTGATCATCAATACCTGCACAGATGGACAGATTTACTTGTGATTATGCTATTTCTCGCACAGCTTTTGATGTAAATATCAATCTATAGCGCAGAACATTCAGAGGCTACAGCACAGCTGGAATAATAAGGTGGCCACGCTATTGATGTCAAAACACAAAAACTCCTCACAATGTTCAGGTCTCCACCCAAAGCTAAGCATCCTGAGGGTCGATGAGCAATAAAAAAAGGGAGGGCAAGGATTAGTTAGTGCCAGAGCAACAATCCAGGAGCATCCATAATCGGGAGAGGGCCCAGCTTGAGGAACAGAGAAATACCACCCTCCAAGGGGTGAGGAAGAGAACATACACACGAAAAGAAGATGAACTGACCTTTGCTATTACAAGTTCTGTTATACCTGTGAGCCGCCCATCGAAATGAGGATTGGTGGCCACCTTGAGGCCAGGGTGAGGCAACAAGAAACAGCTGATTTTGGAGAAGCAGGAGTGGATGTGTCTGCGGACATTCTGGAGCTCCTCGTGTTGGTTCTGTTTCACCTGAACACAAGCCAGGCACTTCAGTTAATATCTGATTTACTGCACTTAAAACAAATTAAAACAATGTGAAATGTAAAAAACCGTGGAGATGTTCGACAGAAGATTGCCTCTATATATAGTAGGTAGGCAGTTTCCACCTGCTTTACATCCACTGCCACGTGACTTTGTTGATCTATTAAGTCAGGCTGTTAGGGTTTAATTATTCAACTCACCTGCAATCGTTTATCCAAGAAGCCCCGCCCTCCCTCCAGGCCGTATGGATGTTCATATGGGTAACTCCAATCTCTGATTAGGAACATCAGTCTCTTAAAAAACAACATTTAAATTATTATTCAGCATGGACATCAATGTGTGACTTTCAGGTGAAGAACATCTAGAAATGGATAAAAGTGTGCAACAGTTAAAACTCAAGCAGTATGTGCTGGTATGAAGAAAAAGATTGTTAGAAGCTTTGACCAGGAACAGACATGAAGACAAAATGTTTTCCTTTCATGACTTTACAAGTACTGATACAACAAGACAAAGCTTGTTTTAAAATTAAAAGAAACCTCCCTTATATATTTTAAGGACAATGACCATAGTATGGCAGACCTGAAAGGGTTTCTCATAGACTTCCTCCATGGCCAGTCGTCCATATTCAGTGAAGAGCTGAGGAGACAAAACAAGCAAAAAAAGCCTAGAAAACAGAAGCAGCTATAAAATATCAAGAAGTACAAGAACAATTGTTTGCATATCTGATTGTTCGATAAGCAATGCTTAATGCTATTTGTCAGGGTCTGTTTTAACATCAAGAATAACAATCTGAAGAAGAAACTGTGTCCCAGAATTCATAGCGTGGCCCTGCTCAGTTTCCAACAATGGCGGCAGCTAGTTAGTTTAATATTACTCTTATTATTCTTTCTGGGTCACAAAATAAACGTTTAACATATTTTCAGGCGAGAATGTAGCTGTGTAAACTTCAAATATCTGCTCAGTTTATCAGGACACCACATATTTTCAAAAGTGCTCCGACGTTTTCGGAGACATCTGATACCCACCAGCTCGATAGCTAGCCGGGGTTCAAGGCTCACTAGAGCCCGTGAGAACACCGGACTCCCGGCAAATCGTTTTCAAACCCACCGCCATCTTTCGCTACTCAGGTTAAACATGATATATAAGCCACTTAGATAACTTAAAAATGTTGTTTGGCTTTTTTTAGTATTTTATTTGTTCCTGAGTAAATCGGTTTGGCTGAGATTAAAGTTATAGTTTTTACACAGCTGAATAAATGTCAAGCAGACAACTGATTATCAGAAGTGTGAGATGCTCCAGAATATACTCCGGTGTCCTGTTATATTTTAGATAGCAAGGAGCAGACGGCTGAGTTTATTAAACTCCACTGAAACAATCTGCAGATTTCATCAAAATTTAATAAACTATCATCTTGTCTTTATTTTTAGTTAGCACATACCTTACACACTTAAAGCTGTAAGCTAATGATAGTTATATAAGAGCATGCTGGTGCAATAAGCTGTACGTTTTACGTCCAATGAATACATGATCTGATTAGTCGACTAATCGCAAAAATAATCGGTGACTAGTCAACTATCAAAATAATCGTTTGTGGCAGCCCTAATGCAGAGATGCGCAAGATTCTGAAAGAGCAGCAGATCCCCTTCCAGACTCTCTTCCCAGCCCTGCTTAAGGTGAAATATACAGGGAGTGCAGAATTATTAGGCAAATGAGTATTTTGTCCACATCATCCTCTTCATGCATGTTGTCTTACTCCAAGCTGTATAGGCTCGAAAGCCTACTACCAATTAAGCATATTAGGTGATGTGCATCTCTGTAATGAGAAGGGGTGTGGTCTAATGACATCAACACCCTATATCAGGTGTGCATAATTATTAGGCAACGTCCTTTCCTTTGGCAAAATGGGTCAAAAGAAGGACTTGACAGGCTCAGAAAAGTCAAAAATAGTGAGATATCTTGCAGAGGGATGCAGCAGTCTCAAAATTGCAAAGCTTCTGAAGTGTGATCATCGAACAATCAAGTGTTTCATTCAAAATAGTCAACAGGGTCGCAAGAAGCGTGTGGAAAAACCAAGGCGCAAAATAACTGCCCATGAACTGAGAAAAGTCAAGCGTGCAGCTGCCAAGATGCCACTTGCCACCAGTTTGGCCATATTTCAGAGCTGCAACATCACTGGAGTGCCCAAAAGCACAAGGTGTGCAATACTCAGAGACATGGCCAAGGTAAGAAAGGCTGAAAGACGACCACCACTGAACAAGACACACAAGCTGAAACGTCAAGACTGGGCCAAGAAATATCTCAAGACTGGTTTTTCTAAGGTTTTATGGACTGATGAAATGAGAGTGAGTCTTGATGGGCCAGATGGATGGGCCCGTGGCTGGATTGGTAAAGGGCAGAGAGCTCCAGTCCGACTCAGACGCCAGCAAGGTGGAGGTGGAGTACTGGTTTGGGCTGGTATCATCAAAGATGAGCTTGTGGGGCTTTTTCGGGTTGAGGATGGAGTCAAGCTCAACTCCCAGTCCTACTGCCAGTTTCTGGAAGACACCTTCATCAAGCAGTGGTACAGGAAGAAGTCTGCATCCTTCAAGAAAAACATGATTTTCATGCAGGACAATGCTCCATCACACGCGTCCAAGTACTCTACAGCGTGGCTGGCAAGAAAGGGTATAAAAGAAGAAAAACTAATGACATGGCCACCTTGTTCACCTGATCTGAACCCCATTGAGAACCTGTGGTCCATCATCAAATGTGAGATTTACAAGGAGGGAAAACAGTACACCTCTCTGAACAGTGTCTGGGAGGCTGTGGTTGCTGCTGCACGCAATGTTGATGGTGAACAGATCAAAACACTGACAGAATCCATGGATGGCAGGCTTTTGAGTGTCCTTGCAAAGAAAGGTGGCTATATTGGTCGCTGATTTGTTTTTGTTTTGTTTTTGAATGTCAGAAATGTATATTTGTGAATGTGGAGATGTTATATTGGTTTCACTGGTAAAAATAAATAATTGAAATGGGTATATATTTGTTTTTTGTTAAGTTGCCTAATAATTATGCACAGTAATAGTCACCTGCACACACAGATATCCCCCTAAAATAGCTAAAACTAAAAACAAACTAAAAACTACTTCCAAAAACATTCAGCTTTGATATTAATGAGTTTTTTGGGTTCATTGAGAACATGGTTGTTGTTCAATAATAAAATTATTCCTCAAAAATACAACTTGCCTAATAATTCTGCACTCCCTGTACTGATAAAACAAAAATTTACAACACTGCAGCTGAAGCCACCGAAGATATGGCCAGTAGAGGTTATGCTGTAAACGTCGTTATAACACCTGAAATAGTTCTGGAAGAACTGAAGCAGCTAACATGGAGTAAGGTCAGCAGAGAACCAGTGAGCGCAGCGGCAAACAAGAAACGCGATCCCGGTTACAAAGAAAAACTCTGAGCCTTCAGGAGGACGGTACCTTCTTCCTCGGAAAATTGAGGTCTACTTACTTTGTTTCCCTTTACAATTAAGTTTACTATATGGTGTACAATACATAAATAAATAGGTTCTCTCATGAATGCTCTTTATGGTGAGGCCTAAGCCATCGAGAGCCTCCTTCATAGACTGATGAGGAAGTTGCCTCTCGAGGTGAAGCAGGGTCCATTTCAGGGACCTCTACCTCGGAAGTTAAGATTTTATTTTGATTTCTGTTCCTTTCTGATGAAACTTTTTTTCATATGTTTTATGTTTAGTTTTTACAAGGGTGTGCAGATAATAATCACAGAAAATTACAATTTAGACGAGTAGCAGGTTAATAAAAATTTTGTCAATTAATATTAATGGCTTACATAGTCCAGTGAAAAGGTGGAAAGCCCTATCTAAGTTTAAAAGGGACAAAGCCCAAATTGTTCTGATGCAGGAAACACATCTAGCTGACAAAGACCAGGCAAAACTTAACAAACAAGGTTTCAAACATGCCTTCTATTCTTCTCATAGTTATGGGAGGCGAAGGGGGGTGGCGATTCTGTTATCCTCAGCTTTGAATTATGAACATATAAGGTAGATATATATTGGTAACAGGTAAGACTGAGGGTACCATGATTACTCTCTTAAATGTGTATATTCCCCCAGGCAGTGACTAGTCCTTATATAGGCAGATTTTGAAATTGGCAACAACAAGGAGTCAGGGAATTTTCATTTGCTTTAATGTCACATTAAATGTCAAACTAGATTCTTCAAACGGAAAAGGTGATCAGAGGAATACTGGAAGAAGAATGGTGCATTTTATGGACGATTTTGGACTACTAGATGTGTGGAGAGATTTTCATCCAAATGATAGAAAGTACACCCATTTCTCAATTCCGCACAACGTATATTCTAGGCTAGATTATATTCTCGTGTTTAAGAACTATGTATTTAGAATTAAAAGCTGTGAAATAGCCGCTTGTACCATCTCAGATCATAAGCCGGTTTATCTTGATATCTGCCTGAATAGCAAAAATAGATTAACCTTATGGAGGTTGAATTCAAACATTTTAAATTATCCAAATATTAAAGAGAGTTTGAAAAAAGAAATAGAAACTTACTTAGAGTATAATGAAAAAGAGGCGGTATCTCCGGGAATATTATGGGATGCATTGAAGGCAGTGATTAGAGGAAAAATAATTAGTATATCCTCTTACATTATAAAATCAAGGTGGGAAAACCGTTGTCAATTAGAAGACAAATTGTTAGAGCTACAACATCTACACTCTGTGACGCTGAATGATGATATTAAATCTGATATAATAAAAAAAAGAAAGATAATCTAAACACAATGGACATACAGAAAAAAGGTCTTTTTATTAAACAACAGCAATGCGAGGTAGGGAGGAAATCATTAAGACTCCTGTTTCTTAAACTTAGGAAGCAACAAGCAGAGAGGACTATACATAGAATAAAGAACCATTTCACAACTGCTTTTTGCTTTGTTTATAGAACCATTAAGTCAATGGATCAGGCAGAGACAGGATATAACTGGAGTAAGAACGGCAGGAGGGGAACAGAAATTAGCACTACTTGCTGACGACTTACTTTTAACAATATCCTTTCCCTTACAGGCACTCCCCCAAATCATGGACATGCTATCAGAGTATGGCTCTTTTTCGGGATATAAGGTTAATGTAAATAAAATGCAGGTATTAACTGTAAACTATGAACCACCAGTCAAAATTAAGAATTGCTATAAATGGAAATGGGATGCAGATAGCATTAGGTATCTAGGGTTGGTAATACACCGTGACTTCACCAAAATGTTCAGTGCCAACTATGCCCAGATAAATGAATCTATAAAATCAGATATACAAAGATGGAATACCATTCCGTTTCTGGACCTACACTCCAGGATCGAATCAATCAGATTAAATATTCTTCCCCGACTGCTGTATTTGTTTCAGTCTTTACCGATTGCCATACCACAAAAACAGTTTGTGGCATGGGATAGAATATTGTCAAAATACTGGATTGTCAAAATCTGGAACGGGAAAAAAGCTAAAGTTAAATATAAAACACTCAAACTAAAGAAAGAAAAGGGAGGTCGTGGGCTTCCTTGTCTACGAGAATATTATTGTGCAGCTCAGTTAAGACCATGGATATGTCTCTGTTGTCCAGATTACACGCCGGATGAAAAGATGTTGAAGGAACAATAGTCAAAGGAATACCAGTTACAGCTTTAATATCGGACATAAACGTGGCAGACGAACCTATACTACAAATAATGATATCTGCTTGGAAAGAAGTAATAAGAATTCGCGGTTTGGAAAAGGGCTCCAAGGTTTTAAGATGGTGTGCATATGATTCAGATTTTACCCCAAATCATTACGATAATAGATTCAAGAACTGGGTTTCAAAAGGTATAACTAATTATTATTCATTTGTCCACAAGGGGGCATTCCAAAGCTTTGAGCTTTTTTTTTTTTTTTTAGCTTTTTAAGACGTAAACATGATTTAGGTTCAGACAACTTCTTTAGATATCTACAGGTCAGAAATTATTTTAATCAAAAATTAAAAGTGAACCTAAACGAATTACAATTTGTAGAAACATTTTTAGTATTAACCAAATCTGGAGCGCAAAGCAAAATCATTTCCAAATTATATAACAGCATCCTGCGGTGTAAAAACGACAGCACTGTGTATATTAAAGCAATGTGGGAAAAAGAAGGTAATTTGTCAATTACAGAGGAGTGTTGGGACCACACATGCAAGATATAGTGGGCTACCACTGGGTCTAATGTTTGGCGTGAATTTTGCTGGAAAAGAATTATGAGATTTTTCATCACCCCTGCTTAACAAAGATATTGGGGAACTGGTGACACATGTTAGAGATGTGGGGGAGATGGAGCTAACCATTTCCAAATCTTTTTGGGATTGCACAGTTATTCGCCAGTATTGGTCTCTAATCCATGAACATCTACAAAATGTGTTTTCATTTGTTTTTCCTTTAACCTTTGAGACCATATTTTTGTGTAATGTACCAGTGGATAAATTGAATTCCAATGATAATAGACTCTTGTATATCCTACTGGCCGCAAGTAAAAAGCCTCTTACAAGGGAATGGCTTAAGCTTGAACCACCAACGATGGAAGATTGGATACATTCTGTACAAGAGATCTATACGATGGAAAAATTGTCATTTTCTCTTAAACTTCAGAGGGATACTTCAGTGGGAGGCAGAGGGTCAGAGAAAAGAAGCACATAAAAAACTAACCTTTCTGAGCCATTTCCTATGCTGTTGTAGTGATTTTTAAAAAGAGTGCTAAACAATTATTTTTTCATTTGGTATTTGTTTTTTTCTTTGATTCTTGTCACAGAAAAATTTGACCTTATCTTGTTTGGAGAGACTGCAGCTTTCATAAACTGCTTGTCCATTTCATGCGTGGATATGATGTAGGGCTGCAGCTATTGATTATCTTAGTAATCGAGTAATCTCTTGATTATTCCATCTTTTAATCAGAGTTCTGAAAGGCAGCTTTGAAAAAAAAGAGCTCTGAAAGGGTGTGTGTGCATATTATGAGTTTTTGTGCATGTGTGTCTGCAAGTTTAAGTGTGCAGGGAATGAGTGAGTTTGTGTCTTCAAGCCTTTAAAAGACTTTAAAGGAATGTGGTGGCTGCTATGAAGAAAACTGAGCATTCTGAAGTCTACCCTGTGCTTTCCCACATAACAGACAGGTCTGGCCCAGATCTGGTCCAGATCCGGCATCAAGCTGGCACTTCTGACTGACTGGTGTCATGGGTGGGTGTATGTCAACTAGATGTGGGCCAGGTCTGGCAATGGTGGCACTATTTATGTTCCTATTTTCCCATTTTAGTAAGAAGACCCAAATGCCATGTTGCAATACTATACTGCTATGGTAATAGAGCAGGGCGATATGACCAAAAATATTATCATGATATACATTTGAAAATTTGCAATAACGATATAACTGACAATATAATTGACACTAGACAAAACACTTTACAACTCCACAACTTTATTAGTGCAAAAAAACAAACAAACATCAATGTATTTTCACTTAAACAAGCAGCTGTTTTTTATATGCATTAAAGTTATATAAAAATTTTACAGAGCAAATGCAAATTCCTTGCTGACAATTTAACCAAAAGGCATTTCAAGTGGAAATTGGCCGACATATCCTCAGCATAACCATGTATAATATCCACAAAACATAAAAAGACGTTATACACACAGCGCAGAACGTATCACTCCGCGAGGCGCCTGCCTATGATAGCCGTAATGCTCCGACAATCCATCAAGCGGTGCGGGTTCGTAGCTTAGCAAAGTCGTACTAAAACATTTGACAGATTTTCGAGCACCGTGTGCATAAAATCATTTCGAGGTCAGTAAACACAACCAGAATTCATACATAAGGCACACGGGATTATAAGGGGCACTGTCGATTTTCAGAAAAATC
Organism: Rhamphochromis longiceps; assembly: GCF_057381845.1. NCBI lineage: Eukaryota > Metazoa > Chordata > Actinopteri > Cichliformes > Cichlidae > Rhamphochromis > Rhamphochromis longiceps. The sequence continues at coordinate 7,895,898 of NC_140562.1, forward strand.
AAAGGATTGATTTTAAGTGTGCCATATTTTCCAAAAAAAACCAAAACGGTAATAACGACGGCCCGCTAGCATGCTCTACCAAAAATAGTGCTTTGTTGTGTATGTGACGGATGAAAGCTAAACCAGTTACACACCACTGAAGTTGCAGCATTTTTACAAACCAATTCTGGTTCATCTGTTTCATTCAACGATCCACTTTCGCCCTTCTCATACTCCGTCGCCACCATGCTTTTTCCGCCATGTGCATATGAAAACAAAGGCACTGCGCATGCGCGTTTTACCCATATTCTATCGCGATATTTCATTTTCTTATCATTGCCCAACGTTATACCGGTATTACCGTGAACAATATGATATGGCCCAGCACTATATGGTAGCAAACGTTTCAAATGCAGATTTGACAGGTTTGTGAGTATACACTTTATCCAAAACCTAATGAGGTTTAAAGAAGAAAGTGTACTTTATTGATCCCCGTGGGGAAATTCCTCTCTGTATTTAACCCATTCACTCAGTGAAGCAGTGGGCAGCCATTGGGCGCCCGGGGAGCAGTGTGTAGGGACGGTACCTTGCTCAGGGGTACCTCAGGGTAGCTGTTCAGTGGAATCGAACCCCCGACCTTCCGATCATGGTGCCACCACTCTACCTACTGAGCTATCCCTGCCCCCCCTGCCCTTTACTCATGTTTCCCACTGGGTGGCTGTAGCTCATGAGGTAGAGCAGATCACCTACTGACATCTGGGGCAAGAGCTGAAACTGTTCTGGGCCAGCACTGGGCTAGTAGTGTGTCTGCAACTGGCCCGTGGCTGCACACAACTTACACACAGCCCACATACCACAAAGAATGGTGCCCCAGATCAGGTTTGCCAGAGGTAACACATGGGCCAGCACAGGACCTCCAGTGTGTCTCTAACTGGCCTTGTGCTGGCCCATGTGTGGTTCACCTCTGGCAAACCAGGTCTGGGCCACCAAAGGGCCGTCATTCTTTGCGGTATGTGGGCCATGTGTAAGCACATTGTGTGGGCCAGATCCGGGCCATACAAATTTTGCTATGTGGGTTGATGCAAGGTTTTTGTGCTGCTGATGTGTAGATGTTAAATTATATTAATAACAGTTCAGTGTCCAATCTAACGACCCTCAGGTTTACTGAACCATACTTTTTTATTGGCTTGTGAAAAAGCTTATATATGTTTAAATATTAACGCAATTAAAATGACAACAACATTTGATATTATTTCACTTTCAACGTAAAACGTTTTTAATGAAAGCCTAAATAAATATGGTCTAGTACAACCCACGCTCGCATTTACATCGTTTAACACATTAGCACACAACAGAGCTGTGTGTTAAATGACACATCATTTAACACACAGCTCTGTCAAGTATTTTTTTATAATCAAATTATTTGAATTACTCAAATCATTACAACCCTAATTTGATGCATTTAATTGTTGCTGAAATAACGTAACATAAGAAATAACCTAAATAATTGGGTTCATGGGGTCTTGATGCATTCTCAATCATCTAGGAAAGTAAATCTCCAAAAAGTTTATTCTGTTCATCTGGACGTAGCGTTTTGTGGGAGAAACGTTTCGTCACTCATCCAAGTGACTTCTTCAGTCTCAGCTGACTGACCTCTCAGCCCATTGTTCCTTCAGTGGGCTGGTTTCAGTCATTATGCAAATGTACTGTTTATAAGGTTGGGGAAACCTGCAGTCAGTTGAGACTGAAGAAGTCACTTGGATGAGTGACGAAACGTTTCTCTCACAAAACGCTATGTCCAGATGAACAGAATCAACTTTTTGGAGAATTGGGTTTATGCTATAGGATTCAGTCTAGAAATAGTAAAGCTGTCTTGCAGGCTGATACTGACCTGGAGATGCTGAAGGTCATCTTCCTGAACATTCTGGGAAAGGTTGTACACCTGAAACACACATAATGTTGATGCCATAATTTCTAGATAAAAATGTATATTCTATTGTTATACTATCACAATGAATTAAAGAGTTTCTTATGTGACAACTAGAATATACTAGAAATAAAAAAGATGACTGACCTGCACAGAGCTGGTCATGGTGCTCAAGGCAAATAGTGTGGCACAGTCTTTAACGGTAGACTGGCTGTCAAACGCTCCCTGCGTGTCTATTAGTAGAACTGCAACCTGTGGAAAAATGATGTAAAAATAAAAACATCACACCACATACATACAAATAAATATATATATTTTTTAAATTTCCCTCGTTATTTATCCTTCAAGCTTGGGTTCTCTACCAGAGGCCTGTGCGCTTAAGGATGTTGTTCCTGTGATCTGTTGGAGTCACTTGCCCAGCTGGGGGGGGGGGGGGGGGGGGGGTAACGAGAGTACTCCGATTACCACTAGGACCACTGTTGCCTTCATCTTCGACATCTTCTTGAGTTCTTCTCTCAGCCCCCTGATATCACTTGGTATACCTACATCTAGGGCTGCTCAATTAATCGAATTTTAATCACGATTACGATCTGGGCTTTCAACGATCATTAAAAATGACTGAGCCGATTATTAGCCCCTCCCTCATGCTTTACTCTCGCGCTGCTCCATGTGGCAAATCAAGCGCACTGCTCTGCATTTCGAACACGCGTCACAACAATTAAGAGGACCCGAGGGAAGCTCGGAAAGCTAAGCAGAAGTTATTTGGAGAGGAGAGTGACTGCCGTTGGTTGAAAAGAAAGGTAAAGAAAAAAAACTTAAGTGGTGTGGAAACATTATGGCTTCGCGGAGTCAGACGTGGATCAAGTAGACACAGTGTGTAAACTTTGCTATGGTGTCGTAGCTGCACCACAGAGCAACACTGCAAAGTTCACATTTTTCATTTATTTCTTATATTGCAAACATTTGCGCTGTTATCAGTATTTGCACACTATTTTATATTATTTTTTAAAGTCATTATTCAATACATTGTTATTCTTAACCCTTTAAAGCCGGTCAGAGCAGCATGCTCGTTTTGTGTAACTATTTTTAAATCCCTGTAGAACCTGAACGCTAAGCTAGCACAATAAATTTTTTTCCATATGAAACCAGAGGAGTTGTACGTACTTCTTATGCCATCAGCTTGTCCTCGGTCACGGTTTCCTTCCACATATAGCTTTGCAAAAATTGCATAAAAAGAGCTTGCAGGAACAAAAACATAATATTCCAGAAACACGCTTTGCCGATCCGATCATGAACTTCCCACATTGAAAAAGACGTCAACGCGAACTATCGCAAGTGACGTCGTTTTTGCGGAAAATGTAGTTTTTTACTTGTAGGCCTTAGAACTCGAATTGCACTGCTGGAAATAGTTTATTTTGATGCACATGCACATTCTTTGCAAATTTGCATCATAGGATTGTTTTTTTGTTTTTCCTGCAGTATATAAAAATTGCTGTATCTCCAAAAATAAAACTATGAAGACACTCAAAATAAATTTCCTGTTGTTGTAAACTATTTTTTGCAACTTTTTTGTATTTAAAGTTTTGAGGGATAAACCTCTTAAATTTCTCCAAGTAGAAATATATGTAAAAACAAAAACGATTTTCAATTTTTTTGTAGTTTATTGCACTTTTTTGCAATTAATGTAGTTACTATGGACTTAATGCATACACATTTTTAAAATATGGGCTATAACAGTTGTATTGATGTATAGCAACTTGAAATGCTCCCACAAATGGCACTACAGCATGTAAAAAAATAATATAAGCTCTGGCGGACGAAATAAATATCGTCAAATAATCGTGATCTCAATTTCAGTGAAAATAATCGTGATTATCATTTTTGCCATAATCGAGCAGCCCTACCTACATCAATCACTACAGCTGTCTTCCTCTGCTTGTCCACGACTATTATGTACGGTTGGTTAGCCATCACCAGTTTGGCTGTCTGTATCTGGCAGTCCCACATGATCTTAGGTCTCGACGACCCTAGTGGGCATGTCTCATTTTGACCTTGAGACTTCCAGGTCATTCTCAGCCCAGGTGTTCCTGTATAATATGCCTGCTGGGTTGTAGCATTACATGCATGCCCTGTCTGCTAGCATCTTGAACCCTGCTGTTATGTGCTGGATTGTCTCAGGGGCATCTTCACACATTCTGCACCTGGGGTCTTGCCTAGTGTGTTAGACCCTAGCCTCTATGGATCGTGTACTTATGGCTTGTTACTGTGCTGCCATGATTAGCGTCTCTGTGCTGTCTTTCAGTCCAGTTTTGTCCACCCACTGACAGGATGTCAGACACTTCTTCTGACAGTGGCCAAGTAGTGGCCTGCCGTTCCATCATCCTTACTTCTTCTCCTTACTCCTCTTCCGTCTTCGGTTTCTGATGCTACTAATCACTGGCAGGGCGTAAGTGTAGATTGCCGGGATCTTGATCTTCATATGAAGCTTACTCCTCAGAACTTGCTTTACACTCTGCTGGTACTTGGTGGTTGCAGCTTTCCTAGCGGCCTCTTCGTGGTTCCCATTTCCCATTTGCCTATGAGATTCCCAGGTGCCTGTAGCTGCCCTCGATGTCTGCAATGCTGCCTTCTGGTAATGCAATCCCATCAGTTTGGAATACCTTCCCTCTCTTTGTTACCATCCGCCTATGCTACACTACAGACATCAGAATGTCATTCAGGTAGATCCAAGTTGTGTGGTAGGTAGATTAGGTGGTTGACAATTGCTCCATTCCATAGTCGGTATCACTGACAGTAACTGAGGCAAGTCAGACCTACTTTGGATGTTGTGCTGGAGTCTTTTGTGAGTCGTCACTGAGCTCTTAGAGCAATTTTGTTCAGTTCTTGTCCAGCCACTCCTGGGAAGGTTTACCAATGTTCCATTTTTCACCATTTGTCACAAGTGTGGCAGTAATCAGGCCTGGGTGTGGCTAGAGAAATTAAACTCAGCTTTACAAAGATGGCATAGGAGGAATTACTTTTACAGACAGGGCTATATAGGTCTGTATTTTCACCTGAATAATAAACGCCTTCACTTAAAAAACCCATTTCTGTTTTTACATGTGTCAACTTTGTCAAATATTTAAATTTGTTTGATGATCTGACAAATTTAAGTTAACAAAAAATAAATAAATCAGTACGGGGTGAAACATTTTTTCACGCTATACACATATACACACATACCCACACCACATTTTAAAAGGAACAGCCTAGAAGATGCTGTGACACAGACCTTGCTGTGATCTGGTTTCTCCACTACAAACACATCGCTCCACGCCTGGATGCCCGTGGTCTCCCGTTCACAACCACCCCGCCAAGTGAAGCCGGTCAGAGGTTCCTCCACACCGCCGAGCCACGAATCAGATGACTGGAAGATCACAAGAGTATAGCTAACAAACTGCATTCCAAACTCACACGCAAACATGTGGAAAGCCTTGTGTTTATGGGGGGGGGGGGGTGTGTCCAGTCAATTGTTACAAGCTAGTCTGTCTGTCTGTGTATAACTGTTACAAGTGTTTGTTTTGTATTGCCAGCAATGAGTTGGACTTATTTTTGATGGGACCCCGCCAAGGCTGCTCTGTCCTCCGGCTCTCTTTATAATGTTTTATGAACAGAATTTCTAGGGGTAGCCAAGCGGCAGAAAGCTTTCACCTTGGTGGCCTTATAATCTCTTCTGAGCAGGTGACCTCCAGCTCATACTGGAGAAGTTTGTAGCTGAGTGAAGTGGCAGGAATGAGTATTGGCACCTCCAAGTTACAGGTTATGGTCCTCAATAAGAAAAGGGCCACTTCGAGTGAGAGACAAGCTGATGCCCCAAGTGCAGGAGTTTAAGTATCTCGGGGTCTTCTTCACCAGCAAGGGGAAAGAGGAGCAGTCTGATGGATTGGGCTGCATCTGCAGTGATATGAACACTGCAGTATAAGCTTAACATAAAATCATAAATACTGACTGTTCCAGTTGCTCCTAGTAAACCAAATTTCCCAATCTTCATCGTCAGTGTGGATTAGACTTCAAACAGTATGTTGACAGAAACTGCTTCAAAGAGCAGCACTCATCTGCTTGACATAGCACCCAGTGATGGTTATGAACATTAACTGTTAATGGACACAGAAACTGCTACCGCAGTTAATAGTAGCCACACTCAGATAAATCAAATATGTGTACAGCATTATTCACAGCGTTACAACTTTCAACATTTTGAAACAAGCCAATTCTGAAATTAATGATTAATTCAGGAAAACCAGATTCCATAAGCTCATTATCGTGGTGTATAGTTTGCATTTGTATTTTGCCAGAGTGGGGCCATTCAGTGGTTCTTTTGACTGCTCCACCAAGACGAGAGTTGAGGTCAATGGATATATTTGGTGATGTTTGTCAGCAGGATTATGATGAAACTAACAATTTGAATTTCACAGAACTTGACAGGTTACCTGTTTGTACATGTAACGAAGCATAAAGTCGAGCAGGAAGGATTTGCCCTTGCGAAAAGCTCCAGCCACAGAGACGACGACCACATGGAGGTCCTGGACCTTCTTCTGCAGCAGCAGTTGCTCCAGCACCTGCTCCTGCAGGAAGAATGAATGCTCCTCCTCATTTGCCACTACAATCTGCACAGGCTGGGGCCTGCCCACTTTCTCCTCCTCTTCCTCCTCCAGCAGGTCATAGTCCTCCTCTTCACACCTCATCTGGGATGCACATGATTTAAAACTGTGGCCACCTGAGAGGGGGAAAGTAAGCTTAAAATGTGTCTGAAGGCTCAGAATGCAGAAATGATTGGTCATGACTGTTCACTGGTACAAAGCAATAACTAGCCAATTAAAGGGATTTACAGCCTGTGTTCTTATTATCAATTATCATTTGTAGCAAAAAAATATCGTTTTCAGTTGTCTCAACATTCATGAACATTGCTGTTAAATATAACATGACTTTCTAGCAATTTAATTTTGGCAACTCTACATATAACAACCACTTGTGAAACAGTTGGTTGTGAGTGCTTAGATAAATTACACTCACTTTCAGATTCTTTAAAAATCAGTGTGGAGTTTGGAGGGGTGGGTGGCAGCTACATTGATCCTGTTATTATATGGGAGACCATTTCTATTATTTTTGACTTGGATAATTCAATTCAATTTCATTTATATAGCGCCAAATCACAACAAGAGTCGCCTCAAGGCGCTTTATATTGTACAGTAGATCCTACAGTAATAGATACAGAGAAAAACCCAACAATCATATGACCCCCTATGAGCAAGAACTTTGGCGACAGTGGGAAGGAAAAAACTTCCTTTTAACAGGAAGAAACCTCCGGCAGAACCAGGCTCAGGGAGGGGCGGCCATCTGCTGCGACCGGTTGGGGTGATAATGAAACTCATCTCTCAATGCAAAGTCGAGCCAAATGTATTTATAAAGCAAATAAATAAGAAATAGAAAGGAATATATAGATTAGGAATAGATTAAATAGATGTTAGTGGGTGCTAAACATATATAATAATGACTGAAAAAATACACAGGAGAGACAATAGGTTTTCAGACAGACTCAAATGCCACTACATCCTTACAGATTTATTTCACCAGTAGGCAAATAAAGAGTCCAGAGTGTGTACTGAGGGCACAAAGAACAGAGGTGAGCCAATTAATACCTCCTTTAACCTCCTAGGACCTGGCATCCACATATGTGGACATCACATTTTGAGTTATTTAGACTTCAATACTAAATTTTGCTCTACAAGGGTCTGATATCCACTTACGAGGACATTATACTGCTACTGTTCTATCAAGATTTTAGACGAATACCCTCATTTGTGGCTCTTATTTTTCTTAAAAACAAAAATAAGGTAAAAAAAAAAAAAAAATCAGGTAATTCTTTGTTTTTACATTCATCAGGCCCCAATATGCCCAAATAAAAAAAATGCATGCTGTGGAAGAGTTCGGGTCTTAGGAGGTTAATTCAGTTCTTATTTAATAGAACCATAAGCATGAAGAGTAAGAGTAATAAAGATGCACATGTTATAACTTAATATAATAAGCTCATTATAGTCTACTTAATTTTCTATTATGCTGGAAGTCCCCGATCTGTGTGTTACCAGTATTAGTGAAATGGCCTGCAAAACTACAGTTAGAGTACAGTAACTGTACAGTTACATTAAGGTAGCCCTGTCATTACAGGGCTACCTTAATGGTTCACACCAACTTTACAAGCAATTGTCACAAGGTAACAGTACAAAGATTATGACGCAAATCACACAATCTTAATCAGTAATAGTAATAATAATAATGGATTGGATTTATATAGCGCTTTTCAAGGCACCCAAAGCGCTTTACAATGCCACTATTCATTCACTCTCACATTCACACACTGGTGGAGGCAAGCTACGGTTGTAGCCACAGCTGCAGTAACATCCTTTTTACAGCTAACTGTTGATCTGACACAGCTACACATTGTCATCGATAACAATGACTAGGAAAATTGCTCAACATCTAATTTTATTGATGTGTCATATTACAGAAACACTTATATGGTTTAAGAACTACAATATACTACAGAAATACATTGGAGAGTATCGCCTTGACTGCCTGCCAAGACTACACTCAGTACTAACAAAGAAAAATGTAGTGTGACCATTAAAACACAGCATAACAGGAGGGTGGAGAAGATGGAAGAAAGATGAAAGGGAGACTTTGAAAAGTGTGTGAGAATATCACAGTCGTCCTGCGACTGCAACGCACAAGTACTTAAAAGATCAGTGCCCTGGAGCTGTGACGTCAACTCTGAATAGGTACATTTGAGGAAGTTAAATTACTGTGAAATTTTTATTAAATGGGAGGTCTGGATTTTCCAATAATATGCGACTTTGATAATACAAAGTTGTCTGTAAACCTAGCCAAAATCCACAAACAAATACTTTATTAGTGGAAGATGATATTTACCCATAACTTTACATGGTTCTACTCAATGGAACAAGAGAACCATTATCAGAAATAGAAAAAACACTGGATATAGAAACAGTTTCATGATAATGGTATTTTTATTAATCACCATGACAATGGTAAATTTTTACAATTGGAAGCATTCCAAGACAAATTTTACATACAATATTCTTATTGTCATTACAAATTGTCAATGCAATTACAAATTGATCAAATACATGACTTCTCACGAGAAAGAAAGAAAGAAACAAAGAAAGAAACCAAAAAAAAAAAAAAAGGGGGGGGGGGGGGGTCGGTCGGTGACAACAATATAATCTCTAATAAATATTATAAATATGAGAAATGGCCAATACCTCCAAAACACAGACACTTTTCCAATTTCAATTCAGTTTTATTCATATAGTTCCAAATCAAAGAAGCAGTTGCCTTATTGTAAGGTAAAGATCCCACAACCCTATAATAATACAACAGAGAAAACCCCAAAAAGCTTGCTCATCAACCCCTTATGAGCAAGTGCTTTGACAACAGTAGGAAGGGAAAAAAAACTCCCTTTTAACAGGAAGACACCTCCAGCAGAACCAGGCTCACAGGGGGCAGCCATCTGGCCCCCTGACCAGTTAGGGTAAGGGGAAGAAGACAGGGAAAGGACAAGCTATTGAAGAGAGCCAGAGATTTATAATAAATAATAACGAAATGCAGAGGTGTATAAACAAAGTGAAAGGGGCAACTGAAGAAGAAACACTCAGTTTCTTCTACAATTTTGACTGCATTTGCTCATGGGAACCTCCCAGCAGCCTGGACCTTGCAATGTAACTAAGGAAATATTTAGGATCACCTGATCCAGCCCTAACAATATGTTTATTAAAAAAAGGAAAAAATATATATTTTGAGTCTAATCTTAAAAGTAGAAATAGTGTCTGTCTCCTGAATCCACAGAAGAGGGGCCTGAAAACTGAAGGCTCTGCCTCCCATTCTACTTTTAAATACTGAAGGAACCACAAGTAAGCAGTCTGAGAGCAAAGTGCTCTAATGGGGTGATATGGTGCTATAAGGCCATTAAGATGGGACCTGATTATTCAGGACCTTGTGTAAATTCAATTCTAGGTTCATTTTAAAATAATCTTAATAACTGTTATTCAGCTGCTGAGACTCTAAAAAATGTGGTTTAAAGTTTGTTTTTTTTGTTTTTTTACTGTTAATGCTATCCTTTCAGATTTTAACATAAGACTTAGGTGTTATAAAACTGAAGATTTAAACAGTTTTAGATACATTATACACTCTCAAAGCACTTTGTTTGAATAAAATGTTAGATTGAAAAACACAGCAGCAGAAGGTTTCACAGAAGTGTGATTACTTCTTCTAATTTCATAACATGATCCAGAGTCCACATAATCAACAGATTCACCCTGGAGGCAGGGCCAAGGCGGTTCTCTGGGTCCAAAGGTTAGGAGAAGCTTCATGCTTATTTTTTTATTTTTATTTTATAAATTACACCTGTCCTGTGCCAGATGTTCTGTTGACCCACTGAGAAAGACATTATTTTTGTGACATCAGGAGGACTGACGCTCATCGCAGGGATCAAACAGGACTCATAATCTTCACCAGCAGCTCCCTCAGAGGGAAGTCTTCAGACCTCCACTATCCGCTCGGCCAATAAGATGGACAAACCCAACATGTCATGAACAGTGTGTTCATCAAGAGTGAACACATAACATGATTTTTCTGTTGTTGTTTTCTGGGTGGTGCTGAGGGCGGCTCCTGTAATCAAAAGGAGAAAAGAATCATTACAAACTGTAAAATGTGAAGTGTATCTCTCAAATCTGAAATAAAGTGGTCAGAATTCAATGGTGGTCACCTGCAGGAAAACAAGAGACAAACACACATCATTAGCATTGTTTGAGCTGCTGCCCGAGTACTGGACAACATATTAACCTCCTAGGACCTGGCGTCCACATATGTGGACATCACATTTTGGGTTATTTAGACCAAAATATTTAATTTTGCTCTACAAGGGCCTGATATCCACTTACGAGGACATTATACTGCTACTGTTCTATCAACATTTTAAACGAATATCCTCATATGTGGCTCTCATTTTTCTTAGGAACAAAAATCTGGTTAAAAAAAATAAAATCTGGTAATTCTTTGTTTTTACATTCATAAGAACCCAATCAGCCCAAATATCAAAGAGAAATTAAAAATGCCTGCCGTGGAAGAGTTCGGGTCTTAGGAGGTTAATGCTTCACATCATTTCTCTCTAGCGATATAACATGTACAGAGTATTGAACATTTAACTTTGTGAACAACACCTAATTAAGAACCTAATTTTGCCCTTTTAAACAAGAACACTTGAAACAAACTCAGTTGAGGAAAAAAAAAAAAAAAAAAAAAAACTCACTCTCTCTCTCTCTCCCCCTTTCAAACCTGTGGCCGGTCTTTATCCTTCAAGCTCAGGTCATCTACCAGAGGCTTATGAGCTTGGGGGTCCTGCAGAGTATCTTTGCCGTTCCTAGGACTGCTCTCTTCTGGACAGAGATATTAGATGTTGTTCCAGGGATCTGCTGGAGCCACTCACCTAATTCCTGACAATTGCTGCATTCCGTAGTCAGTATCCGTAATGATCTCACTGAGGGGGTTCAGGCCTATGCAGAACAGCAGTGGGTAGATCCCACACTTGATGGTGACTTGCGCTATAGATTTGAAGTTGGCCTCTAGTGTTGTTTGCCACATCACCAGTGAGTTCCTGATGAAGGCTGTTAGGGTCCTGTTGATCTTGTACAATTCTAGGAATTCCAGGATCCAAGTGTGAGCCATCAAGTCATAGGCCTTCTTATAATCAATCCAGGCAGTGCACAGGTTAGTCAGCCTAGTCTAGCAGTCTTGGGCAACTGCTCTGTCAACCAGTAGCTGGTGTTTTGCTCCTCTGATACTCCTACCAATTCCTTTATGTGCCCCGCTGATGTATTGACCCATGTGCCTGCCAGAAGCCTCCACGTGGTACTGACGCAAGTTATTAGCCGGTGGTTGGATGGGACTGATCCTTTGGTTCATTTGTGTAGTTAGGCGCTCACTGACAACCTACTGGCTTCTTCAGCCAGTGGGTGTGAACCATGCTGGGGCCTGGTGGCAGTCCAACTCTTCATACTGGAGACCTTTTTCTTAAATGTCTGCCACTGTGATGGTTACTGGACCCTGTTCAGGGTTAGTGCAGTGGTCTGCTTTTAGATTTACAAGCCACTGAGCATCGCCGTTATGTGTTGCGTCCTTCTCTCGTATGCTCTTCCAGTATTACTCAGTCTCCAGCCTTGGTGGTGCTGTTCTCATATTGTTCCCCTGCCACTGAGAGCACACCTTGGATTGTTCCTTTGGGAACAGCTAGTTTATTCTCCTGCCTTCTATTTCTCAGCTGCTCGGCATGTAACATGCAGCAACATAGAGGAAGTGGCTGACTTCCAAATGACATAGCATTTGGGTGGTACCTCATTAATCTCTAGCCGTGAGAGCAGTTCCTTCTTCCAAATGTTGGAACACTGAGCTACTAGTTTCGCCATCAATCTGGATGCTGGGTATGGAAAATTCCATAGGTCCCTCATCCATTCATGCAACTATTTCCGCTGGGGTTACTTATGTAGCAGCTTCCAACAGCGCCCTATTTTTGTCTCTTGCCCACTTATTTTGTCTTGTTCCACTTGTCATCTGTGTGTCCTGGTTACTCAACACCTGACGCGGACCTTGTTAATCCAGGCGACAGATCAAAGACGTGAGGAAGGTGGTTGGCCAACTATCGGAGCTACAGAAAGGGGAAATTAAGAAGCTGCCCAAGAAGTATAGCAAGCTGCCCATAACCGAGGCCTTAGAAACTGCCAAGCAAAAACTGAGCCTTTTCCAGCCGCTTCAAGAGGGTTAGGGTTAGAGAAATAGAAGGCAGGAGAATAAACCAATGTCAGTGTCAGGGGAACAGTATGAGAACAGCAGCAAGGCTTGAGACCGAGCAATACTGGAAGAGCATATGGGAAAAGGACGCAACACATAATGGCAATGCTCAGTGGCTGGTGGATATAAGAGCAGACCACAAAACCCTGCCTGAACAGGGTTCAGTAACAATCACAGTGGCAGACATCCAAGAAAGGGTCTCCAATGTAAAGAGTTAGACAGCACCAGGCCCTAACATGATTCACTCTTACTGGCTGAAGAAACTGACTGCACTCTATGAGAATCTAACAGTGCAAATGAAGCAGCTGCTAGTCAAGACACTTACAATGGTTAACTGAAGGCCGGACAGTCCTGTTCCCCAAGGATCCTTAGAAGGGTCCAGTTCCATCAAACTACGGGCCAATACCCTACCTCAGTACCCCATGGAAGCTCCTGTCAGGTATAGGGCTGGGCCATATTATACAGTTCACGGTAATACTGGTATAATGTTGGGCAACGGTAAGAAAATGAAATATTGCGATGGGTATATGGGTAAAACGCGCATGAGCAGTGCCTTTGTTTTCATACGCACAAGGCGATTATGCCTTGGTTATGCTGAGGATATGTCGGCCAATTTCCACTGGAAATGCCTTTTGGTTAAACTGTCAGCAAGGAATTTGCATTTGCACTGTTAAATTTTTAATAAAAAACAGCTGCTTGTTTAAGTAAAAATACATTGATGTTTGTTTGGTCTTTTTTGCACTAATAAAGTTGTGGAGTTGTAAAATATTTTGTCTAGTGTCAATTATATCATCAGTTATATCGTTATCGCAAATTTTCAAATGTATATCGTGATAAATATTTTTGGTCATATCGCCCTGCTCTAGTCAGGTATCATAGTAGCTAAAATGAATAGGCATATGGCTCAACACATGAGAGGGGGCACATAAAGGAATTGGCAAAGCTACTGGCAGACAGAACAGTTGTGCTAGACTCCAAGACCAGGTTCACCAACCTGTGCACTGCCTGGATTTATTATAAGAAGGCCTATGACTCGATGCACCACAAATGGATCCTGGCATGCCTAGAACTGTACAAGATCAACGGGTCCCTAACAGCCTTCATCAGGAACCCAATGCAGATGTGGTAAACAATGCTAGAGGCCAACTTCAAGCCCATAGCCCAAGTCACCATCAAGTGCAGGATCTACCAAGGAGATGTTCCAGTTCTGCATAGGCCTGAACCCCCTCAGTGAGATCATTATGGATACTGACTACAGAATGCAGCAATTGTCAGGAATTAGGCGAGTGGCTCCAGCAGATCCCAGGAACAGCATCCAATATCTCTGTCCAGAAGAGCGAAGTCCTAGAAACGGCAAAGATACTCCGCAGGACCCTCAAGCTCCCAGGCCTCTGGTAGACTATGGAATGCAGCAATAGCAATGCAGACATAGAAGCCACTGTCATCAAGACATGGAAGCTCCTTACCATGCATGTAGGGTTTCACCCCAAATCTAGCACCCTGAGACTGTACGCCTAAATAGAAGGAAGGTATGCCTAAGAAGGAAGGAGGCCGGGGACTAGTGAGTGTCAGTACCACAGTCCAGGACGAGACAACGAATATCCACAACTACACCAGAAAGATGGCCACCACCAATGTGCTCAGTGAATACCTCAGGCAACAGAAACCTAAGAAATGGGAGCAAGAGGAGGAACTATCATGGAGTCTCTAACACAACAAGCAAGCCCCCAGGTACAAGGCTGTGTATAGATACCCCTGCTTTCCTATTATAATCCTGTTTCTTTTAGTTTGTGAACATCAGCTGTGTAAGACACAAACGGAAATCAGAAACTGGGACTGATTTTACAGGCTGTATTGTGAGAACATTTTCGATCTTCAGTAATTCTTCTTCTGTTAAAACTGAATGAAATCCATCAATGAGGGTTTAAAGTGCATTTTCTTTTATTAATTTGGTGTTACTGTCATTACAGATGTAAGGGAGACACAAAAATGCTGCCATTTGCATATATTTTATAATCAGCTCTCCAAAAGAACTGAAGGAGAGTCTAACTTGTTGCTCTTACAGAATAATACTCATAAAAAGTACAGTAACTGTCATGTTAGTTAGTGACTGAGCAGCTAGAGTGGCATTTTTCCATTGCTCTTATAAACAGTTTTAGTGCCTGATCTTCAGCTGCAGGTCTGAACATCTTTCCATTGAGTACAGCAGCAGAGCTCTGACTGTACAGCACTGACTTTAATGTACATTCAAGCTCAGAGTGACTTGTTTAGTCAAGGTATATTCATTCACATGCACGGATTAGCTACCAAACACGGCTTTCCCCAACAGATGACTGCTCAACTAAGCTAGCTATCTCAGGATGTTAATTTCTGATTATCTTACAAACACACATTCAACTTACCGAAAAAGTGCAGTTAGGCCTCTGGTCCTTCTGTCGGTTAATCCAGTTTACTGCAGAACACCTCATGCTGTCAGTTTGAAACAGTCGTGGTTTTGGAAAGTAAATCCTGGCCCTCCTCTCCGCGTCCTGGCTCTATCAGCCATTCCAGATTAGATATAGGCAAGTTTCTCTGTAACAACAGTTGCCAGTCAAAGCTGTCATGATGACGTTGACCCCAATAACAGCATTAAGTTATTAACTAGAATCCAACCTGTGAGAAAGGAGACCCCTTGAACAATGAGAATTGCTAATAATGGCATAAAGCATATTTGTGAAAAATCTGATAACATGGAGGAGCCGGGGTTTATGACCTATACTGGAGCCAGACACCAGGGGACAAGCTGTTAGGTCGTCCATGTTTTCTACAGTTATTGGTTGAAAACACTGACTTCAAATTCATATGTTTCATGGGTCATTATTTTAATTGGCTGGAGAAGAGACAGCAGGGTGACATTTATAGCTGGGCAACTTGAACAGGTAAAGCAAATATGCACTGTAGCCTGGAACAAGAGGTATGCCTACAGGAAGCAAAGATTAGTGAATAAATAATCGTTGACTAATAAAAATTAACTGACAGATTAGCCACAAACTGACTACCAAAATAATCTTTACGTGAATATTAGAGAATATAGAATATTAGAGTATTTAGAGAATAAAATAATTAATTGCCTTTTATTTATGGGAAAATGCTGACAGTTCTAAACAAATGCAATACCATTATTGCCATTTTCAAATAAATGCATTAAACTAAGCACTCTTTACAGTGTGAATATGTTCTATATAGCATGGCTGTAGTCTTGAAGGTTGAGTCTCCTTGCAGGAATCAATAAACTGGCAGTCGAAGTGAAAGTCTGCTGGATGGGGGAAAAAAACCCAGTCTAATTCTAGAAGCCTCAGCTTTCCTCTTGATTATAGTCCTCTAAGAGGAATTATTGCCATTACGGAACTGCAGGCCTGACCTGAAGTGTATAGTAAATAAAACCACTATTTACAAAAGTCAGTTTTAACCTTTGGATGAGTAAAGCTCCTTGTATGGCAGCAGTGATGCTTCACTGACCTACAGAGCCACTTAGATTGAATAGAGACATGTAACCAGGACAGATTTAACTCTTTGGGTGACCTGGTCCCCATTCAATTTGTCATAGAAGCAGTGATGTTGCTTATGCTATGATGTTGCTTATGCTATATGAAAAAGACAGTCCGTGCTTTAACGTTCTACTTACGAGGGCCAGCAAATCAGAATAAAGTTAACTGAAAGGGAGGAAGACATCTAGAAACTCTTTGTTTCAGATATTTGATAAACTCAGAGGGGTCACTGAGGTACACCATTAGACAAATGAAGATCATCTGAACTGTGAATAATGCAAAGCTATTAATGTATCCAAGCATAAACATACTGTACTCTTCTGGATGAAGATTTCAAAGAGATCCATCTATTAATATCTATCATCCATCTCCCTCATACTGTATTTATAATCTAAAACTTCAGTTATGTTTTACTAATTTTAGATTTATAGATAGATAGTAAAGTGGAGTAAGAAAGTAAAGTAAGATTACAAAGAAAAGGAAATTGAGTAAATGCATTTTGTTAAAAGTCAAAGTTTATGTAAAATGACTAAAAACATATTTACATTGTTTAAAAAAAAAAAAAAGGTTCTTTCAGTTATTGTGAACTGCTTGTGAAAAATGTAATTTCCTGCATATGATGGGTGAAGGTAGCACAAGGTGGGAGAGAAGAGGAAAAGTAAAAAGAGCGCAAAGAGACAGTGTGCGATGACACAGAGCAGGTGGAGAAGTTAGCTTGTTTTCAAGTATTTTCAGTGAGTGAGTTCAGACTTTTCGTCACAAGAAGTCACAGTTTGTGTCTGTACCCATGTTGGCAAGACACGGTAAAGTTTCAGCGTGAAGCTGCTGGACAGGACAGTGTATTTTGTTTTCTGCTGCTGGTGTAATTATTAAGATGGAGCAAGGCTAACACAGCCATTTGCTAAAAAGGACTACTGTAGACTGCCAACTTTGCCACCAGACTGCTCATGGTTTTTGGGAAATGCAGTAAATCTATTAATCTAGGCCTGATTTGTAAAAGGTGGATGGGCTCTGCCTCGAAAAGGTGGATGGATGGGTTCAGTCATTCGGGAGGGGTTCAGAGTAGAGCTGCTACTCCTCCACATCAAAAGCAGATAGGTAAGGCTGTCATGTCATAGGTAGGACAGGGCATTAAATTTAAATCTAAAATAAATAACGCTATGGAACCCTGAAAATAAACAGTCTACATGCCACGCCCCCTTTAGATTCACCCTTTCAGCAAGTTGCCCAATTTAAACATTTCTCCAGTGTCTGTCCTTTGCTATTAAAACACATTAGAAACTATATTCAGTCAAAATTCTGCTAATCTGTCTTAAAGTGCTTCTATGAAGAAGCCCAGGGCTTATCAGAGAATTGCAAAACCAATAACCACGCCCTAAGAATTCCCATTAGGATCAGGCTAATAAGTACAGGTCTATAAGCATCAGTGCTGTTGCAATATTCAGTCTGAACTTGAATCTGTCAAGATAATAAACATACCAGCACAAATACATACAAATCCCATGACATCTTTAACAGCAAACATTTCCAGCTTCTTCTTCAATGACATAAGAAACTCTGTGCTTAAAAACAGGGTAAAGAACAGTGAAGGCTTTTTGATATTACAGTCCACCAACACTCCCCAAACAGACTAAGGAGTTAGTAAACTTTAAAAATCCAAGATTTCCTAAACAGCCAGCTCAGGGAAACCAACACAGCTGTCCTGGTATCCTTAAGAACCTTGTAAGCAGATTATTATGAACTACTCTAACCTGATACTGGGTGTCTTTCACGAAAACCACGATAGCATTGCTTAGGGGCGATCGTGGCTCAAGAGTTGGGCGTTCGCCTTGTAATCGGAAGGTTGCCGGTTCGAGCCCCGGCTTGGACAGTCTCGGTCGTTGTGTCCTTGGGCAAGACACTTCACCCGTTGCCTACTGGTGGTGGTCAGAGGGCCCGGTGGCGCCAGTGTCCGGCAGCCTCGCCTCTGTCAGTGCGCCCCAGGGTGGCTGTGGCTACAATGTAGCTTGCCATCACCAGTGTGTGAATGTGTGTGTGAATGGGTGGATGACTGGATATGTAAAGCGCTTTGGGGTCCTTAGGGACTAGTAAAGCGCTATATAAATACAGGCCATTTACCATTTATGCGTTTTATTTTTTCCAGTGACAGGTAACAACTACTGGCAAGTAATTCTTTGAAGCTCCACAGCTAAATAGTAGAGCATTCCAGTATTAAGGTAAACTTACCTCACTGCTTATTCCTTCTGACCTCTGTCCATTAAATCGTTGACTTACATTTGAGATCAAGGGTGCACAATCAGAGCTCTTGCAAAAATAATACAAGTTTCGTCGATACTAGAGAATTAAAAAGCTGAATTTTTCAATTCAGATCTTCATTTACAAATGTTAATTTCATGAATTTCTTAATAAGAGAGGAAAGCCATTCAACTGGCAATTTTAACTTTAGTTGGAATTCGAAGTTAATTTGTAATGTGTGTACCCTAAGGCCTAAGGCACAAAGCTATATTACATTTGTAACGGTGTCCGCTGTTATAGCGCCTCGTTATCCAGTGCGTCGTACATTAGCCTAGCTAAAATTACACAGCAAGTTAAGTTAGCTAGTTGCTAGATAATAGACGAATACAGGCTTCTATTTACTGTACATTGACAGATCGGTTCAGCGGCTGTTATAATGACATGTTCTACAAGAAGGAACATCAGCTCAAGGGGTAAGCAGTAGCAGGAAAAACAAACAGATTCAGCTGCAGGTGAGGAGAGCTGAGTGGCTTCACACCGGCTTTATTGTAACAACACACTGCACAGCGAGAATGAGTCGTCCCCGGCTCAAAGAACGCACGCTCAGTGTCATAATCAAAACAATCTTTTCAGTGATATTTTATCGGTCGAACACAGCGGGAAGCTCAAATTCGCAATAATATGCGAAACAACGGCTGAGGCGAATATTTGGCGAAGCGGAGCGCTGCATTGTCATTTCATAACCGTTGTTATCTATCAAACGCGCACAAACACACTGCGGTTAAAACCACACAAAAACTCTTCTTACTAGAATCTTTCAAGTCTCAGAGCATTAATTACCTTCTTTAAATATGCTGCTTTTATGACTCCGCTGTTTCAACCTGCTCTTCTCAGCCGCCATCTTTCTTAACCCGCAAATATCGGCAGACCGCTCTGACGTCACCGAACTCAGAGCGGCAGTAATGTCCGTGGGGTCCTAAAATACACAACCGGCCTGTTCCTCGTGTAAGTTGGCTTCTGTTCTGCAGCCCTCACTTTCCATGGTTTTATGGCAATATTACTAGGTAAATACCAGAGGTAGGAATTAGACACCTTTGAGAAGGGAAGTGGACTCAACAGTACCTCAAAATTCGGTTTCTTTAAATGGTCAAAAAAGTGGATCCAAAAGCAGAGGTGGGTCGAGTATCCAAAAATTGTACTCAAGTAAGAGTAGCATTACTTTAAAATATTACTCAAGTAAAAGTGAAAAGTAGTCTTCAAAAAAGTTACTCGAGTAAGAGTAAACAAGTACTTCGTGAAAAGACTACTCAAGTAGCGAGTAACCGTTTGAAATGTCTGATTTATTTTATAAATAAATGCTATCAGACAAACCAAAAAAAATAAATATACAAATTTTAGTATTTTCAAACGGAATATATGTAAAAACATGAACAAAATAAGGCACAACAATTCTAATTTCAAGATTTCAGATTTTCAACAAGCTTTTTTCACCAATACCTACAGTAAATAATATAAATATATAAACAGTGCAAACAATTTCCACTGACAAGATATGCTGTAAACTTTATATTCATTTTTGTTCCAAATGGCACAGCAGCCTCAGAGAAAACAGAACGAGACATCTTCCTCATGAAGGGTTCTCCCAAAGACAAGAACTAACAGACTTAAAAACTCCTTTGTCCCACACGCCATCAGACTGTTTAACTCCTCCCTGGAGGGGAGAGGGAGGGGAAACAGGAGGACAAAGGAGGGGGGAACAACTAAGCTGTAGTGCCTCTTCACCTCACTGTGCAATACCTTTTGTGCAATACTTTTGTAAATAGTCAACGGTGCAATAGACTCAATACTTGAAATGTGCAATTCACTTGTATTTTTATTTTTATTCCTATTTATTCTATTTATCCCCTTCGTATATTTTATTTATATTGTCTCTGTATTTATATATATATATATGTGTGTGTGTGTGTGTATTATATATATATATATATATATATATATATATATATATATATATATATATATATATATATATATATATATATATATATATATATATATAATATTCTGTAACTCTGTAACTTCTGTCGGTGCTGTGCTTTTTTGGAAATCGAATTTCCCAGAGGAACCCACCCGAGGGATTAATAAAGTTCTATCTAATCTAATCTAATCTAATGTACATACAAGGGAGCTCAGTTTACCATACATTGTATGGGTGTGCATTTATTTCTGCATATTTAGCAAAAATGTGCCATTTCTTGACTCAGTAAGGTGATGGTTAAGCTTCAGCAGCAGTTTGCTCTCAAGGTTCTTTCTGTGAAGCTTCAACTGTTTAGCAGTGAACAGGAGTCCTGCATGACTGAGAAGTCCTTCACAAGCTCCAGATGCAGGAAGAGCAGTATTGATTTTGATCAACAGCTTCTTGATGTGAGGGACGCTATGCAATAGATCCACACCTCCAGTGAATGGACATGAAAGGTACCTCTCCAGCCCTGCTTCTGGCTTTTTTGACCCCATGGGTCCATCATCTTAGTCGAATAGGCCGCTGTTTGCCCTAGCATCATCCAGCTCTGTGTCTAGGTGATGTCTGATGAAGTTGAGACCTGTGGAAAGATGTATGGTTTTCAAAAGAATTAGGTCTGGTCATTATAGTGCTGTATACACTGCCAAGCTGTGGATGTTTGGCAAGAAGATTTGATCACACTGGAGATGTTTTTTACTAACTCTTGTAGAAAAACAAAATCTTGTCATTCATATTCCGCACAAACAGTTTGCAATGAATTCCAGATTAAGTTTAAAATAAGAATGCGTGCAAGGCTAAGCAGGGCTCGCAAAATTTCAAATTCCCTGGTAGCCCTTCGGGCAGGGACTCTACGGTTTTTGGTAGCCCAAAATAAATTTAAGTAGCCCAAATAAAAAAGAGAGCAATTTTTTGATTGATGTTTTGTTTCCTGTTTTGTTTCCTTTACAATATTATACATTAAAGTATAATATTGTAACGGAAACAAAACATTAATCAAAAAATTGTTGAAACGCAAATTACAACATTGAATAAAAATTACAATCATCAACTCAAATACTTGATTCTAATTGAAGAGAAATTTCTATGAACTTGTAAGAACTGTGTAGGACATGAATCAGTCTGTGTCAGATCCTGAATTTGAAATTTCCACTGAAGTCACGGGTAAGAGACAAGTGGAACCAAGATCTAGGCCATTTGCTTTTTGAAGTTTGCAAAGACTGCTAAATTGTGCCAGTGGTAGTTCACTCTTTGCAACATAGTAGCTGTTCTAAACAGATCTTTCAGGTTTATTTTTAGTATGTTATTTGCAATTGGTGTTTGTTCCGGGAAAGATATTGCAGACTGAGCAATAATGCATTTCTTGCATTTTTCATGGGTTCTAATGGGGGCCTTTCTTAAAATTACTGGTCCCAGTAACAAAGACACTTGTCGACTCAGAAATCGAATGAAACTCACAACACACCCAGCAGAACATTATGTTATTTACACGGGTGCACATAAGTGGTCCGCATGTGCGCATTCGCTGTCAAAATAAAAGACGCGCACCAGATAAGAAGTTGCAACGTGCGTTTGCGTCCATATAAAAAGCACTGTTTTTGTCCGCTAGAGTGGGATTTTCAGGGCACATTCTGCACCACATCTGTGCGTTCATCATTTGTTTGAAGCCAGCTCACCTCCTGCAACCACTTTTCCGAGAATATGCGCTTCTTTTGCGGTTCGGACTCCTTCTGACATTTCTTTGGAGGTGGAGGAACACCAAAGTAATTGCTTAAAGGAGCTTGCTTCTTCGACATCTTTAAGAGTTCTAAACAAATGTCTGTCCTCCTCCAGAAAATCTTATGTACGCAAACACGCATTGCAACTTCTTATCTTTTGCGCGTTTTTTATTTTGACAGCGAATGCGCACCTGCGGACCACTTATATGCAGCCCTGGTTATTTAGCTCGTCATATTGCAGCCACGGAAATTCTTTTGTCCATGAAACCATAAAGCTGCACTTTCTTTTTGCCTTATAGTCTGATTTGTCATAACTTTTCCGTTTTGTGGTAAGCTTTTCTTTGGCTGTCACTTCTTCACCCTGACCTGTCTTATTTGGCTCAGCAGAACTAAAATATATATCCTGCTGCTTTTACACACGCACTCACATAACGCTCAGCGATTCTCTGCGCGATCAACCTCTCACATGTTTAAGCTTGCTGCGGGAGATTTCACTTGTCATGTTTGCATAGTAAGCTAACGATTGATAAGACGATGTCAGAGGAATTGGTGCGCAAATTATCGTCACTCACCAATCAGTGCTGTCGCTCTCTATACACAGTTCACGTGATTGCAAAGTGAAAGCAAAAAACAAGCGCAAATTCAAACGCGATTTCAATTTGTTGCATATTGACAGTGGCTCACCGATGCCAATGACATAATTACCCAGCTACATTTCCGAAAGAATGCAAAAGCATTGACATATATTTTTCCTTCCTATGATAGCCCAACAGGCAGGGCAGCGATAGATTTTGGTAACCCGACTGGAAAAATCGCTAGCCCCGGGACGTCGGGCTAGCAATTTTGCGAGCCCTGCTAAGCAGTGCTAGCCAATAGATCCTCCTGTTTGGCTGTTACTCTGGGAAAAGACAGGAAAGACTGTGATGGAAGCCGTGACTGGAGCTGCAATGTAGCCTATATAATATTTATATTGTACGAACGTGATAATTCTGTATATTGTAATAACGTGATATTATATTGTTCAAATGTGAAAGGTATATTGTTAGAACAATATACTTTTCCCTTTTCTATTTTTCTTTTGCCTTTGTGGCAGCTCTACGCTTCCGTATCCAAGTCTTTTCAATGTGGCCTCACAAAATTATCACGACTACAACAACCATGAAAAGAGTTGGATGGACATTGCTGCTCAATCACAGCTGCCTGGTCAATGTTTTTCATTAGTAATTTAGCAAAGTTGACGGTGGTGGTGTGTGTGTGCCTGTGTGAGTGAGTAAAAGACAGAGAGGGAGAGCCAGAGACAGATTTTATATGATAAGCTTCATGTTATGAATGCACAGTTTGAGCACTCAGGTCGCATCAGAGCATCAGGCCGTATAGTGTGAGACCCTGCATCGTGACCTATGAACTTCTAACCCCTGAGATTCAATTGTACAGTTTGAGCAGGAGCTGAATAAAGCGACTGAAAAAAATCGCAGTGTTTGCCCAGCTTAATGCAGACTGTTTAACCCTTTAAGACCTACCATAGAACCAAGTCCGCCAGAGCTTATATTATATTTTTACATGCTGTGGAGCCATTTTTGGGAGCATTTCAAGTTGCTATACATCAATACAACCATTATAGCCCAGATTTTAATAATATGTATTCATTAAGTGCATAGTAATTACATAAATTGCAAAAAAGTGCAATAAACTACAAAAAAATTGAAAATCGTTTTTGCTTTTTTAACATATATTTGTAGTTAGAGAAATTTAAGAGGCTTATCCCCCAAAACTGTAAATACAAAAAAGTTGCACAAAATAGTTTCCCACCACAGGAAATTTATTTTGAGTGTCTTCATAGTTTTATTTTTGAAATACACCAATTTTTATACACTGCAGGAAAAACGAAAGTAAATATTATACTGCAAATTTGCAAAAAAGCAGCATATGCATAAAAAAAAACTATTTCCAGCAGTGCAATATGAGTCCTAAACATCCCAGAAACGACACAGAAAGTCATACAGTCAAAGATAACTTTTGAAAAGACAAGTACAGGCCCTAAGGCCCTCATGGTAAAAAAGACTACATTTCCGGGAAAATGACGTCACTTCCGGGCAGGTAATGGCGGAAATGCAAAAGTTCGCGCTGACGTCTAGTCCAACGTAGGAAGTGTTATGAACAGCTGATCGGATCGGCAAAGCGTGTTTCTGGAATATTATGTTTTTGTTCCTGCAAGCGCTTTTTATGCAGTTTTTGCAAAGCTTTATGTGGAAGGAAACCGTGACCTAGGACAAGCTGATGGCATAAGATGTAAGTACAACTCCTCCGGTTTCATATGCAAAAAAAATTTTTGCGCTAGCTTACATGGTTGCAGTGCTACTGGGATTTAAAAATAGTTACGCAAAACAGAGCGTGTCCGCTCCGATCGGCTCTAAAGGGTTAAACTAAACAAGCTGCTGTTTCACATAATAAACCCTGTCACCCGCAGTATTGCCTTCTGTTTTAATAGTTAAAGCAGTGGAGACGAGCTGTTTACATGTGCGTGGAACTCTAGCGTCATTAACCAGACTAAGGGCTTTGGAGCGTGATGTCACGGGGGTGGGCGTGGAAAGGATTTTGGCCCGATCCGCCATTTTGGGGGTCTTGTGGTGGACCACTAGAGGGCTCCACTCACACCCAGTGTATAGGAAGTGTGTCCCTGTGTTTTGTGGCGCGATATGCACAGTTGATGTTGGAGACGAATAAAGAAGGAGTGAGAACTGAGAGCTCTGTTTCGTTGATGCTTACCTCCACATTGGTGACCCCTGACTCGAGCATGCAACGGGCTGCAGATAACGCAGACTCCGCTATGGATGCATCAGCGGCCGCCGGACCTCCGCCTCCTGTTGCAGCTACGTTCGCTGTGGCGCTGAAACCACCGGACTTTTGGCTCCATGACCCCCCGTCATGGTTTGTACACGTGGAGACTCAGTTCGCCCTTCGCGGCATCTCGGCTGACGACACGAAGTATCACCATGTGGTGGCCTCACTCGACCCGCTGGCCACCCGTCGCACGATGGCGCTCCTCCGGGACCCACCCGCCCAAGGGAAATACGCTGCCCTCAAAGAGCTGCTTCTTCGGCGCTATGCCCTCTCCGACGCTGAACGAGCCGAAAAGCTCCTCAACCTGTCAGGCTTGGGTGGCGGTACCGCACTCGAGCTCATGGAGAACATGCTATCGTTGCTCGGGCCGGATGACGGTGGTTTCCTCTTCGCCCACCTCTTCCTCTGCCAACTACCGGCCACCGTGAGAGCTGTCCTCGCGAACTCTCCGCTTCTGCCTGCAAAGGATTATCGCTCCCTGGCTGAAGAAGCGGATCGCATTCTCCTGGCTAGCCGCACTTTCGACGTTCACGCCCTGGCTACGGACACGCCGGCGGCACCTTCCACGCCTCCCCCTGCCTCCCCCGGAGCTTCCTCCCCTTTGCTGACGGCAGGGATTGCTACACGCCGGCACCGCGGAAAGAGCATCTGTTTCTACCACCCCGCGAAACTGTCCGTCGCTCGGGAAGAGTTTGCAGCCATGGAGCGCCTTGGCATTGTACAGCGTTCGCACAGTGCATGGGCCTCTCTGCTTCACATGGTGCCCAAATCGGACGGTCGGTGGCGGCCATGCGGAGATTTCCGCCGTTTAAATAATGCCACGGAGAATGACCGTTACCCAATCCCCCACATTCAGGATTTTTCTGCCAATCTCGCCGGAACGTCGATTTTTTCTAAAATTGACTTGGTGCGGGGGTATCACCAGGTTCCCGTGCGCGCCGAAGACGTTCCTAAAACCGCTGTAATTACCCCCTTCGGCTTGTTCGAGTTTTTGCGCATGCCGTTTGGCCTGAAAGGTGCCGCCCAGACCTTTCAGCGGCTGATGGACTTTTGCGTGGGCTGCCATTCGTTTTTGTTTATCTAGACGATATATTGGTGGCCAGCTGCTCAGCGAACCAGCACGAGTCCCATCTGCGCCAGGTTTTCCAGCGTTTGGCAGCACATGGCCTGATCATCAACCCTTCCAAGTGCCAGTTTGGGTTGCCTGTTCTGGATTTCCTCGGGCACCGCATTTCCGCTGAAGGTGTGGTTCTGTTGCCCGACAGAGTCCAGGCCGTTTCGGCTTTTCCGCGTCCCACGTCGGTTAAAGCGTTGCAGGAGTTCTTGGGGATGATAAATTTTTACAACCGCTTTCTCCCCAGAGCTGCCCACCTGCTACAGCCACTCTATGCTGCCTTAAAAGGTAAAACAGCCAAAGATCCGGTTGACTGGCTGCCGGAACGCGTTCGTGCGTTTTCCGCAGCCAAGTCTGCGCTGGCTGACGCCGCCCTGCTGGCCCACCCGCTTCCGTCGGCGGAGATCGCGTTGACCACCGACGCCTCTGACGTGGCAGTGGGTGGGGTGTAGGAACAGCGGGTTTCAGGTCTCTGGCAACCGCTCGCCTTTTTCAGTCGTACGCTCCGGGATGCTGAACGCAAGTACAGTGTTTTTGACAGGGAGTTCCTGGCCCTGCACCTCGCGTTTTTTCCTCGAGGGTCGCAACTTTACTGCGTACGTTGACCACAAACCTTTGACGTTTGCGATGTCCAAGGTCTCTGACCCATGGAGTGCACGCCAGCAGCGCCAGTTGGTGGCCATTTCAGAGTTTACCACAGACATTCAGCATGTGGCTGGTAAGTCCAATCACGTTGCTGACTGTCTCTCACGTGTGTTGGTTTCTCCGGTGTATGTCGGCATCGACTACGCTGCCATGGCCGCCGAGCAACGTGCTGACCCGGACGTCCTTGCCCTTCAGTCAACAAAAACGGGCCTTGCGCTGGAGGACAGCCCGGTGTGGGACGGCGGTCCACACCTTCTTTGCGACGTTTCCACCAGCCGCCCGGTGGTTCCCCTTTCGTGGCGTCGTCGTGTTTTTGATTCGGTGCATGCCCTCTCTCATCCCGGCGTCCGGGCCTCAGTCAAGCTGGTCAGCGCCAGGTTTGTTTGGCCGGGTCTTCGCAAGACGGTGAAAGAATGGGCGGCGGTTTGTATCCCATGCCAACGCTCGAAAATCCACCGGCACACACAGGCACCCCTCGAACCTTTCCGTGTCCCGGGTAGGCGTTTTCGATCACGTGGACCTGGTTGGTCCCTTGCTGCAGTCACAGGGTTTCACGCACCTTTTGACTGTGGTGGACCGCACAACCAGGTGGCCGGAGGTGGTACCCCTGGCGTCCACGACAGCGGCGACGGTGGCCAGGGCATTTTTGTGAACGTGGGTTTCACATTTCGGCCCCCCTGCTGACATTACCTCGGACAGGGGCCCCCAGTTTGTTTCCGAGCTTTGGTCTGCTATGGCTGACGGCCTGGGCGTCAAGGTCCACCGCACCACAGCATACCACCCGCAAGCTAATGGGATGTGCAAACAGTTTCACCGGTCACTTAAGGCCGCGCTCCGGGCTTCCTTAACAAGTGGCGACTGGGTCGACCATCTTCCGTGGGTTTTGCTGGGATTGCGTAGCGCGGTTAAAGAAGACCTCGGGGTTTCCCCGGCTGAACTGGTCCTCGGCCAGCCTCTCCGGGTCCCCGGGGAATTCTTACCTGAGAGCCCTCCCCCATGTTTCGATACCTCTTTGTTGCCTTTTCGCCCCCGAAGAGACTCATTTCCTGTTCCTGGTCCTGTGCACCACTGCCTGCCTGACACTTTTGTTCCGAGTTCGTTGGACTCTGCTCGTTTCGTTTTCGTCAGGCACGATGCCCATAGGACTCTGCTGCGTCCACCATATGAGGGGCCATACAGGGTTCTTAAACCAGGCAACAAACATTTCATTTTGGACTTTGGCGGTCGGCAGGAAGTTGTCTCTGTTGACAGACTTAAGCCTGCACGTGTTATGCAATAGGATCAGGTGGTCCCGGCCCAGGCCCCTCGCCGCGGCCGCCCACCTGCCACCGGGCTGATGGATTCTGTTTTTTCCCCCAGGAGCGACCCAAAATCAACGGAGTCCGAGTCGTCTGCAGCTTTTTCTGACCGCCAGTGCCAGCCTCGCTCCCGGGCTGGGTTGCCCTCTGTCAGTTCCCCACCCCCCCAGTTCAGCCGTTCCGGCCGTTTGCTTAAGCCCCGGGTCCTGGACTAGTTCTGCTGGGTGTTCGGGGGGGGGGGGGGGGGGGGGGGGGCATGTGTGGTGGACCACTAGAGGGCTCCACTCACACCCAGTGTATAGGAAGTGTGTCCCTGTGTTTTGTGGCGCGATATGCGCAGTTGATGTTGGAGACAAATAAAGGAGTGAGGACTGAGAGCTCTGTGTCGTTGATGCTTACCGCCACAGTCTAAACAAAGCGCAAGCGAAAAGGGAGCGAAGGCACACACAACAGCCACCATTCATATTTGCTGTGTGGTCGGCTGCAGTGTTCGATCGCTCGACCGGCAAGAGAATAAGCTTGAAAAGGGTTTGTCTTTTCATTCTTTCCCAACCTGGAAGCAACATGAGGCAGCTTGTGTATCAATGTTACCAAACGAAGGCGTGTAGCCTGGATAGCAGCTGTGAGACGAGCTGATATCCAGTTCTCTTCCATCTCCAGATATCTGTTGGTGCTCCAGACATTTTCATTCCGGTAAGTTCTAAATATGTTCATATCACTCTTTATAGCCTATTCGTTTTATTTTCGATGCGCTCTGAGCTCATAGCAAATTAGAACAAACATCCTAATGAGTGATTTTGCAGAACTACCTTCTATTTATAGAGTTGCTAATTATTTGGCATTATTGCAGCAAACCAGCCTATGAAATGGATGAAACATCATGACTGGGTTCCAGCACTACACAAGGGACCTGCTTCAAACATACTACCATGCCAATCAGATTACTTCTTCCATGTAAGAGTGAAGAGGTGACCCTTCTGGATAAGATGGTGAAGGTTTGCTGCGTTTGGTGAACAGTGTGATAATAAAACCAGGGAAAATGAAACCTGCTCCTGTTAAATATTCTTAAGTCTTTTGCTGTATAAATAGCGATTTTTTTTCTCTCCAAAAGATACAGTAAATAAAGTAATGTTAGTAGTGGGTGATATCATGTAAACACTGTCATGATTTTATGTAAACATTTTGTCATTTGTAAACTATAAATGACATGGATTCTACACTGTAACGGATGTGATGTTCTATAAAGTGGTTTTAATAATAAAAAAAAAAAAGAGGCAAAAATTAGTTTGTTTCTTTATTTAACTTTTGAACAGTGGGACTCAGTCAGTACATATTCAGTAAATGCAAATTATTTACACGGCAGTGCACTACAGGCATAAATCTAGACCCCTAGATAAAACATTATGTCATTATAGCAGTGACAACTCCTCCACAGTAGCAGGTGGGATTTTTCTGTTTTGAGGACGGCTCCTTTTACCTTTCATTATGGATGTTCTGTTTATGTTTTGATCAAAAGCTTTTTTTTTTGGGCAGCTGAAGAGGAGAAGTCTATCTTATGGCCAACCACTGACTGTATCTTGGTCACATTACCCAGCAAAACCCAGTATGCAGGTTCATCTGTAACAGTCCTTGTGCCACGATCAACACTGTTGCTCCTACATTAAACCGAAGAGCAGGTACATGGGTGCAGGTCTCCGCGACTCCGGCCATACAGGTGCAGTGGGCGGCTTCAAACTTCCCTGTGATGCTCACCATGACCCAAGGCTGCAATGCTGGTTCATTCAGTCTTTGAGAGTGCAGGACCTGAAACACACACAGGCAAAGTGAATTTACAGACAAGAACTATGAGCCAAGGCCGACATAAATGTGTTTAATCGACTTTATCATAAATGTAACAAAGTGTTTAGAAAGTTAGCACATACATGTAATTTTTCATTTCTTTATGTGTCCATCTATAGAATGCTGCATGTTATAGTGTAAATCTGCCTGTTCTCTGTCATCACTTTAGAGATAGAGAAAGCATAAAGTGACAATTATGAATCACTTAATATGATAAGGAGATTCTGCAGGTCATTAATCATTGTATAAAACTAAAATAAAATGTCAAGCTCCTTTGACTATAATAAATATGAATAAATCATTGCAATTTCTTTAACCATAAAGAATAACTAAATCCTTCAGGACAAGGACGCGCTGACTCCACAGATAAGGTACAAAAATATGTCAGGCTACGTCAATAGCGGTTGGTCTTCAGGGTTTCTACTCCACGGCCGTATTTCATACGGGTCCACATTTCCAATGCACGCTATTTTCTGCAAGTACCGCCGCTTCGCCTCTGAACGAAATCGGTCTCTATGCAGTCCATTCTCTTTTGAGCTGCTTTTAAGCATCTTGTAATCGTCGTTCCAACACAGTGTGTTTGTTTTGATTCGTAGACCCCGAAAATGGTGCCGCGCTCCCACAATGCATTGCGGCGTGACGTCAACTCCAAAGCCCTAGCTCACGCTAGCTAACCAGCGAGCAGTTAAAAAGACAGCCGAAGCTGCACAAAACACCCACAAACTTATCTCACTACAACGTAGCGCGGAAAATATGACTCGCAGCTCGAGCTCTAGACAGCTGCTGTAACATAAGACTGACATCCAGCTAACCACAGCTAAAAAGATATTTAGAGAAAACTTACCGTTTCCTCAGGTTACACGAGCTGAGTTTTTTCACGCTGAAAAGTTGGTTTGTTTTGGCTCTCACTGAAGACACCGACGCTGAAGACATAGTTGTTCTTTTGTGCTGCTTTTAAGCGAAACATTCTTTGTATGTGAGGCCAAGGGTGTTCATCCTCTTCAGCTCTAGCGTAGACTCATGTTTTCATGTTCCTTCTTTCCGTGTGTCCGCTACTTTGAAACAGTGTTGCCAACTCCTCAGTAAGGAAAATCGCTATTGGTTGTCCTAAAAGTCGCTAGAAGTCGCTAAATGATGTCATCGCCTAATTTGCATAATTGGTCATGCTAATCTAATTGTAACTTATGTTGTTGGAGAGAGAAATAACATCGTGGAAGAGACATAAAGTGAGTTAAAAACGTCCTAAATGCATTTAGAGTTTATTTAGAACTACAAATTAAATTTCTTTTAGCAATTGTTTTTTTTTTTAATGTCACAATTCCAACCCTGCTCCTTTATCCGGGCTTGGACCGGTAAAAGTGACCCGAAATAGGCACTCTGGTGGAGTTACTTTGTGTGTGTGTGTTTATAAGTAGTTTTAAACCTTGTGATCCACAAAACAGCATAAGAGTAAAAGAGTAAAAGAAGAACTGACTGCGTTACAGCACCCGCTGCTTGTTGAGAGTAAAAGCGATACGCGCTATCACATCTTTTTTTAGCGACTTTTTTTAGAAAAAAAGTTGCTAAGGGGTCTGAAAACTCACTAAATATAGCGACAAAGTCGCTAAGTTGGCAACACTGCTTTGAAACGCTTGGGCCGCTCTGCCCGCCACAGTTTCAAACTGGTCATGTGACTGCATGGCCACATCTGATTGGTAAAAAAGTTACCGGAAACTCCACTGGCGGCATGTTATCTAATGTGTTAAACTAATTATTTTTTAAAAAGTAATGAGTCAAATCTTCCAAATGTAGCGGAGTAAAAGTACCGTTTCTTCTTCACAAATGTACTCAAGTAAAAGTAAAAAGTATCGTGCAAAAAAGGTACTTTAAAAGTAAATTTTTTTCAAAAACTTACTCAAGTAAATGTAACGGAGTAAATGTAACTCGTTACTACCCACCTCTGTCCAAAAAGTGATCAAGCAACATTGAATGTCATTGTTAGAAACTTAATAGCAAAAATTAACTTGTTTAGATCCTGATTTTTTTAATAGCTATCTTCAATTTTGAAGACCCTTTGAATGACATTCAGTTGTTGTTTCTTCTTGGTTAGCTGTTTAATTAAAATGTCTAAACTCTTTACAGGTTTTAAATTGTAATGCAGTGCTTTTCTGTTTTACGCGTACTATCAACCCTGTCTATGCTGCTACAGCATTCATTGAGGCCATTTTCTTTTTAAAGTGTTGTAATGCTTCGTATCTTGTCTTTTTAATATAAGCAAGCCCCTAAAAATAATCAGTGGTCACAGTCATCCTCTCTTTTTTGGGGCGGGGGGACTCACATGAACCAAAACATAACAAACTGGCGGGGACAGAAATACGTAGAAATGTACAGATTATGGACATTTTAATTTTAAAACTGTTTCAGAAGGTAGAGCTGATACAACTGAAGTCATTGCAAAGTTGAGTTTTCTTATCACTAGAGTACTTCAAATACGCCCAAATCATCCAAGCTTCAGCAGACTACATTGGATGCAGCTTGAAGAAGTGTACAAAAGCAGGACAAAGAACAACAAACCCCATAGTCAAGTGGATAGCTACAAACTGCATTGCTGAAGATGTCAGTGTGAGGAATGTTCTTAGAATAGTAACAAATGAAAGCATGTATGAGCCTCTCTCAAGACACACCATCACAATAAGAGTGTATACGTTGTATAAAAAGTGGAGCACTATGAAAGTGTCTGCTTTACAATGTGCACCAGCTGTTGCTCTCTCTGGAGATCAGTGGATGTTACTGGGTAACCATAATTACCCCGGAATTACAGTACAGTGGAACCCCGACTTACGAAAGGAAATCGTTCCAGAGGGTCTTTCATAAGTCAAAATTTTTGTAAATCAAAGCACCTTTTTCCATTTCCTTTTGAGTGAGGCGATGTTGGCTACATTATATTGATGAACAGTAGGGGTAAATGGACTGAATAAATGGACAACTGGTTTGGTGCTGGATAGCTCAGTAGGTAGAGTGGTGGCCCCATGATCGGAAGGTTGGGGTTCGAATCCACTGAACGGCTACTCTGAGGTACCCCTGAACAAGGTACCAACCCTACGCTCCACATTGACAGCCCATCCTCAACTTCTTTCACCGTGGCCTTAACTCCATTAATTTCAGCGTGCGCTGCTGCCGTGCTGTTAGTGATGTCATTTCTCACTTCTTGCACGTCAGCCCTAATGTTATCAAAATCTTCTTAAAGTGCATTTCTGAGTTCTTCTTTTAACACCGCACAGATATCCTCTTTGATGGATTGAAGAAGCTCCAATTTTAGGGCATCAGTATCCACAAAACGCCCATCGCTCTGCTGAGTCTGTTCCTCAGTGGCCTCAGAGCTGGGCGCTGCCCTTGGGTCATCATTGGTACTCTCGCCCGAGGGTGCGCCGGACCTAGTTGCCGTTCCTCCTGTGTACTTATATTTTCTTAGGTTAGATGCCATTTTGTCTCGAATAAAGCTGTAATATGATATATAAAACTGTTAACTTCCCCTGTAACATAAAATAAGACTTTGTAGGTTGAAAAAAATCTATTTTTGAAACTCTGTTAGCGGTTAGCCTTCAGAAACACGTCTTACTCCAATGCTGGCTTCGAATTAATAAGTAAATTTAATATAACAAACTTGTTTTTAAAAACCTCTGACTTTTGGAGAAAATGCGTTTGCAAGTTCCCCTTGCCTCGCACTGGATACTGTCTATTGGGAATCCTTTCTCTGTAAGTTATTTTATCTTCACTCAGTAGGGCTTTTACACTATAATCATGAAAGGTTGTGGTCAGGCACACTGCAGGCTCCCCCTGACCTGCTTTCATGTTTGTTGTGTGTCTTTAAAGTTGGTTTTGCTCACAATTTCCTCTGTCTTCACACCTGGATGGCAGTGTGGTTGACTCTTACATTATCTGATTTTCATTCTGTAAAAGAGAACAGGCTGAAATTAATGAGTTACAGTTGTCATACAAACAGACAGCTGCAACTGAAACCTGCCGCAAAACTGTTAACTGCCACTTACTTCCAGTTTTGAAATTAAGCTACATGTTTTGTTTGGTTTGCTGATCACATTATCGCCACTCAAAATTATAAAAAAAAAAAAAAAAAAAGGAAATTAAGCATAATTGTACTCTCCATAAAGGGACCTGTTTTTACATTGAATTACAGCTCAGCTAAATGACAGTTCCACTGTAACTTATTATTTGCAGACAAAGAAAGGTAAAAATGTTTATCTTGTGTATGTGGATAGTCACAATTTTTACGGTCTGAATTACTGATGAAAACTTAATCAGCTTCAGAGTCTTGAGTGATCAAATTCAAATTCAAATTTTATTTGTCACGTACACAGTCATACACAGTACGATATGCAGTGAAATGCTTGGACAACTGCTCGTGACCTAAAGAAAACAAAAAAAGGAAAAGGCTATGAATAAGATAAATATGAAAAATTGAAAAGGGAAATAAATATGAAAAATTAAAAAGGGTAAATTTTACTAGGAAGGAATAAAATATAAATTAAGGTTAAAAAGGAAATAACTGTACAACACAAATTAGAATGAAGGGTAAATTTAACTGGGAAAGAATAAGATAAAATATATAAATTAAAGTTGAAAATAAAATAACTGTACAACAAAATACACAATATAGAACTATATAAGAATGTATGAAGAAATATAAATAAATATATACACAATAACAGCAGCTGTACAAGTATTAACTGGAAATGAAGAATATAATGTCCAGTGTTGTGCAATCCACATTATGTCTTCTGCAGTGCAAATATGCTTAAAGTGATTTAAGTGATGAAGTGAAAACAATGTCCAGAAAGTCCAGTGTGTGTGTAAGAACTGTATGTGTGGGTCAGTACTGTGTGGTGGTGTGATTGAGAGACCGTATCGCCTGCGGGAAGAAGCTCCTCCTCAGTCTCTCTGTGTTGGTCTTCAGGGAGCGGAATCGCTTTCCTGACCTCAACAGAGAGAACAGTCCGTTGTTGGGATGGCTGAGGTCCTTCACGATCTTCCTGGCCTTGGTCCAGCACCGCCTGCTGTAGATTGAGTGCAGGTCAGGGAGCTCGGAGCGGATGGTGCGCTCAGCTGATCGCACAACCCTCTGTAGAGCTCGTCTGTCCTGCATGGTGCTGTTTCCGAACCAGGTTAAGATGTTTCCCGCCAGGATGCTCTCTATGGTGCACGAGTAAAAGTT
The DNA here is from genome assembly GCF_057381845.1 of Rhamphochromis longiceps. Classification (NCBI taxonomy): domain Eukaryota; kingdom Metazoa; phylum Chordata; class Actinopteri; order Cichliformes; family Cichlidae; genus Rhamphochromis; species Rhamphochromis longiceps. Next base: position 7,931,146 of record NC_140562.1, read on the forward strand.
CCTGAGCACCTTGGAGGGCAGTTGGAAGTCTCTCAAGCGTCTGAGGTGGTGGAGACGCTGACAGGCCTTTTTCACCACGGTGTTGATGTGACAGGACCATGACAAGTCCTGCGTGATGTGAACTCCGAGGTATTTGAAGCTGTCCACTCTCTCCACTGGGCACTCGTTGATGACGGGGGTCTGGTAGTTCCTCTCCTGCTTAGTGCTGAAGTCCACTATCAGCTCCTTTGTCTTACTGACGTTTAGAAGGAGGTTGTTCCTCTGGCACCAGTTCTCCAGATTCCTAATCTCCTTCAGGTAGGCCGTCTCGTTGTTATCAGAGATCAGGCCCACCACGACGGTGTCGTCAGCAAACTTGATGATGGTGGTGGAGCTGGTAGTGGCCACACAGTCATATGTGTACAAAGAGTACAGCAGGGGGCTCAGAACACACCCCTGGGGGGCTCCAGTGCTGAGAGTGGTGGAGGCTGAGACGTGTCCGCCCATCCTTACTGCCTGTTGGAGATCCACTGACACATAGATGAGCTGAGTCCCAGATGCTCCAGCTTGGTGGTGAGTGTGGAGGGAATTATGGTGTTAAATGCAGAGCTGTAGTCTATGAAGAGCATTTTAACATAATTCCCCCTTCTAGTGTCCAAGTGAGTGAGTGATGTGTGGAGGAGATGAGAGATGGCATCGTCTGTGGAACGATTTGGACGGTAAGCGAACTGTAGTGGGTCCAGTGTGTCTGGTAGTGAAGAAATGATGAAGTCTCTGACCAGGCGTTCAAAGCACTTCATCACTACTGAGGTGAGGGCTACAGGGCGATAGTCATTGAGAGAAGCAGGGTGGGGTTTCTTCGGGACAGGAACAATGATGGACTCTTTGAAGCATGTGGGGATCACCGATTGAGATAAAGAGATGTTGAATATCTCAGTGAACACAGGAGCTAGCTGGTATGCGCAGTCTCTTAGGATACGACCTGGGATGCCGTCTGGTCCTGCTGCTTTCCTGGTGTTCACTCTTTTGAAGGCTCTCCTTACTTCATGCTCGGAGATGACGAGCACGTTTCCGGTGCTGGCAGTATCTTCCTGTCTGCAGCCGTTAGCGCCGCTAACACTGGCATTGTTGGAGTCCTTAGCTGCAGCCTCGAAGCGAGCATAGAAAGTGTTCAGCTCGTCTGCCAGAGTCACGGCCGCGTTCGTCATACCAGTTGTTGGTGCTTTATAGTCCGTTATTGTCCTTAGTCCCCGCCACAGGCTCCTAGAGTCACTCTGTTGGTGTTGTGACTCTAGTTTCCTCCCGTAGCGCTGCTTCGCCTCTTTCACCGCCCTCCGCACGTTATATGACGCGGCTTTGTACGGGTCCATGTCCCCCGTCGCGAGTCCCGTGTTGTAGGCAGCGGTGCGGGATCTCAGAGCGTCGCGGATGGTTTTATCCACCCACGGCTTCTGGTTGGGAAACGTTGTGATAGTCTTTGTCTCCACGGTATCATCCGCTAGTTTCCCGATGAATCCCACAACCGCTTCCGTAAACACGTTGACATCATCATCGGAGCTGTTTCTGAACATGCCCCAGTCTGCGTCATCGAGTGCGTCCTGTAACGCGGCCACCGATTGATCCGTCCAGCGCGCGACCTTCCTCTGAACCGGAACTTCCTGTTTCAGCCTTTGTTTGTATTTTGGCATGAGGAAGATGGCGGCGTGATCAGATTTGCCAAACGGGGGGCGGGGTTGTGCCTTGTAGCCGTCCTTGACCGTAGTGTAGCAGTGGTCCAGTGTCCTTTCACCTCTGGTGGGGCAGGTGATGTGTTGATAAAAGTTCGGCGCTGCGCGTTTGAGGTTGGCGCTATTAAAGTCCCCCGTCACAATAAGCGCAGCGTCCCGGTGTTGTCTGGTGCTGTGTGAGTGCCTCATGCAGCTCGCATAAGGCGGTGACCATGTCCGCTTGTGGTGGAATATAAACGGCACTTATAATGACCGATGTAAATTCCCAAGGTAGATAAAAAGGACGACACATGATGGACAGTAGTTCCAGATTTGGTGTGCAGGAGCGTGTGAGAGGAACAACGTTCGCACTGTTGCACCAGTTGTTGTTCACCATTAAACACACGCCGCCTCCCCTTGACTTCCCCAAGTCCCGTGTCCTGTCCATGCGGTGAACCGAGAAGAACTCGGCCGGCTGGATGGCGTGGTCCGGCACCGCTGGGTTCAGCCATGTCTCGGTGAAGCAGAGGAGATTGCAGTCCCGAATGTCTCTCTGGAACTTTATCCTGGCCCTGAGGTCGTCAAGCTTGTTCTCCAGTGACTGGACGTTGGCGAGCAGGATGCTAGGCAGAGGTGTACGGTGTGCACAAGCTCTCAGCCTGTTCCTGACGCCGGCTCGCTTCCCTCTAGGCCGCCGCCGCTTCCCTTTGTTCTCCCTCAAGATCTCACTCGGCCAGCTCGGATCCGGAGTTAAAAACTTCGAATTGTGAGTATAATGTAGCACATCACCAATATGCAGCAGCATCCAGCTCACAGAAACTCTCAGGAGGTTCAAGTAGCCAGTCTGCTTGCACAACTCAATTGCTTATATATGATAAAAAAAAAAATGAGGAAAACCTTTTTCATTCTGGATATAAATTTTTTCTCATTAGTGAATATTTTAGAAAATGTTGTGACGATTTTAACCAAAATTAACACTATTTCAGCAACTCTAACTGATGATGCAATTTGAAGAATTAAGAAAGCAAAAGAAAAAACAAAACAAACAACAACCATAGTTTTCATTAGGCCAGCTCTGTCATTGGCCTAATGAAAGCTGTGAGCCTTGTTTGTGAACTCTGTTTAATGTGTGGAATTTATTTGGGTAGTGTTTAGTCGTGTTACTGCCCGTGAGGCTAGCTTTAACATCTACTCATACATGAGCAAGTTATTTTCGTATTGGTTATTTGCCTAGTGGTTCACTATCGCTTTCTGAGTTCTGAGTTTTTTCCTTTTTTCCTCCTTTTCCTTAACTGATCTCCCTTGTGAGCAATGTTCCCTCTAAGCTGCGCACGTGCGCAATTGTGCACTGCTGGCACGGTCTCTGCGCACAGAAAATCTGTGTTGCGCACAAAAAAAAAATCTAACCTGAATTGAAATTAAAATAAATACGTTAACAATTCTGTTTTGCAGTGTTAGTCAGTAAGTGACTGGCTGCTCCCGTATGGGATTAGAACGATGCCACCTTATCCCATAGCAATAATGCGATTCACATTTGTATATACGCAGCTAATCAACGTCGACAGGCTATGACAGCGTCCTTATGTGCCGACACCGGTGTTTTAGCTAGCAAAGCGGCGTGGCTGATGTGGAGTGAAGCCACGTTAATGACAACGTGTACAACCATTGAAGATGTGAGCAGGACAGACGGAACAATTGTGTTGCTAGGCCATGTAAAACCAGAGTTGTGATAAAAAATATATGCAATGTTTGTTTTTTTCCTGAATACTATCGTTGTTTATATTTACTGCGGGAAGAAATGGTAAAAACGGCATTTTATAAGGAAAATGCTCGAAAGCACTCTCCGCATGTCAGCAACCCCCCCCCCCCCCCCCCCCCAGCCTTTCCTATTGGTGGAAAAATGTACTATGTGGACCAATCAAAAAATGATATGGCAACATGGCATTTAGTTGTTTAGGAAGAGGGAAGTTTTAGGCGTTGCAGCAGTGTTTTGAGATGTGAGAGATTTGCGACGTTTAGCGCAAATCTTGTGTAGTGTGTAGTGTAGTCAATAGTTTTGTTGTGTGTGTCAGAACAATGAGGCGACTGCTGAATGTTACAGGTGTTACAGCAGTGATACATCTCCTGTTGTCAGGCCTGCAGGTATCAGGCTGTTGTTCTCCTTTATCTCATAATGGACAGAAATTACTTTTTGGAGTGGAACAAATAATTTGTGTGGCATCAAATTTGATGCAGAACAGCTGATTGTTCTGTAAATAGTTTGAAATGTTTATTTAAAAAAATGCCTTTGCTGCATTTGTAGGTAAACAGCTGCAAAAAACTTTGTTGTTTGCATAACTCAGTTACTTTTTTGAAGAAGTAACTATATAATTAATTGCCCAACATTGGTCATTATATACTGTATTTTGCAGATAGTTACAGGACTCTCTCCCAGACCACAGACTCATACTCATAATACAAGTCAGAGCTTTATAAAATAAAAAGAAAGTTGTGTTTTCAAAATCGGAGTTCAAGTTATTTTTACTTCCAACAGTGTTAACATACTACACAGGTCATGAACAAAATTTTTTTACATTTTCATTGTAAGTGGGATAAAGCAGTTAATTAAAAGTAGTCTAACATAAATGTAAATGCTGTAATTTGATTATTTTAATAAAACACGTAACCTGGATGGATTTGATGCTGGCGTGACCACAGTGCACACAACTGCTGTTGGTCCAAGGGACCGCTCAGGGAGTTTGTGTGTTCGCTCAGACACATGAAAAATTAGAGGGAACATTGCTTGTGAGGCTCTCGTTTATGTTACGTCCCATGTCCCCTGGCAGATCTGGGTCGTAACATAAGTGGGGGCTCGTCCAGGATACCTTTCGCAAAGTGATTCCCTGTTTCTAGAAATGTGAAAGTGTGTTTGCTTTAAAGTAGCCTTTTACGTTAGAGGTTAAGCGCTATGTTGGCTGCATTTTGTTTGGAGCACTTAAGCACTAGTTGCTGCAAGTGTGATTTGCTGCAAATTGTAGACCACTTTAAGCTGCTGGTCCCAAAAACAGTTTGTAAAAGTGAGTTAAAAGCCCTAGTAGTAGATAAGTTGGTGGAAGCTGGCCTGATTCAAGTACCTGATCTGGCTGAGGTCTCTGTTGGGCTGAGCCAAGCTGCTTGAGGAGGATCATAAGGATGGTTCCAGTATGGATGGTGAGGGCATGAGTGGGGGTAGATGCCGTGCAAGCTTCCTCTCTATGATCCACTCTCTTCTGGGAGAGGCTTCTGGGAAGGCCCAGGCCAGCAGAAGGCTGGAGATAGAGGCAGAAAAAGCTGGTATAAGCTTGAGCTGGAGTCCCAGCTACAAGCCTTATCTGCCTCTGCTGACTTTCCAGGTTCCATCTCCACGTCTGCTATAGCATTCGATGTCAGTAAGTGTATTTCTCTAGTGCTCGCTTTTAGGGAAGCTGAAGTTGATTCATACTTTGCACCATTTGAACGCCTTGCTAGTGCTTTGCAGTGGCCTATTGATATTTGGCCCCTTTTGTTGCAGTGCAAACTGTCTGGCAAAGCTCAAGAGGTGGTGGCCGCACTTCCTTTAAAGGAAAGCCTAATCCGAGTGTTAAAGCAGCTTTCTTGCAAGCTTATGAATTGGTCCCTTATAGGCAGAAGTTTCGACAGCAGAGGAAACTTTCAAACCTATGTGGAGTTTGCCAGAGAGAAGGGGATTCTCTTTGATAACTGGTGTCTTGCGTCGAAAGCCAGTGATTATGACTGCCTGCGAGAGGTAGTGTTGCTGGAAGACTTTAGAAAGCATTCCTGAATGTGTAGTTTTGTATTTAAATGATGTGATGTGCTCACCTGTAAGTCATCATTCCATGTCAATGAGAAGCACGTGTTAGCTCTGTGCAAGAGCTCCACGTGGCTAATACATCTGTAATTGTTTCAAGCATGTGGTAAGTGCTGATCAAGCCAGTAAAGAACAGCAAGCCTATTTTGTAGAACAGGATGTTTTAATGTCTCAGTGGTCTCCATCAAGTTTGGAAAGGGCAGACTGGAGTAAAGTTAGGCAGATTGTTATACCAACCATGTATAGACATAAAGTCCTGTCTCTTGCTCATGAAAGCCAGTGGTCTGGACACTTAGGTGTCACAAAAACATAACAGATTTTGTTAAAGCATTTGTGTGTGTGTGTGTGTGTGTGTGTGTGTGTGTGTGTGTGTGTGTGTGTGTGTGTGTGTGTGTGTGTGTTTATAATGTACAGGGCCTCAAATGGGTATTCTGCAATTGATACACCATTATTTTTACATATTCACTGGTATTTAGCCCACATGGGATGAATGTGCCACAGGGCTGTGGTACATCGAATAACCAGCAGATATCAGTACTTCCAAATCAGCTGTTGAACAGGGCTTCATGTAATCTGCCTTTTAGCAAAGCAATTAGCAAGGGCCCCTGGAGCATCGGTGAGGGGGTGGGGGAAAACGTTGGTGAGTCCTGAACAATTGCCTGGACGCCGAAACTCCTGGTAGCCAGGAGGATGCGATCCGTCTCTTCCGCAAGGGAGCGGTAATCCTTCGTGGCCAATAGCGGGGAGTTGGCAAGGCCAGCGCGCACTAGAGCCGGCAGCTGTCGGAGAAGGAGGTGGGTGAAGAGAAATCCTCCGTCAGCCGCGCCCGGGCCTGTTCGACGTGACCTGCATGGCACGTTTTACACTGCCATGCAGGTCACGTTTGTCCAATCTCGTCTTATTGTGGAGTTATGAACACTGACCTTAAGTAAGCAAGTAAGGCCTGCAGTTCTTTGGATGTTGTTCTGGGGTCTGTTGTGACCTCTTGGATGAGATGTCGCTGCACTCTTGGGGTAAGTTTGGTTGGCAGGCCACTCCTGCAAAGGTTCACCACTGTTTCTTGTTTTCGCCATTTTTATGGATCTTGTGCTCAGAGCTTGTTCTTGTGCTGCCATGATTAGTACCTCTGTGCTGTCTTTTAGTCCAGCTTTATCCAGCCACTGGTAGGACTTCTGGATGTCAGCCACTTCCTCTATCTGCCAGTGGTACATACTGTGCAGGGGCCTATCCTTCCATGATGGTTCCTCCTCTTCATTCTCTTGCTCCTCCTCCTGCTGCCCAAGGTATTCACTGAGGATGCGGTCCGTTCGGGCCATTTTCCTGATGTATTCGTTGATGTTTGTTGTCTCCTCCTGAACTGTGGTACTGACACTCACTACTCTCCGGCTTCCTTCCTTCCACTTAACATATTGTCTCAGGGTGCTGGACTTGGAGTGAAACCCTCCATACATGGTAAGGAGCTTCCTCGTCTTAGATTTCAGTGGCTTCGATCTCCTCCTTTGGCCAGCTTATTATTCCAGCAGGGTACATGATCACAGGCAGGGCATAGGGGCTGATAGCCTGGATCTTGTTCTTACCATTCAGCTGACTCCTCAGGACTTTCCTGACCTTCTGCAGGTCCTTGGTGGTTGCTGCTTTCCTGGCAGCCTCTTCATGGTTTCCATTTGCCTGTGTTGTTCGCCACAACACTAGTGTCGCTTCTGATGAAGGCTCTTAGGGTCCTGTTGATCTTGCACAGTTCTAAGCATTCATAGGCCTTCTTGTAATCCATCCAGCAGTGCACAGTCTTAGCTGGTATTCTTGCCATTTTTTTTGTAACCCCGCTCATGTATTGAGCCATGTGCATGCTCATCCTAGGTGATATGATGCCTGACAGGAGCTTCCATGTTCCAGCAGGTTATTGGGTGGATGGGACTGGTTCTATTCTGGCTGCTCGTGGAGTACAGTCAGCTTCTTCAGCCAGTAGGCATGAAACATGTTTTGGCCTGGTGATTTCCAACTCTTCATACTGGAGAATATCTCCCACTTGATGGTTACTGGAGCCTGTTCAGGGAGGTTGTTGTGGTCTGCACTTAGATCCACTAGCCACTAAGCATCCTGGGTTGCGTCCTTCTCAACCAGTTAGGGGGTTGCGTCCTTCTCCCATATGCTTCCAGTCCTTTTCCAGTCCAACCTTAGTGGTGCTGTTCTCATATTGTTCCCCACTGAGAGTACACCTTGGAACGATCATTGTTCTATCGCACTTGGGACTTGGTACCCAATCTCTGGTGGGCGTGATAAAATTTCCCCCCTGACCTGTAGTTCTGGCTGCTCGTTGCTGTAGCATTTGTGTTGTACCCCATCAATCTCTAGCCGTGAGAGCAGTTCCTTCTTCCGAATGTTGAAACACTGAGCTACTAGTTGTTGCGCCTTCAATCTGAATGTTTCAAAGATTCCATCGGGCCCTCATCCTATTCGTGTAACCCCTTCCGCTGGGGTTACTTGCGTAGCAGCTTCCAACAGAATGTTCAACAATATGATACAGCAGAAAGCAAAAATATTCAGTTCAACCACTAAGGGTTTACAAAATGCGTGTAAAAAAAAAAAAAAGCACACTCTATACAGATTTTAAAAAAAGAACAAAAAGACAAAAGATTAGAAAAAGAAAAAATATTAAAAAAATAGAAAAATAAATTGACCAATATTACAGGAAAATACTGGACAATAGCAAACACAATATTAAGGGAATATGGGGTATATTGAATATTATTATTAAACATATTTCTGCACAACAAAGTTATCCTCAGTATTTTATTGATAATGGCATCATAGAGGACAATGCTGCTGATGTAGTCAAGAGCTTCAACAGTTATTTTGTAAATGTTGGACCAAATCTGGCATAAAGAATTGCAGAGCCTCTGTTGACTCTATCTAAAGCCTGATTGATAGGAATCCTAACTCAATGTTCCTTACAGCATGGGAAGAATAAGAAATAACTCCTGTCATAAATAAGTGTAAATACAAATCCAAAATACTAAAATTCACTTATCTAGTTCATTTTCACACTGCACAAGTTGAATTGAAAGCCTTTCTTGTTATTATACATAGTATAACAAGATTTAAAACAGCTCTATAAAATTATGTTTAAAGCAATAACCAACCTACTTCCAGACAATATTCTAAAAGGGATGGGAAAATACAATCTGAGGAGGAAAATAAATGTAAAACATCCCTTTATCTGTACGGTTTTAAAAAGTTATTGCATCTTGTATGTGGAGTATACCTGTGGAAAAGACTGGGTAAAAAGATGAAGCAAAATCCCAGTATGACTGTTTAAAAAGAGCCACAAAAATATGTTTTTCACAAAGAAGAGGGAGTATGTAGGCTTGGACCTGGTGCTGTCACCCACTATTTGTGTGTGTGTGTGTGTGTGTGTGTGTGTGTGTGTGTGTGTGTGTGTGTGTGTGTGTGTGTGTGTGTGTGTGTGTGTGTGTGTGTGTAAACATATGTGTGTATACATATATGTATATATGAGCATGTATGTATTAAATATTTGTAAATATGCATAACTCTTAACAGTATATTGGGATAATAAAACCATGTAACAAATTGGAAGGATTTATGAAAGGATAGGGCATAAACAAGGAGAAAAAGGGATTGATTATTAGTAGAAATATTAGTGGGATTAAATAAGCTTATGCTTCTTCCTAGTCCTTTTTCAACATGTTATTTATTATGATTATCTTGTTTTCACTATGTTTTGTTTTGATTGTGTTCTTCATTGCTGTTATATTATTTTTTAACATGTACAAAAAAATCAGACATTTGGCTAAGTGGTAAAGTTAGCCTGATCCAGACATGTAGCAAAAATTATGTATGTATTTACATTGTGGGTTAGGTTTTTTAAAAACTTAGTTCATCAATCTTTAAATCTTCTGCCTGCTTTGGTGTCTTTGGTTTCAAACGATGCAGGAACGTAGAAACAAAATAAAAATTCATGTTCAACGCATTTTTAATGATTCTATCTTGCTGGTTGATTTCTGTTAGTTAACAGAAATCAATAGTTTTATTAACTCTGTTGCTGTTCAGCGTCCTTTCATAACACAAATACATCACAGCAAAAATTAATTAGTTTGGTTTAAGCAGTGTATTTAAGGTTTGATTCAAAAAGTTTGGAAGGCAGCATTAGACAACATTATCCAGGAAAAAGAAGGTATGCTATATAATCCAACAACTGGAAGTGCGAGCAGTACTCATCAACAACCATAAAGTGCATAAATGTTCCTGGGGTTAATGTTTTACTTATAGTGAACATAACACACAGTACTTTACAGCAGTTACACCCAGCACCTTCTTTACAAAATATTATTTACATTTTGATGATGGGAAGAGTAAATACAACATCAGGGCGCTCACAGTAATAGTAAAAGCAGATATTTGTTTTTTTAAACAGACATGAATTTATTAGTTGAAGTTGCTGTTTAGCTTTAAAGAACTACCAAATGAGTTCAGCAGTGGTTTAGTGGTTTTGGAACAAACTGTATTTTTGATTTAATATAAGTTTATTAAAAGGCTTTTTTCATATTTTTAAGTTGAGGCAAAAGTTTGATGCAGGTGGGCTTTAATAATGATATAAGCTCTCTATATTTTCTCTTTAATTACACAAATAAAACAAGGTTGTTATCATCATTTGTCTTTGGACTGAACACAGAACTAAGACAAATGTTTCTAATTGCTTCCCATTAGATTTTTCCTAGTGTACTCCATTTTAAGCCCCTGTAAGGAATTTAACTAATTCAAACACTTTACATTCAAACAAATTACACCGAAACTATGAGATGAAATATTAACAAATGTTAACAAAGAAAAGTCTGGCTCGATTATCTAATTTTCAAGAGTGTCACTTATTTAGTTTATTGCTAAAATCTTTTTTTCTACATTGACCACACAGCAATCATCCATTGAAAAAGTAGAATTGTTTCAAGGAACAAATAAACTCTTTTCCAGTTTGTCCGGGCCATCTTGTTTCTGGGTCACAGATGGGAGGAGGTGGAGAAGCAGAGCTTCAGGGTGAAAGGGCTGGAGCTATCTGCAGGTTGGAGAAAAGATGTTGACTTTATTGTGAAAGACCACTCCTGACATTCAGTTTAACATCACAAACATATGAGACACTTTGTCCTGAAGTTTGAATAATGCTTATCTGTTTGATGGCGTTCTAATTTCTTTACTTAATTTTTTTTACCCAACCTATGTAAAGCCTCATATAATAGTGAACACAAGCTGTTGCTTGTCCAATCTCATATGAGAGGCTGCACTCTGCACTGACCATGCTGAAAGAAAGGGGAACTGAACAAAACATTATACCTTATGTTAGAGTGATTAGGACCTTGAAACCCATTCATCTTGTCTGTTAACGTCATCCTTCGTTCTAGGTAACTAGTCTTAATTTGTCTTATCTATTTTTTCTAACTTGAAGACAAAATAATTAATTCTGATTGTTGTAATTATCCTATTTCAGTAATTATTTTATATTATATGTATGTATATATATATATATATATATATATATATATATATATATATATATATATATATATATATATATATATATATATATATATAAAAAAACACCCAGCACGCCCCTGCGGGCGGTTTATCCTTCAAGCTCGGGTCCTCTACCAGAGGCCTGGGAGCTTGAGGGTCCTGCGCAGTATCTTAGCTGTTCCCAGGACTGCGCTCTTCTGGACAGAGATCTCCGATGTTATTCCCGGGATCTGCTGGAGCCACTCGCCTAGCTTGGGAGTCACCGCACCTATATATATATATATATATATATATATATATATATATATATATATATATATATATATATATATATATATATATATATATATATATATATATATATATTAGGGGTGCAACGATATTCGTATCGATATTGAACCGTTCGATACAGTGCTTTCGGTTCGGTACGCATATGTATCGAACAATACAACATTTGTAATTTATTTTATCAACTTTCCTTCTGACGATGCTGTCTGTGTTGAGCGCTCAGTGAATCTGCGTTCGACTACTCCGCCTAGGCTGCACTGTCGAGCGCAGATCCACTGAGCGCTCAACACAGACAGCATAGTCCGAAGGAAGAGCGCAGGGCACCTCCCCCACCCTCCCCCACCCTCATTCAGATCTGGCGTTTGGAATTATTTTGGTTTTCATGTGACGTATGACCCTGAAGGTAAGCGAGTCATGGACTAAAGTAAAACAGTATGTTGGATGTGCCATGCAATGCTCAATTACATGGGTGGGAACTAGTGTGTTAGAGCAGTTAGCTCGTTAACGTGTTGGCCGTCTAGCCCCATGCACGGGGCGATCGGCGGTAGCTCGTTAACGGAGATTTGCCGTGTTGTGGCGTTAACGTCATTTCAACGAGATTAACCTGAAAGCACTAGTGGGAACACAACGAATATGACTGCACATTTACGCCGACATCATCCTAGTGCAAAGACAAAAACAACAAGCATGCTACTAACTTTAGCCGAGTCATTTAGACAGCTGTTAGCACATGATTCTCCTTATGCTGCTGAGAATATAGCCCAGAAGAAGCGGATAGTATAGCTTTTATTTTGGAAAGAGACATTTCTCTGTAATAAACTATTTTTTCCAAAGATGAGTGATTCCTCAATCAGATACAGGGCTTGCAATATCGCTAGCCCGACGTCCTGGGGCTAGCGATTTTTTTCAGTCGGGCTACCAAAATCTATCTCTTCCCTGCCCGTCGGGCTATTGTAGGAAAAATATATGTCAATGCTTTTGCATTCTTTCAGAAATGTAGCTGGGTAATTATGTCATTGGCATCGGTGAGCCACTGTCAATATGTGACATATTGAAATCGCGTTTGAATTTGCGCTTGTTTTTTTGCTTTCACTTTGCAATCGTGCGAACTGTGTATAGAGAGCGACAGCACTGATCTGTGAGTGATGATAATTTGTGCACCAATTCCTCTGACATCGTCTTATTAATCGTTAGCTTACTACGCAAACATGACAAGTGAAATCTCCCGCAGCAAGCTTAAACATGTGAGAGGTTGATCGCGCAGAGAATCGCTGAGCTTATGTGAGTGCGTGTGTAAAAGCAGCAGGATATATATTTTAGTTCTGCTGAGCCAAATAAGACAGGTCAGGGTGAAGAAGTGACAGCCAAAGAAAAGCTTACCACAAAACGGAGAAGTTATGACAAATCAGACTATAAGGCAAAAAGAAAGTGCAGCTTTATGGTTTCATGGACAAAAGAATTTTTGTGGCTGCAATATGACGAGCTAAATAACCAGGGCTGCACATAAGTGGTCCGCAGGTGCGCATTCGCTGTCAAAATAAAAAACACGCACAAGGGTTAGGGTTAAATTTAAAAACTGTACTTTTGAGTTAAAATATATATTTATAATTTTAATAAATGACAAATTAAAAAGGCATGAACATTTTTTTTGTATCGAAAAAATATCGAACCGTGACACCAAAGTATCGAACCGAACCGAACCGTGAATTTTGTGTATCGTTGCACCCCTAATATATATATATATATATATATATATATATATATATATATATAAATATATATATATATATTTTTTTTTTACTATAATAAGCTGTGTCTTGTCATCCTCTTTCCCCTTGTCCTGTGTCACAACAGAGTGTGACACAGGACACTGACAGTGTGGTCTTCCTAGTAACTCTAGTGATCTTCCTTGTGGTTAATAATTTTCAGTTTACCCTTTTGAATTTATGTTTCTTCTTGATTATTGGTACCAGCCGATAAACATTCTGCTTTAAGTCTGACTCAGTCATCCTCTGCATGTCTTGGACCCTCTTTCTCACTTTCTGAAGCAATATCAGAACATGTCTTTAGCAACTGGTTTCACAGGGACTGCCAGCAACCTGCTGTCAGCAGTTCTGAGAATCATTTGAATACTTACTGGGTATTCGGATCTGGTGGTGGTTGAGGACTGTCAGAGCCTCCACAGCTTCAGTCTTACTGTCAAACTCCAACAGACCAGACAGTGTCTTTGAGCTGGCTGCTTAGAGGAAGAGGAAGATGGGGGAAAGACGGAAATGTTTATAACAACAAAAACCACACGTGTACACACTGAATGATATCTCCTGATACCTGGACCTGAGGAGTTATTATCGCTGCTTAATTGGTTAAACTTACGTTTGGCATCAAAAACCTTGAACTTAGAGAATGCTGAAATGTTGTATTCAGTACAGAGCTGTTGGCAAGAAAGATAGAAAAGCATTTTTAAAAGCAATTCCTGCATTTTCTTTTGTTAATATAAAACCAAACTAAAACTTGACAAAAAGTGTTGGTTTTCAATGTTGGTTGTCACTGCTAAAAATAAGTTTACAGTAGTGATCTTAAGACCACAGGCAAAACTGAGTAACTTGAAGATTAAATCTCCCTGAACAAGGTTATTATGATGGTATACTAGGTTTATTGACACCTTAAAATGTCAAGATGTACCGTGTGTAAAATCAAAACATTTACAAAGTTTAATTTACTGTTTATTTTATTTTATATAGTAACAAGTCTATTCCATCTATTTATTCCATAGTAATTATTTGTTGTCTATTCTGTTACGTACACTGAGCAGAAAGAAAATAACTTGAGCCCATTTCTTTCTATGTGTGAATAAAGATGCTTCCAAACAAACAACCAACATACCACTCCTTATCTTTGATCTACTTAGAAAGTTCAAGGCGTGCCACAGTGGAGCGCATACTTGTCTACTTAGAAAGCTCACTTGGAGTAGACATTCAGTCTAGCATTTCTCCATTGAAATAATAAGTCTCATGCAGGTGTGGCCTTGCCTTTTGCAACTGGTGTTGATTGAGGTTTGGTGGGGCATTGTAGAAGTGCAGCACAGTGGCGGGTGGCTGGATGATGTTCCTGCTGCTCTGTGCACTGCTGAAGCGGTTGTTCCTTGTTAGACTAAAGTCCTGGTAGCTGCAGGTGCCGTCACCCAGCTCAAAGACCTGACTGGGAATCACAGCCTGTTGCTTGGACACACTGAGCAGGGTCAGATAAAGGGATGTGTGATAGACAAAGTATTGTAAGGACATGTTATCAGTGTGAGCCAAAATCCTATGCGTCAGTCTGCTTGTTAAGGCTTTTTCTACTTTCTGTACAGTATGATTTCATGGAGGGGGGATACCTTACCAATCAGAAGAGAGTTGGCTTAACATTAAAAAAGTGAACTCAAGTGGCTTGTTTCAGGTAATGGATAAAATAGATCTCCTTTAAGTTCTGGGCAGATAGTCACTGACTGAAGTAATGAAAAAATACAATAATGCAGTATTTCTACAAATTTGCAAAGGCTGGAACAGCCCAACATATTTTATAAAAAAAAAATAGAGGCTAACTGCTGTTATTTATGTAAAATACAAGTGACAGCTTGTAGGAATTTTCAGTCCTTGGAGAGTTCTTGGATATCAGGTCTTAAAAAAAAATGTGTTCCTTTCCTTTATTTAAACATGCACGTTTCTTCTCAGTTTTGACCTAT
This sequence comes from Rhamphochromis longiceps, assembly GCF_057381845.1. Classification (NCBI taxonomy): domain Eukaryota; kingdom Metazoa; phylum Chordata; class Actinopteri; order Cichliformes; family Cichlidae; genus Rhamphochromis; species Rhamphochromis longiceps. The sequence goes on from NC_140562.1 coordinate 7,946,189, forward strand.
GATCATGACATGAATATCACTAGAGCCAATGTCAGCGTCATGTACTTTTAGGTAGCAGTTAAGATATTTTGTTATCCGGTCGTTAAGTCTGACGTCACTAGCCGTGTCTGGGCCTAAACTCCGCTGCAGGTCCATATATCAAACGATCACTGTGGCATTACTGAGAGTTGAAAAACTGTCTAAAGTCTTTCATCTTTAATAAAAATGATCAGCGTTCTGCTCTACCAGGTGTAACAATTGAGTTTAACATCCAGGCATCCATGAAAACGGAATTTATGACATTTAACGGAGTTAGAAGTTAGCAGGGAGTTAGCTCGCTAGCTTCTATCTAAATACAATATAGCATGTCCTGACCAGAGATGGGCAGGACATGAGATGATTACAGGATATGTAATCCAATTACTTTTTTCAAGTAACGAGTAGAAAAAGGGATTACTATTGCAAAAACGGTAATTAGATTACTGTTACTTTGCCGTAGGAACTCTGCGTTACTGCGTTACTAAAACCGTGATTTTTTTGCGAGAATGTCTCATGACAGTGACGTAAGCAAGTGCGTCGTTCGTGACAACAGCTGTGTGCAGATCAACAATATCGAGTGCGGGAGAGAGTATGAGCGTGCAGCGTTTAAAGCGTGGAAGTACTGACCTTACTTTAAGTTTGATTCCATAAAAAGTGACAAAAACATTAGTGTCCGTTGTGCGTGGGAAGAAAACTTCTATTTACAGCAAAAAAAACCCTAAACTTCCAAGTGAGCACCGAGTGCGCTACAACGTAATGGGAAATTCACAGAGAAACTCACGGATTCTTCAACTGACCGCTGCGGCACACCTGCACCAGAGCACACCTCCGCCTACCCCACTCCTGCTATACAGGTGAAAATAGAGCAAAAGGACCGCTAGTCTTTGACTTTATTTATTTTCTGCTGTGTTTTACTTGCATCTATTTGAAAGAGTGAGTTTAAACACAAAAATTTTTTTGCTTGATGCATAAAGTTAAAAGATTAAAACTAATAAAACAAGTTTTAAAAAGGGACTTTTCCATTTGATTACATTTTGTATGATGGATTATGTAGAAAAAGTAGAATTGGGCTGAAAGATCTATCGCTTTATTACCTATTCAGGTTGTAAATCGTGTTTTTAAAAAGTAACTAAGTAACTATGTAATGAATTACTTTTGAAAATAAGTAATCAGTAAAGTAACGGGATTACTTTTTTGGGGAGTAATCAGTAATTAGTTACTGATTACTTTTTTCAAGTAACTTGACCAACACTGGTCCTGACTGCGGGGTTTTGGAAACAAATTAAAACGTACAGCTCTGTTATCACTTCCAACATAAATGAAGAAGATATACTAGCTGGTATATAATGATGTGTTACGTGACCGCTAGCGACACAGCTATGTTAGCCTAATATAAACAAGCTAACTTTTTTTCCACTCGATAAAAGTTAACGTGAGTGTTCTCGGTGGTCAGGAACAAATGTAAACGCATGGCAGGATGCTGTAAAAGGACCAAACTTCAGCCAGGAGAACAACTGAGATAATCCATCCACAATACGAGGTTAGTCATTCATATACTGCTGCATGGGCTGGGCTGTAGTTACATCCTAAGGTTTTAAAAACTGAGCTTAAATAAATGATTAGCGATAATAAAAGCCGAGGGAGGTCAACAGTGATCACTGACTGTTTTAGGAGTTTTTTGAGATTAAATAGAAGAAAATACAAAACATTAAACATGTTAACAACACAAAAGCCATATTAAACGCAGACTACTTTAGGCCCGGAAGTAGGATTCGTCACGTCATCACTTAACGACCGGATAGACTACATCAGACTCCCTACCACAAACCCCAAGTGTCTTCAAGTCTGAAGCATGCATATTTAGTGCTTACCAGACGTTGAATTTCTTGCCAAATACTTTGATACCATTTAGGTGAGTCACAGCTCGGTCCACAGCATACTCATCACCCATCTCTACCAATGCTGTGCCTGGAATGCTTTTCATGAACTTCACCTGCAAACACAGAAGATATTTTCTTTAGCTGAAGAGCTACCATTTTGCAGCATGGTAGCTGCCGATAACTGCAGTATTTATTTATTTTGCATGAGTGTCACCATCCCCTTAACCCTGCCCCTACTCTCTCTACTGCAATTTTTAAAATCATTAATATTGAAACTAAAATATATTCACTTGCTCTGAATATAAAAAGCCATGGGTCACAGGAGAGATGAGATGTTGATTAGCGCAGGCTTGAAATTACATGCTATTGATGCCCAAATCACCCACCCAAACAAACAGTGGATGCAGCTTGAAGGAGAAGCACAGTGAAGTGGATAGCTACAAACTGCAGGCTAATTAGTGTTGTTGAAGACGTGTAAGAAATCAGTACTTCAACTTTTACTCGAGTAGTTTTTAACAGTAGTATTTGCATAGTACAGAATGTCTGTACTTTTGCCAACTCTGCAAAAGACCTTTTAAGATAGAAGCTACTCGCTTTTCTTTAAATGGCAGGTCAGTTGCTCTTTTTTTTTTTTTTTAAAGTAGTCCATTTCCATTTTAACTGCCTTACTAATTCATACAATTACAGAGCACCATTCCTCCTTAGCAAACCATTTATGAATGCAGATATTATTATGATAATGATAATAAATATGATTGTGATTATAAACAGCAATGATGCTGTTGCAGTGATAGCTGTACATAGTGAGCAGTGAGTATAGCAGTGACAGTAGTACATGGTGTAACAGTAACAGATGGATAAACATATGTACATTTATAAATGACATACTGAGGAGGTGTAAAGAAATATGTACATGATGACTTAAGGACTTTCTAATACCGTACTAATGCTTAATAGTGGGACATTTTTATAAAGTGCCACCAATACAGTAAATGAACTTCGTAGACAGCTAATCTGTGGCTGTAAAAAAAATTTGAATGCATACCTTATTTCTCAGTACACCATCTGGGGGAACACCTCTTTAATGAATGAATGAATTAATACATGCATGGTTAAGGCATACATGAGAAGTTAATACAGATTGATGATGGTCCATGAGATTTGGCTTGTTTGTTTTTTCTTTTTTTATTAAGTTCGAACTGGCCCTGTGTTCACTGCCTGGCACTGAGGAACCCAACTTGCATTTGATCTCTACAGTCTAGGCAAAGGCACCCTGACTATCCATAGGTATTGAAATTAAATCCTTCACCCATTGTTGGACCCTACACTGGAGTATGGGTCGTAGGTTGGTCTTGGTTCAAAACAATGCCTGCTCTCATATGGCCAGAGTAAACAGGGAGTTCCTAAAGGACACCTCTGTGGCATTATGTTTTGGTCCATTTGACACGTCCCAGGTTGCACCTCAGACTGTTCAGAAGCTCAATGATGTCCTGGTCCAAACGTGGGAGGAGATTCCCCAGGACAACATCCATTGTCTCTTTAGGAGAATGCTCCAACATTGTCAGGCATGTATACAAGCACATGGGGGTCATACAAACTACTGAGTGCCATTTTGAGTTGCTACAAAATGGACTAGTGTGCTGCATCTTTTTTCACATTTTCATTCTGTAAGCTGCTAATTTTCATTTCCATCCAATGATGTGGCATCCTTTTGTTTTAGTCTAGCTATCCAGAATTATTTTTTTCCATTGAGATCTGATGTTTTCTTTTTTTGAGCACTGTAAAAATAAACTAAATCATACATACCTAGAACATAAGTTATGATTAAGATTTATTAAAAGAAAATTATAGGAACTATTGTACAATATATGTATTTTCATATCAACATGACCTCTAAAAGTCAGAGAGGATCCTTACACACCTTCTCGACATTGCCGTAGAGACAGAAGAGGTTGAAAATACGGCTGCAGTTCATCTTAACAGGATGGAGACCGCTCACCATGGTGACAGAGCTAGTAATGCTTTTGCCAAGGAAAGAGGAAGAGAATGTGGGGGAGGTCTTCTGGAGTAGCGGGTAAGAGATCCTCTCCTGCACCTCCTCGCTGTACCTCCAGTTCTGGCTTTTAGCAGGTAGAGGCAAGAGGGGCCAGTGTGTACCTGCAAAGATACGCACAGATACTCAGGGGATATTATGTGGTACAGTGGACTCACAGTAATTGCAGTGGAACAAGTGGAAGAGATAACATATTGGCAGCTAGACAGGGAGGGATGAAGACAGACAGTACCACCTCCGTTAGATGGATGCTCTCCCAATATGGCATGACGTTGTCTCCCCTTCCCCCGCTCTGTAACAAACAAACAAAGTGCTCAAATGGGGTGATACAGTACTATTAGGTCTTTAAGATAAGATAGGGCCAGATTATTCAAGAACTTGTATGTGAGGACAAGGATTTTAAGTTTGATTGCAGTTCAAAGAGGGAGCCAGTGAAGAGAAGGAAGTATGAGAGAAAGAATATGTTATCTCTTTCTGGCACCTGTCAGTACTCTTGCTGCAGCATTTTGGATCCACTGAAGGCTTTTCAGAGAGTCTTAAGCGCAGTTGGATAATAATGAATTAGAGTAGTCCAGCCTAGAAGTAATAAATACATGAACTAGTTTTTCAGTGTCACTCTGAGAAAGGATGTTTCTAATTTTAGAGATATTGTACAAATGAAAGAAAACTGTCCTACATTTTTGTTTAATATGCACACTGAAGAACATATCCTCTGGTCAAAAACAATTTTCAAGATTCATCAGAGTGTTACTGGAGGACAGGGTAACGCCATCTAGAGGTTAGATAGCATACTAGTTAGATAACATACTTGTAAGGCCAAGTACAATATACCTTCAGTTTTATCTGAATTTAAAGGAACGAAATTAGTGAATGCTGCCTGGTTTTCAGTCCTAAATATTACTTAAGTCCCGGTACAAGCAGGATTCAGGATTCATTGCACTAATGTTAATGGTAACTTGGTTATTTTGCTGCCTCTTCTTGGTGCTGTTGAGCCAAATAGACTCAGTGTGCTAGTGTGCCAAATGGGATCTCAACTTATTTAATACCCCTAATAAGACAAAAAGTAAATGTGGAGAAACTACTGCTCTTATGTTATTTTTGTAGTGGTTCATACCACTTGAGTCTGTCACCATTTTGTGTATCCAGCCGTTTCCCCTGATTTTTTTTCTCTCTCTGAATCTAAAGCACAACGTATGTACCTCCAAGTAAAAATGATGAAAAGCAGTGAAAAGTTTTATATTCAGAAACCTATAAGCACCAGAATGTAGCTGAAAATAGATGTCAATATTTCTTTTCTTTAGTTATTTGAAACATGGAGTATTTTAGTACTAATAGTACTGCTGTGTTTGCATTACAGCATTACATCACATCTATTCTATATGACTTAAAACGGTTAAGATATGGCATGATTTCCTCACCCAATAAAGGAATATTTAGTATATCAGTCTACTCTTCATTTTGACTTTTCTTTTTACCAATATAAGTAAGCCTTCAGACAAACGCAGTAGTGCCAATATAGTAAAAGAACAATATTTGTCTCATGTCCAAAACAGCCTTATACACTTGTCTTTGAGATGAAGATATGAAGTGATATAGAAATAGAAATAAATGCAACTTGAATCCTTGCTGAAGTTCAGTATTTAAAACTGAGCTAAATTTCACTAATGAGAATTTTAAATCTAATTTATTAATACAAGAATTTTATCTTTATGCATATTATATTTGCAAAGTAAGATGACACTAGTCCCATGAACATTAGCTGCTACTTACTAGCTAATCTTAAAATTAACAGTCACGTTTTCATGGTCTTGTGCGCTCTCATCCTCAGATACTTAAGAAACCAAAAAAATCGCATACACCAAATCCTCAAATGACCCAGCCTTCACGGTTTACATAGGCTGGGTTCTTTGAGGATGCAGCCCTTTAATTGGGACACACCTTATCAGTCTTTTGTCCTTTTAATGTCATCTTAGTGCATTGACATTTCCAAGCTCCTCCTGAGGTTTTCCAACTGAACTGGAGTAAATTTACTCTGTTTATATTTACTCAGATTGCAAACAAAATGTATTGTGCTTTATAAGACACATTCCTGCTGTGTAAAAAGAAGATAATAATGTTCACTAGAAGGAATAAGTAAAATGTCAACATATTAATTTTACTTGACGTGAACCATCCATCTTCTTCCGCTTATCCGGGCCGGATCGTGGGGACAGCAGCCTAAGCAGAGAAGCCCAGACGTCCCTCTCCACAGCCACTTCCTCCAGCTTGTCCGGTGGAACTCCCAGGCCAGCCGAGAGATATAATCTCTCCAGCATGTCCTGGGTCTGCCCTGGGGCCTCCTCCCAGTGGGACATGCCCGGAAAACCTCGCACAGAAGGCGCCTAGGAGGCATCCTTGTCAGATGCCCGAACCACCTCAGCTGGCTCCTTTCAATGTAAGGAACAGCGGCTCTACTCTGAGCCCCTCTGGCAGAACTTCTGAACCTATCTCTAAGGGAAAGGCCAGCCACCCTTCTGAGGAAGCCCATTTCTGCCGCTTGTATCCGCGATCTTGTTCTTTCGGTCACTACCTACTAGAGATGGACCGAGACGATATTACGTATCGGTATCGGTCCGATACTGACCTAAATTACTGGATCGGATATCGGAGAAAAATAAAAAATGTAATCCGATCCATTAAATATCACGAAAGCACCTCACAAAACTTGCAACACGCCGTAACTCGCCTCAGAACGTTAGCACGTCGGAGCAGTATGCATCACGTGATAGAGCGGCTGTGGCATGCGGGACCTGTTGGTGGTCTGGATAGCATGTGGAGCTTCGCTAGCAACCCGGCATTTCATCTCTGACAAAGTTATCCCCGAGAGAAGTAAAGCAAGTGTGTAAGTCCATCTCTGAATGTTTGTAAAGCATTCCTGCGTTAAGCTTAACAAACGATATATGGAGCTACTGCCTCTTCTTGCTGCTACTTCAATCATGAAACTGCTTAACGATCAGCTGATCGGCTTTTCTGTTGCGAGTCGTGTCTCTAGTTTGCTTTTGGCCCACTTTGCACCAGAAAGAGGAAACCAGCAGCTGAACAACAGCAGCACGTTTAAGCTTGATCAGCTGTTGTTAGAATGTATTTAATATTACTTTCTACTCGAGGATCTTTTTCTACGTAGCTGACGCTGGTAACTGTGCAGGGGCGGATCTAGCAAAGTTTAGCCAGGGGGGCCGATAGGGCATTAACAGGGAAAAGGGGCACAAAGACATACTTTTCTTTCTTATTCTCATTTAAAATGTCTAGCTTTTAATAAATAATTATCTGACACCCAAAGTTTTAATTTGATGTAAAATGAATAGAAGTCAATTACTGTATATAGTAACTATTAAGTCTAATATATATACCCTAGTAAGCTATAGTACTTTTTCCTTTGGGAAGGTACCATCTGTGCAGTCTGCAATTTTGTTGAAGAAAGATGTTGAATCTATTTAATATTTCTTGAAAAATAATTGATTTCTGTGCATTTTTTTTCACACTGCATCAAATTAAGGTTGATTACGTCGATTAAGCATCATGAGGTGGAGCGTGAGGGGTGGTTCCCTATTTTTTATTTATTTATTTTTGTTGTTGCTGGGAGTTGGAACCCTATTAGTTAGGTTGCTTAATATTTATGCTAAGTACTCTTTAAAATACCAGAATAGGGAGGATGGTGTAGGTTTAAGTTTATTAGATTGATCAGTATTGCTGAACTATGAAATATTTTTTTTTGCATACAGGTATAACAGAATAGCTTTAGTGTAGTTGTTGTTTTAAACTTGAGTATGAACTTATACAAAATGCAGCAAGATATTTAAAAAAACAGTTTTGTTGATTAAAAAACACTATATCGGATTCATATCGGTATCGGCAGATATTCAAATTTATGATATCGGTATCGGACATAAAAAAGTGGTATCGTGCCATCTCTACTACCTACAGCTTGTGACCATAGGTGAGGGTAGGGACGTAGATCAAGCAGTCAATTGAGAGCTTTGCTTTTACACTCAGCTCTCTCTTCTCCATGATGGAACGGTACACTGTCCGCATCCCTGCAGCCGCAGCACCAATCTGTCTGTCGATCTCCCGCTCTCTTCTCCCAACTCACTTATGAACAAGACCCCGAGATACTTAAACTCCTCAACCTAATCAAATTCAGCACCAGGTGGTGAGTTGGATGAGGTGGCGGGGGAGAACGCTGGACAGACCTGGTGCACCTAAACGTATAGTGAGGGTGTGCTGGGAATGTCTGGCAGAGGCCCCAGTCTGTGAGATTTACAACGCACACCTCCGGCAGAGCTTCACCAGCATTCCGAGAGAGACTGCGGACATTGAGTCCGAATGGACCATGTTCAGCACTTCCATTGCCGAAGCCGCTGCACTGAGCTGCAGCCGCAAGGTGGTTGGTGCCTGTCGTTGGTTAACCCCCAAACCAAATGGTGGACACCAGAGGTGAAGGGAGCCACAAGGCTAAGAAGGAGTCCTATCAGGCTTGGTTAGCCTGTGTGGCTTCAGAGGTAGCTGATATGTACTGACAGTCCAAGCGTGAAGTGGCTTGGGCAGTGGCTGAAGCAAAAACTCAGGTGTGGGAGGAGTTCTGAGTGGCCATGGAAAAAGACTTTTGGACTGCCTCGAAGTAAACTTTAAAGAATATGCTTAAAGTGCTTTCATTGATCAGAGATTAAAAGAGGGAACGCTACCTCGGTGCAGGAGGAAGGGTTTGGTGTAATCCCAGCTGGTGTTGTTGTTGCAGATGACGTTCAGTCTGTTGGGCTGCAAGGGGCAACAGAGCACAGCACCTCTTTTTAGATGTGTGTTCATGTGCATGGGCATGACTGTGTGAGTGTATGTGCATGTGTTTACCCGAGCGTATTCAATCTTGAGTGTGCAGCAGCCAGCATAGATGTCAGCTCCATTCAGAGCCAGTTTGGCCTTCTGAGCATCCTTTACTGACTCAAATGTTAACAAGCTTGTTAAGGTTGACTCATCAGGATCAGCAGAGAAAAACAAGACTACCACAGCCCTCAGGATGATGCACTGTCAGGTTTAATGAAGTGAACTTTGATCTGGCATCAACAAAACACATCCAGTTAGCTATAATCCTCTTCTACCATCCTGTGTTCATTATTTTGTATCCAAACGAGTCTATTAAGCTCTGAACTGGAGCTTAGAAAAATGAAAACGCATGTTGGCATTTCTCTGCTAATCTGTGATATACCCCAAGCACACATGCAATTGTGTGCGCACACACACACATACACACACACACACAGTCAGGATATTCAACCATGGCCTGGATGCCGTTGCGTTTGAAGATGACAATACGTAGGACGTTACCAACTGGGTTGCACACAGTGTACAACACATCCTGAGAGAAAGACAGAGACCACACTGTAAAAACTGCAACGTACCTACTGGTCACCAAGAAAATGGACTTAAGAAAACAGAAATGGAAAATGGGCTTTAACGCTTAAAACCTTTACATTTATGAGCTAATTTTGACTAAAAGTTAAAAGCTTACATTATTTTACAAATAAGCAGTGAGACATTAGCACTAATCTAAATTACAAAGATATTGTTGAGGATGTATACACAGATAAAGAATGTATACACAGAGCAAAGGCACAGAGGGTTTGTTAATAATAGATGTCTGACAATGTAAGCTTGTATCTCTGTATCTGTATTCCTGAGGCAAACATTTTAAGTAATGTACAATGACTGTAATCATTATTAACGCAGGAGCAGGCGTCCTTGAAGGGTAAAAAGAGACCTGGTTAAAGAGTTTTAGCTCAGATAGCAAAAAGTTTCTTTTCTAACACAAGTTGAAGATATGGCAAGAGTCTTAGGTGGGGTAAAGGACTTACAGTGGTAATGGGATACACAGGGTTCTGTATGGACAACAGGAGGACTTTGTTTCCACTGGAGGGGTCGTCTGTGTTGGTGGGTCTGGTGATTCTCTGGCTGGTAGAGAAGTTAAAAAAAGCCTGCTGCTCAGCGACGTAGACAGCATCACGGGTTCCGAATGACACGCAGCGCTCAGCACTCTCCACGCTGTCAAATTCCACCAGAGCCTGACGCTTGAAAGGCATCATCATTACATAACTGCCGATAGCGGAGACAAATGTGAAGGTTAGAGAAGGTGAGCAAGTAAAGTAAAAGTATGCACATTTTTATTTCTATAGCATCTTTCAACATAAACAACAAGTGCTTCACAAGAAATTACCATAGTGTGCCAGAAGAGTTAATGAAATCCAAGTCGAAAATGATGACTACTGGCACAAGCTGCACTTTGAAATCATTTCAGCGGGTCACGCAGCTATCAACTTTTGTAACCTTGCATGTTTCGCCATTGCTGCAAAAGCAGGTATGAACTGATGTGACTGTGCGATCAGTCACATCAGTGAATATAGATCCAATCAAGAACACTTATTCTATACTGTAATTTCTGTCGTTATTATCTGTGATTAAGGTAAATCACAAAATCTCATGCACATGTGCCAACTGGAAGGCAGCCTGTTTCAGTTATTACCTTTTTTCCCTCTATTCTTTAAACTTTTGTTCTTAGTTTTTTGTCTTTTACTTATTAGTAGCGTGTTAGTGTGTTTCAAATTGTTTTCTCTCAAACATGTGGGTTGAGAAAGCTTTTTTTCACCTTATCGCTGTGGACTGGGGGTACGCATTTTGGAGGACTATAAATACCTTGGACTAAGCACATATAATAAACTGGACTGGGTAAACAACCCAGTCCAGTTTACCCAATGGTGTCAGACAGGGTGGGATTTTGTCTCCAATTTTAATTAATTTATATGTTGATGATTTCTCCATGTAGCTGAGAGCCTGTAACACTGGGCGTATATTAGGTAAAACATGGATAAATCATCTTATGTATGCAGATGGCCTGGTTGTTTTTAGTCCCAGTAGTGCTGGATTACAGGAGCTTAATATCTGTACTGAATATGGTCTGCATTATGATATAAAGTACAATGCTATTAAAAGTGCTATTTTGATATGTAGAACCAAGCAGGATAAACAGCTAGATTTCTCTGTGTTTAACTGTCCCAAAATAATATTGGGGTTCATAAAAAGGTGAAATACCTCGGTGACTTTATTGTTGATCAAATGAATGATGATGATGACATATACAGACAACGATGCAAGCTCTATTTGCAGGCAAATACCATTGCACGCAAATTCAGCTTTTGTTCAGTTCCAGTTAAAGTGACTTTGTTCAAAGCGTGTTGCACACTGCTATATACTGCCCCCTTGTGGTCATCTTAGAAGCAAAGTAACATGCGGACGCTGCATGTTACATATACATGATGCAATGAGGAAATGTTCAGTGCATAGTAAGCATTGGAATCCCTAGTCACATTTGGTGCTGCGCACCTGTAGATGAAAGAGCAGCCAGGCATGTGACTGTAATTAACTTCCCCGCCACAGGGTGTCATTGCTACACATCCCAATTGTATGTGTGCACATAGTCTACAGCAACATTTTGATGTTTGTTTCTTGCCAAAAGAAAAACTGCCCAAATGTCAAGACCCAAGGTTAATAACAGTGCATTAGCTAGTATATCCTACTTCACTCATTCCCAGGTAAATATAAAGAAACTGATTCACTGGCTGCCTCCTTCCACTTGTCAAAGTTGCTCAGATGTTTGACCATTTTTTTGTCATGAACTTTAGGAATTTACTGTTTATTTGGTACCTAATATATCCCACCATTTGACAGTGATAACTTTGCACGTCAGTTTTAGTCAGGGATGTTTCCAATTTTTAATGGGTCTTTCTAGTCATTTAACACTAGGAAGAAGGCATTTGTTTCATACAGTTTAGGGTTGCAGCTTGCTAAACAAGCTTTCTAGCACAAGCTCAAAATCATGTCATGCCTGTACATTGCAAGGTGTGCACTAAAAAAAGTCCATGATACCAAAGTCAATGTGCAATGCAATTCCAAGCTAAATGAAAGTGTGTTAATATTTTTTAAATGGCCTCAACAGTATTTAGAGTTAAACCAGGACTACCAGATGTTGCCAAACTTGTCAAGTGCCTCCACTAGGTCCCCTTCCACCACAGCATCGCAAAGTCCTCGAACATGGACAACTGGAGATGGGGGGATGCGACGACTGTCATCCAAACAATCCTGTAGAGAAAATAAAAATGAACTCAGATGTTTTCTTAATTTTACTTTGCACAAAGAAAATGTTTGCTTACTTGCGTAACCGGGGTTCTTTGAAAAGTGAGTTCAGTATCCCACTATGGTAAGCAACCTCTGGCATGACCAGTCACTTCAAGGACTTGCTGACAGGTGTCCTCTACATAAACATTCCTAAAAAGGTCCCATGAGGCAGTCATTCATCTGATGGAATGTGCACACAGCTGCACAAAAGGCTGTGGTCCACCTTGTTGGAAAACTGGACCTCTACCACCCAGTCGGACAACCCCTGGCGAGACATAGACTTACCTTTAAAGAAGGAGTTAAAGCTACAAAGATTTGGTTGCTTTTCCTAAACCCCTCAGTCCTGTCTAGATAATTGCTTAATGTATCGATAAGGCATAGTGAATTAAAGTGGTTCTGGCTCTCATCTGCAAATGGCAAGTAGAGAAAAGCTAATAAATGGAATGGACTGGTTCTTACATAGTGCTTTTCTACTCTACCTGAGCACTCAAACCACTTACAACTCTCATTCATACAAATACCTTTTCTATATGTAGGTGTGTTCTATCTAGCACTCACACAAATCATACTCCAATGGATGTATCAGAGATCAACTTGGGGTTACTATCTTGCCCAAAGATTTTTGGCATGCAGGCTGGAGTTGCCAGGGATCAAACCACCAACCATCTGATTGGGAAAATAGCAGGCAGTACCTCACTGACCCTTTTGGCTGATGCCAAAGTTAGCAATAGGATACTTTACTCAATATACTCTACAGGTGCAAAAGGTAGCTCTGAGTGTGCCTCTAGAACTTTGTGTAAATCTCAGGAGGGAACATAAACCTCATTAGAAGAGGAGTAGCCACAATCTTAGTCTTAATCAGTAATGCTCAGTATTGACATCTATCAATGATCACTGATAGCTATCAGTGAAATTGTTTGTTGCACAGTGTCTAGCACACTGTTGTTGTGGTAGACAGGCAGGTCTGCAACAATATATATTCTTGCGATAAAAGCTACATAATTACTGTGTTACAACAGTTATTTCTATAATCAGTAAAAACCCATGTTTAGGGAAATTTTGCAGTTATTATTTAAGTCCATAAATGAACATGAATTCCCAAAAGAGGGTCTTCGCTCAAAATCACTGGAAAATGAGAAAGTGAATACAAGTTAAAGATGAATGAATTAAAATGCAAAGAAAGAAAAACTGTGCATAGGCAAGGCACAAAAAAAAGATATCAATTGAGTGTCATCATCAACAAAGTTGCCCAGCTCACACCAGAAAGTGGTGCATTGCATGATCTCTCTCTCCCTATATCACCAAATCAGGAAAAAAATGTAATGATGACAACCATAATGCCCATGGTTGAAGTCATGGGCCCGGATAGAAATATAACTTTGGTTCAATGACTGTGGCCTGAAAATGACAAGAGAGAAGTTACAAACATCTGCCAGACCCAAAGAGGACAGCAAGGACTTTATTGCCCAATTCCAGTATAATTTATTCAATTCAATTCAATTTTATTTATATAGCACCAAATCACAACAAAGGTCGCCTCAAGGCTCTTCATAGATACAGAGAAAAACCCAACAATCATATGACACCCTATGAGCAAGCACTTTGGCGACAGTGGGAAGGAAAAACTCCCTTTTAACAGGAAGAAACGTCCGGCGGCCATCTGCTGTGACCGGTTGGGGTGAGAGAAGAAAGACAGGATAAAAGACATGCTGTGGAAGAGAGACAGAGGTTAATAACAGATATGATTCAATGCAGAGAGGTCTATTAACCCTTTAAGACCTACCATAGAACCAAGTCCGCCAGAGCTTATATTATATTTCTACATGCTGTGGAGCCATTTTTGGGAGCATTTCAAGTTGCTATACATCAATACAACCATTATAGCCCAGATTTTAATAATATGTATTCATTAAGTGCATAGTAATTACATAAATTGCAAAAAAGTGCAATAAACTACAAAAAAATTGAAAATCGTTTTTGATTTTTTAACATATATTTGTAGTTAGAGAAATTTAAGAGGCTTATCCCTCAAAACTGTAAATACAAAAAAGTTGCACAAAATAGTTTCCCACCACAGGAAATTTATTTTGAGTGTCTTCATAGTTTTATTTTTGAAATACACCAATTTTTATACACTGCAGGAAAAACGAAAATAAATATTATACTGCAAATTTGCAAAAAAGCAGCATATGCATCAAAATAAACTATTTCCAGCAGTGCAATATGAGTCCTAAGCTTCCCAGAAACGACACAGAAAGTCATAAAGTCAAAGATAACTTTTAAAAAGAGCAGTATAGGCCCTGAGGCCCTGATCGCAAAAAAGACTACATTTCCGCGAAAATGACGTCACTTCCGGTTTCGGGCAGGTAATGGCGGAAATGCAAAAGTTCGCGCTGACGTCTATTCCAACGTAGGAAGTGTTATGAACAGCTGATCGGATCGGTAAAGCCTGTTTCTGGAATATTATGTTTTTGTTCCTGCAAGCGCTTTTTATGCAGTTTTTGCAAAGCTTTATGTGGAAGGAAACCGTGACCTAGGACAAGCTGATGGCATAAGATGTAAGTACAACTCCTCCGGTTTCATATGCAAAAAAAAATTTTTGCGCTAGCTTACGTGGTTGCAGTGCTACTGGGATTTAAAAATAGTTACGCATAACAGAGCGTTCCCGCTCCGATCGGCTCTAAAGGGTTAATACATAGTCAGTGAGAAAGGTAACTGGAAAGGAAAAACTCAATGCATCATGGGAATCCCTGGCAGCCTACGTCTATTGGAGCATAACTAAGGGAGGATTCAGGGTCACCTGGTCCAGCCCTAACTATATGCTTTAGCAAAAAGGAAAGTTTGAAGCCTAATCTTGAAAGTAGGGATAGTGTCTGTCTCCCGAATCCAAACTGGAAGCTGGTTCCACAGAAGAGGGGCCTGAAAACTGAAGGCTCTCCCTCCCATTTTACTTTTAAATACTCTAGGAACAACAAGTAGGCCTGCAGAGCGAGAGCAAAGTGCTCTAATAGGGTGATATGGTACTACAAGGTCATTAAGATAAGATGGGGCCTGATTATTTAAGACCTTGTATGTGAGGAGCAGGATTTTGAATTCAATTCTGGATTTAACAGGAAGCCAATGAAGGGAAGCCAAAACAGGAGAAATATGCTCTCTCTTTCTAGTCCCTGTCAGGACTCTTGCTGCAGCATTTTGGATTAGCTGAAGGCTTTTCATCGAGTTTTTTGGACATCCTGATAATAATGAATTACAGTAGTCCAGCCTGGAAGTAATAAATGCATGAACTAGTTTTTCAGCGTCACTCTGAGACAGGATATTTCTAACTTTAGAGATGTTGCGCAAATGGAAGAAAGCAGTCTTACATATTTGTTTAATATGTGCGTTGAAGGACATATCCTGGTCAAAAATGACTCCAAGGTTCCTCACAGCATTACTGGAGGCCAAGGTAATGCCATCCAGAGTAAGAATCTGGTTAGATACCATATTTCTAAGATTTTCAGGGCCGAGTACAATGACCTCAGTTTTATCTGAATTAAGAAGCAGAAAGTTAGCGGCCATCCAGGTCTTTATGTCTTTAAGACATTCCTGTAGTTTAACTAATTGGTGTGTGTTATCTGGCTTCATAGATATATAGAGGTGGGTATCATCTGCATAGCAGTGAAAATTTATGCTATGTCTTCTAATGATGCTGCCTAGGGGAAGCATGTATAATGTAAACAGAATTGGTCCTAGCACTGAACCCTGTGGAACTCTATAATTAACCTCAGTGTGTGAAGAGGACTCTCCATTTAGATGTACAAATTGGAGTCTATTAGATATGATACAAACCACTGCAGCACAGTACCTGTAATACCTACAGCATGTTCTAATCGCTCTAATAGGATATTATGGTCAACAGTATCGAACGCTGCACTGAGGTCTAGCAGGACAAGCACAGAGATGAGTCCACTGTCAGAGGCCATAAGAAGATCATTTGTAACCTTCACTAAAGCTGTTTCTGTGCTGTGATGAGCTCTGAAACCTGACTGAAACTCTTCAAATAAGCCATTCCTCTGCAGATGATCAGTTAGCTGTTTGACAACTACTCTTTCAAGGATTTTTGATATGAAAGGAAGGTTGGAGCTAAGACTGCTGGGTCTAGAGATGGCTGTTTGAGTAAAGGTTTAACTACAGCCACCTTGAAGGCCTGTGGTACATAGCCGATTATTAAAGATAGTTTGATCATATTTAAGATCGAAGAATTAATTAATGGCAGGACTTCTTTGAGCAGTTTTGTAGGAATGGGGTCTAAAAGACATGTTGATGGTTTGGAGGAAGTAATTATTGAAGTTAACTCAGAAAGATCAATTGGAGAAAAAGAGTCTAACTTAACATCAATGGTACTAAGAGTAGCTGTAGATAATATTACATCTGTGAGATGATTATTGGTCATTTTTTTCTCTAATGACAAAAATTTTATTTGTGAAGAAGTTCATGAAGTCATTACTAGTTAACGTTAAAGGGATGGTTGGCTCAAGAGAGCTCTGACCTTTTGTCAGCCTGGCTACAGTGCTGAAGAGAAACCTGGGGTTGTTCTTATTTTCTTCAATCAGTGACGAATAGTAAGATGTTCTGGCTTTGCAGAGGGCTTTCTTATAAAGCAGCAAACTATTTCTCAAGGCTAAATGACGATCCTCTAAATTTGTGACATGCCATATCCTCTCCAGCTTACGAGTCATCTGCTTTAGGCTACGTGTTTGAGAATTATACCACGGAGTCAGGTACTTCTGATTTGAGACCTTAGTTTTCACAGGAGCTACAGTATCCAGAGTCATACGTAGTGAGGAGGTAAAATTATTAACAAGATAATCGACCTCTGTTGGAGTAGTGTTCAGGTAGCTGCTCTGCTCTATGTTGGTACAGGGCATTGAAGATGATAACAGTGGGTGGATTGTATTCTTAAACTTAGTTACAGCGCTTTCAGAAAGACATCTACTTTGACAAAGTCTACTCTCCACTGCTGTGTAATCAATTATTGTAAATGTAAATGTTATCAGGAAATGATCAGACAGGAGAGGGTTTTCAGGAAAAACTGTTAAATGTTCAGTTTCTATGCCATATG
Source organism: Rhamphochromis longiceps (assembly GCF_057381845.1). Classification (NCBI taxonomy): domain Eukaryota; kingdom Metazoa; phylum Chordata; class Actinopteri; order Cichliformes; family Cichlidae; genus Rhamphochromis; species Rhamphochromis longiceps. The sequence continues at coordinate 7,963,440 of NC_140562.1, forward strand.
TTAAAACAAGATCTAGAGTGTGATTAAAGTGGTGGGTGGGTTCTTTTATATTTTGAGAGAAACCAATTGAGTCTAATAACAGATTAAATGCCATGTTGAGGCTGTCATTTTTAGCATCTACATGGATGTTAAAATCACCCACAATAATTATTTTATCTGAGCTGAGAACTAAATCAGATAAAAAGTCTGAGAAATCAGACAGAAACTCTGTGTAAGGCCCAGGTGGACGATAGATGATAACAAGTAAGACTGGTTTCTGAGTTTTACAACTGGGGTGGATAGGGATGGGTATCGAAAACCGGTTCTTGTTGAGAACCGGTTCCCACTGTTTCAATTCCTTGGAATCGTTTGCCACTTTTAAAAACGATTCCCTTATCGATTCCAGTCGCCCCGAATGACGTCATCACGTTGAGTAGCGTCTTTTACCCAGTAGGAAACACGGCGCCTGAGCGGCACAAACGCTCAAAAGTTTGGTTACACTTTATGAGAAAGGATGACAACAGGGCAACGTTCAATACTTGCAAAGTAGAGATTTCATCAAAGGGAGGAAACACTACGAATATGCAAAAGTATTTGCTCAAAAAACACGCGATTGCTTTCAACGAATGTCGTGTTTTTGATCCGCTCCGGACTAGCGAAGCTCAACCCAGCAGCAGCGGTAGCATTTCCACGTCCTCTCCCGTTAATACTGCAGGTAACTAATCAATTAGCATTGCATATTATGTTAGCGCGATTTACCTTATTACAAAACCTGCTATTACTGTGCATCTAGATAACCATGATGAGAGAGACAGAGTCTGGCTCAGATGCTGGCAGTTCTCGCTGCAGTCTACCGGTAGCGTCTCCTTTCAGGCCAGGATAGACGAATGTCACCCAGCAGTGTCTAAGTTTGTGGTCAAAGGCTTGCACCCATTTGCCACAGCAGATGCCCCCGATTTCACTTTGGTAAGTGAATGTGTTTAATTGTAGGCAGGACATTACTGGATATTCTTGTGTAATTGCTACAGAATAATTTATGTTAAACTTTGTTATTGCTACAGAAGAATATTTATTTTATTATTTTACATATACATTTTTTTTTCCTGGGGACCCTGTGACACCCCATTGAAGAGCCGTAGGCTGTGGATCTCTTAAGATCTCACTGTTGGGTTTGTAAGGCCATGTTACTTCTAAATTTCTATCTTGTTCAAAGAGAAGATATAAAACACAGTTCTAAGCTAATCGACTTTAGTGTTCTCCTTTTTAAAAAAAAAGAATCGATAAGAGAATCGATAAGGAATCGAATCGTTAAACAGAATCGAAAATGGAATCGGAATCGTTAAAATCTTATCAATACCCATCCCTAGGGGTGGACAAGGCTAAGTATCAGGCTTTCAAATAAATTAAAAGTCTGTCTGGGTCTTTGGTTGATTAATAGGCTGGTGTGAAAAATTGCTGCCACACCGCCCCCTCTGCCTGTGCTTCGAGATTTCTGGTAGTTAGAATGACTCGGGGGTGTGGGTTCATTTAAACTAACATAATCATCCGGCTGCAACCAGGTTTCTGTAAGGCAGAGTAAATCGATTTGTTGATCAATTATTAAGTCGTGTACTAACAGAGACTTGGAGGAGAGAGACCTAATATTTAATAATCCACATTTCACTGTTTTACTCTTTGGTTCTGATGTGGATATTGTATTGTTCTTTCTTTGTGATTGTTTATGTTTAAGTTGTTTATTGCTGGTTTTTAGTTTGTTTTTTGTCTGTTTGGGAGCTGACACAGTCTCTATGGAGATGGGTTTTTGGGGGGGTAGCAGGAGGAGAGAAGCTGCAGAGAGGCGTGTAAGACTGCGACTCTGCTTCCTGGTCCCAACTCTGGATAGTCATATTTTGGGGGGTTTAATAAATTTGTCCATATTTTTAGAAATGAGAGCTGCTCCATCCAAATTGGGATGGATGCCGTCTCTCCTAACAAGACCAGGTTTCCTCCAGAAGGTTTGCCAATTATCTATGAAGCCCACATCGTTTCTGGGACACCACTCAGACAGCCAGCAATTTAAGGAGAACATGTGGCTAAACATGTCACTCCTGGTCTGATTGGGGAGGGGACCAGAAAAAACTACAGAGTCTGACATTGTTTTGGCAAAGTTACACACAATTCAATATTGATTTTAGTGACCTCCGATTGGCGTAACCGGGTGTCATTGATGCCGACGTGAATTATGAGTTTACTGAATTTACGTTTACCCTTAGCCAGCAGTTTTAAATTTCCATCAATGTCGCCTGCTCTGGCCCCTGGAAGACAATTGACTATGGTTGCCAGTGTCTCTAGCTTCACATGTCTGAGAACAGAATCACCAATTACCAGAGTTTGAGCCCCGGCGGGTGTGTCGCCGAGTGGGGAAAAACGGTTAGACACATGCACAGGTTGGTGGTGTACCTGGGGCTTCTGTTTAGGACTATGCTTCCTCCTCACGGTCACCCAGCCGCCCTCTTTCCACAGCTGCTTGGGGTCTGCCGGGGAACAGCTAGCGGAGCCTACGCTATCTTCGGCTGCACCAGCTACAGGGGCCTGGCTAGCTACGGGTGAATGAAGGGTGCGAAGTCAAGTCTCCAATTCAGTAATCCTGGTCTCCAGAGCTGCAAATATGCTACATTTGTTACAGATATCATTACTGCTAAAGGAGGCCGAGGAGTAACTAAACATCTGACACAATGAGCAAGAAAGTGCAGGAGGGACAGGTGAAGTAGCCATGGTGCTAACGAGTCGGCTACGAGCTAAGCTAAGCTAGCAAAACAGTACAGAGACAGTGAGTGAATACTTTGGCTATAAATTAGGTAGTGAGTACACAGAAATTGGAAGAAGGCGGCTGTCATTCCTATCCTAAAGACAGGCGACAACCGAGAATGTAAAAACTACCGGGGCATCAGCTTACTGTCCATCATCGGCAAGGTCCTTATGAAAATAATTCAATCACGCCTTCAAAAGCACCGTGAGATGACCAGCCGGGAAGAACAGGCCGGGTTCCGACCCGGACGAGGCTGCAGCGACCAGATCTTCACCCTACGTCGACTCATGGAAGAACGAACCTACGATGGCTCGACCAGCCAGGTACGTATTCATGACCAAGTGTCCGAAGAATTCCCCATCATGACAGGGGTCCGGCAGGGCGATGTGGTGTCACCGCTGTTGTTCAACATCGTCATCGATGCGATAATGCGCAAAGCATTCGAGGGCCGCCGCGGAGTCCAAGCCTCGACCGATCGATTTATCACCGATCTAATGTTCGCTGATGATAGCGCCATTTTTGCCGAAGACGACACCGAGGCAACTCACATCCTCTATGACATCGCCCGGCACTCCAAACTGTACGGCCTCAAGGTTAACGCCGAGAAGACCAAAGTCCTGACCACCGACGGCTCACCAACGATCGTCCACCTTGATGGTGTGCAGATCAAACAAGTCCAACAATTTCAATATCTGGGGTCCCTCGTCGAGGAGAAGAAAGTGGCATCATCAGCGGAGATACGCTCCAGAATTGGGCAGGCGGCGGCAGCATTCGCCTCCCTGCGCTGGTGCGTCTGGAAGAAGAACAACATCTCATTGGCGACAAAGATCCGCCTTTACCGAACCCTGATCCTGCCCATTCTACTTTACAGCGCAGAGACGTGGACAATGCTCAAACACGACCTGAGCAAGCTCGAAGTTTTCCAAATGCGTTTCCTTAGATGCATTCTCGGCGTGGCATGGCCCTGTATTCAACAAGAGGATGAGACAGCTGTACATTATTAAAACTGTCTCTTGGATGGAGAGATGCCCCCAAATCACAAACTGGGAAGTACATCTGTGGGATTGCTTTGTGTTTAAACCTGTACAAGTACAAGACTAAGTGTAAGCATATGTGTACAATGGGATAGCAAGAATGTCTGAGGTGGAAGAATTTGCCATACATGGAGAATAAAATGGCAAGAAAAATAATAACAAGAAAGCCAAGACTGAAGAAAAAGTCCAAATGACAGAGCTTAAAATGTACAAGTGCCAAACACAGACTACTGCAGAACAAGTGAGAGGCCAGGGAAGGAGGATAAGGTTAGACAGAGACAGAGCTGTTTTCAGTGGAGAGCCACATGTCACTGGGCTAAGGATTGTCCTGAAAAGTAGGAAACTGAGGCTGCTTACTCGTGTGAGAAGGGGAGGGGTGATAAGACACTGCAACAAAAGGTAAAAAAGTAAAACAAGAGACACAGATGCAATAAAAACAAGACAGACATTTGCGCAATGAAACCCAGATTAATGACACACACAATTATTGTGTGCAATGAAGATGAAATGAAGACCAGCTTACACTTATAAACATGGCCATATCTCAGATTGCGGCTAAAAAATGCCTGACAGACACACCTGTTATCAAATGCTAAGCCTACTACTTATAAAAACTTGATACAATTTCTGCTCTGGGGTGCAGGAGAACAGGTTGACTTTTGGAAATATGTGATGCTATAGAATCAGTGATCAGACAAGCAGACTGGAATCAAAAACCAAAACTTTTTATTAAAACTGTAGGAATGGAAGATATTCCAGTGACTAAACAATATACAAAAGATTTACAATGCAAAGAAATTGAATGTGGATCTTTTAAACAAACATTCCTGTTGTCGCCATATTGTCCAGTCAACTTGTTGGGTTGAGAGTCTATGTGTTAACTTCAATTTACAACACAATTGTCAGTGTGTCAGGGAAAGATGACTTGATAATAACACAGTGAGCAAAATGTTGCAGATGGTTAAATATCATGCTGATCTGCTGCTGTAAGCGTATGAGTAGAGACTCCAACAGATTGCTGCGTTTCCTGTTTGTGATGAACTGGTGAGGCTTGTACAACAACACACACACATTCATCAGACTACACAGTAACAAGCTGACCTCATGTAACACCACGTGTGTTTAAGGGGGGTTGATGAACAGTTTTTTTAAATATATTTTTTTAATATTTTATTTTTGGCTTTTTTTGCACAGAGCAGTGAACATTAAAGCAGAGGGAGAGAGAGAGAAAGGGGAAGACATGCGACAAAGCCCTGCAGCATATCGTTCATCCCAGTGAGCTAAACCGGTACCCGGGTTAATGAACAGTTTGAGAAAGTACAGAGAGAAACAGGAAACTGAGAGAGTACAAACAGGCAGTGTATACTGGAAAATACATAAGTGTAATTCTCACTGATGAACAAAACTATTTTTACAGAACAAAAACTGAACAAGATGATTGTCAAGATATGTTGCCACGGTTAAAACCAGTACAACAGTACAAACAATGGGAAGAAACTGACATTCCAGGGGTAAAGCACTGTAATGGGGTGTTTGGGAAGCATCTAACAGCATATGATTGTGTTGTAAGAACTGTTCACCTGCTGAAAAAAAGTTCTCTGTATACCCAGTTGGAGCTATGCCAGTTGGCCCCTGACTCTCCAGAATTGTGTGATATTGCGTAGCACTTATGGGCAAATAGTAAATATGATATGGGGGGAAATGAAAGGCGCTCTTTCATTGGTGGTGACTGGTAAGTCTGAGTTAAGACCATGTAAGCATCACTAGAAGCAGTTAATGTCATGGACTGTGTGTGAGGCAGGCAGGATTGGACCCAAAAAGCAGACTTGGCAGGCAGGACTTAACACAAAAACAGAGCTTTATTGCTGGAATGTTGAAGCAACAAAACTGAACTGGAGAATACAGGAAACTAAACCAACACAGCTGGGTATGAGGAAGATCGCGACCCAGGACAGAGGGAGACGCAGACATAAATACACATGAGGGAACAAACCACAGGAGGGAACACAGCTGAACATGAACTAATGAGAGTGAGGAAACAAAACTGAAATGCACTGAACATGGAACGCAAGACTGTCACAATAAAACAAGAAACAAAGAGACGCAGACTGACATGAGCTTGACAATAGAGCATGGATGTGTGGCCCAGGCCCATAGAAAACAGGTCTGGCCCAGAACTGGCACCAAGCTGGCACTTCTGACTGACTGGTGTCAGAAGTTGCAAGGTCTGGCAATGATGGCACTATTTATGTTCCTATTTTAGTTAGAAGACCCAAATCCCATGTTGCAATACTATACTGCTATGGTAGCCAATGTTTCAAATGCAGGTTTGACAGGTTTGTGAGTGTACACTTTATCCAAAACCTAGTAACAGTTTAGTCATCTTTGCCAGTGGGTGGCAATAGCTGAGGCGGTAGAGCAGGTCACCTACTGATCAGAAGGTTAGTGGTTTGATCCCTGGTTCCTCCAGTTTGCATGTCAAGAGTGTGAATGTGTATCAATGTAGTTAGGAAGCACTCAGTTAAAAGAAAGTGTGTGATTGGGTGAGTGTGGTATGTTGTATAGAGCACTTTGAGTAATCCGGGAAACTCGAAAAGCACTATAATCAGTCCATTCACTGTCTGAACAGAGTTTTGTCATGTTACTTTTGCACTGTTTTGCATGTTCTGGCACATGTTGTTATTACATGCCTTGATTAAGGTACACATTAGGCTGACATCTGGGGCCAGAGCTGAAACTGTTCTGGGCCAGCACAGGGCCTGCAGTGTGTCTACAACTGGCCCGTGGCTCCACACCACTTACAGATGGCCCACATACCGCAAAGAATGACGGCCCTTTGGTGGCCCAGATCAGGTTTGCCAGAGGTAATCCACACATGGACCAGCACAGGACCACCAGTGTGTATACAACTGGCTTTGTGCTGGCCCATGTGTGGGCCACCTCTGGCAAACCAGGTCTGTCCACCAAAGGGCCGCCATTCTTTGCGGTATGTGGGCCATGTGTAAGCACATTGTGTGGGCAAGATCCGGGCCATACCAATTTTGCTATGTGGGTATGTGCTGATTCCACTCAGGTGTGCCAACCTCCCCCATAGCCCCGCCACAGTCACCTATCTGAGACATATGATCACGTCCAACAGTAAGTCACTGTCTCTGAAAAGGATTACTGGGAATCAATCCATTCCAAAACCTCAAAAACTGACAAATCATTCATTGTGGACCACTCTACCACATTCTGTATCTCTGATCCTTCTGCAAAAAACAACTAACTTGACATTTCCAGTAGCACAGTCTGGTATTAGCTACTTAAAAGATGCACTGTGCTACACCATGCTGGGTTTAACACAGTAGGTGTTTTAACCTTGACATTTGACACTACTCCCCACAGAAGCAGATGGTAAACCACATGATTGCATAGTAGCTATATCTGAAATCCGTTCGCCTAGATCTACAGGACACACCACTGGCTAATTCTGATCAGGTGGTCATTGTGTATGGTTTGACATCATGCAACCCAATCACTGGTAAAAATCGAGTAGGATGAGTGTGCGTTGATGGGAAAACAACTAACTGTAAGCTGTGTTTAATGCCATGATGCACCTCATTATCAGACTGATGCTTACATGACACATGAGGATTTAAACTCCTGACTGCTTAATAGACACAGATTGTCCACACAATCTGTGTTTTTTTTGTTTTTGGTTAACGCTTGTGCAAAGACTGTCCATGCAATACTTATCCCTTTGCAAAAGTTTTAACTTTCTTTTAATAAAACAGTTTTGATGCTCAGTTTTTTTTCCACAACAGAACACAAACACATACACATGCGCATAAAAAAACCAAAAACAACAAAGGAGTCAGGACAGGAAGCCAGATAGTGGTCTTAAACCACGAGAAAAACAGACAAAAAGAGCATTCCTATACCCCTACCCCCACCCCATGTTAAAACTTATCATTTAATCTTCTCTGTGCAGCCGTTAGTCCATAGCAAACCAAGATGCAGTAAGAAGCAGCAGAAATCACGTTTGTCACATTGCAGGAGTGTGGCATGTAGCCAGAAAAGATAAGACAAAATGAATGCATTATTTTCTTCTGTATATCACAGCAGTGTGATATGAATCAAGATATCTAAAATTATCACAAGATTCAAGGTCAATAAGTGAAAACAAAACAAAGATACTGCTAAAGTTTGTAAGTGGTCCTGTTGCTCATACTGCTAATAGAAGAAAAATAAATGTTTTGCAGTTTAGCTTATATGAAATTGGAAGTGCATTCTTGTCATGTTTCACACAATATATATATTGTTAGCTTGGCCGTCAAAGAGAAATTTGCCTTTTAAATTTCCCAAATAGTTTTAATTTGATTAACACAGCACAAAACATACATATACTGATAGCAATGTAATCGAAACAAGCTCCACCTCAACGGATTATTTCAGAAGGGTATTTTAGATTTGTCAGAAGAAGTCTTAGCACAGTTGAGTGCAGTTGCAACCCCCCCCCCCCCCCCCAAAAAAAACAAAAAAACAAAAAACCTGATGCCTACTGTCGGAAAATCTCTCAGTACAGCTTTCTGTCTCAGGAAGAGGTTGAGCAAGCATCACACTTTTTGCAACCTGACCTTTTTTATACTGCAGGTTGAGGCGGTAAGTTTACTGTGCAGGAAACGCACTCAAGGTCTGACTGGCCGCAAGCTGTTTTTAAGTCTCTGAGGGGATGACGTCTAGAAGGTATGATAACAGCATCAGTGCAGCACTTTGCATGCATGGACATGCAGATCTGCTGACATAAAGTCCTTTTCATGTCAGACATGCTACAGCAACAACCTCTCTTGGTCGCCCACATAACACATCATTTATATAAAATCATTCACATATTTCCAACATGATTAGGACATGATTAATCTTCTGAAGACTATTCAAAATGGAATTTCAGACAAATTTATTGCTAACCTATTGGTTTATTTTGCTGAATTCATACTGCATTAGAACTTTCTGACAAGAATTCAGCTACTTTCAGTGTTAAAGCATTTACCTTTAAACTGTAGTGCTTCACTAAAAAGACCAGTAGATTTTACTGTTAACTTTGATTGCTGATCAGTTTTACTTGTTGAACATCTTGATGCTTGCTCAATCATCCAAGTAAGCACATCCCAGAAAGTTGATTCTGTACTTCTGGACAAAGTGAAAATACTACGTCCAGATGAATAGAATCAACTTCTGTGATATCTGTTGATTCATTTTTAAAACTTTTTAAACTATGCTCATTTTGCCTAACAAACAAAACCCAGGATAATATAAAAGTCTCTAATTAGCTCTTTATCATCTACTTGAGGAAAAGGTTTGTCATCACTGATACGGAAGTAGGCACAATGTGTGAAATCCTCACAGCTCATTAGCCTTCAGCCCCTGACATCAAAAACAGTTGATGTCAGAAATATTTAAGACTGTGGTCTCAAAATGATGAGTATATGCTCCACTACACCTACAAAGGAATCCGTTGCTCTAGCAACATTGAACAAGAGGCAGGTGGTTGAATTATGGATGGTGTTGGTGAAGTAGGAGAGGTGTTACCAATGTACTCACAAGCTTTACTTTGTGCTGGTAAGAGCACTGGAATGTGGTTACCATGGTGACATTATAGTTAAGATAGTGACAACATAAAGCTGATGACTTCCCTAATGCCGTGGAAACCATACATTTGTTTTTTTGGTGAGTGCATGTGTCTTTATCTAGTGTACGAGAGAGAGAGTGTGAGAGAGAGTCTGAGGCTGAACAGTGAGTGACATGTTGCTTTCCTGCAACAGACTGCTGCATCATTACAGTTCTATGTGACATTGTGCTTGACGTCTCTTAAGCCTCCCCCACCTTTGAGTCCCTCTTCATCACCTCTTCTCTCTTCATTTTCCTCATTTCCTCATTTCCTGTTCTTATTCTTCCTTTATATGATAAAGTATATAAAATATATTATCTTGGTCAGTGTTTAACAAAGCTAAAAAGGTCACGGTGATAGATCATTTATATTTGCCATCACACAATCAAGTACAACCTGGATTTACCACAGGAAAGATTTTTGAATATTTTATTATATATTGTTTTCATTTTATCCAATGATGTATCGTTTTAACCACAAAAAAAGAGTTTAAAGTGGATTATTTTTCTCAAAATCAACATTAGATCATATGTTAAAAAAATGCTCTTGCTCTTAGATCTGGTAGCATTCAGGATATGACTTGAACATCGTCACCAGCACAATAATATCAAGCTTCCTGTACATGTGTTTAATTGCTAGATATATAAAGCTGTAACTCTCTGAAGTGTGGTTTAAAGTTTGAACTTTGCTCCAAATACTTGTCACATCTCCATAATAACTTTTTTAACCCAGAAAAATATGAGATTAAAAGTCTTGTTTGCAAAAGTCTCCTGGCCAAGACAGATATCAGCTGAATCAGCAACATGCGACAAAGAGTGAAAATCCATAATTACTACCACATTTTTAACTAATGCATAATCATGGGAAAGAAATGTAAGAGTGTTCATCTATAAAATGCTGAAATAGGAAGCAAGCAACATTTGCAGTGTCTATATAAGGAGTGCCCGTTTACCGCTTTTGTTACAGCGGATACTTCTCTGTAGTCTTTGATAATATGTTGCTGAAGTGTGGTTTCTATTAGAGTACTCCAAATAGCATACCTAGGTGCACAGCCGTCACGCTACACCAGGCAGGAAAACTAAGTACTTTGCTCCAGATAAATAAAAAAGTAGGATCTGACAAAGTAAGAAAAAGGACTATAATATACACATGGAAGGATAATTCAGAAACAGATCAGAGGTGACGGCAGAACAAAGGGGGAAGCAATTAACAACAGCTGAAAATGCTATATGGATGTAGCACTATTACATTGCTCATTGGTTTTGGACTCAACTGGCATTTTGAATATTAATGTTTTGTCTATCATGTTGTTTTTGGATCCAGAATTTATCTTATATGGATGAAAGAAAGGCATCCTAATTTTGCAGCTAATGCTAGTTACCTAGAAAGATACATTCATAAACTGTCACAGACCCGGCTCTGGAGGACTCAGGGGTCCATGAGCAGTGGTTATTATTATTGTTATTATTATTATTATGACTATTATTTGGGGTCTGTGTCGTCTACTGTTTTGTCCACGTTTGTATGTAGAGTGCGTGTGTCTGCTTCTCTCTCTCTCTCCCCCCGTCCTCGGGGCTGTTGACGGAAGCGCGCGTCGTGGGAGAGGCGTGTCCGGGCGACTGTCGTCATCGGGAGTCCCTCTTTGCTCTTGCAGCTGATTACCTGACCAGCTGGTGGTAATCATCCCTCCCGGCTAGGAAGAGGTATTTAACCTGGACTCGTGGCGACAGTCGACGTGGGATTATTACTCTTGACCGGTATAGTCCGTGCTAGGCGTGTGGTCTTGATAGTCGGCTAGCGTGTGTGGCTAATTGTGGTTTTCCCTTCTTCCTCCAGGAAAGTCGAGCGAAGAAGCGAGTTGGGGAGCACACAAACTAAGGGAGCTACAGCACGGGACGCACTGGGAGCAAGGGATGAGCACCATTGGCAAATTACATCTCTGAGTTAATTGTTGGACTTACCTGTCTATTCACTGTAAATAAAGTGTTTTGGGTCCTACTTTCCTCATCCCCGTGGTCTGCCAGCCAGACCGTGACATAAACTGTATTAGTACAACATGGAAACACAAATATCAACTCATCCTTGAATCTTGAACCTTGAACCATCAGTGAAAAATAATGGATAACAAAACACTAGAATTGCCTTCATTAAAACTGAAGCATAAACGTCTTGGATCATCTGTATTACAAAGAAAATCCACAACCATAAACTATAAAAAAAATGCTCCAAAATATGGCGACAACAGGCACACAGTGATGAGGTCTAGCAAATTTCATTCAAAACATCTGTCAACCAAACCCCTAGCTCAATTATCCAGGAGGATGACTTAGAAAAAAATCAGCCCACTTGGAGTTGTTATGAGGGTCAAGCTACCGCTATATATTGTGTCACAGGCCAGGTGGAAGAAAAGCAAAGCCAAGAGAACTAAAGGTCAATTCAAGCTGTTCTACCATGGTGTAGATATAAAGAAAAATGGAGAAGGGATAATCTTGAAGAAAGAGTATGTGAATTCCATTGTGGAGGTAAAGAGTGTCAGACAGGATGATGAGTTTGAAGCTGGAAATTAAAAGTGTGATGGTAATTCTTCTCCACAAAACAACTGGATTAAGAAACAAACCAAAGGAAAAGATTCTGGAGTGAGTAGGATGGAGTGGTAGAGAGTGTCCTCAGGGGGGAGAGACTGGTGATTGGAGACTTTAATGGACAGGTAGGTGAAAATGAGATGATAAGGAGGTGTTGGGTACACCTGATGCTGTTAAGAAGAAGAAATAAGTGAAGACAGAGCCAAGGACTAAGTAGCAAAAGTTGAAGAAGGAAGAATGTTGCACATACTTCAGTTAGACTCTGGGTGGTAGGAAACAGCTACCAAATCAGTTACCATATCTCACAAACAGCTTCTTCCCTTGGGCCATTGTCAACAAAAACTATCCCCCCATATCCCACCTTACCCCTGGCCACTCATCTCACCAATCGGAGCCATGCTATGAATAACCCCGCTCACAAATTGACTTTATTCAGATTGTCTTCTCTTTGCACTACTTCCAAGCATGTTGCACCTTGTTCTCCAATGTGTGCCTTTCTCTTATTTTTGTATATATTTCTCATTTTGTATGTATACCTCTTGATTGTATATATTTCTCCTGTTTCCTATTTATTCCTGCTGTCTTTCAACACAGTTGGTGTGGAGCACCCACAATGTTACAGTACATGATCAATGACAATAGCTATTCAATTCAATTCAGATAAATTCAATTCAATTTTATTTATACAGCACCAAATCACAACAACAGTCACCTCAAGGTGCTTTATATTGTAAGGTAGTCCCTACAATAATACATAAAGAGATAAACCAACAATCATATGACCCCCCTATGACCAAGCACTTTGGAGACAGTGGAAAGGAAAAAACAGGAGGAAACCTCCAGCAGAACCAGGCTCATGGAGGGGCGGCCATCTGCCATGACCGGTTGGAGTGAGAGAAGGAAGACAAGACAAAAGACATGCTGTGGAAGAGAGACAGAGATTAGAATCTAAAGACACCCTGGTGGTTTGGAAGAAGTAATTACTGAAGTTAACTTAGGAAGATCAACTGGAGAAAAAAAAGTGAAGAGCTAAAATTATTAACAAGATAATCGACCTCTGTGGGAGTAGTGTTCAGGTAGCTGCTCTGCTCTGTGTTGGTACAGGGTATTGAAGATGATAACAGTGGGTGGATTATATTCTTAGACTTAGTTACAGCACTTTCAGAAAGACGTCTACTGTGATGAAGTCTACTCTCCACTGCTGTGTAATCAATTATTGTAAATGTAAATGTTATCAGGAAATGATCAGACAGGAGAGGGTTAAATGTTCAGTTTCTATGCCGTATGTTAAAACAAGATCTAGAGTGTGATTAAAGTGGTGGGTGGGTTCTTTTATATTTTGAGAGAAGCCTAAGTCTAATAACGGATTAAATGCCATGTTGAGGTTGTCATTTTTAGCATCTAAATGGATGTTAAAATCACCCACAATAATTATTTTATCTGAGCTGGGAACTAAATCAGATAAAAAGTCTGAGAAATCAGACAGAAACTCTGTGTAAGGCCCAGGTGGATGATAGATGATAACAAGACTGGTTTCTGAGTTTTACAGCTAGGGCAAACAAGACTAAGGATCAGGCCCTGTGCTTCAAGGATGCTGGTAGTTAGAGTTATTCGGGGGTGTTGATTCATTTAAACTAAAGTAATCATCCTGCTGTAACCAGGTTTCTGTAAGGTAGAGTAAATCAATTTGTGGATCACTTATTAAGTCACAGTAGCATAACCACGACAGACCCGATGACCGCAGGTTCATGCTTTTGAGCATTTCACACATTTTATTCTTCTGGTTGCTGTTCACAAGCTCAGCTGCAGCTCAACAGCTGCAAACCACATACACCACAACAACAACCACACACTCAGGACCCAGTACTATTTATGCAGGGCAGCACGATGAGCCCATTGCAGTGTGTTGGCTTCTCCTGCAGCTGTGCCACAACCGTGCCCCCCACATTCATGTACTAACAGAGACTTGGAAGAGAGATACCTAATGTTTAATAATCCATATTCCACTGTTTTACTCTTTGATGCTGTTGAGGATACTCTATTTTTCTTTCTTTGCAATTTTTTATGTTTAAGCTGTTTTTTGTCAAAGGGGATGTGGTTTAGGGGGATAACGGGAGGACAGAATTTGCAGAGAGACAACGAAGACTTCAACTTTGCCTCCTGATCCCAACTCTGGATAGCCACATTTTAGGGGGGGTTAATAAATTTGACTAGATTTCTAGAAATGAGAGCTGCTCCATCCAAAGTGGGATTGATGCCATCTCTTCTAACAAGACCAGGTTTCCTCCAGAAAGTTTCCCAATTATCTATTCTATTCATTTCTATTCTATTCTATTCTATTCTATTCTATTGTACTCTATTCTATTCTATACTAGTCTAGTCTATGAATCATAAGTACATACAGTTGTAGCGCAGAGGGAAACGGCCAAGAAGAGGTACTCAGGTACTCACCGAATAACTAGTCAAAGATTTTGAGTTGGTGATGTGCGTCAAGTTAGGATGATTAAGGACAAAATGGAAGTGTGCTAACAAGCCAATAATGTGCTGAGAAGACTAGGGGTGTGTTTGAGGAGCTGATGAACATAGAAAATGAATGCGAAAGAAGGACAGTTGGTAAATCAAGAAGAGTACAGGTGTAATAGGATAGTTAGTAATAGGAAGTGAGGGCAGCTATGAAGAAGATGGAGAGTGGACAGGCAGCTGGTACTTACGATATACCTGTGGAGAAATAGAGATCTCTAGGAGACAGGACAGTGGAATCTTTGACTAGACTGTTTAACACAATCTTGGAGAGTGAGGGGATATCTTAGGAACAGAGATGTGCGGCAGTACCAATTTTCAAAATCAAGGGTTACAACTACAGAGGGATAAAGCTGATGAGCCATATCATGAGTGGAGAGGTGACAACAACAAGCAGTATACCCTTATGCCAAGAAAAAGCACTACAAATGCAAAGTTTGCCTTGATTGTGCTGATGGAGAAATATAGAGGTGGTCAGAAGAAGTTAAGACGTGTATTTGAGCATATAGACAAAACATATGAAAGGGTTTCAAGAAAGGATCTGTGCTACTGCATGAGAAAATTATTTTTGATGACAGAGAAATACACTATATTTCCAAAAGTATTTTGGTATTCAGCCATCAAAATAATTTAATTCGGGTGTTCCAATCACTTCCATGGGCACAGGTGTATAAAATGAAACACCTATTCCACAGTCATCTGTTAGTGGTGTTGTAACAAAGTGGAAATGATTAAAAAATGACAACAACTCAGCCACAAAGTGGTAGGCCATATAAAGCTATCAATAGCTACAGACCTCCAAACTTCAAGTGATCTTCAGATTAGATCAAGAACAGTGTGCAGAGTGCTTCATGTAATAGGTCTTTTGCACTGATAAAACAAGGAAAGAATCTAGAATTAACATCTGACAAAACAAAATGCTGACATTGACAGGAAAGCACGTTCCTTGAAAAAACGGAAAATTCACAATACATGGACCACAAGCTGTAAAGTATTCATAAAATCAAAGGAACACTGGAACAAGCCAAAGTGTTGGTCATCAGAAACATTGAGGAGCTGGACAAATACTGATGTTCATCTTAAACTAGAGGTATGAATACACATGTGACGTGACACACAACACCCCATATGGCACAGTCTAAAAGATCTTCTTCTGCATCCAGCAACAAAAACAATATAATTCAATGGAATACTGTTTATGATAAACTGAAACTGAGAACATTTCAGTACACAGACTATAATGTTCTGGACATGGAAAAGCATATAGGCCAGGAAATTATAATTAATAATATATATAATAAATACTTATCAATATACAATAGACACTAGAGTTCAAAGGTTCTCTGATGTCTGGAGAGATGTGCACCTTAATACACAGTCACCGCAAAAACACACTACAACCAGTGCAACACAGCAGGCAAATGAGCTGCCTTTCAATCCTTGCCTACAGATCATCAGAGGAGATTTTGGCTGTAAGATACACACCACAGAGAAGTCAGAAGCCATCAGAGAGCAGACTAATTAAAAAAACAAAACAAAAATAAAGTTGGTAGTAGTTGAAATGTGGACTAAAATTGTGTTTGTCATCAGGAAGAGGTCTATGACTTCATCCTTTACCTGTAAACCTATTAGGAAAAGTCAAAATTGTCTTTATATGCCCTCGCTACCTTGCTTGTCTTTTTATAAAGTGGAAGGAAGCTTCCAGTAGCAAACTCAAAATACAAAAACATGCAAAAGCAAATTTTGCCGAATGTACTGAAGAGTTAAAACATGTTCTGGATGTTTGATGAAAGGAAGGAGGGCCATAACAGGCACAGAAGTCTATTGCATTCATTTATGGTGACCAGGGCTCGCAAAATTTCAAAATCCCTGGTAGACCTTCGGGCAGGGACTCTTCAGTTTTTGGTAGCCCAAAATAAATTTAAGTAGCCCAAAAAAAAGAGCAATTTTTTGATTGATGTTTTGTTTCCTGCTTGGTTTCCTTTACAATATTATACATTAAAGTATAATATTGTAACGGAAACAAAACATTAATCAAAAAATTGTTGAAACACAAATATGGGCAGAAATCTGTACCATCAGAAACTGAATATGAATAAGTTAAATTTGAATTTGAATTGCTCAGATTGACTCTGAATTGTAACTTGAATAAATGTTTTTAAAAACTGAATATGAATTATCCTAATTTGAGGGTACAAGATGACAACTTTGGAATTCTACTAGAAACAGTCGATCATATTTGTTTGTCAAAGCTGAATCCAGGGCAAACTACGCTAAATTAGCGTTTTGAGCTAGCAGCTACAATAAGCATAAAAGTTACCGTACGGCTATCATTTGTTAACATGACGCTTGTTCTTATACCTGTGATACATTTATTACCAACCTGAGAGTTTATCCGCTGGTCATTCGACATGACGAATGACTTCTGAAATCTTAATTCAGCTCAAGACGCTGTAGATTCCTGTCAGTAACACTTTCGGTCCGCTAGTAAAACGTAGTTCTATTAATCTGCGCTCATTACTCTTGAACCGGAACCGGATGTAAGTCCCAAAAAGCTGAATTTTGGAACTGAAACTGAATGGTGAGAAGTGAATCTGAAATTATTCGAGAGCTAAATTTTTAAAGGATAAAATACGGTTTCAAAGCAAATTAATTCATTTTCAAAATATAAAATTCAATTTCAATTTAGTGATGATCATTTTATTTATTATTATTTTATTTATTCTTATTGTATTCTAATTTTTGCCTCATAACTTTTGCACTGTCCACTTCCTGCTGTGACAAAACAAATTTCCCACGTGTGGGACTAATAAAGGTTATCTTATCTTATCTTATCTTATCTTATTTTCAGACCAATAAATTCAATTTCAAATTAGGATAATTCATATTCAGTTTTTAAAAGCATTTATTCAAGTTACAATTCAGATTCAATCTGAGCAATTCAAATTTAACTTATTCATATTCAGTTTCTGATGGTACAGATTTCTGCCCATACACAAATTACAACATTGAATAAAAATTACAATCATCAACTCAAATACTTGGTTCTAATTGAACAGAAATTTCTATGAACTTGTAAGAACTGTGTAGGACATGAATCAGTCTGTGTCAGATCCTGAATTTGAAATTTCCACTGAAGTCACGGGTAAGAGGCAAGTGGAACCAAGATCTAGGCCATTTGCTTTTTGAAGTTTGCAAAGACTGCTTTGAAATTTTGCCAGTGGTAGTTCACTCTTTGCAACATAGTACGCTGTTCTAAACAGATTTTTCAGGTTTATTTTTAGTATGTTATTTGCAATTGGTGTTTGTTCTGGGAAAGATATTGCAGACTGAGCAATAATGCATTTCTTGCATTTTTCATGGGTTCTAATGGGGGCCTTTCTTAAAATTACTGGTCCCAGTAACAAAGGCGCTTGTCGACTCAGAAATCGAGGGAGAACCAACAACACACCAGGCAGAACATTATGTTATTTACACGGGTGCACATAAGTGGTCCACATGTGCACATTCGCTGTCAAAATAAAAGACGCGCACCAGATAAGCCTACCACATAACTTTTCCGTTTTGTGGTAGGCTTTTCTTTTCCTGTCACTTCTTCACCAGGGTGAAGAAGATCTATGCCATTTGCTTTTTTGCAGGGTGAAGAAGTGGCTCAGCAGAACTAAAATATATATCCTGCTGCTTTTACACACACACTCACATAACGCTCAGCGATTCTCTGCACGATCAACCTCTCACATGTTTAAGCTTGCTGCGGGAGATTTCACTTGTCATGTTTGCATAGTAAGCTAACGATTGATAAGACGATGTCAGAGGAAATTATCGTCACTCACCAATCAGTACTGTCACTCTCTATCCGGTCGTTAAGCGATGACGTGACAAATCCTAGTCTGCGTTTAATATGGCTTTTGTGTTTGTTAACATGTTTAATATTTTGTATTTTCTTCTATTTCTAGAGTCACAGCTACGACAGTGCGACTCTAGGAGCCTGTGGAAAGGACTGCGGACTATAACGGACTATAAACGACCAGCTTCTTCAATGATGAATGCCGATGCTTCACTGGCTGATGAGCTGAACACGTTTTATGCTCGCTTCGACGCCGCAGCAATTAAAACAACAAACGGCTGCGCGCGCTCGGAGTGCACCAGTGAAGAAAATGCATTCGTCATCACAGAGCATGCCGTGAGGAACACCTTCAGGAGGGTGAACACCAGGAAGGCAGCAGGACCAGATGCAATCCCTGGCCGGGTCCTTAGAGCCTGCGCTGATCAACTAGCACCGGTGTTCACGGAGATCTTCAACCTCTCCCTGGCCCAAGCTGTGGTTCCCACGTGCTTCAAACGGTCCATTATTGTCCCTGTTCCAAAGAAACAACAGCCCGCTTGCCACAATGACTACCGTCCAGTAGCACTGACTTCAATTGTGATGAAGTGTTTTGAAAGACTGATGAGAGATCACATCACTTCTTCACTTCCTCCCACCATCGACTCACTTCAGTTTGCTTACCGGACTAATCGTTCCACAGACGATGCCATATCTCACCTGCTCCACACATCCCTGAGTCACCTGGACACTGGCAGAGGGAATTATGTTAGGATGCTGTTCGTGGACTACAGTTCAGCATTCAACACAATAATTCCCTCTAAGCTTTTCACCAAGTTGACGGATCTAGGACTCAGCTCATCACTGTGTCAGTGGATCCTCAACTTCCTCACAGACAGACCCCAATCAGTGAGGGTAGGAAAACAAGTCTCCCC
Source organism: Rhamphochromis longiceps (assembly GCF_057381845.1). NCBI lineage: Eukaryota > Metazoa > Chordata > Actinopteri > Cichliformes > Cichlidae > Rhamphochromis > Rhamphochromis longiceps. The sequence continues at coordinate 7,982,751 of NC_140562.1, forward strand.
CTCCATCTCACTCAGCACTGGAGTGCCTCAGGGCTGTGTTTTAAGCCCCCTGCTGTACTCACTGTACACTTATGACTGTGTAGCCACATCCGACACCACCTCCATTGTCAAGTTTGCTGACGACACTGCTGTTGTGGGCCTGATCTCCGACAACATCGAGACGGCCTACCTGGAGGAGATTAGGAACCTGGAGACCTGGTGCCAGGAGAATAACCTCCTCCTAAACGTCAGCAAGACTAAGGAGCTGATCGTGGACTTCACTACAAAGCAGGCGAGGAATTACAAACCCCTCATCATCAGTGGCACGCCAGTGGAGAGAGTGGACAGTTTCCGATACCTGGGTGTCCACATCACTCAGGACCTGTCATGGTCCTGTCACATCAACACCCTGGTTAAGAAAGCCCGTCAGCGTCTCTTCTTCCTCAGAAGACTTAGAGACTTCCATCTGCCACTGAAGGTGCTCAAGAACTTCTACTCCTGCACCATCGAGAGCGTCCTGACGTCAAACATCTGCACCTGGTTTGGGAACAGCACCAAGCAGGACAGACGAGATCTGCAAAGGGTGGTGCGCTCGGCAGAACGCATCATTCAATCAGAGCTCCCTGACCTGCTGTCCATCTACACCAAGCGGTGCAAGTCCAAAGCTAGGAAGATTATGATGGACCTCTCCCATCCCAACAATGGACTCTTCTTACTGTTGAGGTCTGGGAAGCGCTTCCGCTCCCTTAAGGCCAAAACAGAGAGAATGAGGAGGAACTTCTTCCCCCAGGCTATTCGGGCCCTGAACCAGGTGTAGGACTGGACTCTCCCAAACACGTCACTATAAGACTGGACTCTCACACACGTCACCACACGCACCACCACACATTTCCTATAATCCTATAATTCCTATAATTTATAATCCTTATCTTTATAATCTCTTCTGCTATTTGCACATTCTTTACTGTAAATTCCTAAGTTAATTTGTAAATTTTTGTAGTAAATTGTAAATATTGTAAAACTTTTCTTCTGTCATTTAATGGTCGGGCATTGTACAGCTACAAGCATTTCACCCCCATGTCATACTGTGTATGGTTGTGTGTGTGTGACAAATAAAATTTGAATTTGAATTTGAATATTTAATCTCAAAAAGCTCCTAAAACAGTCAGTGATCACTGTTGACCTCCCTCGGCTTTTATTACCGCTAATCATTTATTTAAGCTCAGTTTTTAAAACCTTACGATGTAACTACAGCCCAGCACATGCAGCAGTATATGAATGACTAACCTCGTATTGTTGATGGATTATCTCAGTTGTTCTCCTGGCTGAAGTTTGGTCCTTTTACAGCATCCTGCCATGCGATTACATTTGTTCCTGACCTGAACACTCACGTTAACTTTTATCGAGTGGAAAAAAAAAGTTAGCTTGTTTATATTATGCTAACATAGCTGTGTCGCTAGCGGTCACGTAGCACATCATTATATACCAGCTAGCCAAACTTCAGTAACCCTACAAACGTCACTGCTGTTTAGTTTTCTGTCTTCATTTATGCTGGGAGTGATAGCAGAGCTGTACGTTTTAATTTGTTTCCAAAACCCCGCAGTCAGGACATGCTATATTGTATTTAGATAGAAGCTAGCGAGCTAACTTCCTGCTAACTTCTAACTCCGTTAAATGTCATAAATTCCGTTTTCATGGATGCCTGGGTGTTAAACTGCAGGAATGTCTTAAAGACATAAAGACCTGGATGGCCGCTAACTTTCTGCTTCTTAATTCAGATAAAACTGAGGTTATTGTACTCGGCCCTGAAAATCTTAGAAATATGGTATCTAATCAGATTCTTACTCTGGATGGCATTACCTTGGCCTCCAGTAACGCGGTGAGGAACCTTGGAGTCATTTTTGACCAGGACATGTCCTTCAACGCACATATTAAACAAATATGTAAGACTGCGTTCTTCCATTTGCGCAACATCTCTAAAATTAGAAATATCCTGTCTCAGAGTGACGCTGAAAAACTAGTTCATGCATTTATTACTTCCAGGCTGGACTACTGTAATTCATTATTATCAGGATGTCCAAAAAACTCACTGAAAAGCCTTCAGCTAATCCAAAATGCTGCAGCAAGAGTCCTGACAGGGACTAGAAAGAGAGAGCATATTTCTCCTGTTTTGGCTTCCCTTCATTGGCTTCCTGTTAAATCCAGAATTGAATTCAAAATCCTGCTCCTCACATACAAGGTCTTAAATAATCAGGCCCCATCTTATCTTAATGACCTTGTAGTACCATATCACCCTATTAGAGCGCTCCGCTCTCGCTCTGCAGGCCTACTTGTTGTTCCTAGAGTATTTAAAAGTAGAATGGGAGGGAGCGCCTTCAGTTTTCAGGCCCCTCTTCTGTGGAACCAGCTTCCAGTTTGGATTCGGGAGACAGACACTATCTCTACTTTTAAGATTAGGCTTAAAACTTTCCTTTTTTCTAAAGCATATAGTTAGGGCTGGACCAGGTGACCCTGAATCCTCCCTTTGTTATGCTGCAATAGATGTAGGCTGCCGGGGGATTCCCATGATGCATTGAGTTTTTCCTTTCCAGTCACCTTTCCCACTCACTATGTATTAATAGACCTCTCTGCATTGAATCATATCTGTTATTAACCTCTGTCTCTCTTCCACAGCATGTCTTTATCCTGTCTTCCTTCTCTCACCCCAACCGGTCGCAGCAGATGGCCGCCCCTCCCTGAGCCTGGTTCTGCCGGAGGTTTCTTCCTGTTAAAAGGGAGTTTTTCCTTCCCACTGTCGCCAAAGTGCTTGCTCATAGGGGGTCATATGATTGTTGGGTTTTTCTCTGTATCTATGAAGCGCCTTGAGGCGACTTTTGTTGTGATTTGGCGCTATATAAATAAAATTGAATTGAATTGAATTGAATTAAACTCAATTGTTACACCTGGTAGAGCAGAACGCTGATCATTTTATTAAAGATGAAAGACTTTAGACAGTTTTTCAACTCTCAGTAATGCCATAGTGATCGTTTGATATATGGACCTGCAGCGGAGTTTAGGCCCAGACACGGCAGACTTAACGACCGGATACATAGTTCGCGCGATTGCAAAGTGAAAGCAAAACACAAGCGCAAATTCAAACCCGATTTCAATATGTCACATATTGGCTCACTGATGCCAATGACATAATTACCCAGCTACATTTCCGAAAGAATGCAAAAGCACTGACATATGCTCCTGGCTGCATGCCAAATATCCTTGGGCAAGATACTAACCCCATGTTTGCCTACTGGTGGTGGTCAGAGGGCCTGATGGCGCCAGTGTCCGGCAGCCTCGCCTCTGTCAGTGCGCCCCAGGGTAGCTGTGGCTACAATGTAGCTTGCCATTGCCTGTGTGTGTGTGAATGGGTGAATGACTGAATGTAGTGTAAAGTGCTTTGGGGTCCTTAGGGACTGACTAAAGCGCTATACAAATGCAGGCCATTTACCATATATTTTACCTTCCTATGATAGTCCAACGGGCAGGGTAGAGATAGATTTTGGTAGCCCGACTGGAAAAATCGCTAGCCCCGGGACGTCGGGTTAGCGATTTTGCGAGCCCTGGTGACTATATGCTGCTTATATCATCTGAATATAAGTACTCAATTAATGTGTTTTTTTACGGTATGAAGCCACAGCTTTGAGGTAGAACTCAATAACGGTATTTTGCTTGAGGAAAATAATGATCTGTCCAGACTAAGTTTGATAAACTGCTAAACAAATGTGTGTAATAAAAAATAGTAATAGTTCTTAGAACGATATGGTCTTCTTAAAAACAACATAGCTTAATATATGAGCAGGGCCCAGAAAGGAACTGACAGAAACACCAGGCGGGCAAAACACCAGCTACTGGTAGATAAAGCAGTCCCTCAAGTGACTGCTGAAAAAGCCGCTAGGAAAGCCTGGGGAGGCCACTAGAGTGGTGGAATATGTACACTACAGTGCAGATTCTATATCCAGGCTGAAACAGCAAAGATCCATGAGTAAATCAGGAATACGGACACTACTCATCATGTATGTTATGATGCAGAGTACACTTGCTGACTGGATGCACGTCTACAAGTTAACATATAAAGATCTCCATGGAGCTCAAAGGAAGGAAGAATGCGAACAAAAAGTTTTAACATATCCATTCATCCATTCATTTTCTTGCACTTATTCAATTCAGTTAATTCAAAAAATGATTCATCTTTAAATAGTTTCTAACCACCAGTCTGGGACATGGTATGGCTGGTGTGTTCATCCTGTTAAAAGTTCTTCTCACTCTCCACATATGCTCATAGCGTACATCTGCGGGTTTTCTATAATATTGTTGGTTTTTAACCTTACAATACAAAGAGAGTGGACTGTTCTGAATTATAAAATCACAAATGAATTGAACTGAGTTAACACGAAGCTCCGGACTGGTTAACTTCCAACACATTTTTCTTAAGCACGTTAGTGATCGTCGTGACGATGAAAACGGGTTACTGCCACTTGTTCCAAAGTTACGCCGTTTATGTAAATAATGACTGATAATAATAAATGTAGAAACTCATTTATATTCCACTCTGACTTTGTACTCTTTCATTTCTCTTGCTGTCTATTTTAATCATTAACATAATTTTCAGACCCTTCCAGTTGTTTGTAAATCGTATGAAAAAATGTTAAATATTTACATTTTATTTAGATACAGAAGGATTAATATTGTGTGCCTCACCTTCCCTCCGCTCCTGCGGTTCTCAGTGCACCCGTTCCCCGCTGCCTCCTCAGCGGCAGAATCCTCCTCCTCCTTCCCGTCCTCTAGCTCTTTTACACCGGTCTCTTGTTCCGTCCGGAGCCGCTTGGCGACCTGGTAATATCCTTCTTTTCTGTCTTCGCTCTCTTCCATCATAGAAGAGAGGAGAAAGTCACAAATTTTCGGTAAAAAGGAAGAAGAGACGTTGCACCTGCTACTCTCGCTGTCTCTCGCTGTCTCTCAAGTCAGCTCCAAAGATCGCCAAAACAGGAAGACGTCTTACATTGCTCATTGCGTGTCATGGTTTGTGTTGTCTTGCAGGCACACTTATTTTCTTACAACACTGGGTGGCTTTTTGTTGTTCTTTTGTTCTGTTTTTTGTTTTTGTTTTTGTTTTTTTATTGAAACAAATTAGACTTACCATTTTTGTAGACTCACCTTCACATACCCAAGAGGTAGTGATGGGAAGTCTGGGTCTTTTCTAAGATTCGTCTCTTTTGGCTTGCCTGCCTTAAACGCAGATTAAGCGGGTTTATATGTGTCCGTCTTTTCGGTTGCACAGATGGGGGAGAGCGGTTTTCACACGTGCCTCCTGTGCAGTCCCCCAAGATCCTGCGTGTTGCTGGACGCGGATGACGTACACCAGATAACATGTTAATAAATAAATAGATGTTAATTTTTCTCAAGGTCTAAAACTTCATTATGATCAAGATTGAAATGTTAATGCTAAAGAAATCTTAAATAAACGTTAAAAAAGCCTACAGTGCGATAGTAATAACATTGGAATAATACTGATTTATAGTTATCCCGTTATTATTGCTTGTTGATCTATTTATAGTTGGCCAGATCACCACATCAGGTTGAAAAATCATTGATTTATAGTTGAACAAATTAAAGCTGCTATCATTTAGACTATTCTGTAGCACCCCTCTCACAGTGGTACAATCTATGTGGCCACAACTGAAAAGTCACTGATTTATAGTTGAGGGGAAATTATTAAGCATAAGCAATTGCCAAGTTGATTGGTCAGACAAGTGGCTGTATCATAGGCTAGTTCACAAGAACAGGATAACCGCAATAAAAACTTTAAACAATGATGATAATAATAATAATAAAAAAAAAAAAAAATAATAATAATAATAATAATAATAATACTTGAAAACCAGAGACTGTAGTTGGATATTTTTAATAGTTTTTAATATGGTTTCACCTCAGCTGATGGTATGTTAACTTCGCTCTCTTTTGGCTGGCTCACAAACCAACAAGAAGATGAGCACGAGTGGCCCACAGACCCGTTTTGTACATACTTTGCACACTACCTCCATCTGACAACAGAGCAGGCAGACGGACAAGACCCTGGAGTAGAGCAGACAGCGAATGCGCACCCTCTGCCTACGCTGCTCTGATATATTTATTCTTCTTCTTCTTCTTCTTTTTTTACCAATTATGTACTCAACCTTTCTGTCTCCAATATCACAGAAATGCAGCCAGTTGCTGCTTCTTTTGTGATCGTCTGCCAAAAAGTGATTTCTGGCGGTTCTATGTGTTTGTGTTTTTTTTATGCCAAATATCTTTGCTTATGTTGATAAACAGTCTGCAGTCAACAGGATTTACAAAGGGACTACATATAAAAAAAATTTAAATGAACTGTTTTGCAAGGATTTTTATGCATCTGCATTGTTGTATTTACAACCGTTTAAATACCGACAATCAACATTTTGGCAAATATGATAAACCACTTTTCGGCACAACACCAAATCCCCATCACTCTTAGCTGCTGGTGTGGCAGTTCTTATACAAGGCCCACTATGTTGATCACATAGGCATACCTAAAGTGCTGAATGTCGTTCATTTATTCAATAAATAGATACATGGAATAATTTAAGATTTTACATTTGTTATATTTTCTGTAGTAAATTTCTGAAAAACCTATTAATCTGCATGTGTAAACACGGATGTTGCACATATGCATGATGGTAAATGGCCTGCATTTGTATAGCGCTTTTCTAGTCCCTAAGGACCCCAAAGCGCTTCACACTACATTCAGTCATTCACTCATTCACACACTGGCGATGGTAAGCACACTGTAGCCACAGCTGCCCTGGGGCACACTGACAGAGGCGAGGCTGCCGGACACTGGCGCCACCGGGCCCTCTGACCACCACCAGTAGGCAAACATGGGGTTAGTATCTTGCCCAAGATGCAGCCAGGCATGCAGCCAGGAGGCAGCCTGGGATCGAACCACCGACCTTCTGATTAGTGGCTGACCTGCTCTGCCACCTGAGCTACAGCCACCCACACCATGATATAAAAGAAAAGTATAAAACTACTACTTTCACATATTTAAAAAAAAAAGATGGCGACAGCTCTGAGGGATATTACGGGGAAGCTTATTTAACTGTCCATATGTAATTTAAACAATTTTATAGTCGCATATAGTGCCCTGGCTCCCACCACCACCACACACATGCGTACTCAGGCAGACACAAACACACACATTCCCAGTTCAAATGGAATGCAGCATTAGATCATAAACTTTGCAAAAATCCATTGATCCAAATAGCCAATATCAATAGAGAAAAGCCCGCAGCCAAATAAAATAAGTAATATATATTGTTGAAAAAAACCCAACCTGGCCTGTACCGCTACACTTGCTAGCTGTGTCCCAATTTAGGCCCACTTCCTTTGCAGGCCGTGTTTAAAGGGTGATTACGTCACAGCGAGGCTACGAAGGCTGTTTTAAAAGTACTGTGGTTAATCTCGCTTATTTATTTAGCAATGCAAATTTAGCTCTACAATTAAGAACAATAAAACCTTTGGCGACATATCTGCAAAGTTTCTTAACATTAGTAATGGTAAGGTGCAAATATACCCTCCACACTGGTCTCTTCGCTCACGGCTGCACCATTATTGTCACACAGATGCAGCCATTTATATCCGCTGTTGCAGTATTCTCCTAAACCATAAGTGCTGCCACTCGGACAATATCGTGTCACAAAAACAACAACAACAAAAATGAAAAATACAGAAGAGTTAGTATTACAAGATACACAAAGAGGGTGCACCTTTAAGACCTGTATGACCTGTATGATCACCTATAACATCTCCAAGATTGTGGCTTTGATCCTCAACCCGCTGGTAGGCAGCTCTGAACACCACAACTAGAGCACCCTGGATTTTTTTGAGAAGGTGAGAGATGTCATTATGGAGGCAGATGAAACTATGGTCTCGTACGATGTTACGTCTCTCTTCACTTGCATCCCAGTCACGGAAGCGTTGGAGATAGTTCGTAAGAGATTACACGATGACCCCAACCTCAGCAACAGGACCACCTTCAGCATCAACCTACTTCACATACAAGGGTCAGTACTACAGGCAGAAACATGGGTGTGCCATGGGTTCCCCAGTTTCACCCATTGTGGCCAACTTGTACATGGAAGAAGTGGAAAAGAAGGGTTTGCTATCCTTCCCTGGAACACCACCAAGCCATTGGTTCAGGTATGTGGATGACTCCTGGGTGAAAATCAAATCTCAGGACATACCACAATTCATGGATCACATTAACTCAGTGGACCGACACATCAAATTCACCAGGGAGGATATGAACAGTGGCAGGTTAGCCTTCTTAGACTATGAGACTTCCATCAGTAATGGGGGACATCTAAAAGCTGACGTGTACCATAAACCTACACATACGGATCAGTATTTAAGGTTTGACTCTCATCATCCACTGGAGCATAAACTGGGTGTCATCAGGATGCTACAACACAGAGCAAACACCATCCCCACTGACACAGCGGACAGGGAGGCAGAAGAACATCACATCAAGAAGGCCCTGAGTAAATGTGGTTATCCCAGCTGGACTTTTGTCAAAGCTGGGAAGGCTCCTAAAGAAAGCTCCAGCCGATCCAGGAGAGAAGGACAACCGCTGCCTATGTGAAAACCTGTAGTGATCCTGTACGTGTCAGGAGTATCGGAACAGCTGAGACGCATTTTATCTAAACACCAGGTCTCTGTGGCTTTTAAACCCCAAAACACGCTGTGCCAAAAATTGGTCCACCCCAAGGATCGGGTCCCCCGACACAAATGGAGTAACATAGTGTACGCTGTTAAGTGCCAGGAGGATTCCCAGGATTTATACATCGGGGAAACCAAACAACCTTGGAAGAAGCAGATAGCACAACACAGAAGACCTACCTCGTCAGGCCAGGACTTTCAATGATGAGGACACATCCTGGACAGGAAGGAACGCTGGTTTGAGCGCAGAGTCAAGGAGGACATTTACGTGAAAAGGGAAAGACCATCTCTGAATCGGAAAGAAAAGAGCTCTAATTTCTTTATTGCAAATTTGACAACAGAAATAAAGAAATAAAGAAATAAAATCAAACATTCAGCGGCACTAAGTTCTGTAACTCTTACGTCTATTTTCACCTGTTCAGCAGGCGTGGGACTCCGGTTCTGCGATAGGACCAAAATCTCATAACCATCTCATATAAGACATTTCTCATCCCGATAACCATATATATCACAAAATAGTGTTTTTTCTCTAAATTCTGTGAATCTTGGGCAACTCGAGTTGTGTGAATTTTTTTGAGCTATCGTGTACCTGGAGTCGAGTGTTTTGACCGATGCATGAAACTATATATTTTTAGATACAAGTTGTAAGGGCTGCCATTTTTTGTGAGTATTTATTACGTGGCGTGCGGCGAGGAAAACACTGTTCTAACGTTTGAGTCAAAAGTTTATTTTGAGCACCTGACGGCTCTTTTTTGCTTCTGATCTGTAAACACTCTCCATACTCTTTCACGTAACTCTTGCGTAGGTGGTAGAAGAGGTTTGCCATGTTTGAGTCTGTGGTGGGGACCGGTTTGCGGCAACAATAGATGTTTTCATTTTGTTATCCGATATATTTCATCATATCACACAGCCCTAAGTGTGATAGCCCTAAGTGTTGGAGGTCATGTCAGTGGGGGGATCCACGGGTTTCTCTGTGAATTTCACATTCCTGTGCCAGCTTGTTAGGTGCTCCTTCAGAATTGAAGTTTCATTTCAAAGAAGAAAGAAGTTTTCTTCCCACTCAGAGTGTACACCGGATGCTAATGTTTTTGTCACTTTTTACAGACTCAAACTCAAAGGACTGTCTGTACTTCCAAGCTTGAAACGCTGCATGGTCATACTCTCTCCTAACTTTAACTTTACCAGAGGGACACATCGTGTGCCTCAACCTCACAGGGTGTTTCTGTCTTTTGCCACAAACTGTTCTTTTGGTTTCTTTTTACCTTCCTTGGTTAGGCATAGGGATTAGAGATCTGATCTAGATTATAGTATTGAAATTTTGGGACACATCATCAGTAGCGGACTTTGGATTCATTGGGTGTTTCGATCATTATCACTAGACACTCTGATCCAGGAGGCCCTGCCAGGGCTGATCAGGCCCCGGAGTGTGTCACTGGTTTATGTTAAATTGTTATTTCTCTTCCACTATATTCTGTTTAATTTCCACAATTTATTTTCTTCTATCAATTCACTGCAAAATGAGAAGTAATACTTACCTCTTTGATATTTAAGGAGCCTCACTTCTTTAAAGGGATAGAAAAGGCAATAAAGAGAGAAGTAAGACAAAAGACACAAGATAAGAGAGCTGAGAGCCGATCTGGCATCCCACACCTTCCTGCCGGATCGGGTTGTATGCTCTACCTCCCCACTGTATCCCAGAGAAGAGAAAAAGAGAGGAAAGAAGAGCAGAACATTTTTTTTATTCCTCCGTTAGTTTTCACTGCCATAAGGTTAACTGCACAGCCCCCAGAATGCCCTGAAACAGCTGTACCAGTCAACCGGGGTTTGGGTTTATCATCATAAAATTTCTAGTGTTAGGTTTTCTACCCTTTTGGAATCCTCTGCTGAGGTAGACCCACCGTGGGTTGATCAATCCTTGGCATGTGTCTCACGGTTAGCTGACTGCCTTAGCAGGCCAAGTGATGTCAGCCCTCTTTAACCACAGCCAGTCTTGTGGTCTTCTCAGCAATGTCCTCTGATTCCAATCTGTCTAAGCAGATGCAATGGGACACACATCTTCCAAAAACTTCACCTTTTGTCTCATCAGAAGACCCTTGCCCCACCCTCAATAAAGACCTTTATTTAGAAACATTTTGCATTTTGTGTTTACTTATTTTTGTCTAAAATGTAAATTTGTTTGATGATTGAAACATTTAAATGTGACAAACATACTAAAATAGGAAATCAGGAAGGTGTTAGGGCTGCCATGATTAGTCGACTAGTCACGATTACGTCGACTATCAAAATCGTCAACAACTAATTTAATAGTCGACGCGTCGTTTGAAGGTTTGTAAGATCCCAAAAGACGCAGGAATAAGTAGCAGGATTGAAGAGTGTAATAAGAGACTTAAACAGAAGATGGCAGCACTTCATGTACAAAGATGCCAGCTGCTGTTAAACCCCGAAGAAGATGAAGCTGTGTCCCAGAATTCATAGCGCGGCCCTGCTCAGTTTCCAACAATGGCGGCAGGTAGTTAGTTTTAATATTACTCTTATTATTCTTTCTGGGTCACAAAATAAACGTTTAACATATTTTCAGGCGAGAATGTAGCTGTGTAAACCTCAAATATCTGCTCAGTTTATCAAGACACTACATATTTTCAAAAGCGCTCCGACGTTTTCAGAGACGTCTGTTAACCACCAGCTCGATAGCTAGCTGGGGTTCATGGCTCACTAGAGCCGTGAGAACACCCACCGCAGTCTTTCTCTACTCAGGTTAAACATGATATATAAGTCACTTAAAAATGTTATTGTTTGGCTTTTTTCAGTATTTTATTTGTTCCTGAGTAAATTGGTTTGGCTGAGATTAAAGTTATAGTTTTTACACAGCAGAATAAATGTCAAACAGACAGCTGATTATCAGAAGTGTGAGATGCTCGAGAATATACTCCGGTGTCCTGTTATATCTTAGATAGCAAAGAGCAGACGGCTGAGTTTATTAAACTTCACCAAAACAACCTGCAAATTTCATTAAAATTTAATAAACTATCATCTTGTCTTTATTTTTAGTTAGCACATACCTTAAACACTTCAAGCTGTAAGCTAATGATAGTTATATAAGAGCAGATGCTGCTGGTGCAATAAGCTGGATGCATGATCTGATTAGTCGACTAATCGCAAAAATAATCGGTGACTAGTCGACTATCAAAATAATCATTTGTGGCAGCCCTAGAAGGTGGCAAACACTTCAAATCAAATCATAATTTATTTCTATAGCACATAATAATACAACAAAGTTGACCAAAGTGCTTCACAGTCGGTCAGAGCAATAGCAAAAGACAGTTCGAATAAAAAAACAGTTAAAAGGAGGGCAGGAAACAATATGGGTAAACAACATAACTAGCCACAAAATAACAAAATAGTTTGAATCAAAAGTCAGACTAAATAAGTTTTAAGATGCAATTTAAAAGACTGGATGGACTCGGAGAAGGGAATATAAGGAGGGAGATTATTCCTGAGTCTGGGTGCTACGATAGCAAAGGCCCGATCACCTCTGGACTTCAGACGAGACCTCGGTTGCATCAGGAGCATTTGATTGGAAGATCTAAGTTCTCTATTAGGTATATACAAATGGAGGAGTTCGCATGGATAGCTGGGAGCCAAATTGTTTAGAATTTTAAAGGTAAGCAAGAGAAGTTTGAAATTGATACGATATTCAACAGGGAGCCAATGTAAGTTGGCTAAAAATGGTGTGATGTGAGCACAATTTCTAGTACAGTGGGGCAAAAAAGTATTTAGTCAGCCACCGATTGTGCAAGTTCCCCCACTTAAAATGATGACAGAGGTCAGTAATTTGCACCAGAGGTACACTTCAACTGTGAGAGACAGAATGTGAAAAAAAAATCCATGAATTCACATGGTAGGATTTGTAAAGAATTTATTCGTAAATCAGGGTGGAAAATAAGTATTTGGTCACCTCAAACAAGGAAAATCTCTGGCTCTCACAGACCTGTAACGTCTTCTGTAAGAAGCTTTTCTGTCCCCCACTCGTTACCTGTATGAATGCCACCTGTTTGAACTCATCATCTGTATAAAAGACACCTGTCCACAGCCTCAAACAGTCAGACTCCAAACGCCGCCATGGCCAAGACCAAAGAGCTTTCGAAGGACACCAGGAAAAGTATTGTAGACCTGCACCAGACTGGGAAGAGTGAATCTACAATAGGCAAGCAGCTTAGTGTGAAAAAATCAACTGTGGGAGCAATCATCAGAAAATGGAAGACATACAAGACCACTGATAATCTCCCTCGATCTGGGGCTCCACGCAAGATCTCATCCCGTGGGGTCAAAATGATCATGAGAACGGTGAGCAAAGATCCCAGAACCACACGGGGGGACCTGGTGAATGACCTGCAGAGAGCTGGGACCAAAGTAACAAAGGTCACCATCAGTAACACACTACAACGGCAGGGAATCAAATCCCGCAGTGCCAGACGTGTTCCGCTGCTGAAGCCAGTGCATGTCCAGGCCCGTCTGAAGTTTGCCAGAGAGCACATGGATGATACAGCAGAGGATTGGGAGAATGTCATGTGGTCAGATGAAACCAAAGTAGAACTTTTTGGTATAAACTCAACTCGTCGTGTTTGGAGGAAGAAGAATACTGAGTTGCATCCCAAGAACACCATACCTACTGTGAAGCATGGGGGTGGAAACATCATGCTATGGGGCTGTTTTTCTGCCAAGGGGACAGGACGACTGATCCGTGTTAAGGACAGAATGAATGGGGCCATGTATCGTGAGATTTTGAGCCAAAACCTCCTTCCATCAGTGAGAACTTTGAAGATGAAACGAGGCTGGGTCTTCCAACATGACAATGATCCAAAACACACCGCCCGGGCAACAAAGGAGTGGCTCCGAAGAAGCATTTGAAAGTCCTGGAGTGGCCTAGCCAGTCTCCAGACCTCAACCCCATAGAAAATCTGTGGCGGGAGTTGAAAGTCCGTGTTGCTCGGCGACAGCCCCAAAACATCACTGCTCTCGAGAAGATCTGCATGGAGGAATGGGCCAAAATACCAGCTACTGTGTGTGCAAACCTGGTAAAGACCTATAGTAAACGTTTGACCTCTGTTATTGCCAACAAAGGTTATGTTACAAAGTATTGAGTTGTATTTTTGTTATTGACCAAATACTTATTTTCCACCCTGATTTACGAATAAATTCTTTACAAATCCTACCATGTGGATTCATGGATTTTTTTTTCACATTCTGTCTCTCACAGTTGAAGTGTACCTCTGGTGCAAATTACTGACCTCTGTCATCATTTTAGGTGGGGGAACTTGCACAATCGGTGGCTGACTAAATACTTTTTTGCCCCACTGTACCTTGAGGCACACCACAGTAATAGGGGCAGAGGCCGAGGAGTGCGGCCCCATGGCTACGGAAAATGATCTCTCCGAGAGATAAGATTTGAACCAAGATAAAACTATGCCTTTAAGACCAACCACATGTTCCAGTCTTTGAGATGGGAATGTTGTGGTTGACCATATCAAAGGCAGCAGTCACATCAAGTAAACCCTAAGTAACGTTGTCTCAGTACTATGGTGAGGTTTAAAGCCAGACTGAGATTTTTCATTGATACCGTTAGTATCAAGGAAGGTCTGAAGTTGTTTTAGAACCACTTTTTCCAGAATTTTGGATATAAGAGGGAGTTTGGAGATCGGTCTGTAATTAGTTAGAACACTTTTCACATCACTGTAGCTAATCCGTACACTTTGAGTTCCTTACAAAGAACTCTGCTCCTTATACAACAAGATGGTTCTGAGACCCCTCCAGACTCTGCTAATGTTAATCAGCTCCAGCTGGTTCTCCATTCACTGTTTATAGGGATACTGATTACTCTCATCAATTCTCTGCTCACTCTAATCTGATAAAATTGATCTCCCCTGGTCCAAAAATATTTCTGACTGTTAAAAGGAGAGGTGAAATATGCTGCATGCACCAATTCATTAGGATTTATTTTGCATAAAGCAATGAAAACTTCTCAGGTTCAATAATTGATGGTACCATTAGATTTTTTTCAGTTAATGTAGGACTTAGATAATTTTGTTTAAAATTTTTGTGGAGTGTCCCCACTCTTTTGGAAGCACGATTATAAAAGTCAAAAACATAATAATTAAAGTGTGTTTTTAATAAGAGTTGTTAAAAAAAAACTATCACACAAATCTCTCTCTGTTTCCTTTACATGTAGGTCAGGTTACCATAGTAACAACACACCTGTACCTCAGCATATGAAGCGATGCACCAGATTTACAAAGGAAATATGATCACTGACTTCTGAAAATGTTACACTGATGTCAAAATCATACTCACAGTTTGAGTTTTTATGTTTAACTTGAAAATATTTCACTGATTACACAACACATAAAAAACAAACCTTATGATGCTTCAGAGATGTGATTTTACCTTCAGTACTGCCTTGATAACAGACTAGATAACACCAAACATACAATGCCTTCTGCTCCTATCAGTGCAGCGACACAAGCAAGTTATACACATGCCATTATTAGCAATACAGCTTGACAGCAATGATTCAGAACTCATAAGATCTAATCTTTCGGTATTTTATTGAAAAAAAAAAGCCTTTTATGTAGTAGTGAACGTTAATACTGTTCATCACTAATGACAAGTTTCATACTTGTCACACTCATGGAAGACCAAAGAACACCTTCTACCCGTCGGCTGTCAGAACTCTCAGTGCACAAGAACACTGACACTACTTTGATCCTAGGTAATCTGAGTGTGTACGTGCGTATGTGTGAGTGAGTGTCTTGTGCAATATCCTGGCAGGTGTGCAATTATCATCCTACCCAATAGTTCCACTATCCTTAATGACGAAGGCCCTTCCACCCTTACTTATTATATTATAATGCCCTTGCATCCACCCCTACAATGTTTCTTTTAACTTATACATTGTGTATATAGTGTGTTTTTTTAATATTGTTGTTTTTAAACTTATCACTTTCTTGCACCTATGCGGTCTTGCTAGCTAATTTTGCTGTGCAGGCAACTGTACAATGACAGTAAATGAAGTTCTAAGTTCTAAATATTGATCTCATCATTAATCATATTCTTCCACACAGTTTTGTCTCAGCATCTCCAAACATCTTCACATGTGAGTTTTGTGCCTAATCATGATAGTAATGCATTAGTAAATGCATTTGCTTAAAAATTAACAAGCAAACTCCACTACCACAGTGTCCTACCTGGACTTTGTATCTTCACCAAAAATAAATGTTTCAAGTAGGTGCTTAATAGCTATGTAGAAAATGTAACATACATCAGAAATTGTAACAAACTCATGACCCAGGATATGGTGTGTTATTTAAATAGTCTAAAATCAACTAAAAATAAGTTCTAAGATAAAAGGTTTTATCTGAAAAGTAGACAAAAACTGTCACATTGACTTAAGTCAAAGAAGGATGTAAGGGTTCCAAACCACAGTGCATTTATGTACAGTGAATGAAACATATTTTAGAAAGGTCATTGCAGTTGTGAAGGTCCAGTCTCCCCAAGACTTCAACAAAGTCAAAACAAACAACCAGTTCTCTCCCAAAATCCTCATTCGAGTCTGCTGCACCACTGTGAAGTAATCTCCAAATAAACCTGAGCACAGGGACAGGCAGGTCAAAAATACCCTTCACAATAAGTACTAAAACACAACAAAAGTTGGCACCATGATTCACTAACTGTTTTCATGCAACGATGCAGTGAAGACTGACTGCCTACTGCTTCCTTATAAAGCAGGTCATGAGGTCATCATGAGCAGGTGTGTGAAAAAACTGTGAAATGGGAGAGAGGAGACAGAGAACACAAAAACACACAGGAAATGGCAAGTCGCACAGCAAGCACCAAGGGACCCTGACAAAAGTTGAACCATTAAAAACAAAGTCTTCTAAAAACTTACAAACATCTGTCATGTGGAATAAAAATTAAACAAAACAACTCTGATTTACTCAAAAATGTGCATTTTGAATCTATAATATAGAAATGATGCTGGGGGAGTACAAGAGTACAAAATTACAATGCAAGATCACCACCCACACAAAATGCCATAGGGGTTTGGTATGGCGTTATTTTTGTGCCACTAATATGAGCGCATGTAAAAAAAAAAATTGCAGGTGCAAGTGTTGCATTTTGAGGAGACACACACACACACACACACACACACACACACACACACACACACACACACACACACACACACACACACACACACACACACAATAGCAGCCCCTCTCGCTCAGTTTTTGCATTTGCGCTTGCTCACAATGTGTTGCTCGTGCTCTCAACATTTCTGCCCGTGCGCGCTCAACTCTTTCGAATTTCGAAAAAACATCGGTGCAAATTATAAGTCTGTATCATGATATCTGGTGTTTTCGTGTTTGTTGGTTTGTTTTTATTTTGTTTTATTTTGCGAGTTGGTTATTAGATGCTGCTCCAGTACCTTGAGGCACCAGAAAATCCCCCGCCACCCCACCCTCTTCTCTCTGCGCCGCAAGCAGCAGGCGCCCTTACTCCCAGCAAATGGGCGATAGAAAACCGATCGGTGCCTATGCCATTCCCAATATGCGCTGGCTGACGTCGAGGCAGCATGAGTACTAGCATTTTTATTTTTTTTGCCGATGCCCGTGATGCCGCCCCCCACCACGATGCCGCCCTGGGTAACTGCCCGTGTCGCCCGTATCTAAAACCGCTACTGGTGCCAAGCAGCATTTATGAAAACCAGTGGTAATGTCTTGTGTATCCACCAGGGGGTGCAGTGCTAATGGAAGTTCATTCACTTACAGCTTTCTACACTATGCGTGCTTTGCATTGATCACGGTGTCTATAAATATAACAACAGCGGTTGTGCACACTGAAAAGGCAAGATACATCAGAAAAAAGTGATGCTTTCATTTTATGTTTATTGCTGAGTAATGTTTCTGAACATGAAAGCATGGCACTGCGATGGTTTTTCATTCAAAAATGAAAATCTAAATTTAAATGCAAATTGATTGTTGGTTGGTCCTGTCAGAAAAGAATGTATTTTAGACGTGATACAAAACAGCAAGTCAGAGATGATAGCAACAACAGTGTATATGCTTTTGCATTCTGCCATAATTAAATAATGTGCGGAAAATACACTACAAGTCAAAAGTTAGGACACGCCTTCTCATTTAATGGTTTTTCTTTACTTTCATCACTAAAGGCTTGCTAGCAGCCTTCATTTTCACTAAAGGCATCAAAACTATGAATAAACACATATGGAATCGTGTAGTAAACAAAAATGTGTGAAATAACTCAAAACATGTCTTATATTTTAGATTCCTTGGTCTTCTTTTGATGAGCTTCATGAGGTAGTCACCTGAAGTGGGTTTTCCAACAGTCTTCAAGGAGTTCCTAAACACTTGTTGATGCTTTTGCCTTTACTCTGCGGTCCATTTAGTCCCAAACCATCTTGATTGGGTTTAGGTCAGGTGACTAATTGCTGTGCTAGAATTGGCACAGCACTTCCATCACTCTCCGCCTTGGTCAAGTAGCCCTTATACAGTCTAGTGGTCATTGTCCTGTTGAAAAATAAATGACGGTCCAATATTTTTTTTTTATAAAGAGTTGTACAAAGAGTCTTATTTTGACTTTTAATTTTGTTAGGCCTGATTTGTCAGTTTTATGCTTAGCTGAGACTAGGAGAGTTTAACTGAACAGCACCATTATATCCTGCAAATAAATAAACACAATGCATCAATTATTTATTCTGGACCATAAAGCTGGAAGTTGGGTGTGACATACTGTTTTCATATCTAAACATCAAAACAGAAACATACCCAAAGATACTGTTAGGTTCCTTTCAAAGATAGCTTCCATTTTGGCAAATAAATGAGTAAAGGTCATGCTCAGGACTAGTGCTTGACTTTCTGTGAGAAATGGAAGGTAAACAGTAGTCTTCACTGTCAAAATGATGAGGTCAGCTGGTCTTTTTCCTATTTTTTTCTTCTCTTTTTTTTATCTCATCTGTTCTTCCCACTTTCACAATTTCAGTCATGTGGTATTCAGACTCGTGACTAAAAAACTTCCTTCATCAATAAATGAAGGATACAATAAAGAGTAGGAGTTGGCCTTTAGGAAAGTTAATTTTCAAAGTCAGGTGATATTTTTTAGGCATGTCTTTCATTCACTCTACTTATGTGTCTCCTGGGTTTTGACCAACAAATTAGTTTATTGTACTTTGAAATCTCCCATGACTGTCTTTTCGTCACCTGACAGACATCATTGTTTTCCTTGTTATCTTATTGCCTCTGACAACAATGCATCTATCCATGTCATACTTTTTATAAAGTGAAAACAAAATGTGAATATTTTATCTTTTCATGTTTCATCATAGATAATTTAACAGTGTTTCTGATGATTACATAAAGACTTTGAAGATCGTACTTTAAGAGGTACAAAAAAACGAATAAATGAGTATATCTGACATGTTTAAACCAACACAAAGTGACAAAAATAGCAGTTCCTCTAGAGTCCACTTCAGACAGAGTCTTAAGTGTGAAGTCAGTTCCCATTGACAGAAACATTAAGATACCAAAATGAACATAGATTAGAACATAAAACATAGATTAATATGGGTGTATTCACAGCTGCCAGTCTGTACAGTGCCTTAAAGTCCACTTCGTTTTGACTAATGTGATCCCCCCCCCCCCCCCCCAAAAAAACAAAAACAAAAACACTACTATGCAAACTATTACAAACAACAACTTAATTAGAAGGTCCTGTTTTTTTCTCTAATACTTTTTACATTGAAAAGTTAGGAAGAAGAGATTAACCATGCTCGTTCTGCCTACTACAGTTTTCAACAAAACATGCATATATCTGCAACTAACCAGACATGTTCCAATATTTTCTAGTAGTTTTTTCATTGTGTAGGTATGTGTAAAGATTGTCTCAGTGTGGCAGAAATGTTAAGACTGAAATTATAGGACTCACTGCCTTCTGAGACCTACAGTACTTACCCTTGCTATTAAGGATGTAAAAAAGTAGTTCCACAACTGGTAGCTCAGAAGATGTGTTAGTTTACCAGCTATCCAACTTTCCTGCTTGCTTTGAATTTAATTTTTTCCAGGGTGTGGAGTTAGTTAGTAATGAAAGAATCACAGTGCTGAAAGTAATCACTTCTCATTGGGTGAACACACATCGATCTGATCTGAATTTTACTTGATTCAACAAAAATGAATCATTTTATAACTATAAACATAATATATTTATATAAATCAAGCTTTTTATATCTAAGTGATCAAACAAATGCCTTAGTTGACTTGTTTACGTAAAATGTGGAACCGTCACACTCAGTGATAAAACTATTAAATGGAATTAAAATGCTTATTGCATGCACTAAATCACCAGATCAACTAAAAGATTTTCTATGGCATTTTAATTAGTTTTTCTTTTCAACAGTGTTGCATTTGACTGGCATATTTCTATGATGTTTAGAGAATTTTGGTACCATTTGATGCATTAGCTGTCACTAATAAGGAAAACTTTGCTGTGGAAGAAGAGTCATATGATCTGTGAAAGGTTCCTTTGTGATTGGTCAGATGCACCCAATGCCAGCCATTTGATGTGAACACGCTGGGGAAACTGTTGATAACCAGCTTCATGTGACTGCTTATCCTGATTGCCAATGTTTGGGTAAGTGAACTGGATATGTTGAACTTGCGTCATGGTATAGGGCTCAGATCAGTGTGATTCATTTATTCTTGCAGTAATATGCAGTAACATTTATTCAATGCAGAGAAAATCAGAGCCATCTTATTCTAACTTTGACTCTGACATCACATAAAACAGAAACTAATCTTTACCTAAACTT
Source organism: Rhamphochromis longiceps (assembly GCF_057381845.1). Taxonomy (NCBI): domain Eukaryota; kingdom Metazoa; phylum Chordata; class Actinopteri; order Cichliformes; family Cichlidae; genus Rhamphochromis; species Rhamphochromis longiceps. The sequence continues at coordinate 8,003,377 of NC_140562.1, forward strand.
ACAATAAGCTAAACATACAACATACATGAACATAAACTTGGCCCCTAAGTGTGCATTATCCTTAACCTAAATATAACTTCACATGAACCTAATTTAAAGGTATTCTAATGTTAACAAAGTTTTTTTCTTTTTTTCCAATAGCAAGACTTGCTTCTTCTCCCTGCAACAGTGAATGATTTTACATGTGACATCACACACACACACACACACACGCACACACACACGCACACACACACGCACGCACACACACACACACACACACACACACACACACACACACACACACACACACACACACACACACACACACACACACACACTCTTAAAAAAGCTCTCTCTGTGCTTCATCACCACACGAGAGAGAGACACGGCATTAGATGGAAAGCAAAGAATAACACATTGATTTGAGAACTCTGGAGACACAAACCCTCAGCCCTTCTGTCTCACCATCATGAGGTTTGAGGAGATCTTGGATAATGTTGGTGGGTTCTCCAAGTTCCAGTTCCTGGTCCTGCTTATCTTGTGTCTTCCCCGTGCCATCCTTCCACTCCACTTTCTCCTGCACAACTTCATCTCAGTCATACCATCTCACCGCTGTTCCCTTCAGAGTACACAAGAAAATGAGAAGGACAGTTGGGACTCTGAGGTGCTTTCCCTTAGGATTCCCCGCCAGGACGATGGCTCCTTTAGCTCTTGCAGGATTTACAGTCCCCTTCCAGCCTTTAACATCAGCCAAGGAAACCAGTCTGCACCTTGTCCACATGGATGGGTCTACGACCAGTCACAGTTTCTTTCTACAACTGCCACAGAGGTAAGGATGAAAATCTAAGCTCTGTTAGAGTATTTTATCGCAAATGATTAGCACAAGAAAATCTCTACTAAGAAAAACTTCTACTAATAAGAAGGAAAACATTGATTTTTTTCTCTACACGCTGCACTTCATAACAACTCACTGCATTATATTACTGAGCATTCATAGAACAAAGTTACTGATTTATCCAGAGTCTGTTTCCATTCAAACTTAATCAACAAAGAGAGACAAAACATTACTGATAACACAATAGCTGTTGGTTATGATTGACCAAATCTCACTAAAATCAAATTAATGATGTCTGAATAGAACCAGTAATGATCCAGTCTTATTATTGTTAGATTAACACATTTGAAAGGAAACATTGATCATTTTGCACCACTGTGCCCCTCCTGGGCATCAATTCAAACTGAACGTATAGTGTCCCAGATAGTGAATTTATGCATCATTCATAGCACTATACTAAACTGTTAACATTTCTATTTATTTGTATTTAGGTGTGGAGGCAAAATCACCTGTCTACAATATAGGGAACAATAAATATTTATCTCTGCTACAAATAAATAAAGAAAAGCTATATATATATATATATACACACACACACACACACACACACACACACACACACACACACACACACACACACACACACACACACACACACACACACACACACACACACACACATATATATAGCTTTTCTTTGTACTAGTGTAGGGTTTTTACCTAACAATATAAATTGCCTTGTGGCAACTGTTGTTCGGGGCCATATAAATGACATTTAATTGAATTGAACTGAAAATTAATATGGCATGACATTAATTTAGCTGGTAGAAATAACCACTTCCTATTTATGCTTACACTTTTATACTATTATACTGTACTTTCATGCTTTTACTTGAGTAAAGAAGCTGAGAGTATCTCAGTTTTCTACTTAAGTGAAGAATATCTATACTTCTGCTTAAGCTAATATCTGTAGTTTTTCTTCTGCTGGTTTTCAGAGATGTAATGAGTGGTTTTTATGAGCCACTGCTGACTTCCTATTTACTTCAAGCTAATAGGAACCCAGGTTCACCCTTGGGTTTCCTTAGCCAGTGTCAAGTAGGCCCATTTAGCAATGGCAATGCCTATTTTATTTACTTAACACATTTCATTACATGTAAGTTCAATGTACTGAACATAGAAGACAAAAACATAAAACCTCTGTAGGTTTACAGTGCCTTAATGCAATGGAAGCAGAAAAACAAAACAAAAAACCCCAAAGCAAATCAACAGCACGTATGAAGTCAAGTCAAGTCAAGTCAAGTTTATTTATAGAGCACATTTAAAAACAACCAAGGCTGACCAAAGTGCTGTACAGTAAATACAGATAAAAATACAATAGAACACAATTTCGTAATAACACCTCGCTGATAAAAATAAAATAAAAATATATAAAACAAATAAATTAAACCTTTCTAAAAGCCAATGAAAAGAGGTGAGTTTTAAGAGCGGTTTTAAAAGTTTCTAGGCTTTTGGAGAGTCTGACGTGAGGAGGTAAACTGTTCCACAGTCTGGGTGCAGCCACAGCAAACGCCCTCTCTCCCTTTGTCTTTAATTTATACCTGGGAACATCTAAAAGCATCAGGTCGGCTGACCTCAAAGATCTCCTGGGGCGATAAGTACTAAGGAGTTCTGACAGGTAAGAAGGTGCAGTGCCATTTAAAACCTTAAAAGCCAGCAATAAGATTTTAAAATCAATCCTAAAGGCAACTGGGAGCCAGTGGAGAGAGCAGAGAACCGGAGTGATGTGGTCTCTTTTTTTTGAACCGGTCAACAGGCGAGCGGCAGCGTTCTGCACCAGTTGAAGGCGATGTAGACAGGAACGATCTAGGCCAGCATAGAGGGAATTACAGTAGTCCAGCCGTGAAGTAATAAAAGCATGGACCACTCTTTCTAGATCGTTCCTGCAAAGGTAAGACTTGACTTTGGCTAAAATCCGCAAATGATAAAAAGATCCCTTAACTACAGAGCTAATTTGTTTATCAAGTTTAAAAGCATTGTCAAAAATAACACCAAGACTCTTAATGGAAGAAGTGCAATCGGAGGTTAGGGGTCCCAAAAAGTCAAGAGAGAAGTTGGGATCTTTAGGAAGCCCAAACACAATGACTTCAGTTTTGCTTTCATTAAGGTGTAAGAAGTTAAGAGTCATCCAAGTCTTAATGTCAGACAAGCAGGAGAGTAGCGGCTGCAAAGAAACATTGCAGTTCAACCTCAGAGGGAGGTAGATCTGAATATCATCGGCAAAGATGTGGAAGGACACATTATGTTTACGGAGCACATCGCCCAGAGGGAGCAAGTACAGAATAAACAACAGGGGGCCTAGTATGGACCCCTGAGGTACGCCACAGGTTAAAGGAGCTCTGGGAGATGACAGTTCACCAAGGTGAACAGAAAAACTCCTATTATTCAAATAGGACTGGAAAAACTTTAAGACAGTGCCCTTTAAACCGACACAATGTTGAAGGCGGGATAGCAGTATGTTGTGATCAACAGTGTCGAAGGCTGCTGTCAGGTCCAGGGTTACTAAGACAGCAGCACAACCAGAGTCAACAGTTAAAAGCAAATCATTAAAAACTCTCAGAAGGGCGGTTTCTGTGCTATGCCGAGCTCTAAAACCAGACTGGAACTTCTCATAGAGATTGTTGTTGTCAAGAAATAGCTGGAGCTGCGTGAGGGCGGCTCGTTCCAGTACTTTAGACAGAAAAGGGAGGTTGGAAATGGGCCTATAGTTAGAGAGTAGGGATGGATCTAGATTAGGCTTTTTAAGGAGAGGTTGAACAACAGCGTGCTTGAAGGGTGTTGGAAAACAACCAGAACTGAGGCAGGCATTGATCAGGACCAGAAGGAAAGGTCCGACTGAGTCCAGAACCTGCTTCAGAAGCCGAGAGGGGATAGCATCGGTGGAACAGTTGGTAGTCTTAACCTTGCAGACTATTTCATGCAGCTGAGAGAGAGAGATTGGTTCGAACTGATTAAAGGCAGAATGGCACAAAGACAAAACACAGGGATTGGAAGGTGAAGATGGAATGACAGACTGCAGGGAGGAAATCTTGTTTACAAAGAACTTTAGAAAGTCATTACAGAGGGTGGCAGAAGGTGTGAGGCTGGTGGATGTGTAAGGATTTACAATGGAATTTAAAACACGAAACAGAGTCTGAGGTTTATGGACACTACTGCTAACCAGGTTTGATATGTAGGAGGACTTGGCCTCTTTAACGGCTTTCTGATAGGTTGAAAGAGAGTCTCTGAGGATATTAAAAGAAATGTGCAGCTTGTCCTTTTTCCATTTTCTCTCAGCACACCTACAGGTGCGCCTGAGAGCACGAACAGAGTCTGTAATCCAGGGTTCAGCGTGAGCTTTGGGACGGAGTGTTTTTAGGGGAGCGATGAGGTCCAAAATAGAAGTACATGTTGAGTTGAAAAGAGCAGTTAAATCTTCTGCACACAAGGAATCAATCCAGTCCACCGTGGAGAGCTCAGAGTTGCTAAAAGCAGCAGAAAACTGAGATGGTACATGGGTATTGATGATCCGGTGACGGCGTGAAGGAGGTTTAACTGCAGCATCAGAACAATGTGCAGTGGCAGAAAATAGAACAGGAAAATGATCGGAGATACACGCACTCTCACAAATTTCAGAGATGTGGATACCCAAGCCGTGAGACATGACAAGGTCCAAAGTGTGACCCTTCTCATGTGTGGAGCCAGACACACACTGAGTAAGGTTGAAGGAATCCAACAGTGAAACAAAGTCTCTAACCAGGGGTTTAGATGGACAGCACACATGAATATTCAGGTCACCAACAATAAGAAAATGATCGAAATCTACTGAAAGCCCTGAAAGGAATTCCCCAAACTCACTGATAAAGTCCTTGTTAAATTTGGGAGGACGATATACCACTGCAATCAGTAACGGAGTGGATGAGTTTAGTTTAAAAAGCTGTAGTTCAAAGCTGGAAAAAGAGGAAAAAGAAATCTGATGGCAGTCATAAACAGATTTAAAAACAGAGGCGAGGCCTCCGCCTTTGCCAGAGGACCTGGGAGTGTTTAAAAAACAACAGCCTGGAGGAAGAAGCTCAGAGAAAGCCACAGTCTCACCAGCGCGTAACCAGGTCTCCGTCAGGAACATAAAATCCAAGTCGTAAGAAGAGAAAAAATCCTTGAGCAGAAACGTCTTATTGGAGAGGGATCGAGTGTTGATCAAAGCCATAGATAAGGTGAGATCAGTAGCTGTCATCGGGGTTGATATGCGGGTGAGTGGGCGTAGGTTAGAGTTTGTAGCACCAAATCTGCGGATCCGTGGCTGTAGGAGAGCCGATAACCGAGGACCCGGAACGGAAACAGCGAGCGACGGACCCGGAGAGTCACGCAGGAAGGGAGCAAACACCAGGCGTGGGCCGGAGATGGCAGAGAGTCGCCTACCAGAGGAGAACGCCGCCGCCGGCATGGCGAGGAGTGAGCCAGATGACCGAGGGAGGCGCGGGCCAAGAAGCGGGCCTACCGGTAAAGCCGGAGCAACAGCAGGCGGAGTTTGAGAGACGGTTTTCACCCAGGGTCCTCTGGGCTGGAGTGAGCCCCTCACCGCAGCAGAGTAGCAGAAACCCATCTGAGCGAGGGGAGGATCAGCCAGGCAGGAGAGTGATAGAAATGCCTTTGTGCGAGCCAGGAGACCACTTCGCTTCCCTCGTCTTCTCCAACGTTTTTTCCGGTGTAGCTTGGGAGGGAGGAACCAGGTGCGACGTAGGTAAGGTGGAATACCATCGAACAGTGGAGGCACACCGCTTGTTTGTCCATCAAAGACAGAGGACAAAGGTGCTGACACTGCTGAGTCTCGAATAATAAAGAGAGTTTGCCGGTCATAAGTCCGGAGCGAGTTGATTTCCACAGTTAAGGCAAAGAACAGCAAACAAAAAACCAAAAAACAGGAGGAGGAGTGACGGCGAGCCGAACATACTGGCGCCATCTTGTCACTAATGCTTGATTGTCCAATGAAGTGTAAGCCTGGTTCAATAAAAAACATTTTGAGTCTGTTTCTGAATATGTGCACAGTTGTAACTGAGCTCATGCCTGCAGGCAGCTTGTTCCAAAAGAACAGGACCACAATAGCTTAAGGCACCTTCAGCACACTTAAATCTGATTTTGGAAACCTAATTCTGGAGATCTGCACCTCATGACCTGAGACGTCTGACTAAACTATAAAAAGTGTGCAAGTCAGTCACTAACAGGATTTTAAAAGTAATTCTATATTGTACTGAGAGGCAATGAAGTGACTTAAACTCTGCGGTGATATCAAATTTAAACATACCATTAAGGATTATCTGTGTTGCATTTTGAATGCAACAAATATTTCTGTCTTGTCAATATTCAGTTCTAAAATGTTTCAAGACATCCAGCAGTTAACATCATCATTGCAACTAACATTTGTACACAAATGAGGAACTTGTCTTGGTGTCATGGTGTAAAAATGTTGCATCCTCTCTCATGGTGTGTTCTATCAGTCTGTTTTGCCTCTTGTTGTTTTTTTTATTATTATCATTTTTGTTGCTGCCAGCTGCCAGTTGACTTTCATTATCTATGCTGAGTTTTGAATTTGGGCCACTCTCTACCACTGCCACACATCTATTTTTATGACATAAAAAGACAGACGGGGAAAAAAGGGGGATTAATGGACCAATGCCTGACCTTGAGGAGCTGACTAAATTTTGTAATGTAAAACTGAAACAAACACTTCTGTATTTAGATAAGATGAAAGCCAATAAAGAACCTGACCCCCAAACCAACTGAGTCTTGGAGCCTTTGAAATATAATTTTATGATCAACAGTTGTTAACAGCAGCTGTAAGATCAAACAGACCTAAAAGTGAAACTCTCACTGTTGATCTTTAGGTTATTGATGATTTTAGGAAGAGTTGTTTCTGTACTGTGATTGGACCTGAACCTTGATTAGTACTTAAGACTGTGAGATGAAAAATACTAATTTAGAACAGAATATATATAAAGTTCCCCTCTCGCCCCTTTGGACGGTCTATCCTCCAAGCTCAGGTCTTGTACCAGAGGCCTGGGAGCTTGAGGGTCCTGCACAGCATCTTTGCTGTTCTTAGGATTGCGCTCTTCTGGACAGATATCCCAGTTGTTGTTCCTGGGATCTGCTGGTTACACTCGCCTTGCTTGGGGGTCACTGTACTGAGTGCTCTGATTACCACTGGGACCACTGTTACCTTCACCTTCCACATCCTCTCAAGTTCTTCTCTCAGCCCTTGGTACTTCTCCAACTTCTCGTGTTCCTTGCTCTTGATGTTGCTATTGCTCGGTATAGCTACATCTATCACAACGGCAGTCTACCTCTGTCTATCCACCACTAGTCTGTCTGGTTGGTTAGCCATCACCAGTTTGTCTGTCTGTAACTGGAATTCCCACAGGATCTTGGCTCGGTCACTGTCAACCACCCCAAGGGGCGTGTCCGATTTTGATCTAGGGACTCCAGGCCTTCTCAGCACAGATGTTTCTGTGTACTATGCTGGCCACTTGGTAATGGTGTTCCCTGTCTGTAAGCATCTTGCCCCCTGCTGTTATGTGCTGGATTTTCTCAGGGACTCATGGATGCTTGTTGTCTCCTCCTGGACAATGGTTCCAGTCCTTGCCCTCCTTCTGCTTAGCGTACAGTCTCAGGGTGCTGGACTTGCAGTGAAACCCTCCATGCATGGTCAGGTGCTTCACTGTCTTGATATCAGTGGCTCTTCTCCTTTGGCCAGCTTATTATCCCTTATTATTTCTTTGGCTGCTAGTTGGATAGGACCGGTCCCTTCTGGGGATTCTTGGGGATCAGCACTGTTCGGCCTTCAGTTGACCATTCTGGGTGTCTCTCATTGACTACCAGCAGGTTGATTTGTGCTGCCAGACGCTCATAGAGAGCAGGCAGCTTCTTCAGCCAGTAGGCATGAATAATGTTGGTGCCTGGTGCTGTTCACCTTCTCATATTAGAGACTCTTTCTTGGATGTCGCACTCAACGCTCCTTCTGTCATTCTTGGGGCTTGGTACCTAATCTCGGATGGGTATCTGACCTGACATCTTGGTTCCCCCTTGCCATAGCATTTGTGTTGTACCTCATTGATCTCCAGCTGTGATAGCAGTTCTATTGAAATTTTTGAACACTGAGCTACTAGTTGTTTCGCAGTCCCTCTAAATGCTGGATATTGAAGATTCCATAGGTCCCACATCTTCTTCATGTAAACGCTTCCACTGGGGTTTTATGCCCTGTTGTCATGTCTTGCCCATTTTAAGGCTTCTTGTTCCAGTAGTCGACTTCTCATCAGTGTTTCCTGGTTCCTCAACAACTGACGCAGAACTTGTTAATCCGAGTGACGATCAAGCCAGTGGCTTCAATTATCTGTCTCTTACGCATATCTGAGGTAGGTTTGGTTAGCATGGGTGGTTTAGCCTAGGGACCCTTATGGTATACAGATGCCCTGGCCAGGAGAACCCCAAGTCTGAAGTTCTAAAGGCGTGTAGTGTTACCAGTATATCTATCTATCAATCTATATGAATGTGATGGAATTAAGGCATGGCGGGACCACAGATTGTACTTATGAGCCATTTATTTAGCTCACATCACACCATAACACACACCAACCCCTGAGTCCCCGTGTTTTAGCTCGGCAAGGCGTGATTAAGGATGCGTCCGACCTCCCTGCACAGCACCGCAGACCACGCCCCACCACATACCCCCATTGCCCAATCGTGGCCGGGGAGCCATCCGGCCGGACCCCCGCGCGCCTCATGCCCCGCCTCCAGCTGCCGAGGTTCCCCACACAGCTCCTCCACCGCTTCCCCACCACCAGGTTGGCAGCAGTGGTGTCGACCACGCCTGGAGCAGCGTTGCCAGCTCCGCAATTCGCCCCAGGTGGCGCCCAGCCTGGTCCCGTAGCTCTTCCTGTCTGTGGCGTGCCTCCGACGACTGTGGCCGCCATTTCAGCCAGCATCTGGGCCAGCTCCTCCCTTCCCTGGCTCCGGTAAGGACCCACCGTGTCACCTCCTGGGTTTCGGCACCAGTGTGGTAGAATTAAGGCACCGTGGGACCACAGATCGTACTCATGAGCCATTTATTTAGCTCACATCACACCACAGCACACACCAACACCTGAGTCCCCGTGTTTTAACTCGGCGGACGTGATTAAGGATGCGGGCACCACAGACCACGCCCCACCATAATGAATTATTTGAAAAACTTTTTTTTTTTTTTCATTTTTCCAAGTTGTCAGCCTTGTGCTTGTGGCAGGAATTTGATCAGATGTGAGGAAGTGCTAAATAAATTTCCAGGAGAGGCTAAGGAATTACCTCTAATGTTATATACGCAAATAATTGTTTGAGCAAAAAAAAAAAAAAAAAAAAAGGAATTTACAACAGTGTACTACTGAAGAAACAGAAATGAATATAGTCTCTTGACAGATAAATGTAATTCTCTTGGTGTCATTGCTGCCATAATCAAAGGTACTTAACCTGTCATTCTGTGATCACAACCTCAGTTTTTTATCTGCTTGTTAACTGCCTGTTGTATGTTGTATCTCTGCAGTGGGATCTGGTGTGCGACAACAAACACCTGAATCAAGCTCTGGCTACTTATTTCTTTCTTGGGGTCACATGTGGAGCCATTATGTTTGGACAGCTTTCTGACAAGTGAGTTCTTCAGTATTCATTGTTATTTTAAACCCTCAGGATCATCTGGCCCTGTAATCCAAACTGCAGGTGAATTTATACAGTCTATGTCTGAGAAAGAAGTATCAACATGCTTTAAGAAAAGCAATGTAAATAACATACAAACAACAAGCAAAAATGTAGAATATATCCCAGTCGGTGGTTTCAAAGCGTATCATCAGATCTGTAGAAGTATGTTGTAGACAGTCCAGTGAAGAGAGGGGCTGAGCTGTCAACTGACCACCGCCTATTGGTGAGTTCGATCAGGTGGTGGGGAAGGGTGCTAACCAAAACCTGGCGCACCCAAATGTATAGTGAGGGTGCACTGGGAATGCCCGGCTGAGGCCTCAGTGGGCCATGATCAGCACTTCTATTGCTGGGGCTTCTGCACTGAGCTATGGCCACAAGGTGGTTGGTAGGGATGAGAACTTAGCGATTCTGATTCCATTATCGATATCACTTATCGATTCAATTCTTTATTGATTCCCTTATTGATAAGTAAAGTAAAAATGTTATTATGCATGTTAAAAAAAATTCTTAAAAGTAATGCCGTACATTACACCCAGACATACGTTATACTACTTGTTAAGTTGCTTTCATGTTTCTCTGTAAAATGATCTGCAACACAATGTCTCATAAATACTATTTAACAATAAAAAAACAACAAGCTACAGCCCCACACATCAACACAAATCCCAACACACATCTTTCTCTTTGTATTTAGGTATGAACACAAAGCCGACAGCCCAACAAAACATGAAAACCAGCACAAAGACACTTCAAAGCAATCACCACAGTGTTTCTACTTTGGACACATGAACATGTAAAAACAGAGGCTGTAGCCTGACTGCTCATCAGTTTGTTACCTGTTTAAGTTCAGCAGCGGCTTCATGGCAAATGACGGCTCACTTTATCACAGTGCTGGGCTGGGCTCAGCATTTACTCAGCTTTAACATCACTCTGGATTCTTGGCGTTAGCATGCTGTCTGTGCAGGTGCTTGTGAAGAGCCGAAGTTGTGTTAACAGTGTAAGGCAGTTATTTCTGTCCTGGAGTAGTCTCCACTTTATCATCGCCCTCTCATCCTTTTGTGCAATAAAATTAAGGTAATGTTATTGTGGTGCAGGGAGCAATCAGGCAGAAGAACCAGTCGTATCAGGCTTGGTTAGCCTGTAGGACTTCAGAGGCAGCTGATAGGCACCAGCAGGCCAAGCGGAACACAGCTCAGAAGGTTAAAGAGTTGCTCTACCAACAATGTGTACAGTGCGAGTGGAGTGTCGCTGACTTCAACTGAGGATACTGTGGAAGGCGGTGGAAGGAACACTTTGAGGACCTCTTTAATCCCACTGACAGAGGGAGGAAGCAAAGACTTGGGACGAGGGGGAGGACTCAAGCATTACCTGGGGCTTGGTCCCAGAGGCAGTGTGGCGGGGTGTTTTGTGGCTCAGCTACAGGGGAGGGGTTGGGTTCCCTATTTCAGTAGCTGACAATGCCCAGAGGAGAAAGCTGTGTGGTGCGTGCGAGCTGAAGAGGGCAGCTGAAATGCAGATGGTGGAAGATTTGGCGGTGATGCACCAGGAGCAGGTGGCTGTGCATAGTGAACAGCTAAAGAAACTGCAGGTTCAGGCAGATGCAAACGGTTTCATCAAACCTTTTTGGTCACTCTGGCTCCTGCCAGTGGTGCTCCACCAAATAGAGGAAAGCGACGATTCAGAGGCTTTAGTTGAGATTTTCTAAACCAAAGTGAGAGGTGTGCCCATAACTGGGCAAGGAATGGGCCTTGACACTGCTGTTAGGGGAGGTCCAGGTAGCCGTGTTCACACCGAACGCGATGGACGCGAATAGAGCGTCAGGTTTACATGTAAAGTCAATGGAAAGGCGCGTTGACGCGCGATTGCGGGTCCCGCGAAAATTCGGAAGCAGATTTGCGTCGCGAAAACGCCAAAACGCGTGAAACGCGCGTCAGTGTAGCGCGTCTGGCGCGTTTGACTCGCGAATAAAACCACGCGCGTGAGTTTTTGTGTTGCATTTTGTGCATACGCGCGTTTCGCGTCTACCGCTCGAGTTGGAAAAATCTGAACTCCAGCGTCAAATCGCGCCGCGACAACCAATCAGGAGCCTGGTGACGTGGCTGTTACCTAGGTCAAAGGGGCAGATCCAGCCAAAGCCTTTCATACTTCAATGGAGGGGAAGGCTAATCAATGCGGTAGCAAACAACTCGGAGCTGTACGACACCAGCTGCTTTCAGTACCGAGACAGGAATAAAAAGGACCGAGCTTGGAGGAAGATATGTGAAGAGATCGGGCAACCTGGTAAGTTCATTCATTTCTCTTTTGAAAGTTTTCACTGACCCGGGGAAGCCGCACAAAAGCTAGCAAGCCACCGCTATTTTCCCACTGACGTACAAATACCGTTCTGCTTTTATGCATGTTGTCATTTAGGAATATATTTTATTGTTTATTAATAAACAGCACACAGTGGTCCCGCTGTTCATCCGTCACTGCTTTGCTTTTTCGCTGATTTTTTATTGCACAGTACAGCATTGCATTCTGCAGCCTGATTGACAAATCTGCTCCGTGCCGTGTCTCCTGCGCTTGCCAAATTTATCACGTTTGGTTTTGATAACCATCGCGTCCAATAGAAAAAACAGCACAAAAACACCCATAACTATGAGCCTCATTCGGAAATAGACACCTGCACCGTGAGGGAAAAAGGCGCACGAAAGTGGCGGGCAGATGAAGACAAACCGCGGCATAATAATACTTTTACGTTTTGCAATCTACAAAGGTTTGCACTTTGAGAATCAATTGTGAGAACTGTGACCAGGGGCTAGTTATTCTGAGAACCCCTGCAATAAATGAGGGACCACTGTCTACTCTACGATTATTATATCCAACCTGTTAACATTTAATACTATATTGATAGAACCAACTGATTCTGCAGCAGAGCATCCCCAGTCCCTGAGCTCCTGCTGCTGCACCCACAGATATGTACAGCAAGCACTGATACCTTTTTAGTCGGTGGGATTCCCTTGTGATCACCTTTACTAAATATCTACAACCAATCTGATTATATCCTGTTATTGTTTTCTTTTTTTTTTCAATGTTGAAATTAAAATCTAGTAGCAGCCTTCTCATTTCTTTGTGTTTTGTGCTGTTTTACAGGCCCACAGTGGAGGACTGCTCCGAGGCAGATGAGGGACGGGTCCCAGGATGGTCCATCGGCGGTGGAGCTGGCCATCCTGGAGTCCCTGAAGAGGCCACACCAGTCTCCAATGGAGCATTTCCTCCTCAGCCTTGTTCCTGCTCTGGAGAGCAGCTGGTCCTTTTTATTCCTGTCTCTCTGTAAATTCTTATATTTTATATATTTATGTTTAATGTTTTTCTGTTTGAGACTTTTAATATTATTTCAAATAAATGTTTATAATGACTAATGTCTCAGTTCTACTACACAGCAAATGTTGGCACACGACTTGACACATGTAGAATTTATTTCATATTATACTAATGACAAAATATACTAATACAGTGGGATGCAAAAGTTTGGGCAACCTTGTTAATAGACATTATTTTCCTGTATAAATCGTTGGTTGTTACAATAAAAAATGTCAGTTAAATATCATACAGGAGACACACACAGTGATATTTGAGAAGTGAAAAGAAGTTTACTGGATTTACAGAAAGTGTGCAATAATTGTTTAAACAAAATCAAGCAGGTGCATAAATTTGGGCACCACAAAAAAGAAATGAAATGAATATTTAGTGTATATCAATGTGTGTGTCTCCTATATGATATATGGGGTGCCTTTGTCTGGATGTGCTTCCCATCCAGAGCTGCACAGCACAGAGGAAAGTTCCAGCGCTCCTGGAATCCCTCTGTGATGGACCGCCAGTCTCCAGGTGAAGGCACAGCCATGAAGTCGTCCACTAGACAGTCCCAGATGGACGTCGCTGCCTGGGGGGTGATCTCGCTCACCGTGGACACACCGACTCTGAAACTGAATGCGATGGTCCTGAAGGAGTCCCCGGTGACAAGGAACCTGGACAAAATTGTTCAAAATCAGTATTATGTGTACTTTTACGCTGCTGCTCTGCTCTCCACAGTACATAGAGAAGGGAGACTCTCTCTTCAAGCGCTAGCTCGATAGCTGCCATCTTGCAAAGATACCGGTCTGGCACAACTCCCTCCCACATTCCTCCCACATTTCCGGTTCACGCGCGTCAAATTTTGACGCGCGATGGATTTTTCTTGGACACGCGTTGAGACGCGAATGTACACGCGTCAAATTAGGGGCGTTTTATTCGCGTCCATCGCGTTCGGTGTGAACACACCGTTAGCCTCCCTGTCATGGTTAGGGCAATCTTGGGCTGACTGGATCTCTCCCCGGAGGGCCATCGCCGCTGCTTCCGGGAGGATCAGACAGGGTTCAAGGTTCAAGGTTCTTTATTTGTCACATGCATAGTTATACAAGTATAACACACAGTGAAATGTAACCTGACACGCTCCTCGACATGTGCAAAAATGGGGGGGGGGGGGGGGGGGTGTAGAGGAAGAACATTATATATATATATATATATATATATATATATATATATATATATATATATAAAAAAAACACCCAGCACGCCCATGCGGGCGGTTTTATCCTTCAAGCTCGGGTCCTCTACCAGAGGCCTGGGAGCTTGAGGGTCCTGCGCAGTATCTTAGCTGTTCCCAGGACTGCGCTCTTCTGGACAGAGATCTCCGATGTTGTTCCCGGGATCTGCTGGAGCCACTCGCCTAGCTTGGGAGTCACTGCACCTAGTGCTCCGATTACCACGGGGACCACCGTTACCTTCACCCTCCACATCCTCTCGAGCTCTTCTCTGAGCCCTTGGTATTTCTCCAGCTTCTCGTGTTCCTTCTTCCTGATATTGATCATATATATATATATATATATATATATATATATACATTGGGTGAATGTGCAGTAGTAGCAGTAGTAGCAGCAAGCAGGTGAATTCTGTACATTAATATGAATAGACATCTGACTATTTTACAGGATAGACAATATAAACATATTTAAAATTAAAGGAATTTGAAATGTACATTGTGCCTTGGTTTAGTGTCTGGAAGAGAGTCCTGTCTCAGTCAGTTATAGATGATGTGAGAGGGCGGGTGTTTCTACCCGCCCTCCCGGGAGACATGCCCCTCGCTAGGGGCTGCATGATGTTGCAGGCAGGTGGGTGCAGCCAGGCCCCACACCAGGAGAAGTGTGACTGCTGGACGTGGTAGTACGAGAAAGGTTTGTTGAGTGGATGGCCAGCTGGTGATAGCAGACCAACCCCGCCCTCCTGGCCGCGAGGCCCTCGAGATTGCTGTAACCCAGTCAGACGATCACTTGGCAGCGCAGCTGGCACGCGGCAGGAAGTCAACTATTTCCAACTCCAAGGAGGAGGTTCCATGAGGCTTCCCCAGCCCAGCCAGCTGCTGAGCACCAACACCTTCCTTCTCCGGTAGAGACCTACTCTATACCTGGGCTGCATGCAAGCCCTGATCCACCTAACCCTGGTTCACCTGGGGCAGACAGTAGACACAGTACTGTTTGTCATGGTACTTGTCACGGTATAATAGTAGGCACGGTAGTG
Source organism: Rhamphochromis longiceps (assembly GCF_057381845.1). Classification (NCBI taxonomy): domain Eukaryota; kingdom Metazoa; phylum Chordata; class Actinopteri; order Cichliformes; family Cichlidae; genus Rhamphochromis; species Rhamphochromis longiceps. The sequence continues at coordinate 8,018,543 of NC_140562.1, forward strand.
ATGTTATCCATATATGACAAATAAAACTTAAAACTGAAACATTTCACATAATAACAAATGGTTTACCGTCTCTTCTGCTCCTGACCCTTCACTTAAGCTCTGCAGCCTGAAGTCCTTCTTTTACCTTTGTGAAATATAGTGGTCTTTCCATGTAGAGACGTTCTGAGTGATGCAGAGCCAAGAGCTATTCTTGAGTGTAAACAACTGAATGGGTTCCCTGCCACAGTTTTAAAAATGTCCAAATAGTAGGAAGATTCATACTACTACTATAATAAATTGAGCAACCATATTCAAAAAGGTTGATACTTAACAAGGTAATAAAACACGGAGCTGCTGAATCAGATATAGTGAACTGTGCCACAGACAGTGAAAAAGTACTACACTGCTCAAAAAAATGAATGGGGCAGATTTCATTTGGGAAAAAAATGTGTTCGATATCTAAACAGATATGGATTGGGTAATATGTTGGAAATGAAAGCATGCCCCAATGTTTAATGGGAATGAAAATGATCAACCTACATACAGCTGAATTCAAAGATATCCCAAAAATCAAAGTGGAAAAAATGATGCAGCGGACTATTCCATTTTACCAAATTTATTTTGCAGCAATGCAAAATAGTACTCAGTAGTACAAGTATGCATGCACGGTGCATGTTCCTCATGAGATGACAGATGCTGTCATGCAGGATCATCGCCCAGACCTGGACCAGGGCACTCCTAAGACAGTCTGAGGTGCAACCTGGCAGCATTGGAAGGACTGAAACATAATATTCCAGAGGTGTTCTGTTGGATTTACATCAGGCGAGTGTGGCGGAGAGTGGTATCAGTTCCTCTAGGAACTGTATACTCCTACCACATTCGGCCATTGTCATACACTAGGAGGAACCTAGGATCCACTGTCTAACAATGATTTCATCCTGATATCTAATGGCAGTCAGGTTGCCTTTGCCTAACCGGTAGAGGTCTATGTGTCCCTCTATGGATATGCCTTCCCAGACCATTTAATTCAGCTGTAATTAGTTTAGTTAAAATTATGGCTTTATAACAATTAGATTGACACAGATATTTCTTCATCTAAGCAAGGCATTGCACTACGTCATTGTTGTCCTGTGACTCATTATTACAACCAGCCTTTGTTCAGACAAAGTCAGCTGCTACTGCACTGATAAGAAAAACAAGCATGTCTGCTTATGTTAGGAAGTGGAAGGGAGATGTGGAGGGGCTTGGGGGTAGGTCCAGATTGTACTTAAGTAAAAAAAAGTCATGTGGAGACTGTTTTTGTAATCACTGACATGGACTTATTAGGTAACTAACATTTTGGGATTATTCAACATGTCACATGAGACAGACACACACACACAGAGCTCATATTTCGTGTGATGCGATTAATTTTTAGAATCATTTCTGGTGCCACACAATCAGTAAAATCTGGCTGATATCATAGGGACTCCATCCATTCATCCATCTGTCCATTCATTTTCTACAGAGTCACATTTGTCATATTTCATGGTCTATTGATTTTTTTCAACTAATTAAGTAATTTCTTGATCTACAGAAGACACGCCTAACAAGTGACATTATAAGCCGCATTGCTGCAACTGTAAGGTCCATTTAGTGCCATGCTAATGTGTTTAATCTCATTACATGACCTTTAATGCAAAAAAACGAAAATGTCCTTGGAATGTAAAAAAACCCAGAAATTATCCTGCAGTTCTAGCTCATCTAATACAGTTGAAACTCATTGCTAAAATTTGTATGTTGCAGGTTTGGTCGTAAGTCAATGATTCTGGTGTCTTTCATTGCCTCCACGACATTAGGAGCCACTTCTGCCTTCTCCACTTCCTACACTATGTTTGCAATCTCCAGAGCAGTCTGTGGTGCAGCCCTCAGTGGGATGTCAATCATTGGTGTGGTCCTCGGTAAGAAATTTATGAAACACAAAGTCTAATGTCCATTCACTTAAATTTCACTTAAATACATTTCTACAGTACCCCTTTAATCAGTGTAAAACCTGCTGTGAAGTGTTGTGCAATGTTTTTTGTTTATTGGATATTATTCTTCATAAAAATATAACTTTTTAAATCATATCAACTCTTTCTTTCCTTCAAAAATATGTTTCATCATTATGCATTGATTTGATCGTTAGTGGTCTAAAGAGAGAACACAAAATACTTTTTGTGTTCTATTATGCAGAAGGTGTCTTTTGGCACTGGTGGGTGAGTGATGAGAGCAATATTAGCCTGCTTTTAGTCGGAGACCTACAAAGTCCACGTTAGGTTGGGAGTAGCTCTGGCATACTGTGTAATTCACAGGTTTGTCAGCCAGAAAGATGTGATATATATGCCCTTGCTCACCATTCCTCTTTTCTAGTTCTGAAATGCCCTTCTGAGTTTTTTCCAGTGTTTCACAGTACCTGTCAGCATTTCTTGTGGTCCCAACAGGCAGAAAGTCACCAACAATATCCCCTTTCGGTCCGAAAACACAGTTGCGCAATGCCCGCACTGCGCACACTGTGCATAAGCATTCTCCATAACACCGCGCGTCCACACGTCGCCCGGCAAACTGTCACTCTCCTGCAAGACTTCGGTTGGAAGTTCATCGCCCGCCTACCCACCCTATAGTCTGGACTTTGCACCCAGTGACTACAACCTGTTCCGAACGCGATTCTGCGAAAGCAGCGAGCGGACATGACATGGGCATTGTAAAACTCCTACAGCGCCTGCAAAAATGTAGAAAAATAATTAAATGTGTTTACCCACACCATCTCATTTAATGTTTTTACTTCATTTTCATCATTATTTACATTGTAGATTCTCACTGAAGGCATCAAATTTAAAAACATATTCTACATTTTCTCTTGCATTTCTGCAAAGTATAACTATATATTTTTCAGACATTGTCAGTATTTGTCTTTTGCAATGTTAAGTTTTTTTTATTAGTGTGTGATCAAACGTGGGACTTTGCAGGACTGCTAGATTATTTTCTTTTTTTAAATATTTTAACTATTCATTAGTGAGACATTATTTGATGTAACAAAGACAAGTAAAATTTCAGGCTTTTATCTTTAATAGTTTTTGAGATATTCATGTTGAAACATGACCTCAGACACTTTCTTTTACTTCCTCCTCAGGTATTGAATGGACAGATATAAAGCACCGTACCTTTGCTGGTACTGTTATGAGTTTATCTTGGAGTGTTGGGAACATGTTTCTGGCCCTCCTGGCCTACTTTATACGAGACTGGAGGCATTTGACTTTAGCAGTGACAGTGCCCTGCATTACTGCCATCATTCCCTGGTGGTAAGGAGTTTCCATTTCAATACTAACAGAAAACATGTTATTGTCTGTGTGTTTTTAAAATCCAGTTTCTTCTGCCTCACTTCAGGTGGCTTCCTGAATCAGCCCGGTGGTTGCTGGCTAATGGGAGAGTAGAGGAAGCCAAGAAGTATCTGATTCAGTGTGCTAAAGTCAATGGGAAGAATGAATACATATCCAAACTGGATAGTGAGGTGAAGCTAATGTTACTTGTGTGCAAAATTAACATCTACAGCTATATAAGGTTTAGAGTAGCATTTCAAATACGATTGCTTTTACACTGGAAAAAGCATCAGGATGTTGATGTCTGTTAATCAAGCTTTCAATCCCCCCAAACCATTTTTAACCTACAATCAAGCTTTACACCTTAGTGCAATTGTCCAAAACAAAAAGTTCACAAAAGGCACTGGAACTCGCCTGGAGGTTTGACGGCACAAGTGCAAAACAGAGCAGTTCAAGGGCCCGTCCTGGACGTTGACAGCACAGGATTTCAGGCCAAAACATTTTAGGAGGCTGACTGCATGGAAAAATAGTTCAGGAGGCCAACTGTGGAGCCAGCGCTGGCGGCAGAGCAGTTCTGGAGGCTGACAGCAGAGCCAGTAGCAGTAATGAGACAATCCAGGTTGCCAGCCGTTAGGGAAGCGGCGACGGCGCAGGTGAAGCAAGTCCAGGCGAAAAAAACAAAAAAACAAAACAAAACAAAAAAACTTTTTTGGTTTATTGTACCAGGTTTATTTTTTTGGCAATTTTGCATATGTACTATGGATTTTATCATACATATTATTAACAGTTGTATTGATGCATAGCAACTTGAAATGGTCCAAAAACTTTAAAGAGTAGCTCAATTAATATTGCAATTACTATTGTTGTTATTCAATTAATTTTAATAAAATGGTGTCAAATCACATCAGCAGGTGCCTCAAGGCAAGCCAAATAAACCTGAATTAAAAGAAAATAGAATTGAATTCAATAGTTAATGGATTTGCTTTTCTTGCAAAAGATCTCTAATTCAAGAACAAGAATAGACACGCTCAGCACCAGAAGGTCACAAGCTGAGTGTTTCATCCAAGGGGTATCTGGCATCAAATCTGTGCCAATTCAAACATATCAATCCATCTACTGTGGTGACCCCTTGGGAAATAAGTGAGCAGCTGACTGCACTTTTTAAAATACATATTTTTACTTTTCCGTACTGCAGGTTCTGGTGAAGGTGACGGTTTCTGAGGTGGCTGAGAAGAACCACTCCTATCTGGATTTGGTCAAAACACCTAAGCTGAGGAAGATCACACTTGTCTCTGGATTCTTCTGGTATCAAGTCATTCTTCGAAAGCACTACTTGCTACTGTTGTCATTTCATGTATTTGTGTGTTTCATTTTGTGTTGCTGAACCTCCAGGTTTGCTGTTGCTTTCCTGTACTATGGGATTAGTTTCAAGATCTCAGGTTTTGGAGTCAATATCTACCTCACTCATTTCATCTATGGTGCCATTGAAGTTCCTGCCAAAGTCTTCGCCTTCTTCATCTTGGACTGGATTGGTCGACGAAATGGCCAGGCGTGGTTTCTAATCATAACAGGATCTCTGATTGGAATAAACACATTCATTCCTCTAGGTTAAATAACTTCCCGCCCTATTTACACTTAAAGTAAATGAGACTTGCAGACCTTTCTTTATTTAGTTAGTTTTAGTTAGCTTCATAAATCCACTCCAAGGTTTCTGATACCTTACACATCTTTGATCTGTTTCTTGCTCAGAGTTCTCTGTGCTTCGTACATGCATTGCTGTTGTGGCAAAAGGTTTCTCTGAGGCAGCTTTCACCACCGCATTCCTTTATTCGGCTGAACTCTACCCAACTGTCCTCAGGTATAACCCCTTGAGGGTTCTGAAGCATCACCATTTAACATCAAGTGCGCAGAAATAATGCTCTTTTAGTTACAAATTTTATGCAGTAAATGTACTTTGTGATGCAGCATTAAAACCATAGTTCCTGGTTGTGTTGTTGGGCAGGCAATGTGGTATAGGTTACACCTCGTGTATCTGTCGGATTGGGAGTTCCCTGGCTCCACTGATCATGCTGCTGAATGATGTCTGGCATCTTCTGCCCCCTCTGATCTTTGCTGGCACTGGAATTATCAGCGGCAGCTTGGTCTTCCTGCTCCCCGAGACACTCAATGTCCGTCTGCCTGAAAACATTGTTGATGTTGAAGAGGGAAGGTACGGTATAGACAAGACAGCAAAAAAGCAAATCAGAGAGTAACATTCAAACATGAGTCATAAGTTAAATTTAATCTCAAAGTATCTGTATCCTGGAAGTACTTTATTGCTATGTAATGTAATGTGTATGTGTTAGTCCCCATAGGGAAATAGTTCCTCTGCATTTAACCCATTCACCCAGTGAAGCAGTGGGCAGCCACCAATGCAGCGCCCGGGGAGCAGTGTGTAGGGACGGTAACTTGCTCAGGGGTACCTCAGGGTAGCCGTTCAGTGGAGTTGAACCCCCGACCTTCCGATCATGGGGCTACCACTCTACCTACTGAGCTATCCCTGCCCCAGTGCAGAGCAGGAATAGCTCACCATAGACATAAACTGTGAACACATACCAACAAACAGACCAAACCTGCCTCACTGTCAAGATATTCAGTAGGGATGGGAATAAGATAAGAAATTAGCACTTTGTTTCTGTTATCGATATCACTTAGGAATCCAACTCCTTATCGATTCTCATTGGGTTCTTATTGGCTGTGATTCAAAGCAATCACAACAGTTATCCTACTTTAGAAACATGAACAATTAAAAACAGAGGCTGCAGCCTGACTGCTCATCAGATTGTTCCCTGTTGAAGTTCAGGGTCTGGCTTCTGGGATGGGGTCACTCAGCTTTATCATCACTTTGGGTTCTTGTCTAGCTTAGTGTTAGTATGCTGTCTGTGCAAGCGCTTGCAAAGAGTGGAAGCTGTCCTAGAGCAGCAGCGCTCTTGTTCTTTATGCAAAAGAAATCAGAGTGGGGTCAGAATATCCACCTTGCAGACTGTGCCACTATTTTCCTCCTCTGGCACACAAACTGAAATCAGTTGATTGTAATACAAGTGCAAGTGGAATCGATCAGCAATAAGGTTGATAGTGTGGAGATCAGGGAAATATTTTACTGCTACTATTCATAACCATTATCATTAACCATTGCATTAATTCTTATTCTCATCAAAAACATTGATTGAAGCTGTTGGCATTATGTTATAATTTGTATTACTGGTGTTATCATAATCACGTACTAACCTTTTCATTACAGGTGTAGTTGTAATCATTTTATATACACTTTGCATTTCTGTGTTTATTTAAAGAATTGAAGCTCAGTCAGGTAGTTGAAGGTCGTGAACTTTGTTTGGCGCTATGATCAGACAATACATGGTGTAAGGGATGTTGAGCTATGGAAAGAACACGCTTACACAACTCATATTTTACATTCTTTTATTAAGCCTTGAGTAGGGGCATTTTGGTAAAACATTTATTCAATAGATCACACATACTTTTAGTTAAGATTATTACACATACCACTGAGAGCTTCTGTCTGGGAAAAGGTTAGAAGCGCCAATGGGCGGGGTGAGGCTGAGTGCGTTGCAGGTCGACATACACACACAGACAACAGTCGGGCTCATGTTTAGGCTAGGAGTTCGAATAACAGTTTGCAAATGCCTGTAGCTGCAAAAGTATGCTGCAGGAGATAAGTGAGAGTCGGCACCTGGCCTCGAGACGGAGTGAAGGCTCTTTCCATATATGTCGAAAGTCGTCAATATTATTGTATGTGAATTGTATCTGTTTGACGCATGAGGGGGCGTCATAAACCAAACCCTGATGGTATAAAACAACCGTTTGTGTATTATTGGGCGGAGATCGATGCTGTCTCCGGGCAGTGTTCATCTCCCCACGCGTGTGTTCATTAAAATCATTGTTTGATCGAAGCTCTTCTGGACCATTATTGTTTTTGTGCTCACTCTCAATATCTGAACCCGTAACAATAGGCATTCAGAATGACAATTCCAAGGAACTGAACTTGGTGCCCTTTTATTATATTTTGTTCTTGACAAGTACTGGATTTTGTTAAGAAAAGTAAAACATGGAAAAGTCATGTCAATGTTGCTGTCTTAAATTACTGATGCTTTATTTTACTCTTAACAAATGAGAGAAAAAAAATGACTGTTTTTATCTGTTTTTCTTTTCTATGTAGACACATGCAGGACGATGCAAAGGAAGATGCAGAGATTGAGCTGGTAAACTGTACAGAGGCAGCAGCATCGAAAGAAGACTGATCAGCTGCTGGCCAGAGAAGACTTTCTTTTTGATGGTTCTGGTTCATTAACACATGAATTATTGCTCACTATTGGGAGTTTACAGACTAGTGACTATTCTGTTCTGATCTTCATTTTGACCTCATATTGTTTCAGTTAGGACTGTTCAGTACAATATAGCATGAAGCATCATTTGTCATTTTATTGTTTCAAGCCTTGAAGTCTAATTTCAAAACTGTCAACCAACCGCTACTCATACTCAGCTTTCAATGTGCCTAATGTTAATAACAAACACTTGTTTGAGGTTGTCTTTCCTGGTTTGTTCTGTGTTCCCTGGTACCACAGTCTCATCTGCACTTGTCTTTTGCTTTCCATGTTCCCCTGTCTGGTCCTCTATGTTAAGTTAACCCTTGTTTCTCGTTCAGTCGCATCTTCCTGTTTTTTTCCCCCCCAGTAACTGTGGCTTTCTGTGACTCTTGTTGTGTTTACTTCCCCTTTCTCATCATGTTTCTAGTTACAGCTGTGTGTTCCACCTGGTGCGTCTCCTCTTATTGTCCTGAGTGTATATGTTTTTTTATTGTCTGCACTCCATTATATGGAAGAGGTGCTCTTTAGAACGGATACACACAGGCTAGAAATATCAACAAACTCTGAGGCACTCTCTTTCAAACAGACTCTTTTATTTTCACAGAATGGGTATAATTAATTCAAAAACAAACAAACAAAAAAACTGGATCTGAATCTTTTCTAGTAGTGTTTCATCAATAGTGATCTACCACATATGACATTCCACCAATAGTTTCTACTGTTGGGAGAGGTGGGATTGAAAGAAATTGAAGATGTAATGAGCTTACCTCTAATTACATCAGAGAGAGGGTAAAAGAGTTTAACATCCAACCTTTTAAAGTGATAATCAGTGCTAAAACAGTTTATCTATATGTGATTTTGCTAACAGTTGACTGTTTTCTGATCAAAAATCTAATCAAAGTAAATGTAATTATTATGTTGAATGAGACTGTCTGTAGACTCCTCTTGTTAATGTTTTGGGCAAAGCAGATATTGTTGGCACAAGAAAGCATTCGGACCATGAGCTTGCTAAAACAGGTTAAAAACAAGTTAAACACTTTATAGTCTGTTTAAAGTCGTATCATATTCTATAAATCATGTTTGTGCTGGATATCCTGTGAGCAATAAAAAACAGTTGTTCATGAGCACCGACACACAGGTCCATATCTTGATTTTTATATAAAACATAAAATGTATAAGCGCCCAAGAAGACACCGTGAAGGCTTCCTGGCCATCCAGTGAAACTGTTGGGAAGACAACGTTGGAGAAACGTGAAAATTTTATTTGTACTGTATAATCTGCAGATTCTGACAGAAATCTGCAACTATCCTTTGAAGCACCGCTCCTCTCTAAAACAGCAATAAGGATCATTATTAGGCCATATGTAAATAACAAAATAACTTTATAACTTAAAGCAAAATTGGGAAATGTAAAGTCCGAAACAAGTCTTTATATTAAGGCCATTAGTCAAACAATACTGTTCGGTCTGGGTCTAAACAGAGCGCGTTGTGTGTGACGTCTTCTTTTGCGCATGCGGGCCGCTTTGAGGGTTCACACTAGAGCGCGTTTGCTGTCATATTTTATCTGTAGTGTGAACAAGCAAAAAAATTGGATTTGATCAAAAAATCGGAATTGAGCATTAAGACCTGCAGTGTGAACGTAGCCAAAAAGAAAAACCCTTGTCTCCCCTTAGTCTGCTATCAAAGGGTTAGAGTTTATCCACAATCTGCATGGGCAAACCATCTGCAGGCCTCACAGCTTTCCTGTTTTCAGATGGACATGCTGTCAGAAACAAAGCTATGAAACTGAAAAAAGGTTTCGGTGACAAGAGCCAGTTGTGGCAACAAGATGGCACACACACACTATGTATTAGTTATACACACACATAGACAAAAATCAACAAATCAAAACTTACAATGCCCTCTTACAATATTTACAATAACTAAAAACTGTGTAGTTAGGCTTTTAAATGTTTTCTAAAATAAGGAATTGTAGCTAGTTCTCTATTTGCATAAGGCAGTTATTTCCACTTAAAAGATGCTCTAAATATAACAGTTGTTCAAAAAGTTACTTTTAACTTGAGGAATTACTAAATTCCAGTTTGTTAGAAATCGTGTTGCATGATTATGTATTTCATCTGGATACTGCAGTTGAGCAGAGAAACAAATGTGATGTGCTTAACAGTATTGCTTTCTTTATAAATAAAAGTAAGCCGTAGTGTAATTTAGCTTGTACACGAAGCCAGAAAAGTTTATTATGCATTTGATCGATACTAGTGTAGTATGAACATCTTAACATTACTCTGGCCGCCCTATTCTTGTCACGGCTGCGGCAGCAGTCGTGTGGGGTTGAAGGGAAAAGGACCCAATCGTAGGCCCTGATGATGCAATGAATGAGCTTTATTTACATGATGTGATAATACAGAAACTAAGAACAAACCTAAACTGGGACAATCTAACCAACAAATATAAAACCATAATTCAGAGGGAAAACATGCTATGATGATATGGTAGCTGCCTGAAATGATGGTGGTTTTCCTTTAGTGCGAACAACTGCATGTCAGTTTCACACTTGGTCTAACAGTCCGTCACTGGTCTTTCAGAGCCGTGAGCTTCTCTGACATGTTATCAATTTTGCACTCAACAAGCACAGTCTGAGTACTCACAACCACCGTGAGCTTCTCCAAGATGTTATCCAATTTTTGCTCAGAGAGCATAGTCTGAGTGCTCACGACAGCCTCGAGCTTCTCCAAGATCTTACCGTGCTGCGTTCAATGATCCCATTTTGAGAAGTTGCGACCCGTCCCATCGTTTCCATCACAGCGGGCAGCCTTGTGGGAATTTGAACAGCTGATTCCGCTTTCTTTAATCTGCGATAAGAAGATAAGAAAGGGCCAAGCCAGCTCCGATCAGCAAGAACCCTGTTATCATGGTTCCAAATAGGTAGATGTCTTCAATGTCCTCGATCGACAGTCCCACCAGGAACACGACTCACCAGTTTTTCAACCCGTCCATCATGTATCCAGCAGGGAACGTCCCTTCAGAACACTCGGCTCACCCCAGGCTTCTCATTGAGAAGAGGGTGTCAATTGCGTTCAGGGACCAGTTGATCAAATCCATAATTCCTCTTTTAGGTTTTAGAGAACAGACCGTGAGAGTTTTCCAGGGCAAAAGTAGAAAAGTAGGCGGTACTAAACAAGGACATTGCGAAGCCAAGCAGGAAAGATAAGGAGGAGGGAGAGGAGAAAAGTGCGACCGCCTTCGTCAAGAGCCAAACGAGAAATCTACTAGTGCATTAATGACATCATTCATGATTGAAGAAGTGATATAGAAAGAGCATTTCCAAGCCATAGCTATGCCCTGTCCCATTTTCTTAATAACAGAGTCCATGTGCTGAGACCATGAAAGGTGGTGATTTATGGTAACACCGAGTAGTTTAATCTGGGTGACCTGTTCTAATACTGATCCGACTATGGAAAGATTCAGTTGTGGAATGTTGACTAAACGTATTCTACCTCCAATTAACATAGATTTAGATTTAGATACATTTAGAATCATGTTGTTTTTACTTATCCAGTCAAACAAGCAAATCTTGTTGTAATACGCTGGTCAATTCGAAGTTGTCACTGGCTGAATAAAACATGGTGGAATCATCGCATACATAATTTTTCATCCAACACAAAGCAGCTGGTGAAAATCCATAACATTTTAGTTTATCAATCAAAAGATCATGATTTATTAAATCAAATGCAGCACTTAAGTCCAAGAACAGAACCCCAACCACTTTCCCATCATCTAGATCAGCGGTCCCCAACCCCCGGGCCTCGGACCGGTACCGGGCCGCGAGAGTTGAGGCTCAGGTGTGAAATTTACGGTTTTCAGGGTTTTTATCGGTTTTCAGCGTTATTTTGTTATCGTTTTTATCGTTAACTCGGTTTTCCTGGGTCTTTTCATGTGTGTTATGAATAACTCTTCTATTTTTCGGTACCGGTACTAGTTTTATTTTGTTGTATTTTTCCGCGACACCTTAAAGGCCGGTCCGTGAAAATATTTTCGGGCATAAACCGGTCCGTGGCGCAAAAAAGGGTTTTTTCTGTCCTCAAACTGTTCTCCCATCAGTCTGGGTGGAGCTTTTTTCTCCTCCTCTTACCTCATGTTGTGTGCTTTTGTTGTATCAGCCTACTCACTGACCTGTCTCCCCAATGTGATGTTTGTGCAAAGTGTGTTGGTTGGAGGGTTCTTTTGTGAGTGCGCATGCGCCAACCAGCACGCTGCCTGCTGTAACCCATAATTTTCTTCGGGATTAATAAAGTATTTCTGATTCTGATCCTGAGTAGCCTATTGACACCATTAAAAACAACATTCTTATTTTTTGGAGTAGGAATTATTTTAAATTCTTTCCACTGCAGTGGAAATAAGTTGCATGCCAAACATCTATGTGACATAGGAAGGGATAGAAACTTGGCTGCAACTTAGAGAAGTTTACCTTCTATATTATCAGAACCTGAGGATGCATCATCAGGAAGTGATATTAATAAACGCTCCACTGTCACAACATTCACTGCCTCAAACTTGCCATTCCTTATTATTCATGATAACATCCTGTATAGGACAGTGTGATGGGGTGGGATTGCTTCTGCTCTTATTAGATTTTAAATTTGTTACTTTATTGCTGTTGTAATTCTCAAAATTATTTTCTATATCCTTATCCTTAGCTTTACTTATAAACATTCCATCCATGTTGATGTGTGACACCACCAGAGCGAGCTCTCTACCCATTATATTATTTAAAACTTTCCACCAGAGGTGGAGCCAGACATTTGAAACACCCGGGGCTTAGCCCTAAAGGGTAGTATGCATGTGGGATTTTTTTTTTTTTTTTTTTGGGGGGGGGGGGGTAGAAATGACTGAAAGATTAATAGGCTCTGTTTTGAGTTTTGTTAAAAAAAAAGACTTCATATAGGAAAAAAATATATCACATATGCAGGTCACCTTAAGCTAGGTTTTTAATTAAGCAGCGAGGCAAAACAAAATCAGGGCTGTATCAAGACACGAGGACTAAACCCCAATTCAACCAGACCCAGAACTGATCCGGAATTAAAACAGGACTACAACATTTCAAAATCAGGACTACTGAGGACTTAACCAAGACAGAACCAGAATCAGAACTAGATGATAGTAGCACTAAAAATAATCATAGACCTGCACTACACTTATTTTTTTAAATTCTACCAAAGTCCACTATTTAGATTGAGAAAAGTTTATATAATTATTTAGCCTTGTTGTGCGAACAAGCCTGCATAACTTAATAAATGTAGAATTTGAAAAATAACAAACCTAAAAAGAAACACTAGGTACGAGATACATGAGGACCTATGATACAGTGATACTTTGGTAAACAACCATGTGACTAACATGTGTGTCTCACCTGCTCTTGTTCCACCTCTGTTCTGTCCTCATTCTCTCTCTCCCTCTCTCTTCCTCTCTCCCTCTCTCTCCCTCTCTCTTCCTCTCTCTCCCTCTCTCTTCCTCTCTCTCCCTCTTTGTGCTGACAATTATCAAATATACAGTTGAAACCAGATATTTACAAACTCTTCAGATAAAAACACTTTTTTAATTGTAACATCAAATCAGAGTAAATGTTTATTTTTTTAGATTGATAAATATATAAAAAAACATATTTGTTAACTTTAAGAGTAAAGAGAGAAATTGTCTATATTTCTTAATTGCAAATGGCACCAAATTGTATTCAAACTGAGCCACACTTATGGAGCTCCACAGTTCTTTTCCTGGTGTTTTGGTTGACATCTCTTGATTTTCCCATTTCAAAGAAACAGGCTCTGTGCTTTGCCTTATATGCATCCACAGGTGTGCCACCAATTTACTCACATGGACTCTACTAACCAATCAGAAGCTTCTTGGTGGTGGTCAGAGGGCCCGGTGGCGCCTGTGTCCGGCAGCCTCGCCTCTGTCAGTGCGCCCCAGGGCAGCTGTGGCTACAATGTAGCTGCCATCGCCAGTGTGTGAATGTGTGTGTGAATGGGTGAATGACTGAATGTAGTGTGAAGCGCTTTGGGGTCCTTAGGGACTAGAAAAGCGCTATACAAATGCAGGCCATTTACCATGTCTTCAGCTCAGAATGGAATCTCTGGAGTTTCTTATTAATTAACAATAAACTTAATGTATATGTACTCCTAAATTTGATGAAAGTGATAAAAAATAGACAGCTCTGTCTCTCTTTATTCTGACATTTAACTAATTCAAAAGATATTTCAATATTTATTTAACCAAAACAAAACAAGTTTACTCTAAATTGATGTTGTACAGTAAAAAAATGTTCTTGTGTTTTCCATAAAGTGTAAATATCTGGTCTCAACTGTGAATAAACTGCTGTGTATTGAAGTTCCTCTTGTTTTGCATAGAAATATACTGAACAACATACAAAGCATAATATATAAAATAACATCTACCAGAGTTTTTTCTTTGAAAGAAGCTCCTCATGTCCATTCTTGTATATCAGTGCATTACTGAAACTGATTTATTTAGCCGTGGAGGGAAACAACTGAAAATATGAAATAAACACACATGTAAGCTAAGACTCTCTAAAGAAACAGCATTGTTGTTGTTCGGCTTTTCATTTCGCCATTTGTTGATTCACTTGAAGACCAAGTAACGTAATATGGGTCAAGTGATCAGTTTGATATCAAGCTTTCGTGATAAACCATCATATTTACATTATTTGTACAGTACGAATGATTTGCTTTGGTACCTGGTCGAACTTCAGTTCTGCCTGGCTGCGTTTCTCCAACAGCTCACTCGCAGGCAGCAGCTGCCCCGCCCCGCTTAGTGTCTGAGCTCGGATCATACCAATATTTACAGTCGTAAATTCCCACAGTGTGCACTATGTGCTTCGAATATTGTGTGTAGTTTTTTGCTTTATACAGTTGTCAGCCAGGCATCTAACTATGAAAAAAAAAATAATTTACACATGATATACAAAGTTACACGTGATGTGTAAAGAAGAGGACACCCATACTACATTTATTTGATATTTGAAGGACTCATCCAGGCTGGAGAAACTGATCAGGAGGGCTAGCTCTGTGGTCGGCATGAAGCTGGACACTCTGGTGACAGTGGCAGAGAAAAGGACACTAAAGAAACTGCTGGACATTATGGACAATGCCAGGCATCCTCTGCACACAGCCATAAACAACCAGAGGAGTCTGTTCAGTGACAGGTTGCTTCTCCCAAAGACAAGAACTAACAGACTTAAAAACTCCTTTGTCCCACACGCCATCAGACTGTTTAACTCCTCTCTGGAGGGGAGGGGGAGGGGAAACAGGAGGACAAAGGAGGGGGGAACAACTAAGCTGTAGTGCCTCTTCACCTCACTGTGCAATACCTTTTGTGCAATACTTTTGTAAATAGTCAACGGTGCAATAGACTCAATACTTGAAATGTGCAATTCACTTGTATTTTTATTCCTATTTATTCTATTTATCCCCTTCGTATATTTTATTTATATTGTCTCTGTATTTATATATATGTGTGTGTGTATAACTCTGTAACTTCTGTCAGTGCTGTGCTTTTTTGGAAATCGAATTTCCCAGAGGAACCCACCCGAGGGATTAATAAAGTTCTATCTAATCTAATCTATTGATATTATATTATCTGTATAGCACTTTAGAGCACACCTTTCACTTTATTAAAAGCACTTCATCAAGTACTTTATTTAGCATTGCACTTTAAGCATGGATTTGCACACAAGAAGTTTAATTATTTATTGACGATTTATTGGGAACTTTAAAATCAGTTGGTAGCCTTATTTCAGATCCTGGTGGTTGTCTGTCAGAAGAGAAGAAGGGTGATTGAGATTGTGATTAAGGTTTACCAGTAAGGAAAACTAATTCAAATGTGTGTGTGAAATATAGGAAAAGTGGTGCAAATAAGTAGTGATGTGACGTTCTGTATCGAGGCTTCGAAGCTTGTGTCGAGTAATGGAGGGGGCGTTTCCGCGATGCGCGGAAGGCTTGCTTCATTTGTGGGAGGAGCTGAAAATGATGACGTCCGAAGCCTCGCTGCCCGGCTGTACCACGTGACTGGTTCATGAAGTGGTTCGCATTTGCCGCGAGCTATGACAGAGATAAACCCCTCAGACTTCAGTCAAAATGTGGGTGTTTGATGGAGAGTTGCGGTTAGTGAGAGTTTGGAGACAGTTTGGAGGTTTATGAGAGTGAGGAGAGAAAGTCAGGAGAGAATGGAGCCAGCTAAGAAGAGGAGGATGTCCTCCCCTGTGTGGGAACATTTTGATCTTATATCTCCCAACAAGGTATGTAAATTTCTACAGAAGATGTATTTTCATAATACTGATGGTGCAATACAATTTATGTTAAGCGGCTTTACTTTTGTACAAGGTGGAGTGTTTGCTATGTGCCAGGCAGCTGGGATATAACAACAACACCTCATCCATGCTTAGGCACTACAGAGCTTTGCATGAGAATAGGGGGAACAGCGATTGTGGAGCAAGACCAGGTGAGCATCAAATGCCATGATAATACAGCATGCAGTAATGTTACTAAATGATATAACAATATTATACAGCTGTTATAAGTTACGTGTGTGATATTTATATTTGTGCTTTGTCTTTATTGTCTTTCCTCAGCAGAGCAATCTCAAATAGATGAAGACCTGGTTAGCATGGTGATTGAGGACTCCCAGCCATTTAGCATTGTGGAGGACAAAGGATTCAAAAGATTTGTTAAATCATTAAATCCTAGCTATGTTCTCCCCACTAAAAAGGTCATAAAAGCAGTGAAAATTTAGTTTTTACAGAATAAAATGTGGGCAGGACTGACGCCTCAGTGTGTAGCTGTCCATACCTCAACGTTACAAAAGCACCACCACTGTCCACACCCCAACCACACCTCACAGTAAATTATCATTTCCATTTTAAGCATTTCCAAATGATCATTTTCCATACTGCCAGTATAAATATATGTGACAGGTGAGACCTGGAGATTTGGGACCGCCCCTGGTGGGCGGAGCTGGTCTTCGCTCCTTTCATAAGCGCAGGTGTGGGCAATTGGGTATTCCTTTGCAAATCTGAAGCTGCGAGTGCTTGGTCCGAGTTGGGCAAGTTGGTGTTTCTTAACTATGAAAGTCTGATACACGTCCTTCCCCTAAACTTCTGTTAGAACGGTGGGAAACATTGCTCCCGTGAGAACGGTATAGTGGACTTCATCGCCACTGACCCACATTTATTAGGGTGTGACACGAACTTGTGGACAGAGTACCGAGCTGCTGCTTTGCCAGGTGGATTTCTGGCTGCGGGCAAAGGACCCGACACATCAGTGTGTTTTAATTTGTTTTAAACTGGTGTAAGCCGACAGACTGACTGCTGCGGCTGTCGATGGTTTTGGTTTTTGGTTTTACTTTTTCTGTATCAGTAGGCACCACAGATATTGATCTTTTTAGTATTTTAACCCCTTTATTTATATATATATATATTGTCGCAGACGGTGAAGGCGCTGCAGGGAAAACAAATCCTTTTTTTTGTCTCCCCGCTTTTGCATGCACAGCGGTGGGCCCGAGTGAAGACGGCACTGAATATTTGACTTTTTTTCTATAGTGTTTTACCCATTTGGGGTCATGTGTGAGTTGCCGTCCATGTTTAACCTGTGTGCTATGTCGATTTGTTTTTAAACGGTTCCCCGCAGCGCTTGTCCCGTCTCACGGGCAATCGCACAGTTTTATCGTCTCTAATAAGGTAACGTTTTTAATTGGTTTGAGGTGCCGCTGTTACACTGTTTCTTTTATTTTGTATTAAAAAATTAAACTCTTTTAAACTGACTGTGCGCCTACGGCTCTGTCCTATTTTAAATAGGTACCTACCACGGGTCACAAACTGGCGTTGTCGACAGAATGAGCCTCTAGGTGTGCACAGCGATTAGTCAGTTGGTTTGTGTAAAATTTTTATTTTTATGGGTGTGTGTTTTAAACTGTTTTATATTTGTATTTATTTTTTTAGGCAAAGCAGCAGCTGGTAAATCCTGGTGGTAACAAAGTGTAATCTGCATTTAAACACAGTAGGCACTTACTGTTGAGGGTTTTTATTTTTTATTATGGAGTCCCAATCAGGCATTTCTAGCCCCTGTAGACCTCATGACTCTACCCCTATGGAGGGCTCTCTCCAAGAGAGGCTGGTTTATATCCCTAGAGAGAGGTCGTGCCCCCTGTTTAGTGGAACTGGGGAAATTAGTGTCCAAAGTTGGGTGGAGGAAATAAAATCTGTGATGCGCACTCGTAGACTTGCCCCTGTTGATAGAGCCCATTATATCTATGATCATTTGACTGGTGATGCTCGTGAGGAAATAAAATATAGGTCCCAGCAAGTAAGAGAAGATCCAGACCGCATTTTTGGTATTCTCCTTAGCCAGTATGGTTGCCCCATGTCCTTTATTGCTGTTAAGGAAGCTTTTTATGCAAGAAGGCAGCAAGAAGGAGAGTCACTGAGGGAATTCTCACATGCATTGTTTTCTCTCATGGACAAAATGATCCAAAGTTGTCCAGAGAGGCGAATTCCTGAGGCTGCTAGACTGCTTTCTGATCAGTTTGTAGAGGGTGTCCGGGATGGAAATTTGAGCCGCGAGCTTAAAAGGATTGTTCGCGAACATCCAGATTATGACCTCCATACTTTAAGAGATGAAGGCCTCAGGTGGGAGCGGGAAGGCAGAGTAGGAGTAGAACCCGGCCGGTTCAGGACTTATTCTGTCCCAGCAGTCTACAGCATTCAGCATACAGGACAAACAAAGGGGCCAAGGGATACTATTGGGTCAGAATTAGCAGAGGTTAAGGAAATGTTAAAACGGCAGCAGGCCCAGATTGATCAGCTTACACATGAGTTGAGAGTTGCCCATACATCAAGTAAGTCTAGGTTCACGCAGAGAGGAAGGCAGGTTATTTGCAGACGGTGTCAGAAGCCTGGCCATTTTGCTAAAGACTGTGATAATGAGAGGGTAGTAGCCTTTGAATCTACAGCCCCTAGCAGGAGCTCATCTGGGCAGGGTACGCTTTCCATGCAGGCGGAAAACTAGCACCCTCTGTTATGCTGAGCCACATATCAGATGGGGACATAACTGGCTCCAACAGTTGTAATGCTCAAATGTCTGGTCCCCCACCCAAGTTGGTAGGCTCCTGTCCAAAGGTTACCATTAATATGGGAGGGGTAGATGTCTCCTGTTTATTAGACACTGGATCCATGGTCACTACCATCACGGAGAGTTTTTTTGCCAAACATTTTAAGAACTGGGGTCCAGAGAAACTGAAAGCATGCCATTGGCTGCGGTTACGGGCAGCTAATGGGCTAGATATTCCCTATGTTGGCTACCTGGAGCTTGATTGCCAAGTGTTAGGGAGGCAAATACCGAAACGTGGTGTGTTAGTTGTTAGAGATCCTTTGGAGCCCAGCCCCAACTCAGAAATATGTGGAGTACTCGGCATGAATGTGATCCGTGAGTGTTATAGGGAGCTGTTTTTGGAACATGGCTCTGCTCTTTTTGACCTTCCTTTAGTGCAGGAGGATCCTTGGCAGCGGGCTTTGCAGCGTTGCCATACAGCGCAGCTACAGCCTGAAGCACAAGTTAGTGGCCCAGTGAGAGTTAAGGGTAGGAGAAAAATTTGCATCCCCGCAGGCACAATGAAGTTTGTACCAACTACATGTCGGAAAGTCCCTTCAGCACACACTGGAACAGCGCTTTTCGAACCATTAGATGCCGGTTTGCCTCATGGTCTCCTTTCTTCTCCAGCTTTGGTCCAGGTGGTCAGTGGCACTGCATTTATCCCAGTTACCAATGTGGGATTAACTGAGGCCATTTTGCCACCTCGCAGTCAGCTTGGCACCTTGTGCCAAGTTGAAATTGTCAGCCAATCGGATGGCTCGACCAGGCTCTTGGAAGATTTGGGAGAGGAAAAACGTGTTACCATGGCAACCCAGAGTGTGGAATCCAACCCTCTGAAAACTGCAATTAATGCAATTGATCTCTCAGCCCTCACTGTACAGGATCAGGACAGGGTAAGGGCCCTTTTGCGTGACTACCAATCTGTTTTTTCTTCACATGATGGTGACTTAGGGTGTACCAATTTAATGACTCATGAGATCCCACTTTTAGATGAGACTCCGGTCCGCCAGCGGTATCGACGGATTCCACCTTCAGAGTATGAGAGCGTTAAGGCCCATATTCAACACCTGTTGGAGAGTCAGGTGATCAGAGAAAGTTGTAGCCCTTTTGCATCCCCAATCGTGGTAGTACGAAAGAAGGACTCCAGTATTAGGCTTTGTGTGGATTACCGTCTGCTGAATTCAAGGACTAGGAAGGATGCTTTTCCCTTGCCCCGAATTGAGGAGTCCTTGGATGTGTTGTCAGGTGCATGTTGGTTCTCTACCTTGGACTTGGCTAGTGGCTACAATCAGGTCCCTGTTGCTGAGCCAGACAAAAAGAAAACTGCTTTCTGTACTCCTTTTGGGTTATTTGAGTTCACCCGCATGCCGTTTGGCCTCTGTAATGCACCAAGCACCTTTCAGAGATTGATGGAGCGAATGTTTGGTTCCCAGAATCACCAGTCTTTGTTGTTGTACTTGGATGATGTGATTGTCTTCTCTACCACAGTAGATGAGCATATTCAGCGCCTAGGAGCAGTACTGGAGACCTTGCGGGTACAAAACTTGAAGGCCAAGTTGGAAAAATGCTGTTTTCTGCAGACAGAGGTAAAGTACCTTGGGCATGTGATCTCCAAGGACGGGGTAGCCACGGACCCAGACAAAATATCTGCGGTGTCTAATTGGCAAACTCCTAGCTCTGTTGCTGAATTGAGATCATTCTTAGGGTTTGCTAGTTACTATCGCCGCTTTGTTCCAGGTTTTGCATCCCTAGCTGCTCCGCTCCACCAGCTGGTGGCCGAACTGGCTGGGACTAAGCACAAACGCCCCTCCAAGCGTGCATTGCAGGAAGTCTGGACCGAGCAGTGTGAAAATAGCTTTCAAGAGTTGAAAGCTCGGTTGGTGCATTCCCCCGTATTGGCTTATGCTAATTTTTCACAACCTTTTATCTTGGAGGTTGATGCCAGCCACTGGGGTCTGGGGGCAGTGCTTTCACAACAGCAAGCTGATGGCAAGGTGCGTCCTATAGCTTATGCTAGTCGAGGGCTAAAGCCCACGGAACGTAACATGTCCAATTACAGCTCCATGAAACTTGAATTCCTAGCCTTGAAATGGGCTATGACTGAAAAATTCAGAGAATATTTGCTGGGTAACAGGTGTGTTGTCTATACAGACAACAACCCCTTGAGCCATCTGACTACAGCAAAGCTTGGAGCTTTGGAACAGCGCTGGGCGGCTCAGCTCTCTTCTTTTGATTTTTCAATTAAGTATCGTCCGGGTCGTACAAATGGCAATGCAGATGCTTTGTCTCGACAGTGTCAGCCATCCGATCAAACTGTGTCTTTAGAAACACTGCTTCCTGGTACTTCCCTTCCAGACTCTTTAGTGCAAACAGTTTTACCACCCCAGCAAGTAATCCAATCTATGATTTCGGTTTTACCCTCTCATTCACTTGCAGACCTTGCTACTTTGCAGAGGGAGGACCCCACGATTAGTGGTTTTTTGAAGTTTTGGCGCAGAGGAACTGGCCCTACTCGCCAGGAGAGAAGAGATTTGCCAGCAGCAGTGCTGGAAATGTTGCGCCAGTGGAGGAAACTGGTAGAAAAGGAGGGCGTCCTTTATCGGCAGATCTTTCAGCCAGATGGGGGGGAACCAGTGTGCCAATTAGTGGTCCCTCAGAGTCTCAAGAATGAGGTTTTACATGGCTTGCATAATGACCATGGTCATCAGGGAACTGACAGGACTGCAGACTTGATACGCAAGAGGTGTTATTGGCCAGGTATGTCTAAGGAGGTTCAGGATTACTGTCAGCAATGTGAACGTTGCGCGCAGGCTAAAGCAGTTTATCCCAAACCTAAAACAACCATGGGTCACCTCATGGCTGCGAGGCCCAATCAGATTCTGGCAATTGATTTCACATGCCTTGAACCCTCCGTTGATGGCCGTGAAAATGTATTGATTCTTACTGATGTGTTTTCCAAGTTCACTCAGGCCATTTCTACTAAGGATCAAAAGGCAACTACTGTGGCCAGTGTTTTGGTTTATGAGTGGTTTTATCGCTTTGGTGTTCCCTCTAGGATCCACTCCGATCAGGGGAGGAGTTTTGAAGGAGCATTAGTTCAGCAGCTATGCCAGTTATATGGTGTGGAAAAGACTCGCACCACTCCTTACCACCCACAAGGTAATGGCCAGTGTGAGCGTTTTAATCGGACTCTGCATGATCTGTTGAGAACCCTGCCCCCTGAGCAAAAGCGTCATTGGCCCATGTATTTACAGCAGCTCACCTTTTCTTACAATACCACAATCCATCAAACTACGGGTGAGTCACCCTATTTTCTTATGTTTGGCCAAGAGCCCCAGCTCCCAGTTGACTTCCTGTTAGGCAGAGTGGAGGAACCCACCCACGGCCCGGTACACACTTGGGTCCAAGAGCATCAGAAACGTCTAGATGTAGCTTATAAAGGTGTGAGTAACCGCACCAAGGCAGCAGCGACGCTGCGTGCAGATCGTCAACCTGCCCCAGCTTCTGACCCCTTGCTATTGCATCAGTTAGTGTATTTGAGAGATCATAGCATTCGGGGACGGAATAAAATCCAAGATTTTTGGGGCGTTACACCGTATTGTATTGTCCGTGCCCCTGCTGATGCTGGTCCTGTGTATACAGTGGCCCCACTCAATGATCCAGAACAGAAAAGACAGGTTAATAGACAATTTATCAAGCCGATCCCTGCTGATATCTGTGAGAAAATAAGGGCAGAGCTCCAGCAAACTGCTAACCCTAGAAGTTCACCTGACCGGTTACCCCCGTCTGAGAATGAGGGAGACTTTTATGTGTGGCAACGAAGGGAGTCCCCAAGAGGTGACCCCCAAAGTATACAAACTGATTCTGCACCTTGTCCCCAACAACTCCCAGAGGACCTGGCTATAGTAATGAGGCCGCAGTCCAGAAGGACTAATCCTGGTACCCTGACTCCACAGTGTAGTGTCCCCACTCCATTAGCTGAAAGTGGTACAGTTAGAAGAACGACACGCTCAACAGCTGGCCACCATTCCAATCCACACCATCTGCCCCAATCAGCTGAAGCCAGGCCACCTAGTGTACATTCAGTTACAGCTTTTTATAGACCGTGGCTTTAAGGTTTCATTGTCGGGTCGCCAATGCAAAAACCAGGGGGGAGAATGTGACAGGTGAGACCTGGAGATTTGGGACCGCCCCTGGTGGGCGGAGCTGGTCTTCGCTCCTTTCATAAGCGCAGGTGTGGGCAATTGGGTATTCCTTTGCAAATCTGAAGCTGCGAGTGCTTGGTCCGAGTTGGGCAAGTTGGTGTTTCTTAACTATGAAAGTCTGATACACGTCCTTCCCCTAAACTTCTGTTAGAACGGTGGGAAACATTGCTCCCGTGAGAACGGTATAGTGGACTTCATCGCCACTGACCCACATTTATTAGGGTGTGACACGAACTTGTGGACAGAGTACCGAGCTGCTGCTTTGCCAGGTGGATTTCTGGCTGCGGGCAAAGGACCCGACACATCAGTGTGTTTTAATTTGTTTTAAACTGGTGTAAGCCGACAGACTGACTGCTGCGGCTGTCGATGGTTTTGGTTTTTGGTTTTACTTTTTCTGTATCAGTAGGCACCACAGATATTGATCTTTTTAGTATTTTAACCCCTTTATTTATATATATATATATTGTCGCAGACGGTGAAGGCGCTGCAGGGAAAACAAATCCTTTTTTTTGTCTCCCCGCTTTTGCATGCACAGCGGTGGGCCCGAGTGAAGACGGCACTGAATATTTGACTTTTTTTCTATAGTGTTTTACCCATTTGGGGTCATGTGTGAGTTGCCGTCCATGTTTAACCTGTGTGCTATGTCGATTTGTTTTTAAACGGTTCCCCGCAGCGCTTGTCCCGTCTCACGGGCAATCGCACAGTTTTATCGTCTCTAATAAGGTAACGTTTTTAATTGGTTTGAGGTGCCGCTGTTACACTGTTTCTTTTATTTTGTATTAAAAAATTAAACTCTTTTAAACTGACTGTGCGCCTACGGCTCTGTCCTATTTTAAATAGGTACCTACCACGGGTCACAAACACACAGTATACTGCATCACTACAATATAGATGTTTTACACACTCCTTTTGTTGTTGACATTTACAGGCTGTGTGCAAAAGGCCACACTCTTCAAATTCATGCCAACTAATATTTTTACGTCCAGTAGGTGTCCTACTAGAGCAAATGAAGCTTCAAGACGCTTTGCGCTGGGGTGAACCAATTGGATGAAAAGCTTCAGTGCTTCATGAAGCTTCATCTGCCATCACTACAAATAAGTGTTTGTCTTTCTTGCCTGTGTCCTCTTCAAGGTGTTTGGGCAAATGTTTCCCCGGTGGTCCAGACACCATTTAAAGGTTCCGGGAGAGACCATTGATAAAGAGAGTGTGGTGAATCTTTTTGTGCTTGGGGTTTTTTTTTTATAATATTGGGTTTGGTGTAAAATTAAAGTGTGAAATGTTTATTAATATAAAAATGTGAAATGTATTTATGTATTTATTTATTCTAATTGATATATTGTATACTGTGGGGGTGGATTTGTGCTGTGAAGAAGCTCGATGAGTTAATTGTTGTAAGGAGAGCTGTATAGCAAATAAATACTTTTTGTACCACTACACTTGTCTTGGTCCATCTCACTGTGTTTCCAGCCGCTAAGGGCCGCCTTGTTACATGTAATTAGATTTTTTTAAAGAAAAAATGCTAAAACTAAATGCTTTTATTTCTATTTTAGTAGAAACTCTTACAATAGAAAACTTCTGTTCAGATGAGAATTGAACAAATACTCAAAACATAATTTGATCATTTCTGGAGCAGTCTTCAGGAGCTCCGCATGTCAACATGCCAATGATAAAAATGCGTCCTCCTAGATTAAAATATTTTTAATGTTAGATTTAATTTACAGTCAGCTCTTAAAAATAAGATCAGCATACCAAGGAATAAAGACGAGCAAAATATGCTGACATAATATATGTCAGCACATGTCTTACTCTCCAAGTAAGACTTTAAAATTAAATAAAACGATCCAGTAACGGATCCCAAAAAAGTTGATCCTGTTCATCTGGATGTAGCGTTTTCAGCGGGAGAAATGCTTCTCCTCGATTCAGAGATGGTCTTTCACATTTCACGTTGATGACCCCCTTGACTCCCCACTCAGTGTTCCCCCCTGTCCATTGATCGTTGATCAGTGGTTGTTGATCAATGGCCATGACAATTTGCATATTAATGATCAAGAAACTCACCTTACAGCCCAATGTTAGCCACTAGTGCTAACATTGTCACTTGGATGAGTGACGAAACGTTTCTCTCACTGAAAAACGCTACATCCAGATGAACAGAATCAACTTTGATTTGCTCAGGAAAAAAAACTGAAATAAGTCAAACATTAACATTCCTACAATGCACAGTGGTGTTTTTGTCTAGCTTGTCTATGTAGCCCATTTAATTAAAAACCTTCAGGAGTTATGGAAATGTAATTAACAAAGTCTACAGACACAATGAGCAGCAGTTAACACCTTTAAATCTTGAGCATACTTCAGGGAGAGAGACATTCAGCGGGGCGCTGACAGCAGTCTCTGTAACCAGCCCGGCCCAGCCCTGGTTTAAATACACTCAGAACAAAAGTATTCCACAGCTGTTTTTTAAACCTTTGACCCTCTTTAATCTCCTCTCACAGTGATTGCCCCTTGTCTCTTCCCCCCATCTTCAAAGATGTGGTTAATAAAAGGCTTCACCACCTGTGGAATTTCATAATCAGAATCAGCATACTATATTAATCCCTAAGGAAATTATGTGGGTTACAGTTGCTCCAGTATAGTAACAGAAACAGAAACAGACTAGACTATTTAACAATACAATATGCTACAGATTTAAGAAATAGCTAATATATATAAATCACTCACTAATAAATATCAAGGATTGACAGAGATGATTATAAATAAATATCAAGAAAATTGACAGCAACATTACTGAGTAGAAAAGAGTGTGTACAAAAAGGTGTAACTACTGCAGAGTTTACAGTGCATTAGATGGAGGAGCTGTACAGGCAGATGGCATTACCTCAGCTCAGGCACAGATAGCAGAAGAAAAATACAAAAAATCCAACAAATACAAAATAAGTAGGATAATACTAAATGAAACATTAGTCATTAATTAACTGCTTTCTTGTAAAAAAAAAAAAAGGCACATGTCATGGTAGCCCTGATGCTGATGTGCTTTCCTTATCAGACAGACGATGGTCCAAATAATGTAGTTGTAGCACCTGATGACTTCCCATGAAAAAAACAAAAAGAAAACTGTGTTGATGATGATTATACCTGCATCAAATATGATGGGGGTGAAATCCAGCTGTGACTAAACATGTATTATTCAAAGATATTATTTTGTTATAATCAAATTAATTGCATTATATTAAGGGCGTAGATTTGGTTTTGGCATCGGTGGGGACGGATGATTCAACCACCGAACCCTGCCCTGTTTCTCTTTTTTTCCCCTTTTTGTCTTTGCTTCTTGATATAAAAAAAAGGAGAAATATACTTGCCTACATATGCTATTCTACATGCTTTTAAACCATTTAAAATTACAATTCATAGTTTTATATGTGAATTGTATAATGTTAAATTGCTTAAGTATTTTAGACTTTAGTTTACTTCAGCCATATTCCATATAAATCAGGTATCATACAAAAATAAAAATAGAGTCAAGACAATAAAATAGAATAGAATAGAATAGCCTTTATTGTCATTGTACAGAGTACAACGAAATTGGAGTGCCACTCCCTTGGTGCAAGTTTCAATAATAAATATAAATGTAAAATATAAAAAGTACAAAAAAACAATCGTAAGTACTCAAACAATATTATGTACAATATATACAGGATAGCAGCATTAATATAATGACAGTATGAATAGCAGCATAATATAATGACAGTGACGGTATGGAATAGGTTCAATTGTTTTTGTGCTTATTTACTACGGTGATAGCTCTGGGAAAGAAGCTATCCCTGAATCTGTTTGTCCTGGTTTTATGTGACCGTACCGTCGGCCTGACCATAATAGTTCAAACAGTTGGTTGCTGGGGTGAGAGTAGTCCTTGATGATATTGCCAGCTCTGCTGAGGTACCGAGAGTTTGCAGTGACCTCCAGGCTGGGCAGAGAGCAGCCAGTGATCTTCTGGGCTGTGTTGATGACCCTCTGCAGTACTTTCCTGTCCGCAGCTGAGCACCCTGCATACCATGTTGTTATGCTGTACGTTAGGATGCTCTCTATGGTGGCTCTGTAAAATGTCACCAGCAGCCTCTCCTCCAGGTTGTTCCTCCTGAGCACTCTCAGAAAGTGGAGACGCTGCTGGGCCTTTTTAACCACCGCCGTAGTATTTGCAGTCCAGGAGAGGTCATCAGAGATCTGCACGCCCAGAAACCTCATGGAGTGTACCCTCTCCACACAGCTCCCGTGAATGTAAAGTGGGGCCGGGTCTGCTCTGCCCTTCCTGAAGTCCAAGATAAGTTCTTTAGTTTTCGTGGTGTTCAGTTGGAGGTTGTTAACTGAACACCACTCAGTCAGTCTGTTGACCTCATCTCTGTAGTCCGACTCATCCCCCCTTGAGATGAGTCCAACCACTGTGGTGTCATCCGCGAACTTTATGATGGTGTTTGAGAGATGGGTAGGGGAGCAGTCGGATGTGTAGAGCGTAAACAGGAGGGGACTCAAAACACATCCTTGTGGAGACCCGGTGCTGAGTGTGATGGTGCTGGACCAGTGGGGGCCGAGTCTGACAGACTGTGGTCTATTTGTCAGGAAGTCCTTGATCCAGAGGCAGATGGGGGTGGAGAGTCCCAGGTGAGACAGTTTCTGGACCAGGATCTCCGGGATGATATGATTGAATGCTGAGCTGAAGTCCAGAAAGAGCATTCTCACATAGCTTCCTCGGTGCTCCAGGTGACTCAGCGCAGTGTGGAGCGCTATGGTGATAGCGTCCTCGGTGGAACGATTTAGTAGGCAAATTGGTGGGGGTCCAGAGTGGGAGGCAGACCGGCCCTGATGTGCTGACAGACCAGTCTCTCAAAGCACTTCATCACTACAGGCGTAAGTGCAACAGGCCTGTAGTCATTTGGGCTGGCCACAGCTGTCTTCTTGGCGATGGGGATGATGGTGGAGGTTTTGAGGCAGGGCGGGACGGTGTTTGATGACAAGGAAAGGTTGAAGATTTTAGTGAAGACTCCGGTCAGTTTGTCAGCACATGCTCTGAGAACCTTTCCATGTATTCCATCAGGACCTGCCGCCTTCCTGGGATTCACTGACCTTAGAACACACCTCACTTGGTGCTCCCTAAGTGTTAGTGTGCCAGTGCTGGGGGCGGGTGGAAGTGGTGTGGCAGCTGAGGGCCTGGTCGTCTCAAAGCGGGCGAAAAGAATATGACTTTAAGGAATTAACAACATTACTTCAGTTGTAGTACACCAACATCTCTTATACATTAGCACTAAGGGAACACTGAATGACCTGCTGGTTTTTGTCCATAAAGCTACTCATCTAAGATTACCACAAAGTAAAAGATCTCTCAGCAAAATTATGCAACATTTTAGGCACTGTTGCTCCGATCAAATCAGTGAGCTGGGATTTTTTATTCTAAACATGAACTACTGTTACAGAAACAGACATGGACTACTAGTGTCCCACACAACAACTCAATGTCCACTATGTGAAGGGGCCACACACATGCCTTCTCCTCTCGTTAACTGAGGTAAACTGCTGGCATATCTATATATACATCTATACTGTCCAGTCTCTCCTGGTGGACATGGCATACAGCAGCATTGTTTAATCTCATTCGAGTCATTGTTGACCTTACCCATCTTTTTAGTCTTCTGAGAGCACTGAAGCTTCTTTCAGCCTCAGTACATGCGTGTTATCCTCAGATTAAAATTATTACTATGTGCTTGATGTGCCTCAGCTTTGGCCCTGGCTCTTCCCCTCTGACTGCACTAGGACATATTGCCACATGATAAAATAACACACTGATTCATGCCATATAAAATGTGAGACGTGTCAATTCAGATTCTTTGTCAAATAAACACTAATGAATCAATTTACATCAGCAGCTGACAATTGTCATGATAATAAATACTAGTTAATCTACAGCACCAAATCATCAGTCAGTCACCTGTGAGCTCGCCTCTTCACCTCTGTCTGAGCTACAACATGGCAGAGCTGCCTGTCACCTGATGAATAACAGTGAGACATTCCAAATACATGCAGTCACACATGTGCTTCAAATACAGTCATGAACCAACAGGTCATCCCCCAATTTCACCTGTGATCTTGTATCACCATTGCTCTCTGAGCTTTGTGTTGGTTCTTCTGTCACCTGACAAACAGGACAGACATGACAATAAGAATAAAATGTGGAGCTGCTTCAGTGTTTCTGTCAATTTGTGCAGATCTTGACTCATCAGTAATGTTTGTACGGTGAGAGCATTTTTAAAACAATTTGTGCAAACTACACTACAAGGTGGAATATTTGCAAAATCATAACTACCTCATGATATTTTGTCTCAAAAATTAACCCTATGAATATGTCAGTACCATTAGGATGAAATTATTGTGTCACCAACATTTTAACGTTAGATATATAATTTTAACAGCCTCTGTAAACTAATATCCTGGCTGCTTGAGGCTGCTGTTTTCTCTGACAGTTTCAATCAAAATTAGAAATGCTGCTCTGAGACTGAGAGAACTAATAGTGCTGCATGTTGTGCAGTTAGTTTCCAAAACACGTTATTCATGGTTACATACAATTTTAGACTGATGTGGGCCAAAGCCTAGCATAGCCTGTAACGTTATTATGACGGACACATTTTATGAGTGAACTTGACTTTAAGCGACTTACAGGTTTCTTTGAAAAATATTTTCTTATATCCAGGATCTTCCTTTTTGCTGCCGTCCTCCGCTCCTCCTGGCAGCGGAGGCTTACCGCTGCAAAAACGAAACGGAGCTCCCTGAAAGGCACAGCCAATCACATTGGCCATAACTCTTTCTACACCGCTGGGTGAATGAGACGTTGACAGATCGTTTTTTCTTTCTATCGGGTCTTTTTTTTTTCTTTACTCGCAGAGATCAAATTATTGGTGGGGACAATTCAATAATCGCTGGATATTGGTGGGGACACGTCCCTTCCATCCATGCCAAATCCATGCCAAATCTACGCCCTTGCATTATATACATATTTTTTTCATTCAGCGCTTTACCATCAGCTTGTTATGTAAACAGGAACATTCATCCCTCATTTGGCAGAAAAAAAATTGAACATAGCTCAGTCTCTCACCACACTCTTTATCCAGGTTACCTGCACTGATTTTTTTAAATCCAGGAGATGTCACTATTGAGCGACACACCAAAAGGGTTACAACACTTCATCTAGCCACCACTACTGTAGCGCATCAAATGTTGTACAGGCGATACATTTTTGTATATACACCGAGATAATTACGAAATGACGATGTTTTATGGATGCAGTCATATATCAAAACCTTTTCACTATTTTGTTTTTTTATACAAACCCCCTGACATTGTGTTTGCTATTTTGTATTTGTATTTTGTGCTTTGTCAATAAAGCGTATTCAAAAAAACAAACAAAAAAAACTTTTCACTAGGAATGCAAAACTCAACCAATAGCCGATGGTTACACAGTCACATGATTATTTCAGGCTTCCAATGTGTTGCCTGAGTAAAAAAAATATTTATAACATCAGCGGCACATTTAAAGGTGTTTATTTCAATTTGGATTCCATGAAAAACACAATAATTAATAACAATAAGCGTGTTAGTATTTAGCACTAAGGTTTTGAGCAATTATGCTTATAATTAACGTAAATTGCGTTCAGGCACATGTTTAGTGATCTTCAGCATAGAAAACACAGATGAATTCTGAAGGTGAGGGCTTCTCTTATGTCACCACAGGTTAGTTTGTGTTGTTCATTTTAATTTTGATTAACTTTAATTTTCTTGTGCAATTTCAATACAGATAATCGATGGGGTTGAGCTGGCTTCCTAAACTAAACTGTGAGCATGTTAAATAGATATGAAGATAATAGATATGAATCAGTTCCTTATTGCGTTGTAACATTGCTGGTGTCTCATTGAGTAAAACTTTACAATATCCTTTGCATGGGTGTACGTGTATCGTTCTAAATAAGAAATCGATTGAATGTCAGTGTTCCTATAATTCTATACATAGGCAGTAGTTTTGTTTACTTGCTTTACTTTGCTTTTTACTGGACTTGTCAGGATCTTCCAGCAAAAATAGTTAGACTCAGAGTATAGTCTTTTGATCAATTGATATTTGTTTCTTTTTTGCACACTTGACCTTTGAATGACCAGTGATGGAAAATGATTGTCACTCAACTATTACTTATAAGCGTACTTTCCCTTTAATGCTGCCTTGTACTTTAAGTCCACTTCCATTTCAGTATATATTATTTGACTAGTTACTACTTGAAGTAAGAATCATATTAACTGTCTATATGAATGTAGTGATCATCTTTTGGATTTTTTTTTAGCATCTTAGTTATGGGTCTGCGGGATTTGTGGAGTAACTACAAAGTATTGATTGTGATGGGCACAAGTCTGGGGCTGATCCACTGGGGCTGGTACAATCTGAAGGGAAGCCCACTGCTACGCAAAGACGGAGATGAGTATATTCCTGAACCTGGAATTGTTACCTACGTTTCCCCTCCTGCATCTGCTCTTCCTTCTCCTCCTCCAGCTGTTGCTCACAAGAGCAAGTAACCCGCACTGAGGTATGAAACTGTTAAAAACACCTGAAGAAAACGTGCTAAGTTTTTCTGCCCTTGAGAGTTTGTATAACTGAGCACACAAAGGGTTTGTAAAACTCAGAGCAGTTTCATCTACCTTTAGTTGTATTTTCAGATTTTCACAAGTTGGTGCTCCAATTTAGAATAGAATAGAATAGAATAGAATAGAATTCAACTTTATTGTCATTGCACATGCACAGGTACAGGGCAACGAAATGCAGTTTGCATCCATCCAGAAGTGCTTTAGTGATATAGATATATTACAATATATATTAGCAATAATATAGATATGTGAGTATATTACAGAAATGGGTCTATTATGGTATGTTATAATGTACACGGTATGAAGTATGTTGTGAATATTCTATAACTATAAGTATGTACAGGCTGTAGTTTAATTTAAAAAACAAACGAACAACTCTACAAATTAACTCAATTCCAGTACCAAAGAAAATAACTGATATTTGATACTACAGGGAAGATTATGATCCCATCCTGCAACAACAGAAATAATGGCAAAGAAGTCATATCTTGAAAAAGTTAACTTGTTAAATTTCAGCTATTTTCCCCAATTATAAGTTACATTTTTAAGATTAAATTTGGAGGGTTTTTTATGAGTTATTTTGATTATTTCAGTATAGGTTGTGAAGGTAAGATATATTTTTGAACGAAATTATAGAAAACAATATCTGAATAATTTTAATTATTGTAGAAGAAGAGCATAATGGAAAAATAAAAAAAATTAACTTTGGATAATGTGTCGTGTTAGTAATGTGAAAATAAAGACCGGTTACTGCCTGCATTATAAAACTGATTACCCAGATGGCTACAACAAAAATAAATAGATTTCTATAAGCTATTGGAAAAGTAGAAATTTAAAGTTTATCATCTTGGCCAATCTGTCTGCAGCCTCTCTACCACCCAGTGTTCACACTGCTCTGCCTCATTCGGTAGCTCTTTGACATCCTCAGCTTGGGTGTTCAACCTGAAGTCCCTACACACAAAGTTTAATACTCTACTGCACACCTGACCTTTCATGGTGTTTTCTTGGGTGTCTGTATCCAGTAAGGGTCCCTAGGCGAGATTCCCTATGCTAACCAAGCTACCTTGGATATGAGAAAGACAGAGATAACTGAAGCCATACCAGCTCAGACAGGATGTGGACAAGGTCCACGTCAAGTGTTGGGAAACCATGACACACAGATGAGAAGTGGGTTAACGGAACCGGAAGACATAAGTGGGGAAGAAATGAAAACAAAGCACTGTTGGCATGCTACTACATAATTAACCCCAGCGGAAGGCATTACATGAAGACGATGTGGGACCTATGGAATCTTTGATACCCAGCATTTAGAGAGACAGCAAAACATTTAGTAGCTTCTAGAGGCCAACTTTGAACCAATAGCACAAGTTACCATGAAGTGCAGGGTCTACCAAGGAGTTCCTCTTTTCCAACTGCTGTTCTGCATTGGCCTGAACCCCCTCAGTTAGGTCATTGACAAGACTGGCTATGGAGACCAATTACAGAATGGGGCAATCGTCAGCCACCTCCTCTACATGGATGACATCAAGCTGTATGCTTAAACAGACATTGATTCATTCATCCACACCACGAGGATCTACAGCAACAACATCAGAATGTCTTTCGGACTGGAGAAGTGTAGTCAGAAGGTAACAAAAGGTAAAGAGAGGCGCAATTACCAAGTACCTGCAGAGGGTCAGGCAAGTCCAGAGAAGTCAGCTGAATGGAAAGAACAAGATCCAGGTAATCAACACTGGGATTGGGTAGCCTACTGGGATAATAAGCTGGCTAAAGGAGGAGACAGACGCCACTGACATCAAGACAAGGAAGCAGCTCACCAAGGACAAAGGGTTTCACCCCAAGACTAGAACCCTGAGACTGTATGCCAAACAGTACAGAACCACTGTCCAGGATGAGACGATAAACATTCACATCAGGATCATGGCCACAACGAACAATGTGCTTAGTGAATACCTCAGACAGCAGAAACCCAAGAAAGAAAAAAAGGAGCAAGTAGAAAATCTGTCATGGAGCCAGAGGCCCCTGCGTGGTATGTATCACCGGCAGACAGGATTTCTGGATGTCAGCCACTTCCTCTGTCAGTGGCTGGACAAAGCTGGACTGAAGGACAGCACAGAGGCACTAGTCATGGCAGCACAGGACAAGCTGTATGCACAAGATTCATAGAGGCTGGGGGCTGCCACACCAGGCAAGATCCCCAGTGCAGGCTGTGTAAAGATGCCCCAGAGACAATCCAGCACATAACAGCAGGGTGCAAGATGTTAGCAGGCAGGGCATACATGAGGCGCCATAACCAAATAGCTGGCATAGTATACTTTAACTTCTGAGCCGATTATGGCCTGGAAGTCCCGAGGTCAAAATGGGACACAAGCCAAGATCCTGTGGGTCTTCCAGATACAGATAGATAAACAGGTGATTAGGGATGGGTATCATTTAGGTTTTATCCAATACCAGTGCCAAACCGGTACATTTGAAATGGTGCCGGTGCTTAAACAGTGTTCGAACCGGTGCTTAAAGAATGGAGAACACAAACTTTGTCCAAAAAGCTTTTATGTTTTTATTTTTAGCAGTCTCTTTTTTTCTGCAAAATGATAACCAAGTTAGCCTTTTCTGTTGATACAACATACCTCCTTTGGTTGGAACCGGTGCTTAAACAATGGAAAACACAAAATTTGTCCTAAAACCTCTCATGTTTAGCTGGGTTTTTTTTTTTGTAAAAAGATAACAGTGTTAGCCTTTTCTGCAGCTATAGGGCATATATGGTATCACTCTATCAAATAACAAGACAGCCGCATGTAACTACGACGGTGTTTGCTAGTTCACCTTACGTGCATTAATTTAATAACGTGGTTAGCCTACTCAACATAAATTACACACGAACAACATTAAGCTACTCACCCAGAGAAGAACGGCTGCTGCCGCCATCATCATCCATCATCATTTCTGCTACACTGGCAGGGCTAGGGGCCAGGTTTTTCATCAGATTTGAGGAGTTACCTCCTTTGCACAGTATCACCTTAAAGCACTTGTTGCAGGCTGCTGAGTTTGCATCTTTTGCTGTGAAGTACAGCAAGACTTTTGACCGCTTCGCCTTGGGCATTTTTAATCTGTAACTCTGCTCTAAAAGAACGTACTTACCTGGGCCCGCCTACTATCCTTGGATAGTCTGGTTACTACCGTTTACGTCAGAATGGCACCGGATACCGGTACCCATCCCTACCGGTGATGGCTAACAGCCTAACATCGTAGTGATGGACAAGCAGAGGAAGACGGCTGTAGTGATAAAATATAGCTATACTGAATGACAACAAAGATGCTGCGCAGGACCTCTGGGGGCTTGAGAAGTGTATTTGTGTGGGTGGGTGTGTGTTGGGGGCACTGCCCTGAGTGTTCCAGTTGCAACG
Source organism: Rhamphochromis longiceps (assembly GCF_057381845.1). Classification (NCBI taxonomy): domain Eukaryota; kingdom Metazoa; phylum Chordata; class Actinopteri; order Cichliformes; family Cichlidae; genus Rhamphochromis; species Rhamphochromis longiceps. The sequence goes on from NC_140562.1 coordinate 8,053,655, forward strand.
AGGACTACTGCTGCTTTCAATCTCCACATCTTCTTGAGCTCTCCTCTCAGCTCTTGGCACTTCTCGGGCTGCTATCATTCAGTATAGCTACATCTGTCACTACAGCTGTCTTCCTCTTGGTTTGCCATCACCAGTTTTTCTGTCTGTATCTGCAAGTCCCACAGGATCTTAACTCGGTCATTCTCAACTACCCTAAGGGGACATTTGGTTATGGTGTTCTATGTATGCCATACCTGCTAGCATCTTGCACCTTGTTGCTATGTGCTGAAATTTTCTCATTAGCATCTCTGTACAGCCTACGGGGTCTTGTTCCTATTCTGCCATATTAGTGCTGTCTCTGTGCTGTCTTTCAGTTCAGCTTTGTCCAGCCACTGACAGGATTTGTGGATGTCAGTCTCTTCTTCTGTCTGACGGTGGCACATACCGTGCAGGCTCCCATCCTTCCGTGATGGTTCCTTTTCCTGCTTCTCTTCTCTCGGGATTCTGCTGCAAGAGGTATTCACTAAACTATAGTGAATACATCTAAACTAAACTAAAACAAACTAACAAAAAACTAAATCTTTGTTGTCTCATCCTGGATAGTAGTTCTGACACTGACTAGTTCTCATCTTCCTTCCACTTTGCATACAGTCTCAGGGTGCTGGATTTGGGGCTAACCCTCCATGCACGGAAGGAGATTTCTTGTCTTGATGTTAGTGGCTTCAGTTTCCCCTTTGGCCATCTGATTATTCCAGCAGGTTATTTGATTACTGGCAAGGCAGCATCATAAGATGATGAAAGATTTACCCTCAGGCCCCCTCCTTGATTCAGAGATCGTCTTTCCCTTTTTCGTAAATGGCCTCCTTGACTCCAAACCACCGTCCAGGATGTGTATATCCTTATCAGTAAAAGAGTGGCAGCTCGCCTGTAGGTGTAAATAGACTGGAGTCAGACATAATTTTTATTGGTAGTCCTCTAATGTCCTGTTTCCTGGAAGTTTCAGTTTGCTGTGCAACTGCCGTGCTCAGTTCTGTCACAAATTTCCACAGACATCATCCCATCCCCCACTAGAACTCAGCCCAAAAAGCTGATAAGAGTCACACCCAAATGAATGAATAAATGTTTACAGGGAATAGATTTTTTGGTCTGAGTGGTCAAAGTGTAAAGTTTTATCCATCTATTTTATATTTTCAAAACTTAGAGATTTTTTTTTTATAATTTAACAGGTGAAGATATTCAAGAATGAAAACTATCAAGATAATGTAACATTCTATTTAATTGTATTTATATGGCACCAAATCTAACCTACAACAACTCGGCAATATCCTACAGTAATACTGATAAAGCAAATGACCTCCTTTGAGCAAGTACTTAGCCAAGCTATCTATATAAGTACCTTTGCAGATGCAGAAATTTTTCTATACCTTTCCTCAGATCTGCGCCTCGATACAATCCTGTCTCAGAGGTCTACAGACAATTCCTTGGACTTTACGGCTTGGTTTGTGCGCCAATGTGCACTGTTACATATGGGACCTTATATAGACAAGTGTGTGCCTTTCCCAGTCATGTCCAATCAACTGAATTTATCACAGGTGGACTGCAGTCAATTTTTAGAAACATCTGATATGTAATCAATTGAAATAGAATGAGTGTCAGAGTTACAGTGGCTTGCAAAAGTATTCGGCCCCCTTGAACTTTTCCACATTTTGTCACATTACAGCCACAAACATGAATCAATTTTATTGGAATTCCACGTGAAAGACCAACACAACGTGGTGTACACGTGAGAAGTGGAACGAAAATCATACATGATTCCAAACATTTTTTACAAATAAATAACTGAAAAGTGGGGTGTGCGTAATTATTCAGCCCCCTGAGTCAATACTTTGTAGAACCACCTTTTGCTGCAATTACAGCTGCCAGTCTTTTAGGGTCTGTCTCTACCAGCTTTGCACATCTAGAGACTGAAATCTTTGCCCATTCTTCTTTGCAAAACAGCTCCAGCTCAGTCAGATTAGATGGACAGTGTTTGTGATCAGCAGTTTTCAGATCTTGCCACAGATTCTCGATTGGATTTAGATCTGGACTTTGGGCCATTCTAACACATGGATATGTTTTGTTTTAAACCACTCCATTGTTGCCCTGGCTTTATGTTTAGAGTCGTTGTCCTGCTGGAAGGTGAACCTCCGCCCCAGTCTCAAGTCTTTTGCCGACTCCAAGAGGTTTTCTTCCAAGGTTGCCCTGTATTTGGCTCCATCCATCTTCCCATCAACTCTGACCAGCTTCCTGTCCCTGCTGAAGAGAAGCACCCCCAGAGCATGATGCTGCCACCACCATATTTGACAGTGGGGATGGTGTGTTCAGAGTGATGTGCAGTGTTAGTTTTCCGCCACACATAGCGTTTTGCATTTTGGCCAAAAAGTTCCATGTTGGTCTCATCTGACCAGAGCACCTTCTTCCACATGTTTGCTGTGTCCCCCACATGGCTTGTGGCAAACTGCAAACGGCACTTCTTATGGTTTTCTGTTAACAATGGCTTTCTTCTTGCCGCTCTTCCATAAAGGCCAACTTTGTGCAGTGCACGACTAATAGTTGTCCTATGGACAGATTTCCCCACCTGAGCTGTAGATCTCTGCAGCTCGTCCAGAGTCACCATGGGCCTCTTGGCTGCATTTCTGATCAGCGCTCTCCTTGTTCGGCCTGTGAGTTTAGGTGGACGGCCTTGTCTTGGTAGGTTTACAGTTGTGCCATACTCCTTCCATTTCTGAATGATCGCTTGAACAGTGCTTGGGAAATCTTTTTGTAGCCTAAGCCTCCTTTAAATTTCTGAATACCTTTATCCCTGACCTGTCTGGTGTGTTCTTTGGACTTCATGGTGTTGTTGCTCCCAATATTCTCTTAAACAACCTCTGAGGCCGTCACAGAGCAGCTGTATTTGTACACCCCACTTTGCAGTCATCACACTTGTAGTATGGCTGGACTGTCGTTAAAACGTGATATCATCGAAACAGTGAGAACAAAGTGGCTGTTTGGAGGGAAAGTGCAGGGCTTTTTTCTCATCGTGGCTTTAAATGCATTTATCATGTCAGCAGCAGTCTTACCTTTTCCTTGCAGCTCACAGTTCAGATGGTTCAGTTTCCCAGTGCCGCAGCAAGTGAGACATACACCCTTTGTTTACCTGTGATTAAAAACAAACTCTTCCTCCCAATAACTGTGAAAATGGTCAATTTTATTTGGCTTCCCTGCCATGTTTTTCTGTATACCAAGTGTTTGTGAGTAAATACTGTTTTTCTTCTTCCCCTGCAGTGGTGTCACCATGAAACCTCAGAGCTGGCTCAGAAGGAACTGGCTGTGGGCCGTCTCTGGTGCCTTTGTGACTATCCACCTAGCTACATGGATAATGCAGAGAACTATGAAGAGTGTGGTGCGCTCTGAGGTTGCAGTCAAAAAGAAAACTGTTGAAGGGAGACCAGACTGATTTTTATTTAAGTCCCTGGAATGATGGAAGGATAGAAATCAGCCTCCAGACGACTGTGCCCCACATTAACTGATAAAGACTGTACTCTATCCACATCCATCCACATCCACTTGAGAATGTCAAGTTTGAAACGATTGCTGTAAAAAATCAGTTTTGTTGGACAGTTTGACACTTTTCTTGAGTTAGTTAAAAATAAATTGATGTTTCAAGTTGTGATTTAAAGTAAATAAAAACATGGAAATGTATATTTCAATAAAATAAATGTCGTGATTAAGACTTTTTTTATGTTGATTTAAAGGGTGGACTTACTCAGCTTCACAGTGTATTGTTGGGAGATTGTATTTATTTCTTCATGTTAACCAATTCAGTTTAAACACCTAAAATTATAGATGTCAGTGCTGCTAACAAGAATTATCTTAACCTAAAGCACAAATAGTCAAATTTTATTTCAACTGGGGCAGACACTTAAAACCACAGTATTAATACTGTGTTAAAAGTGTATCCAAAATGATTTGTTTCTTGTCATTAAGAAAAAAACATTGTTTCATTAAATGTGATTGTTTTCATATCCATATCAAATAAATCTGTTGGAATCTCCCCTTACCTTAAGTTTCTTGCTTACTGAGTATGTCAAGCCGGTGGTCCAGTCAGGGGAATAATTATTTGATCCCCTGAAGAAATTTAAAATTTGCTCACAAAAAATGAACAGCAATAAATTTTATGGTAGCTTCATTTTAATTGAGAGAGACATATCAACAAAAACAATCTTAAAAAATACGTTAAAAGGTTGTTTTGTATGTCATTGAGTGAAATAGGAATCTGTTCCCCTACAACCCAGCCAGAATTCGTACAGGTTGACTACAATCAGTCAATTACAGATACTTTTGATTTCAGCGTATGTGTATAATGCACACATGTCCACTGAATTGATATCTGCTGCTCCAACCACCTCACCACCATGGGCAGGACCAAAGAGCTGTTGATTGAAGGGACATAATTGAAGACTTGCTCCATGCTGGAATGGGCTCCAAGATCATCAGCAAGAACCTAGGTGATAACTGTTAGTGCAGTTATTTGGAAAAAATAAATGTATAAAATAACCATCTCTCGTCTTTGGTCAGTTGCAGCCAAGTGGTGAAGAGTGTCTGGTTTGGTGGTTGCAGGATCTCATCTCAGCTTTTTATGGATGATGTATCTTTTTTTTTTAGCTTCATCAACAACATCCAGCTCACACTGGGGCAGTTTGCAACACGTGTGAAGTGACTGGGATGAAAATTAACAACTCAAAATCTGAGGCCATGCTCTTCAGTTGGGAAAAGATGGAGTACCCACTTAGGGGTGTTAAATACCCCAACTCTTTGATCTTTGGGCTGAAGGAGGAACAACAGGAGCAAGTTACTGTCTCAGGAGGAAGAGCTAAAGATTGAGAGACAACTAGTATTTCACCATACTAGTTGTGATGTGGATTCTGTACACATCTGCTATGATGAAGGGAGAGCTCAGCGTGGAAGCTGACGATTTACAGATCGATCTACCATCACCTGTGGTCACAAGCTCTGAAAAATGAACTGAAAGAATGACATCTCAACTACAAATGGCAGAAATGAGCTAACAGGCTTAAGGATCATCCACAAAGCTTCACTCCTAAAAACATAAAAAAGGTCAGTGCTCTTTAATTAATTAATCATTAATTTATTGAATTGAATTCAATTTTATTTGGATAAAACAAAATCACTAAAACAGTTGCTGCCAAGTGGAGCAGTTTAAATATCTTGGGGTCTTTTTCAGGGGTGAGGAGAGAAGGGTGCAAGATAGTGCACCAATCAGTCTGTCAATATCTGCAGGGATGTGGATGCTGAATCATTCTGTCGTAGTGAAGAGAGAGCTGAGCATAAAGGGGAAGCTATTAATTTACTGGTCGATCAATGTCATTTCCCTCATCTGAGGTTATGACCTATAATAGTGGCTGAAAGAATGAGATAGTGGACACAAGTGGCAAAAATAAGCTTTCTGGCCTCTCCCTTAGAAACAGGGTGAGGAGTTCAGTCATTTGAGAGGGGCTCAGAGTACATCGGGCAGATTAGGGTCCCACTTGCATGAGCTGTTCCCACTATTTACACTATGTGTCTACACAATATTTGTGGTTGAAAAACAGTAGGATGAAGTTTACACTTTTTCTTTTCCTACCCACTTTTTTCAAATCCCATTGTTTATAAATCAATATTCAGAATTTGACATTATATTATCCATGCATGTTTAACTATATACAAGTCTACACTCATATACAATACACACATAAAACGAATTAAGCATATAAACTAAAACAACAACAAACTACAACACCCAGAATCAGAAACGTTATTGTCATTGTCACGAGAACAACGAAATTAAGAATGATTAACCCTATGATTAACATTCCAATAAATCTCTTATCTTTTTGAAAATTGTCTCTCTCTCCAATTTTATCCTCCGGCTCAGTGCTGGTGAAATTATTTTGGGTCTTCCACTTGACTTTTTTGTTCCATAACCCTCAGGATCATTTAAGAAATTCCAAATGACCCACCTCAGCAGCGACGCTGCAAGAGACCGTGCTTATGCAGTTCAACAACCCAACCACGTTCAAAAAGGGAACTTTTTTTTGCCTTTGCCATCAGAAAGTTATGACAGTGAGACTACCTGACAGAAAATGACAACGAAACCACATTTTTGCACAGAATTGGCATTTTAAAGGCATGTGGTTCTAAGATTTTGATCATCTGTAAAACAGCCTGTTTCAGTTTAAGCATTGTTTTCAATAAATTGCATGTTCAAAAAAACGTTTTCTTACGTTATATTGTAGGATGAAGACCCTACAATAACGCAAAAACTTGTATTTCTGTATATTCTCCTAATTTTCCCACTATTTGAAATGCCTCTGACTCTTTCTCCCAGTTTCCGTTATCGTGCTGAGTCACATGATACCACATGGTGCTTTTACTGTCTCCGAGTAATGTCTGAAAAATACAACAGCATAGTAATACGAGTTCAACAGTGAAAACGGTGGGCATAAAAGAAAAAAGCACCAAAAATAATTCTTTTATAGAAACCACTACAAAGGAATAAGTATAGAACAAATTAAATTGTAGAGGTTAATTGGACAAGAATAAAAAGGGACATGTAACAATGACATGTAGCAACAATGCTACGAAAATAGGATTTTTCCTTTTACTTATTTATTCAAAGTTTAAAAAAAATCTTCAACCTTTTATGCATTTATTGTTGATTTTCATTGAGACATTTGGTCAACGACTCTAAATCTGGTTAAAACGTAACATTTTGCGTTTTGTAAGTCTATTACTTACTCGCTATCTGCAACTTCGTTATTAGGGAATATGAGATAGTTTGTTGTTGCTTTGTTTAATGGTAATCAGCCTGTTTTACACATCACTGTATTTTTTCCTCCTTATTCATTCCGCTGGTCCGTGAAGTCAGCAAGAGTCGTGGTTTATTGGAGCAAGACTTGAAGCGGCTCTGACCAGATATCAGTAGGCTGAGATAGATGGCAAGCGGTTGTCATTTTTATGCCACTGGAAAGAAATCCTCTGATGCGAATCTCGTGGATGACGCTTGATGTGACGTTTACGTCAAAAAGTGCGACTTAAACTAAGTTTGGATATATGTTTTTCTTTTTTTCACCACTTAGAAACGCCGAGGAGCTGGTAGTGAAAGTTTGGAGACATTTCGAGAGTCATTAAAAAGTTAGAAGAAACATTTTGGGACGTTTTGTGTCGGTCGTGTTGAGAGATGTCTGAATCAGAGAAGAATGAAAACATTCCCGAAGCGTCTGCAAGAAAAGGAAATTCAAACACAGGGAATACAGCAAAAAGCGAAGAGGTATGACACAGCTGGACGCTCCTGCACAACTACAAGTGATTATAATGTGATTGTGCAGGTTTTCTGTCAGCGGATGGCCTGGAGAACGTGCAAATGATTCCACGACTGCAGTAAACTGTTGGACTCTTGTCCTTTAAGCCCCATAAAGCACCCATCACTAGTATACAGCTTCCAACTTCCCTAGTTAGTTCTCTGTTAAAGATGAATTTATTGTGCATTAAGTGAATCATTGACAAATAAAATAGATTTTATTCGATAGCTTTGGACGACTGTTTAAAAAACAAAAAAAAAAGGGGACCCTTTTTTTTCACGGACCATTTTTGACAGATGGTTCAATGCTTGAAACAAACAATCTATATGTTCCTTCCACTATTTGAGTGAACTGCCTTCTATATTAAATCACTGTAAATCACCTTAAAACTCTCTCGTCACAGCTCAGGACCTGCTTGCCAGTGATTCTTACCAGTTGCACTATTCTTTGCTAGCCTTCAGGCTCATGCACTGTGGTCACCAATTAATCAGACAGCATAGACTTGACCTCAAACACAGTTTTGTGTTTAAGTGCACTAGTCTTTTGGTGCTTGGGATGTATATTGGCCCTGAACCAAGGATCCATCACTGAGGTTCTGTCTAGCAGGTCACTGCTGACCCTGAGTCTGTGCTTCTGCAAGTTGTTTTCATTTCCTCAACCTTTCGGTGAAGCTGCTGATAATTACAGTGGGTAAAATAAGTATTGAACGTGCCACCAATTTTCTAAGTAAATATATTTCTAAAGGTGCTTTTGATGTAAAATTCTCACCAGATGCCAATAACAACCAGTTCGGTCTACACATGTAAAGAAATCTAACCACAGATTACCATAAATTATGTGTAATAATGAGAAATGACAGAGTGGAAAATGTATTGAACATGCATACTATCATTTGCCTTTGTTTCTCTGTCTGAAATCTTGCAGTGAGCACCTGGTCGTGGCCGGTTTATGGTGAAATAATGTTCTTTCAACTTCCGGATATTGGCTTCAAAAGTGCTCACTGGAACCTTCAGTAGTTTCTTCTGTAAATTCTTCTGTAACCAATGCTTTCAGTATGTTTTGCAACAATAAGGCTTCAAAGGTCTTGCGAGTCCTCATTGGTTTTACCCATGTTTCTTATAAGACATGTTTTTATAGGCCATCAGTTTGAATGAACCAACATCAATTTGAACCAAGTGGCAGGACTGCTTACTGATATTATTCAGCTGGTGTCATGACTTTCCATGCCTTTTTGTACACCCCTTTCTTAGTGTGTTCAGTATGTTTTCTGTATCATTTCTTATATTACACATAATTTATCGGGATCTGTGCTTTGATTTCTTTGCATGTGTGGATTGGATGGTTTCTCTGGTGAGAATTTCTTATCAATAGCAACAGTTTGTCACATGGTCAAAACTGATTTTGCCTGCTGTATCTCACACAGAGAAATGGCTTAGGTAAGGCTGTTGTAATTCATGCTGTACCTTAGCCAGTGTGCCTATGGATAATACCATAATGATGGTTTACACTTGATCTCATACCATTCATATATGTATCGCACAAGCCGGCCGAAAAAACAAAAAACAATCCACTAACAGACAAAGGAAATGTGAGAATTAAGGAAACAAACAACTATATGTAACTAAAAAAGACAATCAGATAATAGATTTGTTTTAATTTTTGTTAATTTTTCAGCGTTAAATACCTTTTATTTTGCAGATCTTCTTATATTGAGAGTAATATTTAAATGCTTTAAATGCCCTTCTGTGTGTTTCAGGATTTTAACTTGGCTGCCATCTATGTGTCAGATGCCCAGTACAACAGAAATGTCTACTTTGACACATCACCTCAGGCTGTCAGGTGCGGCTTTCACATCCATCCATCCATATTAAATATGTGGAAATTCTATAATTATTTTGTTTGTCTCTGCTGTATTTCTGTTGTGCTGATTTCTGTACACACGTATATATTTAATCTGTTCAGCCTGGAAGATGTTTCACTCCTCTCCGTCTCCTCTTAATTTTTGACCAGCAGTTTGAACATGTCAGACTAGAACAGTTTCTTTTAGCTCTGTTTACGATGACTTTCTTTGCCTGTGCTGACTGGTTGGTATTTTTTTTATTCTGTATATTTACTGTAAGGTGTCATAACTTTATATTTCACTTTTAATAAATACATATTAGTCTTTATAACAGCTTTAAATCAACATTGTTGAATGGATAATTTTTCATGTAGAATATATTGTCCCAGCAAATGCAACATTTTCTCCTGTTTATTAGTCAATCTGCTATGGCAAACTATGAGGGATGTGAAATGACTTCCCCCTAATGTGAAATGCATTTGGATGTGAGGACTTTAAGTTATAGCATGCAGTTTGGATTGAATAATGAGTGTGAGTTGCTCTAATATCCAACTTTGTGTGTGGATTTTCAGACTGTATATGCTCTATAATCATTGGGCCCTAAAGGTACTCCTCTACTTCTTCATGCTGGTCAATCTGTCTCTTGCCATCTTCGAGGATCCAGCTGTATACCCTCTGCCTATATGGGTAAGACTGCAACTGCCACACAGAGACACTGTCCTGTTTTTATAGTTTCTTTTTTTAATGTGCAGGCTAAGGGTGCTGAGAGGAATAAAAGGTTTGTCAGCAGCGCCAAATGTCCAAACAATCGTAAGTGCTTTTTGAAAAATTCAGAGATGCAGACAGTATTGGAACTGATATATCTGAAATATCTGAGCCTCTGTCATGCTGATTGAAGCAGAGTCTATGAAAAAACACTATAAGAGTTATTCTGATATAAACTAAGTACTAACTAAGTGATGTTCTGAGGGCTCTTGTAAATCTAAGTTTCATTTTGGTTTAAAGGCTGACTAGTAATTAAACTTATACAGATGTTAAATTTAGCAAGTATGTAGCAAAATTAATGAATGCAAAAAAGTGAAATATAGCAGTTTAAATAAACAACTAGCATACTTTCTTACTAGTTTGTTTGTTTTTGTTGTTGTTGTTTGTTAGTTTTTTCAAGGCACTTTTTATTGTAAGGTAGACCCTACAATAATACATACAGAGAAAAACCCAACAATCATATGACCCCCTATGAGCAAACACTTTGGTAACAGTGGGAAGGAAAAACTCCCTTTTAACAGGAAGAAACCTCCAGCAGAACCAGGCTCAGGGAGGGGCGGGGCCATCTGCTGCGACCGGTTGGGGTGAGAGAAGGAAGACAGGATGAAGACATGCTGTGGAAGAGAGACAGAGACTAATAACGAGTATGATTCAATGCAGAGAGGTCTGTTAACACATAGTGAGTGAGAAAGGTGACTGAAGAAGAAATATTAAATGCAATAGAAGCCAATAGAGGGGAAATCTGCTCTCTCTTTCTAGTCCCTGTCAGGACTCTTGCTGCAGCATTTTGGATTAGCTGAAGGCTTTTCCGGGAGTAAGACATTCCTGCAGTTTAACTAATTGGTGTGTGAGATCTGGTATCATGGATGGATAAAGCTGTGTGTTATCTGCAAAGCATTAAAATGTGTGAAGTCTATTAGTTAGATATGATACAAAACAATGCAGAGCAGTACCTGTAATACCTACAGCGTGCTCTAATCGCTCTAATAGGATATTATGGTCGACAGTATCGAACGCTGCACTGAGGTCTAGCAGGACAAGCACAGAGATGAGTCCACTGTCAGAGGCCATAAGAAGATCATTTGTAACCTTCACTAAAGCTGTTTCTGTGCTGTGATGAGCTCTGAAACCTGACTGAAGCCATTCCTTCAAATAAGCCATTCCTCTGCAGATGATCTGTTAGCTGTTTGACAACTACTCTTTCAAGGATGTTTGATATGAAAGGAAGGTTGAGATTGGCCTATAATTAGCTAAAACTGCTGGGTCTAGAGATGGCTTTTTGAGTAACGGTTTATCTACTGCCACCTTTTTTGGCTTCACTCCTTGACAATGCGAATTAGCAATAATTCCTCTTCCATTTTTATATAAATAGACTTCTCCCAGAGCTTGACAGACTTCAACTCCAACATTTTGGACTGCACCTGGCAATTGTATTTCTTGGTCTGCTCCCCAGTCTTGGTGAGCCTTACTGCTGCTGGTTCTGGCTAGAGTGAACGGCGAGCTCACAACAGGTGTCTAAAGCACAACAAGAGTTACAGTCAAGTACAGTCAATACGCTTGGATGGATGAGGTCTATTATGGAGACACTATCATATGTCTGATCTTTGATAATGATTGAGACGCAGCAGCTCAAGATGTTTAGTTCTAGTATAATGTTCTAATCACTTAAAATAAGCTGCTTTTCTATCAGCAGTAATTTGTTACCAACTACACACCGCTATAGTTTTTATGAAACTGGGAGATAGTGGTATTAGGGTATATATTATATTTTGATGTAGCTACAGTCTTTCTATGTCTTTCTATATCAGTCTCATGGCGACTGAGCCTTCTCTGTGGCAGATCCCGCATTAGATCTGCACAAACACGTGATCAGTTTAAATCGTTACCGAAGACACATTTTTATCGTCTGGCTTTTAACAAACTTTGACCTAAACATTTTGGTTGTAACAGCCTTAGTTGTTGTTTTAGTTGTTTTTATTGATTTACTTTATTTATTTTTTCCATATTTTACTGCATCATTGTTTTACATCTTATTTGTTTCAGTGGCATTTTACATGGTTATGCACTTTGTGCAGTATGGACGGTTTGGAAATGTGCTATATAAATGAACTTGACCTTGAACTTGACCCTTGACCTATATGTAAAATGTGCAATCATTGAAATTCCAAATTGGAGTTCAGTAATAGCTGGTAATGTAAAAGTAATTAATAACACCATTAACTTTGACTGACTCTAATGTAATCTTCTGTGGCTTGTATGAATAGAAATACTAATTACTGTCTACACCTCAGCATTTTATTATAAAAAGACTGAATAGATTTTCAGGCCATTCAACATTTTACCAGTCCTGAAGAATAGAATACAATAGAATAAAATTCAACTTTATTGTCATTGCACATGTCACAAGTACATGGCAACGAAATGCAGTTTGCATCCATCCAGAAAGTGCTTTAGTAATAATATATAATACAGAATTTGGATCTATTATAGTATGTTACATGTACAAGGTATGAAGGAATGTTATGAATATACTATAAGTATGCGCAGGCTATGAACAGGTTATGCATATGTTTAAAAATATGAAAACTATACAGGTTGTAGATATACAATTGCAAGTATTAATAAACAGTTGGAAAACTATAATTATTGTATTGTACAGTATGATGGTCTATACAGCAATTACAGTAGTGCAGCTGAGATCAGTGAAATAGACTAGCTACTGTGAAGTCCAAGAAGTTAAATTATTATCAGAAGTATGGTCATGTGTTGTGTTATGTTGTTTTTCAGGCCACCATGCTGGTGGAGATACTCTGTCTGCTCATCTTCACCATTCGAGTCATTCACTATGCCAAGGTGATTCTCCGTGACAAGTTCTGGAAAGATCCCAAAAATATCTGCATCATTGTCATCCTCACGGTAGGAGTGCCAATCTGCATTATTATTGTGGGAGGGGTTTATACACATTATTAGTATATATGTATTTTTAATTGGAAGATTTTGGAAGAAGGCTCCTCTAACTCAGACAGAACCAGAACAAGTCATTGTAAAGATGTTTTTGACTAAGTACTTAGGAAGAGGTTATACATTCCTGTCAGTTGGTGAGTGTGCAGTGTGCACCCAGAGGACTTCCTGGTTTAGGGTCTGAAAGCTGAAACTGTTAACGTGTGCTGAGCTGCAGAGACAGGATGTGCTGAGAAGGCTTTCCTCTTGTTGTGAAACAACCTTTAGCCTAAGATGTTGCTTTCTCAGCACTACCAAAGTAGTAAAGCTTCCTTGTGACTCAGTGATTCTGAGGCTCTCAGTCACAAATTTTCTTGCACAACTTTTTATTTTCTGGAATATTTGGAATAAGTTGTTATTTTGTTTGTATTATATATGAAATCATTTTCATTTCAAAGAAGACTGTCCTTCTACTACTGCTCAAATAATTTCATTTTAGAATAATCCTGTTTATTCTTATCTAGCTAGTTTGGTCATGGAAACACTTTAAGTATTGACATATGCATCTTGAACTGCATCTGACTCTTTGAAATGCAAATAGATAGTAAATACTAGCATTGAAGCTGGTATTCTTTCAATGTGTGTGAATGTTAGAAGCACTTGCATAGAAAAAAGTGCTTGTGCGACTGGGTGAACGAGGCAAGTTGTATAAAGCGCTTTGATTGCTCAGAGTAGAAAAGCACTATATAAGAACCAGTCTGTTTACCATTTACCATTAAATGACTTTGTTCTTTTGTGCATTGACTAGCTCACTTTGGTTGATATGATCATTTATGGAGCATTGAAAGCTGCAAATTATTATGGTGTTCGCTGGTCCAGAGTCCTGCGGCCGCTTCTACTGGTCAACGTCACAGAGGGACGGCAGGTAATGGCTGAATGTTTAAACAATCCACAGTCAGTAATGAAAGCTTCATTACCATGAACATTTCAATTTTTTTCCGTTTTTTTCCTCATTAAATCCTCTCCAGAGGATGATCCATTTCAGTTGTAATGAGCACCACCTTTAGAGAGAACTAGCTCTGCTGAACTGATATGGGAAGGCTTGAAGCACTAAAAGTAAAGTGAGGATAAGCACTGTAGTCAAATGTAGGTCATTGGTTACATTTTTCATGGCTCTACTATAGACTGTCTCGGTGTCTTCTTTCTATGATTACATTCCTAGGGTTAAACTCAGAAACTTTGTGTACTACAGTGAAGATTAGGAGAAATTACTAAGAAAACTAAGAGAAATAACATATATCAGAATACATGTTAAAGAAGAAATCATCCCCGTTAGGAGTTCATTCTCAAAATATGACGTCTTCATTAGCTCAGTGTTTTTTGACACCAAATATAATGTGTTTGTGGGGATTATTAATGATTTGGCTGTAAGAAATATTCCAGAGACATCACAAGATGGCTCTATTTAACGAATTTTTAGGTCTTATTAAACTAACTTCTATTATTTATACAATTAACTTATTTATTTTATTTTTTGCCTGTCCTGTCCGGCAGTGCAGCAGTCAGATTTGTTGTCAAACAAAATCTCCAACAAATCTATTTTCACAAGTGGACCATTACAGCTGCTATGCTTGTCCGCTCGATAGGCATATTTTATTCGATGTACTTCAAACACTATCTATCTCACATCCATGGCCAGTTTAGAATCACCAGTTAACCTAACATAGTAGTGGTAGAACCAAGAACCATCTTGCTGTGTCAACAGTACTAACCACTACATTTTTTGGCATGTTTTTTTCCCAGTCTCAGCCCTGGAGGTGATTAGGCTCATACAGAAGTTTTATGCATGTATGTTGTAAATGACAAATTGCCCAGAAATCCAAGTGACTCGTGGTTTGCAGACATGTAGAAAGCTTTGGTCCTAAATTCAGTTTAAGTCATACTTGAAAATGTTTTCACATCTGGTCAGAGTTTGAGCATTTGTTTGTGTTCACGTGATCAAGGCTCTCAAAGTGGTGTTTTGTCTGTCATGAATTTTCTGCCGTTTGATCAATGGATCATGTTTAGTTTTTCTCTGTTAGGAATTTGTGGAGTGTTTGAGGCAGACATAATGTTGTTAAGCATGTAAATGTTTGACTTCACGAGCCAATGGTACTTGAAAACATTGTTGATAAGTGTATAAGGAAAGAGCTTTTGCATGTAAAACTGTGTCACTGTGTGCTCCTTTGTGTTCAGCTCCGCAGAGCATTCAGGAGCATCCGTAATGCTCTGCCTCAGATTTTCTACGTCTTCCTGCTCTTCATGTTCAGTATCCTCATCTTCGCCCTCATGGCGCTGAAGTTGCTGGGCAAACGGTGAGAAAGCTGTACCTTTGTATTCTGAGGTTGGCTCTTGACAGTTTTCAAATTCTCTTTAAACTTGTTTTCAGTTAGAATCATTCAAGTTATTTCATTCCATATATGTGACATCTTTTTGGCCTGTTTATTATCTTTTAAAAGGCTGTATTTACATTGCATATAACTTGGGAGTCTTTGAGACCCATGCAACTTGAAAACACTTCCTGCAAAAGCTAAAGCGCTCTACACGAATAATGGGCAGGTAGGTAACAGATGATAGCTTTCAGGCAGTGTAGTGAGAAGCCTGGAATAATGAGAGTAAAAGGGACAATAGTAAGCAGCATACAGACAACAGATTTGACAGACTTGCTGGGTCATTCTCTGACATTTTGTAACAAGCTGAATACATGTAAAGATCTGAGATCCAATCCAAATATATTACCTGGATTTCTTTCTTTCTCTATGTAATAAAATCTTGCATGATGCAACCAGTGAAATTGTAATTTATAACATGAGCTTGCACAGGCAATTGTGCAAACACCCAGCTATGTCATCCATATAAATAAGCAAAGATTTTAAGCTTATGCAACATTTACAAACATGTTCTCCTGGTCAGTCAAAGAGCCACACCACCTGGCGCAGTTAGACAATGGTCAACATTTTCCCAAAGGCTCTACTGAGGCCATGTGTTCTGTTTTTTTGCTTTGTTTTGTTTTTAGTGAAAAAGTAGAGGACTTTTTTGAGTTTTAGCAATAGTTTTTAAGTGTATGTATTTTTTCTCTCTCTCTCTCTAGAGGTTTGACGAACATAAATGGAACACCATATTTCACCAGCTACCTGGAAATCATGTTTGACTTGTACGTCCTCGTCACCACGGCCAATAGCCCTGACGTCATGTAAGTTTGTATTGTAAATCTCAATTTGTGTTCTTTGAGATCAAGCAATTTACAATTATTTCAGTCTTCATGAAGCATGCCTTTTTCTAAAGTACGTTAAATCCCTGATTGTGTTTGCATGACGTTACTTTATATAGTATTTACTTTGAGATGATTCAGTTTGTGAAAATACGTGGAAGTCAGATTTTGCGTGTGATTGCAAAATGGAATGTAGTGTTGGTTCATTCCACTTTAGTTTTATGTGCATTTTGTCAAACAATCAACAAAATCAAGTAGACAAAGATGACTATGAAACATGGATGAAAATAGATTCACAGATTAATGATAGATGATTAAATATTTGGAGAGCAATTAAGATGCACTTTATCTCACATACTGTACATATAAAACTGGCATAAATGTCACATTTTTATCCAGATCTGTCTTTTTAATCTAAATTGGACATCTTCACATCATCTTATACATCATTCAGTGGCTCTGACTGAAAGAAAGAAACAGCACTGTTGTTAATAGTGCTTATCTCGTTGAACCAACTATTCCATCCCAGCTGTCATAGGGCGAGATGAACCAACTATTAATATTTGAAAAAGGACAGTTGATTAAAAAAAATTAGCAGATTTTCTCATTTCTGTTAAAATTTTTGTTCAGATGAAACCCACTGAATGTAATTTGTGTTGCATTCAATGTTGTGCATGTATTCCTTGAATACTGGAATTGTTTATATGATCAATAAGGCGTGATGTCTGAACAGCAAGGAGATGACATGAATAACACAATTCAGCCAAACTCAGTTATAATCCTAATTCTCAGATTTTTAATTAGTGTATTTGACATAATGTATTTTGAAACTGTTTGTGAAGTAAAAGTAGTGTTGTTATTTAGATAGCACTTCAAACCACACAAACTCTTGTGTTTCTTTCTGGCGCTGACCTCTTGGTTTGAGAGGGAACTCTCTGAGCTTTACAGAAAAGAAGAAGGAAGTGAACACTAACCGTTTTTCTTCTTCTAGTATCTAGTATCTTTCTATTAGTATCTATTTGTCTTTGTATCTTAGCCTGACTTCTTTTTTTCTGCTTGTTATTGTCAGGATGCCAGCATACAACGCCAACTTCTTCTTCGCAGTCTTCTTCATTGTGTACATCCTTATCAACACTTACATCTTCATGTCCGTCTTCCTGGCTGTCGTATACAACAACTATAAAAAATACTTGAAGGTACAGCCATGTGACCGTTTCCTGTGCAGGTTCTCTATATTTTTATAATTTCTTTAAAAAATACCATACTGTGCAAAAGTTTTGAGCCACTCCGCATTAAAAAAAACCCACACACACTTGACACAGGACTTGAGAGATGTATCTGGACCTGCATTTGATTTATCTACTGTTCACTGAAGCCTTATTACAAATAGTCTCAGTGGAAGCGTAGCTATAAAGAAGTCATTCTTAAGAGAGGGAAACCAGGAGAAAAGGCTAAGCTATACCACAGTCCACAAAAACTGAACGGAAAATCAGTGGGACAGGTCTTATGGTATCATAAATCCAAAATGAAATTTTTAATTTAAATCAGTATGTTCAGAGGAAGTTGGCAGAGGGGTACAGTAAGTGTCTATAGCCATCTGTAAATCACAGTAAAGGTTCTGTCCTAGTTTGAGCATTTCAGCCGGTGGTGTTGGGAATCTTGTCAAAATTGATGAAACTATGTACATAAAAATGCACTGTCAGATTTGATTGCAATACCATCTGGCAGGCCATTTATTTGGTGATGGCTTAATTTTTCAGTATGGCAATGATCCCGAAAACACTGACAATGCAATAAAAGCATGCATTTTTAGAAAAACACATGGTGGAACACAAGCAGTCATGGATTGGCCTCCCTAGAACCAGGACCTCAACATTAATAAAATGGAATTTCCTCCAAGAAGCCTGGAGAACTGTTTATGAAGACTACTTCAGGAAAGCTACAAGGAAGCTTGCCTAGGAAATATCAGGCCGTGGTAAAGAATAAAGGACGTTGGAGCCAATATTGACTTTTAGGATCGTTAGAATTGTACAAAATCACGCAACATTCACACAAGCATTGCCACTCTGATGTATACATCAGAGAACAACTTGGGGTTCAGTATCTTGACTAAAGGTATTTTGACATGCAGACTGAAGCAGCCAGGGATTGACCGCCAAACGTCTGATTAGTCAATGACTTTCCATACCTCCTGAGAAGCTGTGCAAAGGGTTTTGCAAAATACTCTATATGCCATGTAAGATTATATCAACTTATATAAAGTGGCAAGCAGATCTGATTAATATTTGTCAATTCAATCAAATAAGATGTATCCCGAAAGTTCCTTTGTCACAGCAGCACCTGGATCTTGGAATTATTTATTAAACGTACTTATTTTTCTATAAATTTATGTCACATCTTTTGTGAATACAGTAGATTTCCTTTGCACATTCCATGTCATTTAAGAAGAAAATGATCATTTCCAACAGGAAGAGGTACGGCAGCTAGTGAGAGCTAAGAGGCACAAGATGGTGCGAGCATTTGGTGTCCTACAGGAGCAAAGGGAGGAGGGCGGCGAGCCAGTGGTGACCCAGGCCAGCTGGAACCAACTGGTCCGACTGGTCCAACCCAACCTTAGTAATGCTCACAGAGAGCTGCTATGGAGCGTCTCTGATGACAAGAACCAAGGGGCCATTGGTGAGTGATATCCAAACCAACATACACACCTTAAATCCAAAACACGTTTAGGGAAGTTGAGTTTAGTAAAGTTCTTTATAAGTACCCAAGATGGAAGGGATGAGATTTATTTTTCTTTAGCCGGTTTGTTGTCAGCTGTTTAATCTGCATGTCACATGTCTAGTCAGCTGACAAGTAATTGTGACAATATGGAGAGTAACTGAGCATATTTATGTACATTTTCATGTGTTAGAGCTTTGACTTAATTTAAGGAGATGAGGTTGGAGATGAGGAGGAAGAGGAGAGAGCAGTGTTGGAAGAGAAAGGCATAATGAGAATGACATGATGAAAGTATGCATGTAAAAAGGTTAAAAGGTCATCTATAGTTTGAAATAACTATTTGTGACCTTTAAAGAGTAAGAAACACAAAGACAAACATTAAACTCGTGGTTAATGCCCCTGAAATTGTAATTTAAGCAAGTAGGCAAAGTCAATAATGTTGTAGGCATTGCAAAGTGTAAAATTTCTGTCTAGCTTTTAATAAACTCCTGGTGCGTCACTATGCAACTTGGCAAAATAGTTCGTTTGTTCCCAGATCCACAGCTAAGAAGCTATGAGAAGAGTGTAATATTCAGCACAAATGAACAAAGCTGCTGTGCAATGCTGCCTTCTTTACATTTTAGCAACATTTCAAGGCCAAACTGGCTCTGTACGACTGAATATGATTGCATGTCACAGATAAACTATGGAACTGCATTACATCTTCTATTATTCTACACAAATATCTCAACATTTTGTATTTGCTTTGGAATAAGGGTAAGGTTATGAATAAGATTAAATGTACATGCATTTTAATTGCTTAGAGCCGTAGGTGACCAGGTTGTCTCACAGTTTTGCGTGTTCATGTGTAAACTGAGTACAGCCTGCATGCCCTAAATCTACCTAAAGGCCATTAAATTGTCACCAGTCCAGTCTAATCCTTGAAGCTGAGGCATTGTTCAGATGTCCAGTATCATTCAGCTCTGCATACTCTGCTGAGTCAGTGTCTTCACACTCATCTTCCACATGAAGGAAGTCAAAATGCATTATCATTGAGCATTTCTATTTTTCCACCAACCACAACATCTGATGTTATACAACCCAACAAGTAAAAAAAAAAATCTAATTGATCTTTACAGTTATACATATTTCCCTGTGTGTGGTTGTTATCCCTGAATTCCTTTAATGATTTTGTCTCTATCAAGTTATTTACTACTGCCTCTTATGCAGGTTTTTATTTTATTTTATTATTATTATTTTTTTGGTTTTTAACCTCTGCTTTATGAACACGCAGTGTGTGTGACTTTGCACTTGAGCAATAGCATGAATTTGCTGTTTCTGTTTTCTTCTTCCTCACTGTGAAAACCATTTTTGTGCTATGCTTTAGACATCCTTTCTAAAACTATAAAACTTTGCATTTTCACATGGGAGTCTTGCTTACAGAGCAAGCCTCAAGTGGCAGTTAGTTACTTCAGTTTTTGGCATTTTGTCTTCATTTTTCAGTCTTGCACAGGGGATAAAAATTTCCAAAAATGCTGCTATATACTCGAAGGAAAAATGAAAACAGTTTTGCGGTGCGTACTGCAATTCCTGCATTTAACAAACAGAAGGTTGTTACATTAGGTCAGGGGTCGGCAACCTTTCTGATCATGAGTGCCATATAATATTTCCTCAGAAGTCAATGTGCCATATGATTGCATTAGCAATAAATGTAATAACGCTCTATATTAACAGTTACACACTATATACAGTGTTGGGAAGGTTACTTTTAAAATGTATTCCATTACAGAATACAGAATACATGCCCCAAAATGTATTCTGTAACGTATTCCGTTACGTTACTCAATGACAGTAACGTATTCTGAATACTTTGGATTACTTAATATATTATCATGCTTTTTACAACAACGTGAATGTGCTATTGCTGTGTGATTTATTACTATTACTGAAGGTCCGCGACTCCGAGCTGTAGTAAAGGGACATCTGACTAATACGGCGGGGTCCCTGTTGGCTGGTAGCCGAAAAATAGCTTTACTTTGTTGTGTGGGTCAACTTTTCTTGCGAGAGACAGAGAGAGGCGTTGAAAGACTGCTCCAACGGAACTTATTGTTTTCGGAGGAAAACACGAACACGGTGTACAGTCGAGTCTTAATAGCTTACTTACACCTGGGCTCGTCAGGCACTCTTCTTGGCTGCAGTGGTTATTATTATATTTACATGTTTCCAGCTCCCGTTTTTCCTCGACGACAACTCGTACCTTTCCACTCGCCTTTTTCTCTCTCCCTCCTCGCGCTCACAGACACATAACGTGTATGGCAGTGCATTCTCCCTGCAACACGGACTACACTGCCCATGATGCTACATTCTTTAGAGCTATGCTTGTAGCATTCTGCCTGTTAGCTTAGCACAACAACAACAACAACAACAACAACAACAACAACAACGAAAAGGCGCTCTCTCACCCAGGAAACACACAGTCGCAGAGAGAGAGAGAGAGCGTCGCCCTGTAACCATGGCAACCGTAGCGCTGCCGCCTGGAACGAAAGAACGTAGCTGTCAAACAAAACCCAAACAGTCCTGACCCGCGACAAAATGAAACAGGAAAGTACCCCAGTGTATTCCATTTATTTCAACAAAGTAACTGTATTCTGAATACCACCTTTTTAAACGGTAACTGTAACGGAATACAGTTACTCATATTTTGTATTTTAAATACGTAACGGCGGTACATGTATTCCGTTACTCCCCAACACTGACTATATAGAACCACTTTATAGAATTATATTTGTTCACAGATGTTGGCAGCTGTCAGCGAATAGTTATCAGCTATTTTGAAACAAAAAAAGACTTTTTATCCATAACAGCAAATGAACTGTACAACAGAAAATGCAAATGCTATTTATGGTCTCCTCACAACAGTAATAAGAAAAATAAACTGGGCCAATATGGCATGTTTGTTAATACAGAGACACACATGTTAATATGATCTCTGGTCTCCCACTCAGAGACACAGGTCTCCGAGTGTCCAGCATTCAGACGGCTACCTGAGGACACTCATGTCAGAGAAAATATGCTCACACTGATATGCAGAGCCAAATACTGTCAATAAGGCCTCTGCAATGTTCTGAAGACATTTAAACTTGTCCAGCAGGTGAACATGCAGCTCCATGAACACGCACAGCTGTGGATTCCAGCTGCGTCTGTAGTTCTGCAAACTTTGACCCCCACAGACTCGAGCTTTTCAGTTCAATCAGCTGCATTTCGATGTCCTCTGTGTCCAGCCAGTTAATGCAAGACAAATCCAGCTGCTCATTAAAGCTTTCTGGTTTGATCAGAAAAGAAAACATTGGTCCATACACCTGCAAGTCCCAAAAACGCATTGTGAATTCTGTCTCGAGTCTACGGATTTCCGTGGTGCTGATGCTGCACTGAGCAGACAGCTCCTGAAGCATTTGAAGTGTTGGAAAGTGGAAATTTCAACATTGCTCGAAAAAACTGCCAGCTAGCAACGTCCCTCTCACCAGTAGGCAAAGTGATTTTTAGCCAATTACAAGTTGAATCTGGTAGTTGGGGTTGTTAGCTAAGATACCATCATTAAGAAGCAGCACAACTAATGTGTCTATGCGAGCTAATTTGTGATGTACACCGCTGGCCCGGCCATTTTTTTTTTTTTTAAATGCACCTGCTCAAATTAATTCCCTGCGTGTCGTGCCCAGGGCTGGACTGGGACAAAAAAATCAGCCCGGGCATTTTGACTAGAGACCAGCCCACCAGGTATTATAGGAAAAGCCATAAAGCCTTTGAATGAAAACAAACGCTGTTGTGACAGTGATGTACTGTCTCATTGGTATGATTTCTATACATTTTATATCAGATAAAAACTTTGGTTGTAAGATTCAGATAATTATTTATTAAAAGCGAGACATCTGAAATGAGAATAAGAAAGAAAAGTATTTCTTTGTTCCCACCTCTCCCTGTTAATGCCTCCCCCCCCCCCGGCAACACTTTGCTAGACCCGCACCTGCACAGTTACCAGCTGTCAGCTACATAGAAAAGGATCCTGGTGTTATTTGTCTCTCAGAAACAGTTCATAACTTCCCTTCAACTCATTCATGTCACCTAAAAGTTAAACCTGTTTCTCCATCACCTGTTCAGCTCTGATGGTTCAGTAAGGACATCTCCTGGTTTCATCTTCATGTTTCCATCTCACCAGATAACCAAACCATATCATGACCAGCAGCTTTACAGCTGTGGCTCCAGCAAACATCAGCTGATACTAGAAATTAATATGAAATTAATTCTAACAACAGCTGATCAAGTTTAAAAGTGCTGCTGTTGTTTAGCGCGACATCCGCTGGTTTCCTCTTTCTGGCACAAAGTGATAAACAAACAAGAGAGAAAAGCCGATCAGCTGATCATGGATCAGTTTCATGATTGAAGTAGAAACAGGAGAGGGAGGGTGAGAGAATGAGAGAAGAAGAAACCGCTGACAGCGTAAACACACAGAATAACTCCAGCTTTGAGTCTTTTTCCATTGTAGCTGAAGTACGGGACAAACTGTGTTCCTTCTCAGCTCAATATGAAATGCGTAATATTTTCAATGAACGAGGGACCATTCCATTTTTAAGGGACTGTTGGCAACTCTACTAACTAACCTTTATGAATAAAATAAAATTCACTATCAGTAACATCATAGCACCCGCCCAGCTGTATAGAAACTCTGTCATGCTAGCTAGTACGCTGTACGAGTTATTGTAACTGACTGTAAAAATTCAGCATAACGAAAATAAACTCCACCTAAACTTGGTTTATATCTGACCCAGATAGACTGCAGGTCATACCGTCTTACCTGAAGTTCAGTTCACCTGACACTCGGACCGGCGGCCGCCTCGGGTCTCTCCTTCTCCTGCCTCCCCTTTCCCTCATCCACCTGCTGGCCTCTGTGGAAGCTCCGCCATAGCCACCACCAAACAACTGAGTTATTTTTACGCATCGGCCAGCATGTGGCCAATCCACCACCTTTCATTGTTCATGCCGTTACAAAAAGAACAAAAAAACAAAAAAGCATCGGCCCATAAAAACGAAAAATCACCATCGGCCCACCGGGCCCAGCTATGGTCGTGCCATCAGTTAACCCAGTGGTTCCCAAACTTTTTCCGCTGGGCCCCCCTTTGTTTTACAGAAAAATGTTCGCGCCCCCCCTCACAGTGTGTGCGCGCGCGCGCGCGCACACACACACACACACACACACACACACACACACACACACACACACACACACACACACATATTTTGCTCAATTGCGGTTTATTTCACACCTCAAACATTTAGTGATCTGTAGGTAGTAAGAAAATAAACTACTAACTCTTTTACGCTACGTCCGCACCTACACGGGTATTTTTGAAAACGCATCTGCTCCGTTCACACGTAAACGGCGTTTCGAATCACCAAAATTTTTTTTTTTTTAAAACTCTTTTTTTCCGTTTACCTGTGGACGAGGAATACAGAGTTCTTCACGCAACGTTTATGGTATGTGCCTTTTTTCACGTCAGCTGTGCGCCTCTCTGTGCAAAATAGGTTTAAAAACATAAACAGCTGTGAGATCCTGTTTGTCCCTGATTTGAACTGGGGGAACAAATCCTGGCAGGATCAGCCTGATATTATTTATATCCCGCTGTAACTTTACTGTATAAAGAGCAAACATCTCCAACATGTCAGGAGTAGTTAGTCATTACAACAAGTGTTTGTGAACTAAAAATCAAGAATGTGGGATACTGTTTGTCCGTGATTTGAAGAGCCCAGCTGTGCTCCTGACGAAGGGAAAACCAATCCTGCAGGGAGACCTACCTCGGCACTTGTGCAGGTGAAACCAAAGGGAAGACATGCTTCACCATATTTTCTAGTCTTTGGCTTAGAATGAAGTTGGTTTGGAAACATATTCAGCGATGCTTCATCTCCTGCTTTGCGTTTGTGGGCGCCTCATGCTAGCAGTGTCCAAGTGTTGTTGTTGTTTTTTTCCCCCTCTTCATGCCCCCCCCCCCCGCAATGGCTCTGCGCCCCCCCTAGGGGGCGGGCCCCACACTTTGGGAAGGTCTGAGTTAACCCTTCGCGTGAGCTGGCACGCGTGCCCAGGGTTGCCGACCCCTGCATTAGATGATTCATTTAAAATAGACCTAAGTTTAAGTTTTTATATCTTTGTAACGTTTTTGATTACAATTCTAGGATGATTATTTTACAGGTAAGGTGGCATTTGTCCAGCTTGCTGACCTCTTGAATATTGAAATAATAACAATTAAGTCAAGACCTCATCCACTTCAAAGTTTGTGCCCTTCCCTCTACCAGTCAGCCCCCAGCAAACTCCTATGCCAACTGGTCCAACACCGGTAAGATACAAATTCAACTTTGAAACCTTCTTTTTTTTTCCTCTGATTTTGATGTAAGTAGTTACAAACACAGAACTATATGTGTTCTTTTCCAGGGCCTTTGTTATGGTATATGACCTGATCATACTGGTGAATGCTGTTTTCATCGGTCTTGATGAGGAGAATCCAATGATTGCGAATTCAGAGTGGGTTTTTCTGGCTCTGTATATTCTGGAGATTCTGCTGAAGCTGTATGTGTTTGAGCCCAGAGTGTTCTTCTCCAAACACAGTTTTTGGAACTGGTGAGAACATGCCGTGAGAACAAGTGTATAACATTATAATGTCATTAATGTGCTTTTGACACTTTGTCTTTACTCACCAAAGATTCTGAATCCCCAGTACTGATTTATCTACAGACAGCTTAAGGTACATTTTAACAGGTGTTCATGTGGAATCAGAGATCCAGACATTACACAGCACCATCTATTCATGGGTGTGATCAAGCTTTTTCAGTGAGGCAGATGGTTTAAAAAAACAAAAAAAAAATCCACTGTGCAGATCAAAACCAACAGTGTAATCCAAGTCTGCTTGCTTAATACACAAAAACCTTACGTAGACATTTATAAATTAACATGTACTGTATTTGTGTGTTATGTCAAATGTTTCATTTCTTAAAATATGTGTATAGTATTTTTGAGTATTTTTTAATATAACAAGTAATGGAAGTATTTAAGTGAATCAAATCTAAGATCAACAAGTTGTGTTGCATGAATTTCACACAGCTTATCTACATCCCAGATTATAAGTACAAGGTATGTGACATGATTTAATGTTTCTTTTACATTATCAGCCGCTTCTTTTACCTTCATACGCCTTCAAGTGCTTCGACCAAGTCATTGATGCTCAGCGGGTTGTTTATCTACTCTTTTAAGCTTTGGGAAGTGAACTTTTCCTAATGATGGAGCTTAGTTTAATGTCAAAAGTAAAAACAAAATATCTCCAAAAGTTGATTCTGTTCATCTGGACGTAGCGTTTTGTCCCATATGGAAAAGATGTATATAAATCTTATAAAGTTTTTATCTGTCTTGTATGAAACTTGTATGAAAAGCATACAAGAGTGAAAACACATAAGATCCCTTATATAATTATATAATGAAACTTGTATGTTTTGTATACTTACTAAAAAAATATATGAAAGTAATGAGAAAGTGGCCACTTTCATGAGTAAATCATATATGTTTTTACTATTTCTTTTCCATATGGGGTGGGAGAAACGTTTCGTCACTCATCCAAGTGACTTCTTCAGTCGTCACTTGGATGAGTGACGAAACGTTTCTCCCACGAAACGCTACGTCCAAATGAACAGAATTAACTTTTGGAGATTTACTTTCCTGGATGATTGAGAATGCATCAAGACATAAAAACAAAATATGTTGTCGAACATAGGATAAAGGGTAAAACTAAACAAGTGCTCAATAATGAGAAATATAATAATAAAACAAAAAATAATAATATATAACAAAAACCAGCAACTGGCTTACTTGGGTTATGCAAGTTATATAAAGCTTAAAGTTTAATAGAAATTCTACAAAGACAACTTCAAGTGATGACACTGGGAAATCTGATTGTGTTTGAATAGTGTGTAAAGGACAGTGTGACAATTTGTTATTTAAGAACAACAAGAATTGGACAGACTGAAAAGTCTTTGTACACAAGGGAAATTTCTATATTGAAAATCACCATCATTGAATTCAATCCACAAATGCGCGCACATTTGTAGACCTTTTCTGAACTTCAAATGAACTTCAGTTTGGTTTAATCAGAAAAAGTGAAAATATTAGTTTTTGATGTAATTGATAAACCTAAAGCAGGCAGATCCACTCACAACTAAACTGAAAAGAAAAGCGCAAAACAAAACATGGTAAAATGGTACAATGTACAAAAATGTTCTATTTAAAAAACAAAACAAAAAACCAACTTTTTTCAGTTAAATTTAGTTTATATTACAGTGAGGAACATCAGTATTTGAACACTCCACTCAAGTTCTCCCAATTAGAAATCATGGCGGGGTTTGAAATTCACATTGTAGTGCCACTGTGAGAGACAGCATTTAAAAACCAATTCAGGAAAACACATTGTGGTTTTGTTTTTTTTTTAAATAATTTATTTGTATTGCACTGTTGCACATAAGCATTTCAGCTCTTTGGTCTTGCCCATGGTAGTAGTTGGAGTCTGACTGACTGTGGGGTGGACAGGTGTCTTTAAAGAGCTCAGACAGGTGTTACTAATTTAGATTAATAAGTGGAGTAGAGGTGGACTTTTTAAAGGCATAGCAACAGGTCTTTGAGAGCCGGAATTCTTGCTGATTGCCTGGTGTTCAAATACTTATGTGCAGCAGTGCAATACAAATAAGTTCTTTAAAAATCATACAATGTGATTTCCTGAATTGTTTCTAAGTGCTGTCTCTCACAGTGGGAATGTACCTACAATGTGAATGTCAAACCCCTCCATGATTTCTAAGTGGGAGAACTTGCAAAATCGCAGGGTGTTCAAATACTTATGTTCCTCACTGTATTTGCCAGTTAATTGCCTCATTTTCATGACTTTTTGCACTTAGTGGCCACTTTATTGGGTATGATATTATTGTGTGTGTGTGTGTAGAATGACAATAGGTTTGTCTTTAGATCCGTCTTGGTGCACCTAATAAAGTTGCCACTGGGGTTTTAAGCTCTGATCCTTCTGAAGGTTTCTTGCTGCAGCTTTTGGAATAGTTTTTGTCTTCATTGTTTCTTATGCTATCATTTCTTTTTTACAGTAGTGTTACATTTGCTACTGAGCAGTGTAGCTGCGATAACTTCCGTCAAAAAAATATTCAGTATTGTGTTTGTATATTTTCTGGATAAATTGCTAGACCTGGATCCAGTCCATGAATGAAAGCTGCTTGTTAGGCTCAAATGGTTTCTTGTTCTGTTTGCTTCCACACTCTGCAGCCTCCTGCATGTGCTTGTTAGTTTTAATGTTCCTTAAATTTGAAATACTTGGATAAGAATACAAAAGATAAAATCTTTTGATTCTTTTACAACGTGAAGATTTTCTCACACTTAACTGATGCTGAGAAAAATGGTCGTTTTATTTACATTCATGGTACATTTGTGTTTTTGACACGTTGGTGGTGTCAGACTGACGCCATAAGAAAAAAGGGTTTTGTTTTCAGCATCCTCGTTCATAGCATTTCTGCCTAAATTAAAGTTTGAATTTTTTTTGATTTCTGTTTTCTGTCTTCAGGTTTGACACAGTCATTGTCATCTCTGCTCTTATTGCCACCATCGTAAACTCTGTGATGAAGTCATGTAAGCGTTTCTAATTAATGTTAAGCTTTGTTCCAACAGGGTCAAAATCAAGGTCAAACTTAACCCTTGCCAAATTTACATCTGGCTGGCACATCACTTTTTGTTTGTTTGTTTGTTTGTTTGTTTGTTTGTTTAATGCAATCTGTTTCACCACTTTGAATGTACACACCAGCATGGAGTCGGGGAACAGAGGCAGAAAATCACTGAACTGAAAACAAACATGCAACTACAACAATAACAAATTACACGGTGTAGCTATAAAGGCAAATTTCGCCATGGTAGCGCCATCAAGTGTAATGTAGTCACCCCCCCCCCCCCCCCCCCCCCCCACAACTACATTAATTGTGCAGTACAATTTTAACCAAACAAAACAAACAAACAAAAAATGCAGACTAACTAATATAATACAAATTAAAACTTTGAATATGCAAATTCACAAGTTTGTTGTTGTTTTTTGTTGTTGTTGTTTTTTTAAACAGTTTTGAAAATTGAGTTCTAAAATACTAAAGTATAAATGCTCAATTTCCCCCCAAAAAGGATTTCATGAGTTAGCCTTTAAAGCTCCTGCTGTTCTGGTCTCTGAACTGTTGATAGTACAATTCAACAAAACTTAATTACTCACATTTTAGATACATCTTTGAATGTTTACTTTGAGTGTTCATGTCACTGTCAATCACAATAACTATTTTAAAACACAGGATGATACAAGCTATTGGTCTTTGTTAATTCATTAATTTGTTAATTCCGTTTGCATTATAGCGAGTCATTTCTCCAGCCGACAAATCTTGGACATTGTTTTCATTCTACGAGTCCTCAGACTGATACGGGTGGTGGACAGCATCAAAAGGTTTAACTACATTTCTTATTCATTTATTTATCCTTGTATAAAAATCATCTGTATTTGTGGTGATCCTGCAGTAATCCTTAGATGCATCAAATGAAAAATGGATGTCACAGTAGGAAGGCATAAGCATGTTGCTTTACTAACAGTGAGGTCTATTTTCTTGCTAGGTTTCGTACAATCATCAACACCCTGATCAGGATTGGACCAGCAATCCTCACATTTGGACAGCTTATCATTGTGAGTTTGTGACAGCAGGCTGGTTTGTCATAGTAGCATTTGTTAACAAACACTAAAACAAAGCACAGCTGATGTTAGCCGCCCTAATGATGGTTCTGTCTTAAAAGATCCATCACCAATATGAGGGCAACCTTCAGTAGAGACTTCACTCTAAAACAGGGATGGGCAACTCCAGGCCTCGAGGGCCAGTGTCGGGCAGGCTTTAGATCTCACCCTGGGTCATCACACCTGAATCAAATGATTAGTTCATTACCAGGCCTCTGGAGAACTTCAAGACATGTTGTTAATTTAGCCCTTTGAATCAGCTGTTTTATATCAAGGACACATCTAAAACCTTCAGGAGACCTGCCCTCGAGGCCTGGAGTTGCCCACACCTGCTCTAAAACATAGTGAGGACCAGCCAACCTACAAACGCTGCATTATGCAGAGCCTCAACCTGCTGAGGGGTCTGAAAACTGAAGCTGACATTATGTTTGTGAAGATGGTTCTGTCCGTTGTGGTGTTCCTCCACAGGTGGTGTACTACATTTTTGCCATGGTGGGGATGGAGCTCTTTAAAGGGAAGGTGACGTTTTATGAACAGAGCTCCACCGATCCAGCAAAGGCATATTGTGGTAATCCTCTGCTGAATGGAACAGACTTTGCAAAGCTCAACTACTGCAAGAATAACTTCAATGATGTGGTCTCCTCCTTCATCCTGCTGGTTGAGCTTACCGTGGTCAACCAATGGCATGATATCCTTTAGCTGAATGTCTCAGCATTTTCTGTGTTTAATCTCGTTTTCAGTTACCAGCAGCGATTTGAATTTTTAAGACATCTTCAAAACTACAAAAACTCCCCCCCCCCCCCTTTTTTTTTCTCAGTGACTTTCATTCTACTGCAAATAAAATCATCTGCATTTATGAAATGTTTGAGAATAATTGCGTTGCCAGGTTTGATTCCTGTTTGTGTTATCATTTCTTAACAAGACTCCACTTCTCAGCAGCGGCTTTGCCACAGTCACCCACATTTCGGCCAGGATCTTTTTTGTCCTCTTCCACGTCATAGTCGTCATCGTCATTCTCAAGTAAGGCTAATGGTGTCGTACTTTCATCACTGGTGTGGTGTCAGCCACAAAAACAAGTCCTGCTGTTCCCATAATCTAGAAGAATATGTATAATTATTTATATTTACGTCTGACACATTTTAACCACTAGATGCTTGAAGGTGAGTTGCACTGGGTGTTTTATCATAGAACTCTATAAAAGTAGAGTTTCCCCCTCAAACAGAGTCCTAGAAGTAGGCAACTCACTGATTCACAGTTCAAAAATATTAATTACCTGTTGCAGTCCTTCAGATATCCATTTTAGCTCCTTTCTCTTTAAGTGAAAAACTCCATTTAAACCACCTTTTTATCCTCCTATCCACCTTTAAACCTCACCTTTTATCTTGCGCTGATAACTCGGCCTACTCTGACACCTTTATTTAAACAGTAGCCATGTTTATTAATAGTGGCCACTATTGTAGCAGTGTCAGTGCCATAAAGTAAGGAAAAGGTTTAGCAAAACACTGTTTCATTTGTGTTGAAATTCCCCAAAGTAGAATATGATCAGTGTAAAGGCTTACAGGATTAATGTATCAATGTGAGGGTTTTCAAAGTGGGATGTGTGTATCATATATAATACACAACGTTTTAGATTTTGTGTGACTTTTTTGGTAGAACAGAATAATCCTTTAATTGTCCCACAAGGGGAAATTTGGTTGTAACAGCAGCCAGAAAGACACATATACAAACAAACAGGACACAGAACAGAAACATTAAATTAAAGACAATAGTTACTATAAACAGAGTACTGTACAGTTATTAAATTAAATAAAATTAACTACAGATAATTTAGTTAATTTTATCTGTAGTTTATGAGGATTTTTATGCCGTCAAAGCAACAAGGGGCAAAGATTAAGAGGACAAACTTTAGTTTGTGATGACTGATGAAATCATACAGATCATACATACAGGCTCTGGACGTTGTAGGGCTGTCCTGGTTGACACGCCTCTGCAATGTTGCGTGGAGATCAGGGGCAGTACCCCTGGACTGGCAGACCGGGGTGGTGGTCCCCATCTTTAAGAAGGGGGACCGGAGGGTGTGTTCCAACTACAGGGGGATCACACTCCTCAGCCTCCCTGGGAAAGTCTATGCCAGGGTGCTGGAAAGGAGAGTTCGTCCGCTAGTCGAACCTTGGATACAGGAGGAACAATGCGGTTTTCGTCCTGGTCGCAGAAAACTGGACCAGCTCTTTATCCTCTCCAGGATACTTGAGGGTGCATGGGAGTTTGCCCAACCAGTCTACATGTGTTTTGTGGACTTGGAGAAGGCATTCGACTGTGTCCCTCGGGGTGTCCTGTGGGAGGTGTTGCGGGAATATGGGGTGTCTGGCCCATTGCTACGGGCCATTCGATCCCTATACAACCGTTGCAAGAGCTTGGTTCGCATTGCCGGCAATAAGTCGGACTCGTTCCCGGTGGGTGATGGGCTCCGGTTCTGTTCATAATTTTTATGGACAGGATTTCTAGGCGCAGACAAGTGGCGGAGGGCTTTCGCTTTGGTGGCCTCAGAATCTCATCTCTGATTTTTGCACATGATGTGGTTCTGTTGGCTTCATCGGGTGAGGGCCTCCAGCTCGCACTGGAACGGTTCGCAGCCGAGTGTGAAGCAGCGGGAATGAGGATCAGCACCTCCAAATCTGAGGCCATGGTTCTCAGCCGGAAAAGGGTGGAGTGCCCACTCCGGGTCGGGGATGAGTTCCTGCCCCAAGTGGAGGAGTTCAAGTATCTCGGGGTCTTGTTCGCGAGTGATGGAAGAAGGGAGCCGGAGATCGACAGACGGATTGGGGCTGCAGCTGCAGTAATGCGGACGCTGCACCGGTCCGTCGTGGTGAAGAGGGAGCTGAGTGTAAAAGCGAAGCTCTCAATTTACCGGTCGATCTACGTCCCTACCCTCACCTATGGCCACGAGCTGTGGGTAGTGACCGAAAGAACGAGACCGCGGATACAAGCGGCAGAAATGAGCTTCCTCCGAAGGGTGGCTGGCCTCTCCCTTAGAGATAGGGTGAGAAGTTCGGCCATCCGGGAGGGGCTCAGAGTAGAGCAGCTGCTGCTCCACATCGAAAGGAGCCAGCTGAGGTGGTTCGGGCATCTGACAAGGATGCCCCCTGGGCGCCTCCTGGGTGAGGTGTTCCGGGCATGTCCCACCGGGAGGAGGCCCTGGGGCAGACCCAGGACACGCTGGAGAGATTATATCTCTCGGCTGGCCTGGGAACGCCTTGGTATTCCCCCGGATAAGCTGGAGGAGGTGGCTGGGGAGAGGGAGGTCTGGGCCTCTCTGCTTAGGCTTCTGCCCCCGCGACCCGGCCTCGGATAAAGCGGATGAAGATGGATGGATGGATGGATGGATAACTACAGATAAGAGGCAAACCAGGTTGTAGTGCAAATCATTTGATTAAATTATTGCAGTTACAGCGCAGATATAAACATCTATGATTGTTGGGAGCAGTGTTGATTGTACAGTCTGACAGCTGCAGGGAGGAAGGACCTGCGGAAACGCTCCTTCATGCATCGAGGACGCAGCAGTCTGTCACTGAAGCAGCTCTGCAGTTCAGCAACATTTACATGCATGGGGTGGGAGACTCTGTCCATCAGAGATGTTATTTTGGCCAGAGTCCTCCTGTCTCCCACCACCTGCACTGGGTCCAGGGTGCATCCCAGAACAGAGCTGGCCTTCCTGATGAGTTTACCCAACCTCTTCCTCTCAGCTGCCGATAAACTGCTGCTCCAACATACAACACTGTAAAAAATGACAGATGCCACCAGAGTCATAGGTCTTTAAAAGCGCTCCCTGGACTCCAAATGACCTCAGCCGCCTCAGCAGGTAGAGTCTGCTCTGACCCTTCCTGTAAAGAGCATCAGTGTTGTGACTCCAGTCCAGTTTATTATTCAGGTGAACACCCAGGTACCTATAAGAGTCCACTATCTCAATGTCCACTCCCTGGATGTTCACCGGTGTCAGTGTGGGGGGGTCTGCGTCCCCGGAAGTCCACCACCAACTCCTTGGTTTTCCCAGCATTTACAAGCATGATATAAAAAAAAGCTTGTGATATTTTAAAAAATCATAAATTAGAATCCTAAAATGTTCTTTGATATCATGGAAATATAAATGGTCCCGGTTCTGCCTCAGAAAAATGTCTTCAATATTAAACTGATAAAGTGGTTGTTCTGAGTACATGCAGTAATACAATTTGGTTAAGAACTGCTAAATGTTGCATGCGATTGTTCTTGTCTTTCAGTATCTTCGTGGCGTTTGTCCTTGAGGCGTTCTTTGTGGAGTACTCTGTGGATAAAAGTGACTTGCAGACATCTTTGGAGAGGAAGATTGAAGAACTGGAGCTTGCTGTGGCACAGTATGTTACCTTGCAGAGAGTGGTGTGTGGTGGTCATATTGAGTGGCTGGGCTAACACATATAATTCACAACCCCAATACCTGCACTGTCACATCCCTGATAGGACGTGACAGCACCACCTTGTTATAGCAACACTTGAAACAGATTTACAAATTGGGGCAAAATAGCATTGATGGGTGTGATTTGTTTTGTCACACAGTCCATTTCAATATAACACGTGCAATATGTGAAGAGCCAAACAAATTGGAGGAAGGTCGCAAACTAAGAGATGATAGTCAGCTGTGACCAAACAAGGTGCAACCTTCAAACACACACCAGCTGGATTGGACGTCCAATCACATGACTAACATCTAACCACCCAGTGTGCAGCCACACCTCATCATCCTCTCTAGCTGTCTGACTTTTCCACATACATCATGTAGCACAGGATTTAACTTTAAACTTCAAAATCACCTCACAACATTTTCTTCTTTTGTGTGTTATTGCTAACTGTTACTATATACTATAATAGTCGTTTTCACTCCTCAACTACATTTAACATATCAATCAGACTTGTACTTTGGTGATATATTTGATTAAGAATAATAATGTTCTACTATTAGCAAAGAGTGAGAGAAAGAGAGAGACAGATATTGTGTGGCAGAAACTTTCCTTAAACAGCTGGGAATCAACAAATGGCATTAAGTGCGGGACTTTCTCAAAGCGAGCCTTTGACTGCTCCATCAATATGTCACATTACTGTGCAGCTACTGAGTCCACAGCATCCTACCCAATCTTGATTCTGTCAGGCAATTTGAACTGACCCATTGTTTCAAGGCTTGTCATTCCAAATGTTTTCAAAACACCGATTCAGTGTCTCTGTATGTTGAAACACCGTGTGGACGGTGTGAGTTTGAAGGTTCCACCTTGTTTTCCCTGACACTGGGCTCCTCCTGCCACACACTTCATCTAGGACTATGGTTCTCTTAGGGGGGTTGAGAGAAATACTGCAAAAATGCTGAGTTGCTGGCAAAAAATACTCTGTACACTGCCACACCAATCAGTTCAATCTGATAATGCAGCAGGACTGCTGTCCTCTCACACATGTCAAAGTATGCATGAGGACTAGGGCTTCTAATTATGGAGTCTTTCAAGTTTCCTAGCAGTTCTGCTGACTAAAGGCGAGAAACACAGCAATCTTTTTTTTAAGTGATGTATACTACCAGTCAAAAATTTGGACACACCTTCTCATTCAACATAGAAGGAAGACCACCCGAGTCCCCTCTGCTGTTGCGGATAAATTCGTCCAAGTCACTAACCTCAGAAATCACAAGTTAACAGCGCACCTCAAATTGGATCCCAGATAAAAGCCACACAGAGTTCCAGTAGCAGACACATATGTTTGAATCAGGCTTTTATGTTCAAATAGCTGCTAAGAAACCACAACTATGGAAAAGCAACAAGCAGGAGTCATTTATTTGTGCCAATAAAACACATGGACCATTAGACCAGTGGAAATCTGTGCTTTGGTCTGATCAGTCCAAATTTGAGATCTTTGGTTCCACCTGCTGTGTCTTTGTTTGATGCAGAAAAGGTAAACTGATGGTTCTCACTGTGAAGCATTGAGCAGGAGGTGTGATGGTGTGGGGGCACGCTTTTGGTGACACTGTTGGGGATTTATTCAAAATTGAAGGCACACTGAACCAGTATGGCTACCACAGCATCCTTCAGCGACATGCAGTCCCATCCGGTTTGCGTTCATTTATTTTTCAACAGCACAATAATCCCAAACACACCTCCAGGCTATGTGAGGGCTATTTGACCAGGAAGGAGAGTGATGGAGTGCTGCACCAGATGGCCTGGCCTCCACAGTCACCTGACCTAAACCCAATCAAGTTTGGGATGAGATGGACCGCAGAGTAAAGGCAAAAGGGCCAACAGGTGCTCAGCATCTCTGGGAACTCCTTCAACAGTGTTGGAAAACCATTTCAGGTACCAACAGTGTGCAAAGTAGTAATCAAAGGAAAGGGTGGCTATTTTAAAGAATCTAAAATATAAAACATGTTGAGTTATTTCACTTTTTTGTTTACTACATAATTCCAAATGTGTTCATTCATAGTTTTGTAGATTCTCATTGAAGACATCAATGAAAACAAAGAAAAACCATTAACTAAGGTGTGTCCAAACTTTTGACTGGTAGTGTACCTGAGCACAATTGCACAACAGCTTAAACATCCTGTATATGTTGTGTCATCAGCTCACACACAAATGGTGTCTGCAATGTTTTTCTTCAAGCAGTGGATTTTGACTAGTTTTAGAGGTGTACTTGTCACCTGCGTGTCTGAAAGATAATCAGCTCACTGGCCATCCAAAAAAGAGAACTGGTCAACCTAGTGATAGTGAATCAGCTCATTGTGCCATTATAGTGGTACGATATCAACTGGACCTAACATTAATAGCACTACACCATTTCCAGTATGACTTTGCTACTTGCATGTTTCATAATTTTGTTTGATATCTTTTTAGATCCAGTTTATTTTTGGTGTGCTTAGACTTGCTCTTAGCCAGTTCTTTTGTTGTAGCACAAAATACAATTAGAATTTTGCTGTTGGTTCCTGGCTGTAGCTCAGGAGGCGATGGTTTGATTCCTGGCTCCCCCCAGTCTGCATTCCAAATATTCTTGGGCAAGATATTAACCCGAAGTTGCTCTCCGATGCGAGTATGAATGTGTGTGAATGGTAGTTAGTGAGCAGTAGAAGACAGTGCTTGTGTGAATGGGTGAATGCGGCATGTTGTATAGAGCGCTTGAGTACTCAGAGTAGAAAAGCACTAAATAATAATCAGTCCATTTACATTATTTAAAAATCATTTGGACAATGTGGTCCCTGTCTCTTAACTTCATTTTTTTTCTCCAAAGAAATCAAAGAAAATGCACATGAAATGAAAATGAATGACTAAGTAAATGATCAGCTTGGTTGATCATTGCCGCTATAGTCACGTTGTCCTCTGCACTCTCAATGTTCTGGGTTGAGCAAATTTTACTGAAATGGCAAATCAAAAAGGCTTGCAATGACACTTGTCACTCGCTGCATTATGAAGATGAATGGAAGCTGATGCTGCTGTGCTTCAGTGTTTAAAAAGTTTAATACTTTACCTTAATCTAGTGGGGTTTCTTTTGACTATTTGGTGCTTTCTTCATAGCACCAAGCTTTAAAAAGATCTTTTCTAAGATGATTAAAAATATGTTTAAAAAATATTTCTCTCTTTATCTTCTCTTTTTGAATCAAATCCAAATTAAGCTCTAATTTTCAACCTCTGTTATGCACAATGTCTAATGGACTCTTGGCTTCATGGCTTCTTATGATTATCTTGCACATCTTTCATGCTGTTTTATATCTCTGATTATCACTCTCATATTTCTGCCTGATCATCTGTATTTTTTTGTTAACCAGGGAGATGATGGAGGACAACTTGGTGAACGCTATGGAAACTATTGACAATGACCTGGGAGGCAGCCAGTCAGCAAAACCAGACTTACCGTCCCTGATGTTTAAAATTGCTTCAAAAAGTAAGTTGACAAGTGGAGACAGAAGGTGATTTTTAAAAGATAAAAAAAAGGAACACTTTTGGCTAACTTTTAATTTGAACATTTGCTCAATAGATTGTCACTAATTTTACATCAGGCATTCTTGTTCTCTTCAGGAAGAAATGTAAAAATGGGCAAAGTATTTGAGGACAGACAATAATAAAAACTTGCTCTTGTTTGTTAGAGACAATATTTATGTAAGTGTGTGTGTTTTGTGTCAGGATATCGAACAGTGGACGCCTTGTTACAGCGGATATTTGAGGCTGATCTGGACCCTGAAGATTTTGCTGAGAATGACGATCCTGAAGCTACGGGCAACGAGAATTTTGCAAATCCCTTATTCAGCCATGCATAGGCATTTGTAAACATGTATGAATGGATACAAACTGTAGTCATTTTACACTTTCAGAAATGTTGAAATCTGATGTTTATCCAGTGCAGTGTGTCAACAATATGATTGGGTGCTAATCAGTCTTATCTAGTGTTAAATGTTCATATTTCTGTCCTGTATCTTTGTGTAAAAATGCAAGAAAACCAGAATTTTCACATAAAGAATTCTTGCACAGAAGCCTGATTTGTTCAAAAATGCTTTTAGACCTTTGTTTTTTGTTTTGTTATATATTCTATATATATATATATTTTTTTTTTTTACATATTTTCAGTTTAAAAAAATGTCACTAGGCTTACAATACAAGCATAATGCGAAGTATGTGTGACGAATCACACTTTTCTGTTTGCCAAATTGATATACAGGTCTGGGTTTTCAATTGCCAGGAGACTGCTACTTGTCTGACTACATTTGTACCAAGTGTAAAGAAGGAGGGGAGATAATTTATTTGTTTTTGTTTTTGTTTTTTTTTGGAGGGGGTGGGGGGATCCCATAGTTTCAGTGAAAGGAGCTCTTAATATTTCAGCATACCAAAACATTTTCCAAAAATTTCCTGCTTGCAACTTTGTGGGTGGGAATAGGGGGATGGTTCCTTCCTGTTTCAACATGATTGTGCACCAGTGCACAGGACTAGGTCCATGGAGACATGGCTGAGTGAAGCTGGTGTGGAAGAACTTGACTGAACCGCACAGCTTTCTGACCTCAACCAAAAGAACACCTTTGCCATGTTTACACTGGAGACTGTGAGCCAGGCCTTCTCGTCCAGCATCAGTGTCTGACCTCACAAAGGTGCTTTTGGAAGACTGGCCAAAAATTTCCATAAACACACTCCCAAACCTTATGGGAAGCCTTCCCCTAAGCTGCAAAGGATTGGAAGACATCATATTAAACCCTGTGGATAAAGAGTACGATGTCACTCAATGATTATATGTGTGTGAAAACAGACAACAGATGGCAATATGTAAAATTGGCAAATAAGGCCTCTGTTAATCCCTGGAATATGCTGGAAAATATGTTGATGCCCCTTGAAAAGTAGAAAGAATGACTTCATCATTCTTTCTTACTGTAATATGTTCTTATGTGTATATGTACTCTGACCTACCCAGATAAACATTTCATGAACAGTCACACATACGATAATTAACATCTGCATTAAAAAAAAAGATTGGATTGTTTTGGAGTGTGTGTGTGTGAGAGAGAGAGAGAGAGTGAGTATGGATAGATAGATATAGACAGATATATATCCTGTTCATCATCCCCCTGCAAATGTAAAGTTACTGTATGTGTTGTTCTCTATTTGCGTTAACAAATTTGTAACCACCACAGAATACACACATTCACAACTAAGTGCGTAATGAGGTATTTGAAAAAGTGCTCTGCCTGCAAGGCTAATTAATAAGAACCATAGTTAGTGTCAACCAGAACTATTTTCTTTTGCTGCCTAATGTATAATTCCTTATTGCTGCAAAGAAAAAGGAAAGAGTCTATTTCCAAAGTAGGAGATGACCATTAGCGATATGGTTAGCCTGCCAAACCTAACGTGTTAAGTTGTTGTGATGTCTTGCAATGGATGACAGGTTGGTGATTGTTTCATCTGTCCTCAAGCCCAACATTCACATCAAAACAAATCAGGGAGTCATAGTTTATTTATTAGCTAGAAATATGTTCACTTTGTAGCTCAGTCCTGTGAAAAAGAGTTTTTGCTGTGCTTTATGCAGTTCTGTGAAAAAATAAGTACAACCTTACTGCTTCCATAAGAATTAAGAGGGTTAGGTGCCAGCCACGTCCTGTAAATGCACTTAATTTAATGATCATTAGTAAATGTGAGCACCTCCTATAAAAGTTTGGTGGTCTTTAGTTTGCTGGTCTGGAGCAGGCGCGTGGCTGTCCCAGTAAATTCACCCCAAAGTCAGACTGTACGATGCTCAAAAAACAGACCGTACATCTCAGATTCTATAGGCCTTAGTTAGC
Organism: Rhamphochromis longiceps; assembly: GCF_057381845.1. Taxonomy (NCBI): domain Eukaryota; kingdom Metazoa; phylum Chordata; class Actinopteri; order Cichliformes; family Cichlidae; genus Rhamphochromis; species Rhamphochromis longiceps. The sequence goes on from NC_140562.1 coordinate 8,093,655, forward strand.
ATGTTAAATGTTAAAGGTCATCGGAGTTCAAGGTTGCCAACAGAAAGCCCCTTCTCTCTAAAAAGAGTATGCAGTCAATGAGTCAGCCATAAACTCTTGATGATTCTAGGTGCATCTAACCACTTAAGCTGGACTGAAATTGGGTGATGCAACAGGACAATGATCCCAAGCACACCAACAAATCGACAATTAAATGGAAAGAAAAAAAGAATCGAGGTGTTACAATGTCCCAGTCAGAGAGCTTAACCCAAATTCTATGGCTTGAACTACACATAAACAAATGTCCACAAGGTTACAATTTACATACACTAAAATTGATTGACAAACGTTGCAGTTTTGGATGAAGAATTGGTTGTTACATTTAAAGTGCTTCTAATATTTTGTCTTTAGGAATGGGAGCTTATTGGCCACTTCTATTCAAATAAAGATTATTAAGAAAAAATTTGAATCCCTAAAAAACTCCGCGACAGCAGGGGGCGGTGTGAGTGGCACTGCAGCTTAGACATGGCGACGCCAAGGGGGTGTGCGTGTATGTGGTGCTGATGCTGAGAGATGGAGGAGAGGGAACGGATTTATCTCAGCCCTCTGGTGTCCGGACGGAAAACAATACTCAGGTAAGAAGAAACGGATTGACATAAGCATCAAATGACATAAGGCATACCAAATTTTCAGATGAACTGTGTGATCAGGCTGTGTGTGTGTGTGTGTGTGTGTGTGTGTGTGTGTGTGTGTGTGCGTCTATGACAGTGTTAGTGGGAGAGTGTGAGGCCACAGGCAGGATGTCGGGTCAGTGAATCGTAATCGTTCGTTACTGTGTGTGTTCCTACACACACACAGCTTTATGTGTGTGTGTGTGTGTGTTTATATATATATATATATATATATACAGATATGTAAAAGCAGAAGGGTGGGATTAAACAGCGCTCATTCAACTGCCACTGTTTGATAATACATAAAAGACTGACTGTAAAAATAACAGCCTGTATGGTCACAGCGTTAGGTTGATTTTCAAAATAAATGTAACATTATACAACAAGACATTGACTGAAATGTATATTCTCCGGGTACTAATTATACTCACACACAAACAAACTATAAACCCGGTATGAGTGTAGAGCTGCAACTAATGATTATATTCATTTTTTTCTTTATTCTTTTTTCTGTTTTTTTCCTGTAATGACAAAAATGAAAACAGTTCACTTCCCAAAGCCCACAGTAGTCGCTTTGTTTGAAATGGTTATCATCCATTTGCACTGTAAAATTTGAGAATTATGTGTCAAAGGGGTTACAGACATTTCTCTCCATAGTTTTGCGGCATTTGGCTGAATCTAAGAATGGAAAATAGCCCTGTACACTTTATAATCCATCTTCCTTAATTTTTTCTGTTTCTGAGCTTTGTCACTTTAGCCCTGCAGACATTTTGCTATTTCTCTGAAAGGTGTATTTTGGCTTTTCAGCCTACTGATTGCTGCCTTCACTTGCACTGACATTTCTCTTAACCTCCTGCTGAGGGTTCCAGTGAACAGCCACCAAAATGCAAGATCAGCACTTTTAATCAACTCCAACTCCAATGTGAGGAGAACTCTGATCACTCTATAATTACTCCTTTATTTATCCAGTTAAAAATCTCATTGAGATTAACATCTCATTTCCAAGAGACACCTGGCAATAATAAAGCCAGAGAGTGTCAAATAGTGCTTTATTATTGTTGTATATACACTGTATATGCAGAATATTGCCAAAGATATTTGCCCATCCGCTTTCAAACATATATTACCAAGAGTGCCATCATCCCATTCTTAATCGATAAGGGTATGATGGTCAGACACTGATGTTGGACAAGAAGGTCCGGCTTGCAGTTTCCACTCTGTTCTGTCTACATATATATATGTGCCTGTGTGTGTGTGTGTGTGTGTGTGTGTGTGTGTGTGTGTGTGTGTGTGTGTGTGTGTGTGTGTGTGTAGGGGTGACTTCTGTGGTTGCATAAAGACATGATGAGAAAATGGCTCTTGGCTCACAGTTTACAATGAGCTCAGTAAATATTTCCCTGGTGAGTTTATGGTCCCTATCTATTATTGGAAGCCTTGCTAAACAGAACATTAAGTTTTTTTAAATTATGGAGAAAAGAGAGAGAGCTAAGTTTACTCAGAGCTGGAGAAAGATATTGGATCTATATATGATGTGTTTTGATAAATTATGTATTTTTCACTTTGTGAAGCATCCTGCAGAACAAACTACGGTATACTAACTCTGTGTTATTCAAATGTTGCATGAAAGTTCTGGGTAGTTTTGTTGCGGATGAACAGGTCAGTTTGTGTTAATGGGATGAATTCACAGTAAAGCTCGGTGTTGGACTGATGCACAGTGGCTGTGGTGCTCATGATCAGAGTTGGGTTGCATCAAGTGAAATAGAGATTCATTTAAAGCTGATAATCCTTAGATTAATTTACTAATTTCAATCGTTATACTGTGTCTAGTATAAAGACAATGTACAATATACTGTTAGTGAGAGAAACAGAAGTAAGCCGAGTTAGCTGTGAAGCATCTGCTTACATCTTGTTGAATCCAGCTGTGTAAATCCACAAAGAGCAACTGGTCTGCTGATCACAGCATGTACACTAAGAAAATCTACTAAAGCTTATTTCTGTCTAGCCCTGGAGGCCTAATGTACTAATATCATAGTTGTATTATATTAATGTAGCAGAAGGTCCAATTACATATGCAAAAAAATAGGTGGTAGAATTGTCCTTCAAGGAGATACTTTTTGCTTTCTTACTTTGAGTACACTTCAGAGCCTGTACTTTTTCACTTTTACTTGAGTAAAGACAGTGATTCAGCACTTAAACTTATTGGAGTATTTTTTTTAACACAGATCTCTGTACTTTGACTTAGGTGCAGAGTTTGTGTACTTTTGTCACCTATCACACCTGCTCATAAAATCCATCACTGGAACTGGAAAACACAAATATCTTGAATATTTTAACAGAACCCATCTGTAAAGGTTTAGCATCTGTTTTTGGTATATTGGTAACCATTATGGTGAATAAAAGTGCATCACACACCGATGCACTGATGTAAATTGCTATCAAATGAACTGCCGTTTTGTTCATTAACGCGAGGAAAGCGTTGACGAGGAGGAGCTTTATTTTGAAAGTAGTGGCCGGATGTTGTGTTTGGTGGGGATGATTTGACGCTGGGGAAGGCAGCGCTGCAGTGCGGACAAACAGCCTGGAGCCGGAGAACCTGACACCTGCAGACCGTCCCTGTCAGCCGAGCCGGGTTGTCCTGAGGCGGGTTTCGGGATCTGGTTTTGTCCTGAGTTGGAGTTTAGGATCACATCCAGGAGTAGGCAGAGAGGACCAGTCCGCATCATCCTCCTCCTCCTCCTCCTCAGCTGATGCAGCGGAGAATCGGAGGAGGATCCGGACGTCAGCGTGGATTTTATTGAGCGTTCCCGGGGCTCTGAGCGAAAATAAAGGCTGCTATTGTGTGTATGTGTGGGTTTTTTTTGTTTTTTGTTTTTTCATTTTAATTAATTAATGTATTAATTAATTTATTTATTTATTCTTTGGACTCTGCCTTGGATGGGACTAACGGTCTGAGGATGGACCGTGTCTGGTTTGATATGAGGCACCTTTGTAGAAGAAATAAATGGTAATTTAATCCTGCGGAACCCTGAGGCCCAAATTCTGGCCCCACGTAAGAGGAACGGTGGGTTTTCTGGATCAGGACGTTTTGTGCCGAAATAAAATCCCAGATGAAGATTCCCAAAAGGCGGAAAAGGAGCGGACGGTGCGCCAGGTAGGCCTGATCCGAACTAGCTCTCTCGGCCCATACAGAAATCATTCAGTGGGTGTGAGTGTTTCGCAGAGATACGCTATAACGAAAGTGGCATGATGGTAATTAGACCAGGACCGACGGGGGCTCTACAACTGTAATTATATTTATATTTAATTCAGAACTTGTCCAGGCCACATTGATTGATCAGCAGGATGTGATGGTGCGCATGCGCACGGAGCATCCATGACTGTGCACTGCAGAGAAGAGATATATACAGAGGGGGGGGAAACGGGGTGGTAGTGGGGGGTTAGACCTAAGCGGAAGCTCCATTCAGTGTTTAAGTCATTTAGTCCAGGATTATTTTCCATAGCATAAAGAATATATATCTAGTGGTTGTTCTGTGAAGACCAAATATATATGAAAAACAAAAATAAATATAAAGACTAATATAAAGACAATTTACAGTATGCTGTTAGCGACAGGAACGGAAGTCAGCCGAGATAGCTGTGCAGCATCTGCTTACATCTTGTATAAATCCACAAAGAGCAACTCGTCTGCTGATCACAGCATGTACACTAAGAAAATCTACTGGAGCTTGCATTAGAAATTATTGTGAGTTGTTGGTTATATTATTATATTTGTCTAGGTGTGGAGGCAAAGTCACTGTGCACTGCAGAGAAGAGATACACAGAGGGGAAAAGCACATGCTCGTAGTGGATGTTCTGTGAAGACCAAATATATATGAAAAGCAAAAAAGGCAGTTCTTGAGAAAAGAAACAGACCTGCACTCTTTGCATGTTTTATTAGACCAGGCTTGGCGAGAGCTGCCATCCCTCTCTATCACTGTCAGAGCTTTCCTTGCTAATGTAGTGTAATAAAACATAAATTTCTTGTTTGTCTTAAACAGGTAATGCTGCCACCGCCTTTGGTAAATCTGTTTGGTCTTCAGAGGTCAAGAAACAAACAAATACTTTCAAAGCAAAATCTTTATTTGAAACGTAATTCATTAAAATGACCATCTTTATTAGTCTTTATTCCACAATTTGCAGGTCTTTACCTCTCAGGACTCATACATAACACAACAAGCACTCAAACTCAAAGAGCCAATGTCAGCTTGCCTTGATAGCTGCTCTCCCATCGACTGATCAGCGGTTTATCCACAGTGAGCATGTGCAAATCACCAAAAGAAGCTGCTGGTCTCTCAGCTTGCTCAGCTGGAGACAGACATGCCTGTAAAATGAAGACGGCTAAAGTTTACTATGAGTTTGAAACAGTCAGAGCTTTCAATGACAGTAGCTGACTGTGGCCACAAGATGCAATGTAAAGGATGGATGCAAACCATACAAGGAGCTCCATGACAGATGAAAGGAGAGAAACTGCTTTGACAAAACAAGCTTCTCCTAGTGATATGCACAAGTGTCTTTAAAAGAAAAAGAAGAAAATATATATATATATAGTCGCAAAAGTATGACGTCACAACAAGGTGATTGGTCACTTGCAATGTTGAACCTGGAACAACATTTATTATGATGGTGTGGGAACAACACCGACACGAGGATATCAGATCGTGCATCTGTAGTCAGTCTTTTCATATTATTCATTTCATGTTGTCATGTAACTCTGTTTAGACTTGGGACATGCTTCTGCAGCACCATCTGCTCATAGAAACACTAAAGGTCCTGTTTAATCTCATGAAACTGTACTGTGATTTAATGTCAACCTGAATACTTTAAGCTTAGTTTTAAAAATTCTGTATTGTCAGAAAACTCACAAAAGACACATCATCATCAATAGAATTCCTTGCAGGTGCAAAGAAAGTGTATGCTAATTGTTATACTGACTCTGTGAGGTGGACCTTTGGAGGTGCAGAAGTTCAAAATGCAGGAAACTGTAGCAGCTTATTAGCTATGTTCCACCATCATTTCCATTCTGAACTAATAGAGTTGCTAAAAGTTGTGTGAACCTTTTTCCAAACAAATTGTTTAAAAAAAACAAAGGCAAAGGCTCGTGATTGCAACTGGCACAGCAAGAAGTACATTGTAACAGGAGTTTCTACCTTTTCTGTTGTCTATAGGGGCACATTGATAAATTACTCTGGGCTATACACTGTTTTCACTGTAGGAGTCTGAAAACAAAGTGCTTCCAAGTTTTTAGTCTATGAAGGGTTTAAAGTGCTGGAGTTGGAGAAAATTAAACAACCCACCACTGAGCAACATGACTGTTGTTATACATGGCTATACATTGTTGCAACCAGCAAGTGAACTTGGGACAAGATTGACACGGTAAATGAGTACAGTTTTTCGCATGTTAGATTATTTCGCTGCTTCAAGTTTTCAAGGTTAACATGGTGTATATAGGCCCTTTGTGCCCGACCCTCGTATTATGTCTGGTCAGAAGACTGCAGCACTCACTGCTTCTTCTCTCCTGGTTAACTGTACCCTCTGTTTTGGCTTGTAGGCTAACAAAGGAACAGGAAGGGTTTTGCCACACTCAGGATTTGTTGTAAATCTTAAGGTTTTCCAGGAGCTCAGAACTATGGTGAGCTCGGACCAATTTTATCCAACTCAGACTGGAATGATGCAAGCCCAGCTTCTGGCAGAGCACCCCTCCCTGTCCCACCCACTAGCAGATTAATAGAGCTGTAGGTGACGAAGGAAGAAAAAAAGATTGAGGTTTAATAAAAGGTCTGTCTCTCCAATCTGCTGCTGAGACGCTTGAAAACAGCACAGTTCTCTCTTTTACACTTATTTCATGCCGCAGTGCAGATTATTAGTGTTAATGTAAATAGTTAAATGCTACGGCGAAAAAGTAAGACATAAGACAATGTTGTATCTATGACATATGATGGTACTACATGGTACTATTTGATAACTGGCTGGTGATAGTAACCTATTCAGATCATTCAACAATATCTGACAAAATAATGGTATAGCTTCATATAATAAATATAGCATAATGTAATTTACATATTTAAGATAATTGTACCAAATCTAAAGTATACCATAAATACTATACTAATTTATGCTTTGTATCCACTGTGCATCACATAGTGCTTTTGATAGTATATTTCCAAAATGGATTTTGTTACACATTGTCTGTTCTCATAGTCTGTAGCAATATATTTGACTATGGCACTATAATAACACGTAATGCATAGTATCGCAATTCTGATTGGCCATTTACTCTGCACTGTGCTTACTGTCGTCCAAGACTATTCCAGTGTATCCGGGGAGACTGTGTGGTCCCACCCTCTGCAGTGATTGGCGGCTCAGCAGTTTGTTGAGGCCTGCAGCAGGTTTCCCTACCTCTCCAGTGTTACAGTGACTCCCAGCTGCCTGGTCTCTGTGCAGCTGCTGCTGTTAAACAGATCTGTATCACTGTAGGTGCAGAGAAGCCTCCTCCCCACCTTCCCAGTCTGTCCAGTTTTCTATCAGAGTTGGCCTGACTGAAAATGCAGTGGACACGCTCCCTTATTATCTGCAGTCCGCCTGAGCTCTGCATGCACTGATGAAAGCCCATGGCATTGCATGCAGAACAGCATGGTTTGGGGACTCACATGTATCACTCTGAACTTAAGATTTCTTCTATGGATCCACTGAAAGCTGATAACCATTCATGGCAGATATCCTGTATAAAAGCAGAGAAAAGCCAGAGTTCTGTTCAAGTTGAATGGCTGGAGAACACTAAGGTAATGGCTGACTACATGAATTAAGTTTTTGGCAGTGCCTATTAGACTGATGGTCAGTGAGCTGACAATATTTAACAGGGGAACCACATCCTCCAGTCACTACTGTTAATGAACTGTGTTGCCTAATTCAGACTTATCACCTCCTGAAGCAGTTCACTGCTTTGACAGTGCAACAATTCACTCAGCATCGATGAGTCCCTGCACTGTTTGTAGATCTGTCCCATTTGCAACGATCAAAGCATGGTTGAATCTTGCAACAATAACAGGTGATATTGTATCAAACAGACAAAAAGATCTGTAAGGATTTGTTTTTCCTGGAGTAGTTTTCTCAGGCAGCGCTCACTCCAAGGTTGTTTTGTGCCCAACAAGCTCCTTATGATCTTGCTAGTCTCATGAAACTGTTGCTAAGCTTAAACGCAAACACATCCGGCGCATTGTCAGATACCTCATTCCAATTGCGTGATTTATGGAGTTTTTGAGAGCAGTACTGCCAACCCTTATTTAATTTCCTAAGGTCAACTTGGATACTTTCTTTGAAAAAAAAAAGAGTTTTTTGACCCAAACAGTAAATCATGTTATTAGTAACTGCATTATAAATTATTCTGGCAGTCCTATATGTGTGTATGTGAGAGAGAATTAAACACAGAAGGTGAAATAGATAAGTTTTATAGATTCATTTTTATTACCTAAAAATGTCTATTACTCCAAATGTTAAAAGACCACTTAAAGTAATGCAGTTTGCACATATTTCTTAAAATTGAAGTGAAAAGTGTTCCCATGCCATACTCGTGGTTGTTAGTATTTTTTGTTGATTAAATCCATCTTGTTCTGATCTACAGTAAACATTGCAAGGTGTTGGCTGTTGGGCTGTTGCAGCATCTGACCTGCAGCTGCAGTCAGGATAAGAATAGAGCATTAGACTGCTTCCTCTGCAGACATGATATTTGCTCCAGTTACTGCAAATACCATCACGCCATATGTCCGTGTAGGTTCTTAGTCATCCAGGTCATGGTAGTCTTCAGAGCTTGAGAAAACAAGGCAACTGGACCGCTTTAGGTTTGCAAAGATGTTTCCCCTCTCTTCTGAGAGAACTAAAGAAGCTTCTTGGAGAGGTAAAACATCTTCTCAAACCTAAAAAGTCCAGTTGCCTTCTTTTCTCAGGGTCTCAAGATCACGCCATACCCAACCCCTCTTGCACCCCGCACCCCACTGACCTGTACCCTGATCCAGCTGAAGAATGGCTTCTAATGGCAACCAGCCACCTCTAATGCCTGTTGTTATACGAATAATATAATAATGTTGCCATGACTGTCAGCAGCAGAGAGCTCTGGTTAGACTGGGAAAATCCCGGTAACAACATTGTGTGTATAAAGTATTGACTGTCTTTTCTTACTTCCTTTTTCTCCTCTCATCCTCCCTGCTCACAGATAAATGGCTCTTTTAAGTTGGGAGCTGCTCGTGTTCTGTCTAGCTGGCAGATGCAGTGCCTAGTCCCTGGCCTCCAGGACAACGCCAACATGAACGGAACATCCGAGCAGGCCGACATCCTGCCTCCAAACTGCATGGTCAAGGATCGATGGAAAGTGGTGAGTCTGGAAAGCTCCCATTCCCCCAGTTCAGTTTCACGTTCTGCAGTAGTGCGTTTGAAAGATTTGGGTGTCTGATTTCCCCCATACAATTTTGTATTTATATTTTCTTAGCTGGTATGCATATTTGTTAACTGTTTGCTATCTATTCTGATTTCATCCAAACCTTCTTTCCCCCAAAATTTTAAATATAAATAAAACAGAATCCAATCCTATATTCAGCAGTACAAGGCAAATGTTAAACTATGCATGTAGCATTTTGCATTACATTTTATTTGATTAGTACTTGGGAGCTGAGGAGACCAGCAAGAATTAGAAGCAAAACATCACGTATCATTTAAATGTAAGCTTTTTCCATGTATGAACGATACATGATACACAGTAAACCATTTTTAAACAAATTGTATCCTTTGTTCTGATTTTATTTTCATACAAAAATGTCTGTATCAGGATCAGAATATGTTCTGTTGTTCTGGTTGTGATAAAAAAAAAATGAAATCCCAAAGAAAAACACAAATCCTTTATAGACGATATTAAAAAGATGAGATGACTGTCGAATCACTGATGCCTCATGTTCAGCTAAATAAATTGACATTTAAACTGGCAAAGAATTCAAACATTTAAACTCGAGGGTTTAGTGGAAAGACAAACTTTTTTTTAATTTTCTGTTTGAGCTTCCTTTGGATTCTGAAGTACAAGGTTGCTCGTGTCTCAGCCAGTCAGGTTGCAAAATGAAGGCTGTTTGCACTTTACTAATCAATCTACTGTCTCCACTGAGCTGCAAAGACCCAACACATCATGAACTAAAGATAAAAAAGAATGAAGAATGAAGAATGAAGTCTTTTTGGAGGTTACAGTATGTTACTTTAAGATAATTAAGAGCTCTTTGCCCTGCAACCTGTGTTCCAGCTAAAGAAGATTGGCGGGGGTGGGTTTGGGGAGATCTATGAAGCCTTGGACTTGCTTACGCGGGAAAATGTGGCCCTAAAAGTGGAGTCAGCCCAGCAGCCCAAACAGGTGCTAAAGATGGAGGTGGCAGTGCTGAAGAAGCTGCAAGGTAAGCGCTGCCAAACCATCTCCTACACTGATTGCTTTGGGCCAGTGGTCCACAGTGGAAGTGATTAGGTTTAATTATTAGGAAAACCATAACTGACTGCAAAGACGTTGTTTATACAAGCTTCCAGTTGTGGAATTGTTAGTGAGTAGAATTCAAGAATGTTTTTTAGGTCCAACTTTCAGAGTGTGATTGAGCCCCTTTGATCTTCATCACATAAGGTGTTTTTAGCAGCAGGGCGGTGACCTTTCAAGAGTCTTTGTCTTGTAACCCTCGTATGCTGCTACATTCCCTCTTCTGCTTCACACTTGGTTGTCTTGGACTTGTGTTTCACTTTGTTCCTCTGATTTTCTGTGAACTGTTACCAGTACATCTACAAGCTGGCACTGAAGTGGCAGGTGAAGTGGTGGGAATGGGAATTAGTCCCTCCAAGTCTGAGGCCATAGACTAAGCCAAGAAAGGGTGGGGTCCCCACTTCAGCTCAAGGACAAATTGCCTCCCCAGTTTAAGTTGTGTCGAGGGTGTCGCGAGACGATTTTCACATCACATCCTGTGTCATGAGACACAATCTCTGTGGCGTGTCGGACGGCTTTTTGATTTTTGTAACTTGTGCATTGTGTTGCAGTCGTCGCAGCTGGCTTGAAGACACAAGTGTATGATCATCCTGCCTATTTAATCAGAATCCTGCACCAAAGCTCAAAGAAATACTGACACACAGAGAGATAACGCAACAGTTTGAAAACCTGAGTTTGTGGAAACACTTGACTTCTGCTCCTCCTTATCAGCATGTATGACGTGATATTGTCTGAGTGGCGACAACTATTGTCTACTGAATACTTAAACATCCGTGTGATAATGGTGCGTTTTTAACAAAGCGATCACTGTGGAGGGTGTATTGGCACTTTTATAATCTCTGAAAAATAGGACAGCCCTTTATTGTGATTGCATATGTTCAACAAAATTTGGGTGTTCCACACTAACTGTGCAGATATTAAATATGAATAGTAAACAGCAGGTTTAAAAAAAACCATGAGAAACATACACAAATATATTTCTCACTGCTCACCGCCACACCTGCATTGCACAGATGCAACCATTTATACCCGCTATTAAGGTGCAGGAAGCCTCTGTTGTATTCTCCTAAACAATAGGTGTTGCCACTCAGACAATATCGTACGCACTGATGAGGAGAAGTCAAAACTAGAAGCCAAGACTTTGTCAAGTGTTATTTTGTAAAGTTCTCTCCACAAACTCAGGTTGTTCTGTTTTTAATTTATTTTTTCAGTGTTTATTTGATAGAAAGAGTAAAGAGTGACGGGAAAGTGGAGGGGGAGAGAGGGGGTAAGACATGCAGCAAAGGGCTGCGGGTCAGATTCGAACCTGGGGAGGCTACTCCCAGCCGCACGGCATGTAGGCACCTGCTCGTCGCAGTGAGTTAAACCAGCACCCACAAACTCAAGTTTTTAAACAGTTGGAATGTCCTCCCCTTAGTGTTAGTATGTCTCTGAGCTTCTGTGCAAGATTCTCAGTAAACACACGATTATACACCCATTGTGTCTATTGTGTCTAGCGACACAGGATTTGATGTGAAAATTACACCACTACACAAGCAATGTGGCGAGCATAAAAATGGCCTTACGTTGGTCTGCTGTGGTGATGAGGGAATTAAGCATAAAAGCGTAGCTGTTGATTTACTGATCAGTGTGCATTCCTACCCTCCACTGTGGTCGCAAGCTTTGGCTAGAGCTTTCTCCGAAGTGTGGCTGGCAAAGAGGATGAGAGGGGCTCAAAATAGAGGCACTATTCCTCCACATTGAAGGAAGCCAGTTAAGGTGGCTCGCATATCTGATATAGATGGGCACCTCCTGGGTCAGGAGCTTTAGGCACGGGAGAGTAAATCTCTCAACTGGCCCAAATAACGTGGAGGAAATGGCTATTGAAACATAAAATAGATACATCTCTGAAAGAATTTAATCCAATATGTAATTTTCAGGGTGCTAAATATATAAGTCTTTGTAAATCTGATTAGTTTAGTAGAACAATATTTGTTTCGTTGAAGTTGTGGTACATTAGGAAAGTGTTTATTAGCCTCCTCTCTCTTCTTTTTCCCTTCCAGGGAAAAACCATGTTTGTAAGTTTATTGGCTGTGGGAGAAACGACAAATTCAACTATGTCGTCATGCAGCTTCAGGTGAGTCACTGTCTGGATGCATGTCAACCACAGTCTTTTACTGGGAAGCATAACAGTGTAGAGGGACACATAACACACAGTAATAAGGTAGATTATTGCTTTAGCATTTAAAAAATTCTGCTTTGAGGAAGCACACCAGGAGGAAGTCTTCATGTTGCTGTCATGTTAAGATCTACCAAATGTATAGGTTTTACAGTCTTAAAAAAACCTTCAATTCAATTCAATTCAATTTTATTTATATAGCGCCAAATCACAACAAAAGTCGCCTCAAGGCGCTTCATAGATACAGAGAAAAACCCAACAATCATATGACCGCCTATGAGCAAGCACTTTGGCGACAGTGGGAAGGAAAAACTCCCTTTTAACAGGAAGAAACCTCCAGCAGAACCAGGCTCAGGGAGGGGCGGGGCCATCTGTTGCGACCGGTTGGGGTGAGAGAACCTGCTGGAGTGCAATTACATTAATATAACCCCTGCTTCAAGGATTCAGCATTTGGTATTATGACTTCCTGCAATGTAACCAGAAAAAATACATAAAATAATGAGGATAAGTGTAATTGACCTTTAATAAAGTCATAGCCAGAATGCAAACAGATGAATTTACTGGTGACCACCTTTTAATGTTGCCTTTGCTGATAACAGCACAGAACAGTCCCAATTTATTTGAACCTGGTGTATTTCTCATTACTGTTGCCACTGTGTCTCCTATGAGTCATATCCAGTTTTGCATTTTCCACGTTATTATTAGATTACTTTTTTGAAACCTGATCTTTACACATTTCAGCCTGACTAAAAGCAAGCAGAAATTAAGTCCCGCTGTCTTGTCACTGTCCCTCACCCAGGGTCGTAACCTGGCTGACCTGCGAAGGAGTCAACCCAGAGGAACCTTTACCATGAGTACCACCCTGAGACTTGGGAAGCAGATCCTGGAATCCATTGAAGCCATCCACTCAGTGGGCTTTCTGCACCGCGACATCAAACCGGTACAGGTTTCTTGAAAAATTCTGCAACCTTGTGTTTCTCCTGTAGACTGAGTTCCTGAGTTAAAAGTGATTTTAGGTAGAGATTATTTACTGATATTAACTTTTGATTTTTCTTGCCCGGATGTGTCAAAATGGTAATGAATGCTTTTCCCCTAAGCTATAGTTTTCTGCAGGCCAAATATAGGTCCAGTTTCTGTAATACCAGTAGAACAGTCCAAATGTCTGCAATTTGGTAACAATTTAATATAAGTAGCTGAAAGTTTCTCAATTTAAAACGTCTATCTGGTTTCAGGTGAACTTTGATACTTTAGATCTTTAGGTAATCTAAATATCAAAGCAAGCCAATAAAACCAGAACAGAAGGGGTGTTAATAGGATGTCGGATGAATAGATTTTTATGTAAATGAGCAGAGGTAGAACCAAAGTTAGAGGACCCATATACCCTTCACGTTTCTTGTGTGCAGATGCTTTTAGATTAAACTAGTTGAGTGATGCACTGTGTTTTATTTCTGCAGTCAAACTTTGCAATGGGACGGCTCCCCTCCACCTACAGGAAATGCTACATGCTGGACTTTGGTCTGGCAAGGCAGTACACCAATACCACAGGAGAGGTCCGCCCGGTAAGACACTTAGTCTGTGAAAGCGAACCGTACCAAAAGCTGAAGCACAGCACTGAAGCTCATCTATTACAGTGGAGATATTGTTGGAGAGAATATTTGTAACTCAAGGTTCATTTGCTAGTTTTTGCTAGTGTTTTTTCAAAGAACAGCAATTATTATAATAAAGTCACTAGAGGTTTGGAGAATGTATGGAGAATTATTCATGCATATTGGATGTTAGGGAAAAAAAATAATCAGAGGTAGGACATATATCCTTATTTTGACTCTGCGTATACTCCAAACCTAAACCTAAACAACATAGTAAAATAATTTCTCAAGTATCTTTTTTTTTTAGCGTTTTCTTACAACTTTGTTATTTAATTTCTTATTGTGGTCCTACACACAACACATATGTCATTTCTTTCTGTGTTAGGATTCAACTTTATTGTCATTACACAGGTATAAATACAGGGTAACAAAATACAGTATGCATCTAATCACAAGTGCAAGAGCAGTGAGTGCAATAGGAGCAGATTATATGCCGATAAGGGTAGTATAAAAGGTGGGAATAGTTATGAACAGATTATGTACAAATAAGTCAAGTACACAGATGCTTATGTTGCTATACAGAGAGCAAATGTACAGATGTAGTTATGTATACATATGTACAGATATGTACAGATGATCTGTATAGCATACAGACGGACAGATATACAGATGTATCAATGTGTGGTAAATATATGTACAGTAGTGGGAGTATGGTGCTATGAACAGACTATAATAGTGAACAGTGTACGCACTATAACAGAGACTATGCTATATCAGTGTCCTAAACTATAGCAGTAACCAATATGAGATAGTTTCCTTTAAAGCTGCAAAAAATACCAAAGTAAATAATAAAAAACTACACAGGTGCACAGACTCAGGCAGACAAATGGGTGTGTTTGCTGCACTGCAGTACATTCTCTCTCATTTCCTGTGAGTCTGTACAATATCGGATCAATGATTTGCAGTACTCAATAACAAATCTCAGGGATTCATGTGATAGTTTGCTGTAAACTGACAGAAGTGGTTGTTGGGCTTCTAAACAGCTTTTGTATCGATCAGGTCTCTTGGTATTTGTAGTTTCAGTGTGATCAGACACAGCTGCTGCTTTTAGGTTCTCTCTTGCTTTTTTGTCTCTCTACCACACTCAACACAGCTATTTTTAGATCAGCGAGTATATATAGTGCTTCCATTTGCTGTCAGCTTGCTCCTCGTCACTTTATCTCCTTACTTTCATTTTTTTCTCTTTTCCTCCTCTCCTCATCCTTTTATGGGCCCTTCTTCCTTACCTCTCCTCACCTATTCATCTTTTAACCAGCTCCCCTGTTCTTCTCCTGCAGTGTTGTGTTCCTTCTGTTGCAGCAGTCAATGAATATTTGATGCTGTAAAATGCGTCACTGGGTGAGAAACGTTAGCCCCCCCCCCACGCACTTTCTCTCTGTCACTTCCAGTCTCTCCACCCATCATCTTTTGTCTCCCAGTCTCTCTCTCTCATTCTACAGCTGAGTCAGCTTCAGTGCAGTGATCTGAGCTCGCTCTTTCTCACTTGATTCACCCCTCCCCCACTGTATCTTCCTGCCTTGCTTCCTTCTTTCCCCATTACCCCCCTCTCTTTAACCAGTCTCATTGACTACAACATGATGGTAATTTTGTAAATCATGGTACCCTATAATTTCCAGATTTGGGGGTTGGTGTACCTGTTAAGTTGCTACCATATGCTTGTAGTATCTCTTGGTTTCTAAGTCAGAGCTACCCCTCCTATCTGGTTTCATAACACCCAGAAGACAACAACAAAAAACACTTAGCTGAGACTTCACCTACTTACAAATGCAGTGTATGAAGTACACTCAGTAATTTCTCAAAAGTGTCATTATTGTTTGCAACAGCTCTTGTGTGTCCAACACTCATTGTGGGACTGTTAGCAGAAAGTTGTCATCACATCTTTTTTAGCCAGACCTACCATACATTAATTTTCAAAAATTTGACACTTGATCTGAAAGTGAACATATCCTGATGAAACACATGCTCAGCAGATACAAACAGCAGCCTGAATCTGTTCTTACAATTTGCACGTATCAGCACAAGCGTTATTTTTTCATCTTGACTGTTGAGGTTGCTACGTAGTGACAAAATTTTTCACTTGCGGTATTTGGAAACTAAAGTATGTTGAGTGAAGTCCTCTGTAGAATGAACCGGTTGTCCAGTGAGGCAACCTGTCCAGCTGCTTGTGGATCAGGTCACTCTTTACTGTGAAATTTTGTATGATGTTCGCTCTCTACTGATCACCTGCCATCAGTTTTTTTTATCAAAGATTTATGTTCTGATTTTTTTCTTGTTTTCTTCTTATCAGTTCAATGTGATTTATGTTCACCTTTTTTATGTTTCAGTGTTGTGTTTGTCTTTCTTACAGTTCCTTTGGATTTATGATTTTGACGTGCATGCCTCCTGTTTCTCCATCATCTCCATGGTTACCCAGGGATGTGAGTGGTTTCTATAGTGACAGATGGGTCACAGCCACATCGAAAGCTACGCACCAAAGTGAAAGCTGAATTAAAAAAGAAAAGGAGCAAACATGACATAATGTCTACTAAGAGTTTTCTAAAATCCACATATAAAAATAATCATGATCGTTACAATAACTGTAATGAACTGTGAATGTGCTAGAAGCCCTATCAGAAAATGGTCTGGCAGCACAGAGAATTTAGGCACTAAATTATACAACTTGTACTTGAAAGTGAAATTCAGATTTGATTTTTGTCCGGGAAAAAAACCCCTAGATGGTGGACAAAAACCTAAGTATACGGTAAGTCAGTTCTATAAACTAAAAAAGGACACAATATAAATTGTTTTTTCAAATTTATGTAGGTCATGAAGCCATCATGAAATTTCTGTTTTTATGGGTATTTTAATTTGTGTATTTCTACTTGTATTTATCCATGAGTTTCCCTCCCATGTAAGGTAGGACATTATTAAAAGAGAAAATATCATGTAGATTTTATGTAGATAACAAATTTTTGCACATACATGCAAACTTTGATGGGCTCGTCAGTGATATTTGAGGGTTCAATATCTTCCCCAAGGACACTTTGACATATAGACAGCAGGAGTTCCATCTTCTGAGTAGAAAACAACCTGTTCTAGATCATGAGAAATAAAAAACCAAGAAAATTTGTGACTGCCATAGATGACAATTGAGTCAGTGAGGAGTATAATGGGCCCATCCAGGAGTTGTGACTGAAACAACTGATAATACAACACATAGTACAACGTGAACTACTAAATCCTATGTCCCTTTCTGCAAATTGCTAACAAAAATGTCAGGGTAGTTTCAGACTTCTACAGTTGACTTCTACTTATTTAAATGTGTATAATTTAAAACTTAGACATTCATAAAAAAAGAGTGTAGTTCACTTTATGTTTTTGTTAACAAGTAACTTGAAAATGGTCACTGTATTGAATTTTTAAATGTTAAATGGACTTTTATCCACCTGTCAAGTACAGTGGTGTGAAAAAGGTGTTTGCCCCTTTCCTGTTTTCTTCTTTTTGTCACACTTAAATGTTTCAGATCGTCAACAAAAAAATATATAAGACAACGATAACATCAGTAAACATAAAATGCAGTATCTAAATGAAGGTGTTTATTATTAGGGGGAAAAAATCTAAACCTAAATGGCCCTGCTTGAAAACTTGGTTGGGCTGCTCTTAGCAGCAACAACTGCAACGAGCAATTGTGATAACTGGCATCAAGTCTTTTACAGCACTGTGGAGGAATTCTGTCCCACTCATCTTTGCACAACTGTTGTATTCCAGCCACACTGGAGGGTTTTCGACTATGAACCACCTTTTTAAGGTCATGCCACAGCATCTTACCTGGAGGTCATGACTAGGCCATTCCAAAGTCTTCATTTTGTTTTTCTTAAGCTTTTGTGTTTTGGCTGGTTTGCTTTGGATCATTGTCCCGCAGGCAGAACCCAAGTGCGCTTCACCTTGAGGTTACAAACAGATGACCAGACATTGCCCTTCAGGATATTTTAGTAGACAGCAGAATTAATGTTTCCATTTATCACAGCAAGTCTTCCAGATCCTGAGGAAGCAAAACATCCTCAGACCATCACCACCATATTTTACTATCGGTATGATGTTCCTTTTCTGAAATGCTACATTACTTTTATGCCAGATATTTGTCATATCAGTCCACAGAGTATATTCCCAAAAGTCTTAGGGATCATCAACATGTTTTCTGGCAAAACTGAGACAAGCCTTTGTGTTCCTTTTGCTTAGCAGTGGTTTTCGTCTTGGAACTCAAATGGCCACAAAGGCCATTTCTGCCCAGTGTCTTTCTTATGGTGGAGTCATGGACGCTGACCTTAACTGAGGCAAGCGAGGCCTTTAGTTCTTTGGATGTTGTTCTGGGATCTTTTGTGACCTCTTGGATGAGTTGTCACTGCGCTTCTGGGGTAATTTAGGTTGGCTGTATACTCCTGGGAAGGTTCACCACTGGTCCGTGTTTTTGCCATTTGTGGATAATGGCCCTGACTGTGTTTGGTTGGAGTCCCACAGCTTTAGAAATGGCTTTAAAACCTTTTCTGGGCTGAGAGCTCTCAGTTACTTTGTTTCTCATTTGTTCCTGAATTTTTTTGGATTGTGGCATGATGTCTGGCTTTTGGGGAGCTTTTGGTCTACTCCACTTTATCAGGCAGGTCCTTTTTAAATTGATTTCTTGATTGAGAACAGGTGTGGCAGTAATCAGGGCTCAGTATGTCTAGAACAACTCAACTTAGCTTTCCAAAGATGTGATATAGATTTTTATTCTGACATTTCAGAATTATACAAAAAGGCCCTTTTCAGGGAACACAAAATGGGTTAACAATTTAAAGCTGTTCCGCAGCAATGGAGGTTGATCAAGCCTTAAAAGCTGGTGCTACTAATTCCTACAGGTGTTGTAATTTTTCTAGATTACTTACAACCCCCTCTGTCTGTATAAAAGCAGTGGTGGAACACACTGTGGTACCATACCCTTGTGAGCTTTAGTTGAACAATATTGTACGGCAAAAAGTAGTGTGTTGCCACAAAGATGTCAAGAAAAAGAAAATTAACAATGGAAGAGAGACAGACCATCATAGCACTTAAAAGAGTATGTCTTTTCTACAGAGAAATTGCAAATAAAGTCAAGGTGTCAGTGAGTACAGTTTCCTTCATCATCCAAAGGCACTCAGAAACAAACTGACAGCAAGAGGTCTGACAGACCCAAAGACACAACTGATTCAGAGGACAGCTTGTTTGATAGGTGGCTCGCAGGACAACAGCTTTGAGCACAGCTTAATAGTGGTCGTATAAGCAAGTCTCAGTTTCAACTGTGAAAATAAGACTTCAAGCTGTAGGTTTGACAGGATGAGTTGCAGCAAGAGAGCCATTGCTAAGACGTGAGAATAAAACAAAGGGACATGCCTGGACACCGCCATTGGACTACTGAAGACTGGAAGAAAGTATTATGGAGGGATAAATCAAAATTTGAAATCTTTGATTCATCATTCAGGATCTTTGTACACCGTCGAGTAAGCGTGAGGATGGTTCCACAGTGTGTGGCATCAACTGCCAAATGAAGGAAGGAGGAAGTGTGATGATCTGGGGCTGTTTTGCTGGATCCAGGGTCAGCACCCTGAACCAAAACAGCTACCGCAGCATTCTGCAGCGCCATGCAGTACCCTCTGGTATGCACCTAGTTGGTCAGGGGTTCATCCTACAGCAAGATAATGACCCAAAACATAAGTCCAAGCCATACCAGAACTACCTCAGGAAGAAATAACATGATGGTGAGCTTGAAAACATGAAGTGGCAGCACAGTCTCCAGATTTGAACCCCATCGAGCTGGTTTGGGATGAACTGGATGGAAGAGTGAAAGCAAAGCAACAGACAAGGTCCACATTTATGGGAACTTCTGCAACAGATATGGGAACAACTTTCTGAAGAATATTTGATTTCTATTGTAGAAAGAATGCCACGGGTGTGTTCAGCTGTTATAGCTGCCAAAGGTGGCTGCTTTGATGAGTCAAAGTTTAGAATATATTTTGGTCTATAAATTGATTCCATGATTTCTTTTTTAACTCCAATTGCTTATTTGTACTATGCTTTCATTTCAGAGTGCAACGGGCCAATACACTGCATAGTTTTCAATAAAAAATTGGAAAAACTTGTGTGTTCTTAAACTTTCGTCCTGTAGTGTAGGTTTGGATTTTTTTGACTCTTAACAATAAACACCTTAATTTAGAAACTGCATTTTGCATTTATTTCTGTTATCCTTCTAATTAACTGCTTTTTCATGTCACTGTATTAAGTTATCGGCTAGTAGGTGTCTTGCTTCTGTGTGGCAGAAGCAAGTACTTTTTTATGGTGAGACTAAAGGCCCTTTCACAGCGGATGTCTGAAATCTCAAAAATTGAATGTGTCAAGAATATTTTTCAGGCTCACCAAGTCAAGTATTCTTACTCATTAACACCACCAACACAAATTTGTGGCATTTATTTTTTCGAACCAAATCGATTTTTCCAATTTTTTGGGATACCAATGAATAGATCTGACTAAGATCACTGTATTTGGCAACAAGTGCACTAATAGCACAAATCTTGCACCTTTACTGAGTATACAAGGATATGATAATAGTAAAATGATACAATTGTGTTCCCAAATCTGCTAAAAAGACTTCAAACTGCCTCTCTGACATCCTGAAATATGTACGAATGCAGCTCCAATTCTGGGATCAAACCATAATATTCTCTAGCAGCCGCCCTCTTGTGGGAACTGGATGAACCCAGAATATCAGTTTGTTCCTTTTCTCGTTTAGGAACATCAGGACCAGTTCGTTATCCCTTCATCACAACTTCATTTTTTTCTGTCTGTTTTTGAGGATGAATTTTACGCACGCATATACGCACGTTTGGTGTGTATATGGGTTACATGGGAAGATCCGTAAAATTTGGAATTTCATGTTGTTTTACACAACAAATTCAGTGTGCCTTTAGACTAACTGTCCAATAAATGTATAGATAGAAAAGTACATAAAGCAATTTATTAATTGATGTAAATCTAAAGACTCAAAGTTGAGTCATAAAAATGAATAAAAGTTAATTGTGTCTTTTTAAAAATGTATTTTTTATCTCATATAGTTATTTATATAAACATATATACATAGATAAAGGCATTACGCAATCTACATATAATATCCAAATGCATAACCAGATTTTAACACTACTATTAAGAATAGGTCATAAAAAACAGCCCAAAAAACAAATTTGAATAATATTAAAGTGGAATTATGTAAATTGATACTTGCGTGTGCAGATCTCTCTGATGCAGTGTGTTCGTCTGCTGGTGTCTTTGTGTCTTATTTTGCTTATTTTTCTTTTGATGTCAGAAACACGTGTATAACGATCACATTGATGTTAAACAGGATTGCATCTGTTTCTTTCTAAAGCTCCTGTACTACAGAGTTATGTTGACACTGGGTTGAATGTTTGATGCTATATATCCACTTGATCGTTTTGTTTACAAGTTACATGTTTTTAATGATTTATTTTGTCACAATACTTACAGTTTATTTTCATGCCAACACATAGGGTATGCTATGTGTTGATATATGTCTATTGGGGTGCCCAAATTTATGCATCTGTCTAATTTTGTTATGATGCATATTGTATGTTAATCCAATAAACTTTATGTTATTGCTGAATCACTACTTTTTCCATAAGGAATGACATATATTAAAAGGAAGCCAATCACCCAATGATAAACACAAATTCAAAAAAAAAAATAAGAGAGATTCCCAATCTTTTTCATATTAGTGTAACTGGATGTGAACTGGATGCATGTTGTTGCAACTGCTGACTTTTTTGCATCCTCTTTTTAGCCAAGAACTGTGGCAGGTTTTAGAGGGACCGTCCGCTACGCTTCAGTCAATGCTCACAAAAACAAGGTCAGTACTGTTTGTTTGTCTTTAAAGTATAACCTCTGAGTTGGCTGCAGAGTTGGTGGTGAGCCTCTTGTACCTAGAAATGGTGCAAGAGGCTGGGAGAAGCAACATGGATTTGTGAGGTAGAAGTTACCACTCTACCATCTACTGAAGAACACACTGTGGTAGAGGACCTTGGTACTCCCTAGCCCAGAGCTCTCAGTTCAAGTGCATGAGACAGATCATTCTGCTCCTTTTTATTGATAAACAAATATAACAAATATACAGATCAAATTGCCATCGTTGTTCTATATTTATATTTTTGTAGGAATTTTGCCTTTTTGCAGTTTTAATGATTATGCTCCTGAACACACAGCCAATGTGCAGATTTTGTTTACAAAAGTTGCTTCATACTTGTGAAAGATAAATGCAACTCAAGCTAGTCTGATTTGATACTGAAACACCTAACCTTAATGCAATAAATATTCCATTAGATTACCTGTCACCCCACAACACCGTCTTAATTAGCGATTTTAATGACACAAGTCAGAATGTGAACATTCTGTTTAGAATGTTATGCTAACAATGTCTTCCTGTTGTGCTCCTCCAGGAAATGGGTCGCCATGATGACCTTTGGTCATTGTTTTACATGCTGGTGGAGTTTGCTGTTGGGCAGCTGCCTTGGAGAAAGATCAAGGATAAGGTCAGAAGGTTTCTTGTTTCTAGTTTTTATGAGATGAGATAGCCTTTGTATCCACCTTAGTTACCATTACTTGTTTTGGTAGTGCCTCCATGAATCATACAAGGTGTTAAACATATTTAACATTTTGTCCTGCTTCTTTAAATACATCTATGTTTTAAAAACGTCTGTCTGTGAGCTTACATTATCCAAAAAGCAGTCAGAATTTGATCTGTTTTGATCAATATATACCAATATATATATATATATATATATATATATATATATATATATATATATATGTACAAGCGGCAGAAATGAGCTTTCTCCAAAGTTTGGCTGGCCTCTCCCTTAGAGATTGGGTGAGAGGTTCAGCCATCCGGGAGGGGCTCAGAGTAGAGCCGCTGCTGCTCCACATCGAAAGGAGCCAGCTGAGGTGGTTCGGGCATCTGACAAGGATGCCTCCTGGGCGCCTCCTGGGTGAGGCCCCGGGGCAGACCCAGGACACGCTGGAGAGATTATATCTCTCGGCTGGCCTGGGAATGCCTTGGTGTTCCCCCGGATAAGCTGGAGGAGGTGCCTGGGGAGAGGGAGGTCTGGGCCTCTCTGCTTAGGCTGCTGCCCCCGCAACCCGGCCTCGGATAAAGCGGATGAAGATGGATGGATGTATATATGTATATATATTGTTGTCTTTTTTTCTGTTTAGGAACAAGTTGGTCAAATTAAAGAGCGTTATGACCATCAGCTGCTGCTCAAACACATGCCTTCAGAGTTTAAAATCTTTCTGGACCATGTCCTGGCCCTGGACTACTACACTAAACCAGATTACCAGGTAGATATAATAAAAGTTCAGAGGAGCAGTCTAATATTGAGACTTTGATTCACATTCATAAATTTGTGTATTTTTTCCAGCTGCTGATGTCAGTGTTTGAGAACAGTATGAAGGAGCGAATCATTACAGAGAATGAACCCTTTGATTGGGAAAAGGGAGGAAGTGATGTCACGCTGTCAACCAGTGCCTCCACCCAACCACAGCACAACACCCGACCTACTGCAGCCATGGTGGGGTAAGAACAAGCTGCAACCTCCTGTAAAATAAGTCTGAAATAGAAGTGCCAAAAAGGGAAGTTTCTCTAACAGCCACTTGCCATTTTTCTTTGATTTGTAAAGCTATGCAGACTGTATTAGAAATAATTTGGTTAATATACCATAACAAAAAAGTTTTGTAAATTGCAAAAGTATTTCTGAAATAACAGCATCTATGTAAAGATTTGCTATATTCTGTGTCCATAGAGCCATTGTGACTCCAGTTCCTGGAGACCTACAGAGGGAGAACACCGATGTTCAAGACGAGCATCTCAGTGATCAGGAAAATGCTCCTCCACCTCCGCCGAGCCGACCCCCTGGGGAAACCGGTGTCCAGCATCCTGGAGAGACTGGAGAAGGCTGGGATGACACAGACTTTAACCGCAATAGACTCAGGATCAGCCTAACCAAGGTATGAACCATCAGTTATAGGTTTTGGTAATGCCACAGTCCCATTAAATCAACCCCAGAATCAGACTCTAGAGGCCTTAGTTAGCATGCTAAGGAGGTACTACAATTAGGAGACTTAAAATGTGGCTTGTTTGGAAGAATTTACAGGAGGGGAAAACCTTGAAAAATAAAAATGGTAGCACAGTTTATATTTGCTAAACTGTGTCAAACCACAAGCCTTCTAGAACATTGTCCATTGGATAGACATGACCAAAGTGGAGGTTGGGCCATAACACAGCATGTCAGTACAAACACTGACTGTCAAGCAGAGTGGTGATGATTTGGGCTTTTTTTTAACTTGGTCCAAATGGAATCATACAACAGATAATGATCCCAAGCACACTAGCTTGGGATCATTATCTACAGCAGAATGACTGTGAATAATCAAGGTTAGCTCTCTCGTCTTGCCTGGAAACACCTCAGTGTATCCCTGGATAACCTAGAGGAGGGGGTCTAGGTTTCTCTGCCCATGGGTAGCAGAAGAAAATGGATGTATGGCTGGACAATTTGAGAGACTGATTAAGCTATAGAGAAAACAATTACTTTGAGTTATTGCTGCTAAAGGTAGTTCTACCTGCTACTGAATCAGGGAGTGTACTTTTTAATAGGACTGCATGAAGTCCTGTGGAAATCCCTGAGATTTCACATGGACTTTTTTCATTAGAAACATAAGCAACATCCTTATGCAATTATTAGTTGATATAAACAAAAAGTGGATTGCCTGAAAATATTTTTGTCATTACAGCCTTTTAGATGATTCTAAAATGTGTTAGTTGTTTAGTCTTAAGACATTTTGGTTCACATGAACCTTCTGCCAAGTCACTATCAGTGACTGCCCTTAACTCTACCCATATACTATCAGAAAATGTCATTTTTCTTTTTTCTTATTTTTTCTTCTTGCAAGTTTTGAAGTCTTGTACAAAAAAAAAGAATCACTGGTATCAAAATGTATTAGTTTTATCTCCAAAAAACGTTTCTTTTGCTTGTCTCCAAAACATCACGTTAGCTTTTAGGCTTAGGGTTGCTGTTATTTATGCTTCTGACTTAATTCCAGAAAGTTGATTCTGTTCATCTGGACGTAGCATTTTCAGTGGGAGAAACATTTTGTCACTTATCCAAACTCGCTCACCCATTTCCTTACCTGGATGATTGACCATGCATCAAGACAATGTTGACTTAAGGAAGTCGTTTTAGAGTTGCCTTCGAGAGTGTTTAAATGGTTGCTCACTTTTTTATCATTCCTCAGGGGGCTCAGGAAGAGGAAGCAATTCGAGGGGCCTGTCCAGTGTCTCCTGTACGAGGTGTAGGACCCGAGTCCCCAACAGGACAGGGTCGGTCCTTACGATATCGGCGGGTCAACAGCCCAGAATCTGATCGTCTTTCTGCAGCTGAGGGCCGGGCTGACGCCTATGGACAGAGGTGACAGTAAAGTATAGAAAACAACAAAGGTGGTTTTAGGTGAAGAGACAGCATTTCATGTTACTTTTGGTAACAAACAACAAATATGAAAACATTTTCCAGTTTAAAAAATAAACATAAGCCAAACTCAACCTGCCTATTGAAAAATAAAATCACACCAAAGATTAGAATTAATTAATTATGAGGCCTTTGCTCTAAAAGAATTTGATCTCAACTTTTTGAATCCACATAAATCAGAAATGTACAAAAGAGGTTCAACTAGATTTGAATGACTTGGATTTGGCTCTGAGATTTTGCTTGATTTTGATTGTTGAGAATTCATTTGGATACACTCCAAAGACCGAATCTTTTTAATGTGAAACTTGGCTTCAAAGTTTCTGTTACCATGACTTGACTTGGACGTGTCTGAACTGACCGAGGTTTGTAATGGACTTCACATTCTGTATATCATATGTTTTATATGATATGGATCGGTGGTGAACCGAGACTTAATGTTTCCTTTGAAAAATCAACTAGTCTGGGCTATATTTAAAATTGACTTCATTTTACCCTTAAGAAGTTTAAACCTGAGCTTTAAATTGAACTGAATAATGAAACAAAAAGTTGAAAAAGTATTTTTACCAGGTTGTTAAGCTGTAGAAGAGTCATAGTCCCATATCCTTCTATTTTGTACACATTTGTTTGTGTGTCCACCAGGTCTAGGATGGACATCCTCGGTTCTCCATCTCGTCACGTCTACTCCTCCCAGCCGGCTCAGATGCTGTCTGTTGACCCCGGCTGCCGTGGAGATCGTCAGGTCAGTGGCCGTCAGGAAGTGTCCGTGGCATCCGTCGACCAGGAGGCCCACAGCAACGCCTTTATTCGTTCTGTACCGCTGGCAGAGGAGGAAGACTTTGATAGCAAAGAGTGGGTGATCATTGACAAAGAGGCAGAGCTGCGAGACTTTCTTCCAACCACGTCAGGAACTACTGACGAGGAGCCTGAGGAGCTACGCCCTCTGGAGGAACAGGAGGAGAGGAGGCGACTCAGGGCTGGAGGTAGGAGATAAAAAGAAGCTTTTTAGTCATAAAACTGAAATGAACAGGATAAATATAATAAAAATGGTTGGTTCATCAGAGCAGGGCACTATTTGAAATGTTTCAGTGCTAGTGTTAATCTGAAACCTTAGCTTTGGTGCCATCTTCCATAAGTTTGGTTGTTACCTAGGATCAAATCAAATCAAATCAAATCAAATCACTTTTATTGTCACATCACATGTGCAGGCACACTGGCACAGCACATGCGAGTGAAATTCTTGTGTGCGAGCCCCACAAGCAACAGAGATGTGCAAACACAACAAGGAGCTGATAGGATAGGAGCCCTGTTCTATTGACAAAATAGGTCTCTTTAAAAGTGGTGAATTCTAAGTGGATTGGAAGCAAGTCTCCATTTTATCAACAGTCATTAATAAAAAAAAATAACCTAGTGAATTATTAGGAAAACAAAAATGAAAACCAGACTAATTAAAGTGCTAAATCTATCAAATAGAGGCAGAATGAGGGAATTCAACAAATAAAACAAGTGTTTTGATGGAAATTATGAAACATCTAATTGGGTTGTTGTCTGTGACATAATACCACCCTGAAAGTCAGAGCCATTCCTTTTGGGGAAATATTGTATTACAGTTTCTCTCAAATGCTAAAACACATTTCACAAACGTTTCCACCATGTTCCCCAATGTCTAAACACAACACCCTTTTCTAAAGCTACATAAACACAACCACACCTTCCCACTGCAAAACTCAAACATTCACACCAAAAGAGCAGCTTGAAGCTTTCAAAAATGTTAACATTTTAAACATTGTAGACATTTAAAAAGTGGTCACTGTTGGTGGTGAATCACTCTCTGATTTGGTTTGTTCTGTGGAAGCGGACATTGTCCCAAATGATCACATAAATGTGATGTGCGGGCCCAGGATGGTGTTGTTGGCGGTCCAGGAGGATGTCTTTTAGCTCCTCTAGGAAGGTGAGGAGACGTTGGGTGTTGTAAGACCCAAGGACAGCAAGCCCCTCCGAACATTGTCTTGTCAATGCTCTCAAAGTTGACATTATCGGCAATGACTTTGTCTCTGATCTCCCGGAGTCTGATGAGGTTGTTCCCACGAACCATATCCACAATGAGGGTTTCTTGTTCCGCTGCAAATATGGCAACCCTCCCACCTCTATGTGGCATTCTTTCAACTCTAAAGAAAGAAACATGTGTTGTCAATTGACATGTGTTACAATACAGTCACAACTGATTTGAAACCACTAGACTACTTTCACAGGTTTGTAAAACTGTATTGTGACAAAGAAAGCAATCGAGTACAATACCTGTTGTGTTGTCTGAATGCCCTGATAATGGTGGCCACGGTGAACCTACTCAGGTTTGGACGGACTCTTAGTTCTGCTTCAGACATTGTCATGCCATGGTCAATGACTGTTGCTCGCATCTAGTCCGTAATGATGGTGCGAGGTTGTCTTGCTCTCCCTCCTGGACCTTCTCCTCTCCCATGTTGGCCTCCTCCTCTTCCTCGTTGGCCTGCTCGTCTTCCTCCTCTCATTTGAACTCCTCTTCCTCGTTGGCCTGCTCCTCTTCCTCCTCTCATTTGAACTCCTCTTCCTCGTTGGCCTGCTCCTCTTCCTCCTCTCATTTGAACTCCTCTTCCTCGTTAGCCTGCTCCTCTTCCTCCTCTCATTTGAACTCCTCTTCCTCGTTGGCCTGCTCCTCTTCCTCCTCTCATTTGAACTCCTCTTCCTCGTTAGCCTGCTCGTCTTCCTCCTCTCATTTGAACTCCTCTTCCTCGTTGGCCTGCTCGTCTTCCTCCTCTCATTTGAACTCCTCTTCCTCGTTGGCCTGCTCCTCTTCTTCCAGGGCCAAGCGCTTTGAGGGGTCCCAAAAAAGCGCTATATAAATGCAATCCATTATTATTATTAATAACTCGAAGAATCATTCGCTGTAACAAAGTTACGACTAACTGGCTACCCTTAAATTGCTCAACTGCTCGCTAATGTTATCTTTTTTTAAAGACACTGGACAGTTTTGCAGTGGTTGCACAATAATCTCAAGTTAAATTAAATACCTAGATGTTTTAACTCATTTTTTAAAAATACATTAAAGCATAATTATATAAAAGCAAACTAGAAACTGAGACCATTTGCCTTCAAAGCAAACGTTTTAAACTTAAGGCACAACTTTTACTTTGAAATTGAATGTTCTCTGTTTCTGGTTTGCATCACACTTTTTCACTACCGCTCAATGGTTCAGTGAATGTTTGCAGACAAGTTGGCATCTTGCAAACTGCAAGTGACTGTGGCAGCCTGTTAGTGACTAACAGGGAGTTGGGCGTTCGTCTTGTAATCGGAAGGTTGCTGGTTCGAGCCCCGGCTCCGACAGTCTCGGTCGTTGTGTCCTTGGGCAAGACACTTCACCCGTTGCCTACTGGTGGTGGTCAGAGGGCCCGGTGGCGCCACTGTCCGGCAGCCTCGCCTCTGTCAGTGTGCCCCAGGGCGGCTGTGGCTACACTGTAGCTTGCCATTGCCTGTGTCTGTGTGAATGGGTGAATGACTGAATGTAGTGTAAAGTGCTTTGGGGTCCTTAGGACCAACTAAAGCGCTACACAAATACAGACCATTTACCATTTACCATAAAGTAAACACAAGGAGGTTTTGACTGCAGAATTGTCTTTGGTTTCCTTTGCAGGAGCGGAGCCAGTAGTTCGTCCAAAGACTCACACGCGGGAGAGCAGCCGGGGGATGCTAACGCTAACAGAGGAGGAGGCATCAAGGAAAAGTGGTGGTAGCCCAGCACAGTCGCCCTGTCATTCTCTGCCATCAGGACGTCCTCGCCGGAGAGAGTCTGAGCCCACTGGACCTCAGAGACCGGTAAGAGACCCAGCCAGCCAATAACACAAGTTTAGTTCTTTGATGGCATGTTTGCGGACAAATGAGCGGGCTTGACGACTGCAAAAGAGGTTTATTCTTTGATGTCAGTATGTGATTCTGACTGCTCAGACACTGACATATCGAGGCATAGTGCACGCTCCGGCTCATTTATCTGCCTGCCAACATACAACTTAAAAGACAAATCCAGCATGATCAGAGGTTTTGCAAATTTATATTCTTCCCTCTTTATCAGTGATGATGATTTACAATTTACTTTAAGAGTCTTTAAAGTGGTGCCAATTTATAAGTTGGTTGTGCAGGAAAAAAACACGTGTTGGAATGGAAACACTTGTTACAAGTGTAAAGGTGCCCTTAGGCATTCAATGGCCACTAAGTCAGACTGTGGTGGTGCTGAGAAACACAAACTGCTGGATAAATTAAGCAAGAAACTTGAATTTAGAAATTGGACACTAATATTTTCTGTTTGTAGACATGAAAGAGCATGTTGAGGCAGACCATTTTTGGAACATCCAGCTGTCCCATCCATCTCTATGTCCATCTGTCCATCCATCCATCAATCCATCCACCTTCTTCAAACTTATCTCAAAACCTTTATTCTTATACTGATGAGTATATATATTTTTTTATCACAATTAGTTAATTCAATCAGTGTTCGCCTTACTAAAATATGATCTAAAGTTAACACACAAACAGACTAGTTAAATTAAGAAATGCCTAATCAAACAACAAGTAATCAAGACGAGGAATATGTGCTTTCCTTCTTCTTCTCTATATCCTTCATATCGTAATCATGGGACTGCTACAGACTTCAAGTGCAATAGAACAATAATGCAGGAATCTGTCTATAGATTGCAGAGAATCAGACAGTCCACGTACTTTTTGGATAATGAGCAAAATATTTCGGGTCATGCTGGACTTGTCCTAAAAAGACCACGGTGATAAGAGGGGAACAGACACCAGACACCTGAGTTTGTTTTCAGATTCGAGGCAGCTCTGTCTTGAGCACCAGTCACATGTACAGTAGTTGTTCTGTTCAATTACCAGCATCCAAAAGATCCTCTGGCAGGTTAAATGCTGACCTTAAAGTAAAGCTGAACTCCGATAGCTTGCTCACAGCTTGTCTTTAGGCTAGATAGCTAATTGTTTTTTTTTTAGCAAATTTTAATTAGCCAATTTTTAAAATTAAATACTTGTAAGCAATGCTGAAAATACATTGCTTGGTACAGAAAAAATCAAAAAATCACCAGACCTGGGAAATCAAAACAATAGTAATTTTGATAGGATTTAGCTACAGAGTGAGTCAAATTAAGACAGCTACGTTTTAAAATGCTTTACAGACAGGGGATGTCTATACCAAGTGCCTTAGTTCATTTCTTCCCACCGAATGCCAAGATTTGAAATACTCTCTCTTTTTTTCTGTAGGCTAAATTCTGTTTAATAATCATATTATAGTCTCAAAACCACCACCTTTCTTTGAGTGTTGTTTTCTCAGGTTTGTTGAGTGAAGTTCTAGTATTTATTTAGTCTTTTAATAATTAGTATCTGCCTGTGAGGTGCACCTGTACTAGGCAAATCAACCTTGTTAGCATTAGCTGCTAACTGAAAAATTTACCATCTTATCCAAACATGGCCACTTGTGACAGCAGCTGAAATTCTAACATCAAAAATTCAAAATGCAGAGTTGTGTAAAGTCACAGTAGATTTGTCCATATTTTGTGCGCAATCTATGAGACTGACTTCCATTGGGAGTCTGTCATTCTTTGCATTTTTGCATTGTTGTTCATTGGTAAACTACGGTAAAGTAACTATGGTTAAACAAACTGCAGTTTGTTTCAGATATCTAATTACTGTTGCCACAATCAGCTTCATTCTGACCCAGAATATTACTGATGGTTTGTTTTTTACAACTGCCTATGACTCGTGAAACACAGATTTAACTGTGTAGCTGTGAGACTTGTCTCTTTCTAGTCCTTGAGACAGATTGATGTCTTTTCACACAAACACACACTCACGTCTGGTGATATTGTGATTGGGGAATGTAGACAGATGGAAATTTACTCCAGAATAAAAATGGCCGATTTTCCAGAGATTGATCTCATTGAATACATTTTCAGCTGAAGCTGTACATCCAGTGACAAAATTCCCCACTGGAGGAAGTAAAGGTGTGAAGGTTGTTGTAGTGTTGTGTGGGTGGCATTTACTGTTATGATAGCCTAATCTTTATGTTTAGTTGCGTAACCCTATCATTATTTCAATTGATTGTTTATTTTTCATGATCAAGCTCTTTTCCTAATCTCTGAATTCTGGCTTTGTGACATAACGTTTGAAAAGTGTGTTTTGCAGAAGCAACCAATAATGGTGTTCTTGTCTGGTTATAGGGTGATAAAAAGAAAACACATCTTTCTTGTGCTTTCTTCATGGTGAAATGCAATAGATTTGTGAATGAAAGCTGTAATGTAGATGAATGTTGTTGCAATGGTTGAGTATGTTGAATATTATTATTTCATTTTTGCGTGTTTGGTGTAGGGAAAAAAAGAAAAAATTGTGAAACAAAAAAAGGCTTTTCCAAATGTAAAGCACAATCAAAATATATTTTGTCATGTTAGAGAAGTTTTTCAAAAGTCTGATCATTTTTATGTTGCACTCTGCTCACTGTAATGTCTCATAGATTGAGTCCAAAATAGTTAGCTAAGAAGCCACTAATTGTAGCCGCGTGTGCTGATAGCTGATTGCAACCCGTTGCTTCACTGTTTTGTTGATGGGCAATGTAGGCCTTTCTTTGTCGTGTGAGTGTCCTGCAGAGGTGGCAAAAGTACAGACATTCTGTACTTAAGTAGAAGTACAGATTCTTGAAGTAGTGATTCAAATTCTTTACTCAAGTAAAAGTGAAAAAGTACAGGCTCTGAAATGTACTCCAAGTAAGGAAGTAAAAAGTAGCTCTTTGAAGGACAACTGTGCAAAGCTAACTGAACCTTGTGCTATATTAATGTATTAATGTAATAATAAAATTATATCAGGGAATAAAGACTTTATTTCAGTCTGAATTTGAATTCAAATAATTTAGTCAGGTTGAATTATTTATGTAGAACATGAGCAGAGAAAAAGACAAGCTCTATTTTCTTTCTTTGTACTCAGGAAATGAGTACAGTCAGGGGTTACAGTGGGATTCAGTGGGTGGGGGAACCCTAAAATCAGTTTTGATGGTTCAGTGTGGGGAAAAGAAGCACAGCTCACAATAATTTCTGTTGAGAGCTCCAATAGATTTTCTTAATGAAGAGACTGTGATCTGCTGAACTGCTCTTTGCAGATTTATACACTTGAATTCAACCAGATGTAAGAAGATGTTTCACGAGTGGTCCTGGCTAACTTACATTCTCTGCACTAATAGTTAGGGCTGCCACAAACGATTATTTTGATAGTCGACTAGTCACCGATTATTTTTGCGATTAGTCGACTAATCAGATCATCCATTGGACGTAAAACGTACAGGTTATTGCACCAGCAGCATCTGCTCTTATATAACTATCATTATCTTACAGCTTGAAGTGTTTAAGGTTTGTGCTAACTAAAAATAAAGACAAGATGATAATTTATTAAATTTTAATTAAATTTGCAGATTGTTGTCCAATATGAAAAAACATGAAAAAACATAAACAGCTATTGGGTATGTACAGACCCAATAGCTGTTTCCCAATTCCTAAGCCGCATCCTTTGAAGGACCTGGCCCTTGCCGTCTACGCAGGCCCGGGTCCTTCGAAGACCAATAAGGCTGGAAGTGCGAGGCTGTGAAATGGGATGGTTTAGCCTTCAGATTTGCATCACCAGCTGTCTCGGTGAAGTTTAATAAACTCAGCCATCTTCTCCTTGTTATCTAAAGTATAACAGGACGTTGGAGTAAATTCTCAGCCATCTCACACTTCTGTTTAAGCAGTTTTCTGTTTGACGTTTATTCAGCTGTGTGAAAACTTAAATCTCAGTCAAACCAATTTCCTCAGAAACAAATAAAAAAGCCTTACAATAACATTTTTAAGTTGTCTAAGTGACTTATATATCATGTTTAACCTGAGTAGCGAAAGACCGCAGGGGTCTGAAAACAATGTGCCAGGAGTCCAGTGTTCTTGCTGGCTCTAGTGAGTCTTGACCTCCCAGTCAGTTATCGAGCTGGTGGGTAACAGGCATCTCCGAAAACGTCAGAGCACTTTTGCAAATATGTGATGTCTTGATAAATCGAGCAGATATTTGAAGTTTACACAGCTACATTCTTGCCTGAAAATATCTTAAAAGTTGATTTTGGGACCTAGAAAGAGTAATATTAAAACTTAGTAGCGCTATAAATTCTGGGATAGTTTGGGACATGAAGGATACACCCATCCTTCATATCTGGGGAAATGAAGGACGCATTTGTCGGCTGCATTTGGAGCAGCCTTCGAATTGGGATCAGCCTTCGTCGCCTGGCTGTGATATAATCGGCCTACAAATGCGGCCTCCAGCTGGACCTTTAGCTAGCAACATGTTGTGCATCAAACTGCACACAAACAATTTGTGTGTTTGCTAATCTTTGTTGAGCTGATAGACGCGCCATATTTGAAATTACCTGCCACTTAAAAAATGTTGTTCCCCTTTATGTTCTTTTGTAGTGCTAGCTAGATGCTAAAGTACAGCAACCACAACTTATGGACACCTGTAGTCGTTTGAGTGCCCCCCCCCCAAAAAAAAACAACTTATAAAACAGAAAACACAACCCACTTTAACCCCTGACTATGACACACGATTGAATCTCTTTGATATCTTTTTGTGCGACATTTCCTGGTGATACCCAAACAGGACTGGCTGTCATGTGTTACTGTTTAGCCTCAGATTGATTTGATTATAAGACTATTTTCTCAATTATAATTAGATTAGCCTATACAATACCTTCTCAAATACCCTTTTAATATCAAAATACCTTCTTATACAAATGGTACTGATATTTTTATTTTAGTGGTACAGCTTGTCCTATTTGCTTAACCCAGCATGAAATTTGAAATTTGAATGAAAAGTCTAAATTTTCTTCATTTTTCTTACTAAGAATTTCATGTTTTTAAAAGCAGAAAATTGCCATGACATTCGTGCACATGACGAGTGTATGGAAACCTAAGATCCCAACGACATTATGATTATAAACTTGGCACAAAAAGTAAGGAAATGTGAGTTTGTTCTAGTATTTCTTTATCATACTGCTTCTTGGTAATCAATCCTCTACCTGTTTATTTCCCCTTTAAATGGTGCCAAGTGCGTGAGGAAAATGAAATTCGGGCTTAGCAGAGCTAAGTATGTTGGCTACACCCATGAAAAACTTGCTAAATTGTCTCTTCCAAAGAGCTTATTCTGCTATTGACTCTTGTTTTGAGGTTCTGGTACCCCAGTAACTAAGAATCTGGTGCCTGATTAGCAGTGTCTGTGAGCATGGACCTAGTGGTCCGCAGCGGTCATTGGTTTCTACCAGCTGTCTCTGTGAAGCTGTCAGCTGTCTCTACCATGCCATGTTTGATTTACTTGGATCAGGTCACATGTCATAAGGCAACTTCAAGCTGGTGTTCCACAAAACCAACCACTTTTTGGAGTGAGGCTTATTGGCATCTCCAAGTGAAAGAGCAAGTTTCATATATCAAGGGACGTCAGAGACAGGCTGCAAAATATGTGTCCCAAGAAGATGATACCACAAGAATACGGTTTTCTTACCCCGTCAGCACTTACAAACTGTAGGCTGTCTTCTATATGTTCTATACCGGAACAAACTGCACACAGCCAATCTTCAGTCCCATAGGTCAACCAGGAGGCCTGCCATGACTGTACCCATAGGGTAACAGTTTTTGCTTGAGGCAATGTGATGGTGTGGGTGGGTGTTATTGAGATGAGATTCCAGTAGCAAACCCATGTCTCCACAGTCCACCTCGTCCCTACAGTGCAGGGTTTATCAGAGACTTCTTCTTGAATTTGGGAGTGGAGAGGATTGAATGGCCTACCTGCAGTGCTGACCTTGATGCTTAGGTGTGCTGTTTGTGCCAGAATGACCAACACAACCACACTGGCTTACTTGCAACAAATGATGGTTGAAGAATTGGATACCATCCCACAACCAAGCTGGTGACCGGCATGAGGAAGAGGTGGTGCCATGCTGTTGTGGCTATGTATGGTTCTTCCACATGCTGCTGAGGCCCCTGTTTGTTAAATGAATTCGTCCACACGTAAACGGCGTGGTCACTGAAAACGGAGATTTTTAAAAACTCCGGCC
Source organism: Rhamphochromis longiceps (assembly GCF_057381845.1). Lineage (NCBI taxonomy): Eukaryota > Metazoa > Chordata > Actinopteri > Cichliformes > Cichlidae > Rhamphochromis > Rhamphochromis longiceps. The sequence goes on from NC_140562.1 coordinate 8,129,355, forward strand.
AGGGTGGATATTTTTGAAAACTCCGTTTTTGCATTTACGTGTGGACGAGAAAAACTGAGAAAACGCAGCGTCAAAGGTGTGCGCCTTTTTTGACGTCAACCTGTGCGCCACGTTATTGTTTCGGTGAAATGAATTTCTACAATACTGTTACTGTTAATTCTACTCTCTGCAGTGTTTAAATGCTTACATATACACACACAGTTACTGTACCTCCACACATATGACTCGGTTCTGCTTCTATGCCCCATCCTTGTTTACTATTTCCCACCGAGGCTTCTAGACTTCTGATTGGCCAACATTTCTACACGGTTAGGAATATATCGCCACCTGTTGCTTTGGCATGTTCCTAGCAGCGTTTTCCTTCATTTCTGCGTTTACGTGTGGACGGGATTATTTTTTAAAACGAAAACGGAAAATCTCAGTTTTCAAAAATACCCGTGTACGTGTGGACGTAGCCTTAATCACCCAATACAATAAAACAGCACCAAACAGGACTCAATAACAGAATAAGCTGTTTGGCATTGGCAGAGGGGATTTGGCTAGTTTTCTATGGGTGCAACCCAAATACTAAACTCTGCTGCTTAACCAATGCTATCTAACAGAATAATATTCATTGCCAGGAAGCGCTGTTACAATAAAGCAATACTTGAGCAAACAAAAATTTCCTTATTTTTTATGCTAAGTTTATATATGCTAAGTTTTGACCAAGTCAAAGTAAACAAATAAAAACATAAAAACAAACAGCACTTTGTTATGGAGGACCAAACTAGGGACCAAAAAGAAATGAAACTTCATTTTAATAAATAAATAGATTAAATACGTTTTAGTACATTTGTCTTGAGAATGGGGCTAGAAGAAATGTCATGGTATCATCTAATGGGTTCATTCTCTGAAAACCAAGAACTTTTCATGACACAGGATTCTTAGTTGTGTGTGTGTGTTTGTTTTTGTGTGCTTGGGAATTTCTCAAGAATAATTTCTATGGAAATGGCACTATAGAACTAGAGGAAGAGGTGGGGGGATGGGGTTGGGCGGTGGGGAGGTGAGCACAACAATTGCTTGGTTCTCCTTAGAGATAAAACTGAACTGAATTCTGCGTATGAAGAGCCGGTTATGTGGAAAACTAATGTGGAATCACTGAATTTCACATTAAGCTCACTTTGTATTTTCACATCATTTTCATTTTCCTTAGCAGGATTTTCTTCATGGATGTGATTTTCTATTAATTTAAATCTACGTTTGATTTTTTTAGTTGAATTACAATTTTGTGACCATTTGAGTTGTCCATTATTTATTTACAAATAGGTCAGGTTTGGTCCTCCATACTTGGTGGCTGCTGTTTACAGGCTGGACGTGCAACATCATCACTGAAATTTCACTTTATCTGCAGTGAAACAGGATACCTTTTAAGCCCGTGTCAGTGGAAAATTCGTATGCACAAATTAATTTTAGCGCTTTTTAGTGAGCTCTTCTTTGACTTTCCTTTGTTTTCGCGACGATTGTCATCTCTAGACTCAGAGCAAGCTTGTCTGCTGCCAACCATCGAGGACTGCCATTGTCTTTTCTGCGTCAATTCTTTTTCCCGCTCCCACATAACTACTGACGCCTTTGCCCCCAACCTATCGCTTTAAAAGTACACAGTATGTCAAGTTTGACTCATCTGAGGAGACAAAGAAAAGAGCGAGGGTGCCATTGGGACAACACAAGAAGAAATAAAGTGATGTTTCGGGGTAAGCACAGTTTAGGAATAGTCCTTTACCTCTGTTCTCTCACTGAATTTCTGTTCTTCCTCTTCCTTTTTCTTCTGTTCAAACATATTTCCTCCCTTTTTCCCTCCATTGTGTGTTTGTGTTTTGTGTGCTTGATGACTCATCTCTTTTTTGTGTTCCCTGTTTCTTTTTGTACCTCCAATGGTAATTTTTCATTCAGAAAACAAAAGCTCAAACTGACCAGACTAGTGAGATACAGTATGTGCAGCGCTTGTGCTGGTGCCTTTGTGTCCTTTTAAGTGCTTTGTCGGGGAAAGTGTCTTCATCGTAATTTTCCCAGTCTAATCCAGGATGCTAGTCTGATCCAAAAAGCTAGTCAATTGGTGTAAATGTCCAGTTAAGTTTCTAATAGCTTCTAAATAGTTTCTGATAACTGTAACTTTAGAGTGCCAGGTTTACACCAGCACTCCACCAGCTTCTCTCCCCAAGCACCTTTTCTCACAACATTTAAGCTGAGGGCTTTTGACAGAAGTGAGCATCAATCAGCTTTCTCCTGTCTAACCTGTCTAACGTCATGGAGGGGTAGGAGAAAAGGGCAGGAAGTCAAACCAATGTTGGGTTGTAGCTGTAAGAAAATCTGAAATTTATTGTTTGCTTGTTGTTTTTTTAAAATAAATAATTAATTTAAACTTTTTTAACCTCACTTCCCTCTTTCTGGTTGATCTGTTTGCAGTTGGAGGAGGACAGGCACCAACCACGGCCCAACCAACTGAGGAGGCTGGCCTCCTATGTCTTTTCTTCCTCCACCCTTGAGACAGAGCAGTATCCTCATGGAGGAGGGAACTTTATCCAGAGGAGCCGCTCAGCTGAGAGCAGCCCAGCACACGTCAACGCCACTGCAACTTCAACCCGCCGGCGGCATGCTGGCACTCTGCCGACCCCTGGCAGCCCACGGAGCAGACACTCTGTTCTGAATATGTCGAGGGCACAGCTGCAGCACGTGTTAGCTAAGCTCATGAACAAGAACAACAGCTGAGAGATGGACTCAAACACATTAAATTAACACATGTGTTAAGTAGGCACATACACAATACACACATACTGTATGCAGGGTTGGTCACACCAACTTGGGGCCCGGTGCAGTTTGGCCTCTCACTTCCTTTTCTTCCACCATTTGTGTTCCACAGTCAAGATCATCTCTGGTGCATTTGCTCTGATTAAGAGCACCAACTATTAAAATACTAATTATTTTATTAGTATTTATCCATAAATCTTTAAATTTCATTGGCCCTAAATAAAATGTGTAGAATGCTTCAAAAGGCCCTTAAATTACGAAGCATCACTGGTGAGCTGGGAAGACATTTGACTTGTGTCAAAACAAGGAGTATACTTATTAATACCAAAATAAAACACAGCTTTGCCTTTGTATTTGGTTCATTAGATATTTCTGGCCAGCTCTGCATATACAAATATTCTAATGAATGTACACATAGATAAATCAGACGTGATAAAAACAGCACACTAAGAGCCAGGCATGGTCATGAAACAAAACAAGCCATATTACTGGCAGACAGCAGCACTGCTAAGCTGGTAAACACTTAGTATCACACACACATTCACAGTCACGTAGCTCTATCAATTGTAAGAAGAGGAACAGAAGAAAAGAAGAAAAATGCTCAAGATGGGGAATATTTTCCATGCAATAAACTCTAACAAGCTTCTACAAACCTGATGTTGCACATGCCACAGATCTGGCAGACTCATGTGAATAATGTGAAACTGAATACATCCTTCTTGCTTCTATGAAGAAGAGGAGCGTGAAACAGAGTGGGGCTGCAAACAGACTGTTAAGCTTTACAATATCTGTGCATTTATTTATTTCAATTCTTTTCTGCTAAAACGAAAGTGTGATTATCAACAAGTGCAGGTTATCCCACCAAGGTTTTGCACCAAGACTTCACAAATCTTCGCCATTACTCAACCAGTGATATAAACATCTCACTCTGCTTCTGCTTCATTAAACTCTGTGTGTGAAGAGAGAGGGGTATGTGATAAAAGTCTTTCTCGAGGTGTGAAAGGGAATTCAGCATTAACCTCTAATTACACCTACACCTGACACCAAGAAGTACGGTGTCCCTAAAAGACAAATATTTCACAAAAAATAATAGTTACTAAATAAATTGAAACTAATTAGTAAAAGAAACCAACACACACTGGCATGTCATAAATGAATTAACACCAATAACAAATTTACAAATGTATAAAATCACTTTTTATTTACATTAATTTATATTACAAATTAACAACTACCACTACATAGTAAACAAATTTACAATAAAGACAATATTCTACCTAAGAAAATAAAAAGATTCCTTTTCAAAACAAGCAAAAATCATGAAAAAGACCAAAAAAAGGTTGTTTTTTCTTGAATGGATTTATTATTTATAGTTTATAGTCTTATTTATAGTTTTAATACGCTAAAAAGTTTATTTGAAAGAAATAATTTTCTGAACTGTTTTCTTTGAGATTAAGGGCCACCTCTTAACTGGAAAATGTATAGGGCTGAAGAAGGCTGCCAGATAGGACCTAACAAAGTTAAAGCCTGTTTTATGACATTTTTAAATTTAACTTTTGCACTTTTTTCTAATGAATTCTCATTAGTATCAGAAGACTGTAAAAGAAGTGAACTTACATTTGGAACATTTAAAAGTACATGTCAGTTTGTGAAGTGTTTGCTGGAGCTCTTGTTTGACTCTCCTTTGATACATATTTTTAGGTGATCGGGATCCATTCAAGCACACAAATGCTGACAAATTGAGCTAAACAGAATGTGCTTGGATGTATTATTCCATCAAAAGAATCGTGCACGTTAGTTGTACAGAATCTTGTTTTACACAACATATCTGTGATTTTCTTTTAGCATTTTTCTTTTTCTGTTTATTATAATTTAAGCACATTCACTGAGGTAGCAGATTTCCATGGAATGAGAAAAGGTTCTCAAAGGTTTTGTGGTCAGGAGCCCGTTTGCCGTGTGTCCTTTGCTATTTGCATTTGTGTGCTTTGAATGAGTTTTGGGCATTCACAACAGTGCCAGTCAGTGAGCCCATTACTGAAATATTTTAACATCTATTTTTCCTAACATCATGATCCTTTTGAATTCATTCAAACAGATTCATTCAAATTCTTAAATGTTTTAAATTCTACATTTAAATTTGTAAACTTGTTTGAGTTTGAGTTAAATCCAGGTCTTCCAGAGGATGCAGTCAATCCTGTTATATTTATTGTTAGTTTAAAATATATTCAAAACGACATTTTATGTATTGTATGTTGGGTTTCTGTTGGAAGTACTAATGTAAATAGACACATAGATAGATATCACACCAACACTTGCACACCAACAGGTTACTTGGCAAACTGCCTGAAGGGGTATACCAGAGAGATAGAACCCTGAGAATAAACTGGATGTTCTCTACTGAACCATCCAAGGTATACTCTTAGCGACAGGGGAACAATATGGGAGCAGCCCCACCAAGTCTGGAGACACAGCAAAACAGGAAGATCAGATGGGAGACGAATGCAACAAATAATAACAATCCTTAGTCGTTAGTGGTTCTAAGAGCAGGCCACAGCAACCTTGAACAATTTCCAGTAACTATCACAGTGGCAGATATCCAAGAAAGAGTCTCAGGCACAAAGAGCTGGACAGTACTCGGCCCTGACACTTACTGGCTGAAGAAGCTAATTGCATGCCACGAGCGCCTGGCAACACAAATTAAGTTGCTGTTTATGGATGAGACATACCCAGAATGGCTAGCCAGACAGTCCTGATGCCCAAGTACGTCCAACTACCGACCAATAACCTGCCTTACGGAAACTCTTGTCAGGTATCATAGCAGCTAAGATGGACAGACACATGGCTCAGTATATGAGCGAGGCCCAGAAAGAAATTGGAAGAAACACCACTGGTGCAGAACACCAGCTTCTGCTTGATAGAGCAGCCACTCAAGTCACTTAAGACCAGACTGACCAACCTGTGCACCGCCTATGACAATACCTGACACATGGATCCTGGAAGCCGAGAAATGTATAAGGTCAACAGGACCCTAAGAGCCTTTATCAGGAATTCAATGGGGATGTGGCAAACAACACTAGAGGACAACTTCAATCCAATTACACAAGCCACTATTAAGTGTGGTATTTACCAAGGAGGTGCTCTGTCCCACTGTTATTCTGCATAGGTATGAAATCAGCCAGACCATTAACAAGACTGGCTTCGCATACCTACTAAAGAATCAAGCAATGTCAGCCAAATCCTGTACATGGATGGCATCAAGCCACATGCCAGGAGTGAATTAGACCTTGATTCGCTGATCCACGCCAACATCAGAATGTCATAGTCGAATGGTAGCAAAGAGAGAAAGAGTATATGGTGAATGGACTGGTTCTTATATAGCGCTTTTCTACTCTATCTGTGCACTCAATGCGCTTTACACAACTTGCCTCATTCACCCATTCACACAAGCAATTTTTTCCTTGCTATTTCTAAGTGCTTTCTGTCTAACATTCACACGGCAGGCAGCATTGCAGACATTGAGGATAGGTGCAAGTACCTTGCAATCCCACCTGCAAATAGGAACCACGAAGAGGCCCCAGGAAAGCTGCAGGCACCAAATACCTGCAGAGATTAAGAGAAGCTGAATGAGAAGAACAAGATCCAAGCAATCAATACCACCACTCTGCCAGTTGTAAAATACCCTGCTGGGATAATAAGCCATAACCATACATTGAGGGTTTCACCAGAAGTCCAGCACGCCAAGACTGTACAATAAGCAGAAGAAAGGAGACCAAGGAGTACATCAGGAAGATGGTCACAACTGAGAAATCCAATGGCTGGACAAAGCTGGACTGAGCATAGGCACTAATCATGGCAGTGCAGGAACAAGCTCTAAGATCGATAGAGGCTGAGGTCTACAACACTAGGCAAGATCTCAGGTGCAGGCTGTGTAGGGATGCCCCTGAGGCAATCAGGCACATTGCAGCAGGGTGGAAAATGCTAGCAGGCAGGGCATACGTGGAATATCGTAACTAGGGGTATAATGACCAGTCTAAGATCCTGTGGGACTTCCAGATACAGACGGCCAAACTGCTTATGGCTAACCATCCGGACATAGTAGTGGACACACAGAGGAAGAAGGTCATAGTGATAAATGTAACTTTACCAAGTCAAAGTGAGAAATATCAGTGGCTAAGAGAGGAGCAAGAGGAAATGTGGAGTGCTTAGGGCATTTACCCCTAAACTGGGTGAGTGGTTCAGATCCCAGGAACGGAATCAGAGATCTCTGTCTTTGCACCTAATATCACATAATAGATCCAGTAGAGCAGAATAAGGGATTTTTCTTTTTAAAAATGCAAAGGTCCACTTTATCTTCTAAACAAACATGATGAAACGTAACATTTCAGTTACATTATAAGGTCAGTGCCAGGGTGTCAGTGCCAGGTATGATTGACGAAGAGGTGCTTTTTGTTGGGAAATTGAAATGGTTCAACGCTGGAAAGATAACCAGAGATAAAAAGAGAGAATACGAACAAAGTAAATGGTTTTTCATTTTGGAGAACTTGTTGGAAAAACTCTTATCTCTATAAACAAAAGAATTTGTGAGCAGTGGAAAAGATCTTTGAAATAGAATATTTCAAAAATATTTTTATTTGTTTTCTGTTTATAGTTTGAGTAGCATTCAGTTTCAGCCAGGTCTGCAAGCAATAAGTCTGTGATGGTTACTATCATCAGCTTTTATCTGACAATAATGTAACTTTTTATTTGCTTTTTAACCATCACAAATATCAGTTATCCAGATATCTGCTGGCTTTTACCGGAAGAAATATTGGTCTTCTCAATGTGTCTGTGTAGGTTTTCAGTCATCTGGGTCATGGTAGTCTAAAGAGCTTGGAAAGAAAGCAAGTGGAAGTCTTAAAGTTTCATGAAGATATTTCACCTCTCATCCAAGAAGGTTTTTGAGTTCTAAATTAAAACGGTTTAGGGTCCTAAGAATTTTAAACCCTATTTGGGGTACCCTAAGAAGCTAACTGACCAACCACATGAGCCAATGTGAAAAAACATGGAGGGTTTCAGGAGGAAAGACATACAGTATATATGTCTTTCCTTCTGAAACCCTCCACTTTATTCATGTCATGGCTCATATAATATAGTCTGTTGTATGCTGCTGTTAAAGAACAATTTTCTCTTTAGTCTTAAATATACAGAACATTAGATAAGATGGCCATGTTGTGCAATGAAAGACATGCTCGGGCAATGTCAGGGCTACAAAGGGCTACATTAACTAAATACGCACCACTTGCGCTTTTATTTAGCTTCTATTTGAGGCATTATCTCTGTGCCGACAGTTATTCAGATCCAGCCTGATGGTAAGACTGAGTTTGTTTTCATGCTGCTTCACACTGAGTTCAGGACACCCTGTATATTTTATATTACCATAGCATTACAACATAAACACTTTGAGAATGTATGAACGGGACTAGCTGCTAACTTTGAACTTTATTTTGCATGCAAGCAAAATGATTCAACTACCACACAGGATTGTCACTAGTACAATCCTGTATCACCATTAAGGTAATGCTACATTTGGTTACAAACAGGGAGTAGAAATATGTCAGTGTGCTTATTCTACTAAAAACACCTCAAGTCTAAAAGAGTGATCTGCAACAGGTGTCATCTTGTACCAAAACTGTTTGCCAACTGTGTCCATTCATTGCATGAGATCTGCTATCTGAACAACATGCATTGCCAACTGTAAAAAACAGCACTGTACAGTAATTATGTATACAGCTCTGACTAAAAGAAGTCTGGGATTGTTCTGTAAATAATTCACATCTACACGAGATACTCACGGATCAAGTCTTTTTGATTTGAGTGTTTTTGAGTGATTATGTGAAAATATATTTTAGGTGTTCTCCAGTTAGTGGAGGAACAACCTGCGATTAACCATATATGTATATTATGAGGTTTATAGTTTTTTATTTTGAAAACTCCACATTTTTAAAGTTATAATTAACTGGAAGAATAACTGTTTCATTACATAAAATTACAGCAGTTGTAAAGCAATTAGTTGATTGAGTAAAACATATTAAAACTGTTAAGGTCTACCATAGAAAATATGGCATGATTCACAAAAAATTATAAAATAAATAAAGAGATATGTCCTTCCAGATATACATACATACGTTTGCATATTTAATGTCTTCCTGATATTCTTTAAGGACTAACAAAAAAAATGTGAATATACATAGAGAGAGGTATATACTGGTGTCCAGTTGGTATATTTCAGCACTATGCCACTTTCATAGATTTGTTGATACAATTAGCCTAGCTTGGTACAAAAGCTAGAAGCACGGGGATACTGCAAGACAAGTTCGTGCATGTGTCTCCTAACTACCTTAATAGTTTAGAAAAAATCTATATTCTAAGTGACGCTGGTGTGTAGCTGCAGGAGATTGCTTGCTGTTGCCAGTTGAAGATAATCAATCGTGCAATTGCCTTGAACACTAGCAGACTGTTGCAGTTGGCCGTAGTTGGCAAGGAAGGGAGGATTTTGTTAACTGCTTGCTCAGTGCTAGTGAAACTGTGAAATTCCAACCAAACACGAAACAGTAACTGTTTGGCTTTGAATTAAAAGTTGGGACTTTTAACCACAACTTTTCCTTTGAAGTTGAACAGTTTAAGTTTTTCGTTTGCTTTGCACTTTTTCCAATTTCACTGCAACTGTTCTACTGCTTGGTAGCTAGCTAGCAAGAGTTTGAAGACAAATCTGCATATTCCATGCAAACTATGGGTAACTGCAGCAATCTGAGTTTTTTGGTGCAGAAATTGGTGCTCTTTGTGACCAATTTCAGCTGGTAATAGCCAGCAAACATTCACCAACTGGTTGGTGGAATATGCTTTTTCCCACCTAGTGATCAGAGGGAAAAAAGTATGCAATAGAATACTATAAACTATTGCTACTAAAATTAATTAACTAATTAATTTAAGTCAGCATTTGAATTAGGACATTTTTGTTGTTGTAGGAGACAGAAACTTTTCCTAGGCTTAAACGTAACCCTTTGCTTCTAGTTTTTGCTCTGAACTATGCTTCAAGGCACCCATCTTTAATTTGACTATAGCAGCAACAGAGCAAAAAAAAGAATATTAAATTGTACCTGAATGCTCCTTCATCAGTTTTGTAGTCTCAGCAGATTGTAGATAAGGAAAAGATGACTGAATGCTCACAATATTTGTTCAGTGTGATGATCCGTGAGTGTCTTTCACATGTACAATATATGTAAGCATTTTTTTCTATCACTATATGATTGTACAGCATTGCTTGTATAATTTACAGGTAAAGCATGTATTTTAAACTTTTGTAAATCCAAAAAATAACCCTGTACAGATATATATAGAAATGTAGAAAGCAATTAAGAGAAATCAATTTTCATTTAACCTCTAATAAGCATGATAATAACTGGGGTTCAGTATGTATGTCCAAGCTGTATGTTAAAGATTGAACGAGGGAAACACTTGAAAAATCACCTGAATATCAAACTGTGTGCTATCTAAGGATGAACTCTGCAATGCATTTTTGTGCCTTTTATATCAATTTATGTAATCTAGACAATCTTGAAAAGCTTGTGTTCAACCAAAATGACATTAAAATGGGTTTTGGGAAAAATGTACCAGTTTATGCTGTCTTTGCTTCTTAGGGAGAGCCCATTACAAGCTTTTAGCTTCCCCTTGTATTTTTTTTTGTTTTGTGATGATCCCAATGTTTTTAGGTGGTGAAAGGCGTGGACTGCATGCAGGTCAGTTAAACAGCTGGCCTCTTCTACTACAAAGCTGTTGTAATAGATGCACTGTTTACCTTAACATTGTGTTGCTGTAATATGTAAAGCCTTCCCTGAAAAAGACATCACCTGTCAGTGTTAATCTCGTTAAAATGACGTTAACGCCATTACCACATTAACGCGGCAAATCTCCGTTAGCGAGTTAACGTGGGGCTGCACAGTGTTAACGAGCTAACCACGATAACGCATTGACGCACGGGGCGATCCGTGTCAACTCGCTAACAGAGATTTGCTGTGTTATGGTGTTAATGTCACTTTAATGAGATTTTAACGAGATTAACGCTGACAGCACTACTTAAGCAATAAGTTGTTTTTTTCATTGTGGAAATTTGCTCCATGACGTCTCGCCATTGTTTCAATCGCAAAGGATCACTTTAAAGCCAGTTTCTTGTAATAATGTTTGTACAGGCATCAGTTTGAACAGGTAAAGGTCCTCACCGTGAATTACTTCTGCGGGTAGTAGGCCTAAGTACAAAATCTGTAGATCATTAGGTATTTTATAACTTAAGATATCCTCAGGTATTTTGACAATTCCCAGAAAAGTTGAACCTTTTCACATTTCCAAAAAATGTTAGTGATTCGCACTGATATGACTGCAGTCTCCACCATTGCTGTGGGATTCACAACTGTTTACTTGTGACGTGAGGTGTGATTAAAAAAAATCTTGTCAAATTTTTCCAGCCAGATTCTCTCCATTGTCCACAGCAAGTAGAAGTGTGTTGTAACAGGCAGCTTATCCCCTGAAAGGTTAATCTTCAGTTCTGATTCCCATTTTTGTGTTATCCACAATGAATAATTTCTGTTACATTTTTGGAAGCATTTTTACATTTTTGACACAACCTTTGACGGTAACTTCTTCTTCCACAGTAACCATTTCTATTAGCTCAATGCCCTCTTGAGAGACAGAGTTTCTGCTCTCAGTGTCTCAAATGAAGATACCTAAATAAGTCAGAATTATCCAGCTCAAACTCTTCTTTTTGAAGGACTTAAACACTTTCCCGTCTGTTAACGTACATACTGCTGTGATTTCACCGTCTCTCCATTTCGTGAATGTGTTATCCAGTTGACCAGTTCTGAATTCTGGAGAATGTGAGGGCCAAATCAGCATTTTACAATCTCCTTCGATTTTGTATTTGATTACCAGATCCCACCAGACCTTTAATGTTGTTGCAACAATGGGATTTTGGTCCCTGAAATGTGTGTACATTTTGTCTGAGGGCAACTCACTCCATCATTGAGCTCAATATGTTTCCAGTGCATGTCAGCTGGGCTATCTGATAATACTCTCTTGGAATAGTCAGTCCTCCTCTTCCCTTTTCTAGTTGGAGAGTTTTCAGTTTTACCCTCGGTTTTTACCCCTTCTAAATAAATCTACTCATTTGTTTGTTCCATTTGGCAAATTGAGCATCAGGGATATGAATTGGTAGTGAAAGGAATAAATACAACAATCTGGGTATTACCTCTATTCTTGAATTGAGATCCATAACTAAGGGTGTCCATTTTGTTAAATCCTTTCGTAATCCTACTATAAATGGTCTCATATATTGTGTTTAGTTAGAATCCTAATATTTTTAATTTTCTGAATCCCATTTAAGTTTGTATTTATGTCTGATAAATTCAATGGGTTTGTAGTTTATGCACAATATTTGAGTCTTAGAAATATTACATTTTCCTCCAAACTCTTCTAGAATAGTCCAGAGCTTTAAGAATGTATGATCTGGGTTTTAGAGGTATATTATTACATCATCTACGAAGAGACCTACACTTTGTTCTTCCACTGCTAACCCCTTTCAACTCATCGCTTTGTTATATATTGAGCCAGAGGCTCAATAAATAATGTCAATAGGGAGGGGCTTAAACAGCACCCCTGACGTGTTGCTCTGGAGCAGGGTCCTCAAACACCAACCCATACTTGGACTACACAATTTGGCCCTTGAAGTTATGTTTTTTGTTAGGGAGGATTTGTCCGTTGTTGAGTGCAATGTTAAAATAAGTTATTTTAAAAGCAAAAACTTATTTAATATGAAGGTAACATGAGCAGAGAGTAGAAACATGTTGAGGGATTGGCTGTGTTATTTGAGAGAGTTATTTGTAAAGAAAACAGTTTTCACTAGCAGTCAAAAACTAATGCGTGCACTTGTGTCTGGCCAGAAAGAGAATAGTAATTTGTTTATTTGGTAGTTCAATGAAATGCTTCAGTTAGTTAAGAGTGAGAAAAAAAATTGTGTTCACATTTGCAGTTTTATTTTGTTATACAATATTTGAAATTGAAAAAAACAAACCAAAAAAAACCCACTACATTTTTGGGTGTTTTCTAGTTTGTTTGTTTATTCGGTTTTTTGTACTACTTGAACAGTAAAGTGGCCCTCCAATGAAATGTCAGAGCCAGCTGTGCCATTTAAGGTTGAAACCCCTGCTCAGGTGAGCTCAAAGCTGTCTGTCAAGTTTCCATTTATTTTAATTCTAGCCACTGGCTTATGACACATTGCTTGTAAATGGACTGATTATAGCGCTTTCCTACTCTCACAGAGTACTCAAAGCACTCTATACAACATGCCTCATTCACCCAAATTCTCACAAGCACTTTATCTACACTTAGTGCTTTCTAACAACATTCACACATTCATACTCCGATGCATCAGAGAGCAAGTTGGGGTTAGTATCTTGCCCAAGGATACTTGACATGCAGACTGGAGGAGCCAGGGATCGAACCACCGACCTTCTGATCAGTAGGTGACCTGCTCTACCTCCTGAGCTACAGCCACCCAGTTGTATGCATCTATTGTATTGATCTACAATATACACTATTGTAACTCACTGTTTATGTGTCTGCACATGTGGAACATCTGCAGGTTGTGCAAAACGCTGCAGCTAGGCTTCTGACCAAGTCCTCTAAATATTCACATGCGACATTGTTGCTATGTCATTTACACTGGCTTCCATTTTAAGATCCTGGTTTTGACTTTTAGAGCTTTGCATGGACTGGCACCAGCTTACATTCCTGATCTTCTATAGCCCTATGTCCCTAGCAGGTCACCGAGATCATCTGATCAGGGCTTACTTGCTATGCATCACACTAAGATGAGAACTAAGGGTGACAGAGCTTTTGCCACTGTGGCCCCTAGACTGTGGAACTGTCTCCCTCTGAGCCTAAAAACTGTGGACTGTAGTGGCTTTTAAAAAAACAACTGAAAACTCATCTTTTTAGAATTGCTTCTGGTTAATTTTTGCCTGTTTGGCAAGCTGTAAAACTGCCTCCATCCTAACTGTCCAACATCTTTACTCCTGCTGCTGGTGCCGCTCCTCTGTTCTAATGAGTTGAAGAGACTGTGACGTCACACGTGATATAAGAATGGCCTTATATCATCTATATCAATTATCTTCACGTCTTTGAAACTCCCTCTGCCTTTCTTTTACTCTCTGCGCTGTCGAGGGTCGGTTCTGTTGCTGGGGGCGGGCCACCCATTGCCATCGTAGTATCTTGAGCAGGCGAAATACTGCAGCGTCTTCCTCCAACGCCGCTGCTGGTGTCCCCGTGTTAAAGCCTCGTCTGCGCAGCTTGAGGCTGGCTTCATGCGCGCTACTTTAGAGACGGACTCTGTCCTCCTGTAATTCCTTCCCCACTCATTTGTGTATTTAACTCTAGAAAAATCGTCAATGAACGAGTTTTTAGTGTCATCACACCGGAAGTTTTTGCCATCAGATTTTCTTTTTTCTCATTTATAGGCTGAGACACTTATTGTGACTGTTCTCCCATTCCACCCTGATATTGTTTTAAAGGCTACGTATGTTAATATTAAATAAGCTTCTAATGAGTGCTCGACATTGTGCTCATGCATTGTTAAAACTGCTAAAAATGTTTCACTAGTAAAGGCCTTTTATGATATTTCTGTACAGAGCTGGGTGAAGTCTTTGAGTTGACTCATCGGTAATACAAAATGTTATTGCATTGCTTCTAGGTGTTATCGCCTTCAGAGCAGAGTGGTTTGTCGCCTCCCTCTCCAGACTATCGGACAAAAGGCCAGAGTGACGAGAAAGAGCATTTTCACATCCTTCCTCAGCTGCAGGCCAAGAGGGCTGACTTTCTAACTGTCATGCTGACTGGTACTTTGCCTCAGCGGCGGAGTTTTGCCACACCAGACGAAGAAGTTCCAGAAACCCCAGGGCCAAAGGATGACGACGTTACAAAGAGTGAGTCCAACAGTGAGGTGAGTCAGAAGAGTACTGAACGTAGCCAGGATGCTGCGCCTTCAACACTGATGGCTGAGGACCAGAGGGGCCAGAAGGAGCATGCCTCCGCTGCTGATGCAGACCCAGACCTAGAGGATGCATCCAAAACCCTTGTTCTATTCTCCCCAGGAGACACTCGCAAGTCTCCTTCTGGCGGCGATCACGTTCTGGATGGTGAGTTGGCTACACCATGTGCTCTAACATCCCGTAATGACCGCCTTCTAGTTGGGGATGCAATACAGCCTGAACCTTCAGAGACTGGCCGTTTGTCCCCAGCTCTCAGATCAGACCTGAGGCCTTCCACACCCATTGCTCCTGGTTCACCCCCCTTCACCAAAGTTGAGCGTACTTTCATTCATATTGCCGAGACATCACACCTCAATGTTATGTCTTCCAAGGAGGGTGACCGGGAAGTCTTTCCCATCATGAATAAATCCGATATAGATGCTGACACCCATAAGAAGGTGGAGGGAGCACCAATGATAGAAGAGTATCCAAAGGACTCAGTGGAAGACCAAACTCAAATAGACAAATACCCCAAAACTGAGAATGGTCCATCTACTGAGCTGGCCCAGTCTTTGGAGCCTGTTCCAGAAGCAATGTCACCAACTGACATACATAAAGATCGGTCACAGGAACTTACAAAACAACCACCACCAAGTGAAGACCCTGCCAAACTTCAGACAGCAGAATCAAAAGTACTCTCTGCCATCAAGCCCAGAATCCGAAGCCGAATTCCAGTGCTCATTTCTATGGAGGAGGATTCAGGCTCAGAGCAGTCCTTATCTCTCTCGGCTCGGGTCCGGCTTCAGCATCGCGCCAGGCAGCTGGATTTGGCCCACCTGCTAGTCCAGAAGCAACACACTCGCTGGATGAGGAGGAGAATGCTTTCTGGTACATCATCATCGCTGTCTTCGGGGGACGATGAGCGTCGAAGACCGTCAGAAACCCTGTCCACTGCAGGCTCAGAGGAAGACACGCATACATCAGATGAGTCCAGGTGGAGCTCTCGTCTTAAAACAACTGAAGAGCAAGGCTTCAAAGAGTGCAGGAGCAAGATCCCCAGGCCAGTTACCCCCATAAAGCGGTCTTCAGGCGGGCTTGGTAGTGCTGCTCCTACTCCTCGCTTAAATAATGGGTATGATTTAGTTTCTTTCTTATAGTGTACCCACAACAATTTAAGCAGTTTGATACATATTTTTAAAGTAAAATAATTTTTCACATTTTTATGTTCTCTTCACAGGAATCAGAAAATTGGACTAAGCACTCTAGTTACCCCCCCAAAATTTAGGCCTATTTCTCCTGGGTCCTCCTTAACATGTCCCCGTCCCTCAACTGTCCCTGCTCCATCTGGCAGCCCTCGAATGCCCCTACGAGTCTTGTTTGGAACCAGACGCAGCCTTAGCTCATCCCACTGTAGGACTGACAGTCCCTCCCCTCAGAGAGTATGTTCATCTAGGCAGCCCCTCTCGGTACGAGCCCCAACTGTCCCCATGCTGCCACCCAGGACTACAACCATCATGCGACGCAGCGCCTCGCAAGAAGCCACCACTCAGTCCTCTTCTACCACCATGCCCGCTAGGACCAGGCCAAAAACAGCTAGTACAGCTAAGGGGAAAGCAAATTCTAGAGAGAAGGTGGCCCTTGCTAGATAATACAAAGACGCTTATCTCCAAGTATTTGTGAATAATCAGTCTTTGGACCAGCTATGCCTCAAAGGTTTTCACCTTATTCCATATTAGACTGTGATGCCACATTGACTTCTTTCAGTTCATTTACTATATACATACATACATTTTTTTTTCCAAGGACAGCTTATTGAACTGACTACCTGGGCTTCCATTTATCTTATTGTCATACAAGAGCATTACTGCCATGGTGCTATGGATACGTCTGCTGCTCCCTGGTTAGTCCCTAATGAAACTGCTGTCTGAAGCTGAGAATCCTTATTCCAACAAGTCCAGTTTCAGACACTTTCACCTGATACACCTAATACACTACTCCTGGCTTTCCATGGGTATATTACTCTTGAACTGACAATATCCTATTTGGTTCACATTGCATGGTAAAGTATATCAGAGAAACATTGAATCTGTAGAGGAAACACAACATGTACAAAAATCTGTACCCTTTGCCTATTGGCTAAAGAAAAAAAAAGATTAAATTGGACTTGTTTGAATACCCTTACTGTGATAATGTGAGACTCCTAATCTATATTCATTATGACTGCGGATAAAGTGAAGAGCTGAACGTGAACATATATCGCTCAAATGCTTGCCTACTCCTTATGGTGTGATAATGGCCATGCTTTAATCATTCTATTATATATTGGTGTTTTAGTTTGTTTATGCTTTGAATTGTACATAATCGAATCATTTCCCATAAAGACATCTTTATTTTTATCTTGGCAAGCAAAATGTAAATGAAGTCTTTAATCTTTGGTTCCAATTTGTTGGCATTATGCCTGGTTTTTATGCATGAGAAAAACAGGGTTAAGCATGAGAAGATGTTATACCTGCTTTAATTCTGTTGGCAATACAAGTCTGGACTGTGTATATGGAATCTCTGGGACTGAGGCGTGAAGTAAAGTTTTGATCATGTGGCAGAGGGTCTTGTCATTCTTTTCTCCCTGGTATCTGTAACTAACATTCAGAACTGACATATATCCATCACAGTGGCGTGCAATGACTTTAACAGAAAGGCAAACAGAGATGATTTTTGCATAAATTATCAAAAGTAAAAGTAGTTCATCTGCAGAAAAATGTTCCCCATCTGTGTTAAGCGGATTAATGTTATTTTTGCAGAGTTTAAGGTTGAGCTCATTTGAAATACTGTTTAATTGAGTAGCATCATACTAAAGCATATTGATGCTTCCTGTGAGGACCTCTGAAAAAAAGTGTATTAAAAGATTAGTAAGAAAAATATCAGCTGCATTAAATGGCTTGATCATCATGTGACATAGTTAACTGTTAATACCTGAAGGGAGAATTCAAATATGAATGAAAACTTATCATGGTCAAGCCATTTAATTCAACTGATATTATTTTGGCAAAACAGTTAAGTGTATTACATTCAGATATTCTATAAGATGCAAATCTAAAAGTGCTGCTCAACCTGCACCTGCTCAACATGCATCTTTTATTAGACTGGAAATGGTTAGAGTCTCCATCATCGTTAAAGTTTTCCTTGCTGATATACTAAAACTATACTTTTCCACACATTTCCTCTACATCACATATGTTGCCCAAGGTGGTTAGCAAGGGGAAACTCCTTTGTTATCTCTTCCACAGCATGTCTTTTTTCCTGTCTTCCTTAGCTCTCCACAACCAGTCGCGGCTAATGACTAATCTCAGAGCAGTGAAAGCAGACCAGTGGTTGCTGGCCGTGCATGTTGATCTCCCATCAGTTTACAGTCGCAGACAAGCGGCTGTTTTTCAACAGGTTCAGTAGTGGACCCCCATGTTGCCTCTCCTCACACAGTGCCAATATTAACACCTCCTCAACCCTCCTCCACACAGAGCTTGGGTACCCAGAACCCCCCACCTTCCTCTCAAGTTTCCCCTTCACTGTGATGGCTGACCAAGTGAGGAGACAACTGACCAAGTGACTACACCAAGGCGAAGCTGTAGGCCCTGACAGTATTAGTCAGGGAATCTTTTTTTTTGTTTTGTCCTGTCCAGCAGTTGCCACAAGCATAATAATGGTCTGAATACTTTGTTGTGCCAAATATATTTGCTTTCACAAGAGGAACACTGTAGCCCAGGGGTCGGCTTGCTGACTGATGGGATGGGTTAACTGATGGCACGACCATAGCTGGACTGGCCAGGTGTTGTGCCAAAAAGTGATTGTCTGCCAAAAACTGATTTCCGGTATTTGCCAAAAACTGATTGCTCATATTTAAACTGCTATAAGTAACTCGTTGGGCTATAATATGTGAAACATATGTCAAATGCATCCCTCATGGATGACATAAAGTCATCTTGAGCCACAAACAACATTCGTGTAACAAGGTAGAAGCCGGCCAAAAAAATCAGTTTTTGGCCGTGACTTTTATATAACCTTTATTTATGCAAAAAAAAAAAATTTAAAAAATCTCATTAATATTAAAATAGTCTTTTTTAAGAGTAAGTTGGCCAAGAGGACAGCAGAAATGGCAGCAAATATTACAATAGTTCAGTAAAAATATTTTAAGTGGGGATAAAGGACCGGATTGGTTATAATGTGAGTACAATAACACAGAGTTATAAAGATACTTGAAAAACAGATAATTTTTAATTCTATATATAACCCCTTTGTAAACCCTGTTCACCGAAGTCTATTTACCAACATACGTAAAGATATTACACATAAAAAATACACAGAAACATTGGAAATCACTTTTTGGCACAACAGCGATGGTGATTTTTCGTTTTTATGGGGCGATGGGTTTTTTTTGTTTGTTTGTTTTGGGGTTTTTTTTATTGTTTTTGTAACGGTATAAACAATGAAAGGTGGTGGATTGGCCAGATGCTGGCCGATGTGTAAAAGTAACTCAGTTGTTTGGTGGTGGCTATGGCGGAGCTTCCACAGAGGCCAGCAGGTGGATGAGGGAAAGGGGAGGCAGGAGGAGGAGAGACCCCAGGCAGCCGCTGCTTCGAGTATCAGGTGAACTGAACTTCAGGTAAGACGGTATGACCTTTTCTTTCTGTACACCGTTATATTTGTGCCACAAAACCAACCAATCAGAGACTTGATCTCATTGGCTGTTTTGGTCTCCAATCAGCTCGCAATGACGAAATGCTATATCCCAGAATGCATTTTGTTCAAAACTCAAACGATGCAGTGGCGGAGAAACGCAGAGTGACGATTTGTTTATCGCCCACTTTGCGCCAGAAAGAACATCAGCTGATATCAGTATAGTGGCACACAAATAACGCCATACTTATGAACTGTTTCTGAGAGACAATGGCTACGTTCACACTGCAGGTCTTAATGCTCAATTCCGATTTTTTGCTCAAATCCAATTTTTTTGTCTGCTTGTTCACACTACAAATAAAATGTGACAGCCAACGCGCTCTGGCGTGAACCCTCAAAGCGCCCGCATGCGCAAAAGAAGACGTCACACACAACGCGCTCTGTTTAGACCCAGACCGAACAGTATTGTTTGACTGATGGCCTTAATATAAAGACTTGTTTCGGACTTTACATTTCCCAATTTTGCTTTAAGTTATAAAGTTATTTTGTTATTTACATATGGCCTAATAATGATCCTTACTGCAGTTTTAGAGAGGAGCGGTGCTTCAAAGGATAGTTGCAGATTTCTGTCAGAATCTGTAGATTATACAGTACAAATAAAATGTTCATGTTCCTCCAACGTTGTCTTCCCAACAGTTTCACTGGATGGCCAGGAAGCGTTCACGATGTCTACTTGGGCGCTGATAATTGGCGTCTGTCTTGTGTCAGTGACGTAAAAGACGGATTTAATGCGACATGACCATTGAAACAGTAGTCGCTTTCTAAAACATCAGATATGTATCGGATTCAGTACCACATACAAAGTGACCCAGATTGGATTTGAAAATATCGGATTTGTGCTGTTCACACTGTCATGATCGGATATGGGTCGCATAGGGTCAAAAAAGTCGGATTTGATGTGCTTTCGCCTGCAGTGTGAACGTAGCCAATAATAATACCAGGATCCTTTGTAGCTGACGGCTGGTAACTGTGCAGCAGAGGCGGGTCTAGCAAAGTGTTGCCAGGGGGCCAGGTAGCCTGGGAAAGGGGGGAACAAAGAAATACTTTTCTTTCTTATTCTCATTTCAAATTTCTAGCTTTTAATAAATAGTTATCTGAATCTTACAACCAAAGTTTTTATCTGATATAAAATGTATAGAAAGTATAGAAACAATACAGTACATCACTGTCACAACAGCGTTTGTTTTCATTCAAAGGCTTTATGGCTTTTCCTATAATACCCGGTGGGCTGGTCTCTAGTCAAAATGCCCGGGCCGATTTTTTGTCCCAGTCCAGCCCTGGGCACGACACGCAGGGAATTCTGCGAAGGTGCATTAAAAAATAAATGGCTGGGCCAGCGGTGCACATCGCAAATTGGCTTGCATAGACACATTTGTTGTGCTGCTTCTTAATGGTAAATGGTAAATGGCCTGTATTTGTATAGTGCTTTTCTAGTCCCTAAGGACCCCAAAGCACTTTACACAACCTGTCATCCACCCATTCACACACACATTCACACACTGGTGATGGCAAGCTACAATGTAGCCACAGCCACCCTGGGGCACTGACAGAGGCGAGGCTGCCGGACACTGGCGCCACCGGGCCCTCTGACCACCACCAGTAGGCAACGGGTGTCTTGCCCAAGGACACAACAACCGAGACTGTCCAAGCCGGGGCTCGAACCGGCAACCTTCCGATTAATGATGATATTATAGCTAACAACCCCAACTACCAGATTCAACTTGTATTTGGCTACAGATAACTTTGCTTACTGGTGAGAGGGACGTTGCTAGCTGGCAGTTTTTTCAAGCGATGTTAAAATTTCCACATTCCGACACTTCAAATGCTTCAGGAGCTGTTCGCTCAGTGCAGCATCAGCACCGCGGAAATACACGGATACATCCATAGACTCGAGACAAAATTCATAATGTGTTTTAGGGACTTTCAGGTGTATGGACCAATGTTTTCTTTTTTAATCAAACCAGAAAGCTTTAATGAAAAGCTGGATTTGTCTTGCATTAACTGGCTGGACACAGAGGAAATCAAAATGCAGCTGATTGAACTGAAAAGCTCCAGTCTGTGGGGGTCAAAGTTTGCAGAACTACGAACACAGCTGGAATCCACAGCTGTGCGTGTTCATGGAGCTGCATTTTCACCTGCTGAACGTCACTACCTGACGAGTTTAACTGTCTTCAGAACATTGCAGAGGCCTTATTGACAGTATTTGGTTCTACATATCTGTGTGAGCAGATTTTCTCTCACATGAAGAGTGAGAGAATGCTCTCAATGACATGAGAGCATTCAGACGGGTAGCCGTCTGAATGCTGGACACTGAATGTTGTACAGTTCATTTGCTGTTATGGATAAAAAGTCTTTTTGTTTCAAAATAGCTGAAAACTATTCGCTGATAGCTGCCAACATCTGCGAACAAATATAATTCTATAAAGTGGTTCTATATAGTGTGTAACTGTTCATATAGAGCGTTATTACATTTATTGCTAATGCAATCATATGGCACATTGACTTTTAGATTAAATTTTAGATGGCACTCATGATCAGAAAGGTTGCCGACCCCTGCTGTAGTCTCTGTAAGCTCATCTTGTTAATGTTTTTATTTTTTTGTTTATCAATTTTATTATTCATATTATTGTCTATACACACACACACACAGAGAGAAACTTCAGAGACACAAATCCATCCACATCCACCCCACCCACTGAAGTGTGGATAGACAGGTGCCCCCCTATAGGACGGAGTGATCCCAGGACGCGTTGAACCCATCACCAGATCACCAGCGAGCCCCAATGACAGACATTGATGGGTTTGTATCCTGAACCCATCCGCTGGAACGTTAAGACAATATAATTACACTGCAAGCAAGACGCAAGTAGGCAAACTTCTTCATGGTACTCGTGCACGGGAGAGAACCGGACAAACGCCGTTCCTTCGCTTGGCCCCAGTTGCTCTCGTCCGTTCTCCCGTACACTGCCCTTTTATTGAGGTTACATGAATATGCATAAGTTCACTAACATGTGATGTCTACATACACACAAAGAGTACCTTGCCTGTTGTGTGTGTGTGTGTGTGTGTGTGTGTGTGTGTGTGTGTGTGTGTGTGTGTGTGTGTGTGTGTGTGTGTGTGATCTGTGTGAGGTCAAGATGTGACCCTGTGAAGACTCCCCAAGGCTAGTGCCAGGACGTCTAACTCCATCTAACAAAAGGCTCTTATACTTAAACAGATATGCGTGCGCTTGCTATACCATAAATCAACAAGAAAAGATAAACTCTCCTAGGGAGTGTGATCTATGCCAGGACACTCTGGGGAATGTATGCACTCCCTTCTACAGCTACACAAAGTTAATACAGACCTCTTTAGGATGAAGCATTCTTTCAATCCACCAATGATTATATACTTCTAAGCATATATGAGTAAATATTTCTAAGCATAAATGACAATCAACAATACAAATCTAACAGACATGATGCAGGAAAAGGAGTTAAGAAGACCTCCCTGCTTCCCTGCATGTCCGTGTTGAAAATAGCCTGCTGGGTGCATGTGTTAAATGTAGATGTGTTGTTCTTCAATTTTGCAATATAATTATAACTTTGGAAATAAGTGCAAATCTCGTATTGCTACAGTCAATAAGACGATTGTTCATAGCTCCCGCTTTAAAATACATAACCTGACCTCATGAAAGGTAACAATTCAATGATAAAAACGGCATCCTTTAAATACTGTAAGGATAATTCTGGCTATAAAGCCACTGTATTTATATGAATTTCTCAAAATGTTCTCCTGACAACAGTTGAAAATATGACAACTTTGCAGCTGTTGGAAAGCTGTGTTATTAACATAAAACACCTGTATCTGCAACACATTCACAGTGGATGAGACACAAATGCAGAAGACAAAGCTTCTGGGTAAAAGACAAAAATCCAAATCTTTAGTCAAAAGATTTGGATTTTGACTAATTGGTTAAAAAAGAAAGTGGTTAAAAAAGAAAGACAACCAATCCACTAAACAGTGTACAGGGGTCATCAAATAGTAGTTCAATGAGTAGAGATTATTGGAAAGAAATTAACATGATTCACTGGTATTTGGCGGTTAGTCTTCGATGGTCCTCAGCAGAACAGAACCCCAACAGTGATTGACCCCCGGAGTCTAGATGCTAGTGGTGGAGATGAAAATGGGGGGATGAGAGGCGGTGATGGAGAGGAGGTGGGTTGCACAAAGGAGAATGACAGATGCGCAGTGAGAGTTAAAGTACATAGTGTGAATGCTGATAGGCCTGAAGAAGGCTGGGAGAAAGATCATTGGACTAGACCGATGATGTCATAAACAACCTGACAGCATGGGAAAGTGGAAGTAATGTAAAGCTTAGATTTAGCCGGCAACACCTGGGAGCAGACACATGTGAGACTATAGTTCTTCCTTATCCTTTAAATTACCATTTTATAATTGTTCGTTAAAATGACTGTAACTCCATCATTGTTTTTGCTAGAGAGAAAATGCAAAGTGTTTCAAAAAGAAGAGAAGCTGAGCTTTACATAGATATTTGGTGTATTGCAGTAGCATTAAGCATTCACAAGCTACTGCTGTCTGAACACAGAAAAATCAACTCGCTTAGATTTTACCATGGATGCTTTGCACTACCGTAACTCCTCAACCATTTGGGCTAGAGAGAGATTTCAAATGGTTACTGAACAATGAGAAGACAAGCTTTACAAAACTCTATGGTGCACCATTGCACAAGCAGTGACAGTCTAAACACGGGTATGAATTGATGACACATGTGGTGTAGAGAAGTGGCAAAGACCAAAGACGCCTGGAGATTTGTTATATAAAAGGAACAATATATTAAAAAAAACTGGGTGAGCTAGGCTCAAAAACATTTTTTGTACATATTTAGTATGGTTCATATTTAAAGTTGATGTTGTGTTACATTTTGTTCATGGTGAATATCAGTTTCCACTTAACTATAAATCTAAAAAAACGCAGTCAATTTTCTTTCCACTTTAAGCTGCTGTTACATTGTCACAACAATACAGTAGTGTAAAATAATTGTGAGATACTGAAAGCTGAGGTTATTCTGAAAGAAGGGGCAAAAGGGTTCACTCTTAGTTTCTGACACTTTTACAACCAAATTGATCAAATAAATCCAGGCGGCCTAAATGATACTGGGTAAAATAATAATAAAAAAAAAAAACACGGGGGGGGGGGGGGTTGAACTTGTGCAGATCTTCATTACAAAAGAACACTGAAACTGAAAAACATTAAAACAAAAAATTAACAAAGGGTCACAGCTGAGTATATTTATTGAATTACCACCAATTACAAAAAAGGAAAAACTTGTAAAGGCAGCAAAGTAAACTGAGCAGAATACAGAAAGACAAGTGATTACAAAATAAATAAGGTAATGACTTCAACCTCTACCTGGATTACTTAAATATTTTATAAATTCAGTTCAGTTCAATTCAATTTTATTTATACAGCGCCAAATCACAACAGTTGCCTCAAGGCGCTTTATATTGTAAGGTAGACCCTACAATAATACATATACAGAGAGAACCTCAGCAATCATATGACCCCTGTGAGCAAGCACTTTGGTGACAGTGGGAAGGAAAAACTCCCTTTTAACAGGAAGAAACCTCCGGCAGAACCAGGCTCAGGGAGGGGCGGGGCCATCTGCTGCGACTGAGAGAAGGAAGACGGGACAAAAGACATGCTGTGGAAGAGAGACAGAGATTAATAACAAGTATGATTCAGTGCGGAGAGGTCTATTAACACATAGTGAATGAGAAAGGTGACTGAAGAAGAAATACTTAATGCATCATGGGAATCTCCCAGCATCCTCCCCCCTATTGCACCATAGCTTAGCGAGATGTTAGTGAGTGGGTCTAACATCTCAGGGTCACCTGATTCAGCCCTAATAATATGCTTCAGCAAAAAGGAAAGTTTTAAACCTAATCTCAAAAGTCCATCCGTCAATGTCTGTCTGCTGAATTCAAATTGGAAGCTGGTTGAACAGAAGAGGGGCCTGAAAGCTGAACACTCTGCCTCCTATTCTACATTTACAAATCTTTGGGTTACTTAACGTAATACCTGGTTCTTTGATAACAGAGTGAGGTGTTTCACTATGGGAATCGCCTCGGCGTGACCAACTACGGAAGCTCCAATGACACCACGTCTGTCTATGACAGACCTGTCGAGCCGTGCTCAGGGCTCCGCCCCCTCGTGCTAACACGGCCGACCAGCTCCTCCTAACTCATTCCAAGCAGATTTCTTTCCGTGCCTAAGCAAGGAGGGAACTGTTGGTGAAACACCTCACTCTGTTATCAAGGAACCAGGGATTACGTTAAGTAACCCAACGTTTTTTTTCCAACTTCGCTCGGTGTTTCACTATGGGAGATATGGCCCACTCCCGGATTGCGCCAGCTCCCGAAGCTACTCTCCAGTGCTACTCCAGGATCTCAGGTCGAACCTGAGGCACCAGAATCCAGCACCGTCTGAGCCAGGGATGACTGTGCAACATCCAGCCGATAAAACCGGACAAACGGGTGCGGTGTAGCCCAGCTTGCTGCCGCACAAATATCCTGGACTGATACACCTTTGAACAACGCCCAGGATGTGGCCACACCCCTAGTGGAGAGTGCTCGGAGTCCCGGGGGGGCCTGCAAGCCCTTACAGCTATAAGCCAGAGCTAAGGCCTCTACAATCCAATGAGCTAGCCTCTGGCGTGATACGGGCCTGCCCTTGTGAGGGGAGGCCCAGGAAACAAACAGCTGATCCGACTTCCTGAATCCAGCTGTTCTGTCAACATAAGTCCCCAAGGCCCAGACAGGGCACAAAGTGTTCAGCCTCTGCTCCCTCTCGGAAGAGAATGGAGGGGGGTGAATAGCTAGGAGCTCTACTGTAGAGCACCTGTATGATGTTTCCAACACTTTAGGGACAAAGGCTGGGTTAGGCCTCAGGAGTGTTTTAGTGAGTCCCGGGGCCAACTGTAGACAAGAGGGGTGAATAGACAGAGACTGTAATTCACTAACTCGCTTGGCTGTGGTTAGAGCCAACAGCAGAGTGGTTTTAAGAGAGAGAAACTTCAACCCCACTGCCCCAATAGGCTCAAAGGGGTGGTGGGAGAGGGCGTCTAAAACGACTGACAGATCCCATAAAAGGGACCAGTGGTCTAGAAACTGGGAGCGTTCGACGTGCCCCTCTCATGAAGCGACTTACAAGGGGGTGCTGCCCAGCAGGTTTATCACCAAACCCCACGTGGCAGGCTGAAATAGCTGCTAAATAAACCTTTATAGTGGAAAAAGCTTTCCTTTTGTCCAGCAAGTCTTGAAGAAAACACAACAGCTCCACCACTGAACACTGAAAAGGGATAATCTGCTTTTCATGGCACCACTCTTCAAAAACATGGAATTTACTGCTGTAAATGGAACGAGTGGAGGAGGCTCTGGCATTCTGAATGGTTTCAATAACCTTCGGAGGCATGCCTGCTGCCTTCAAATTCCACCTTTCACGGGCCAGGCCCAGAGAGCAACCTGGTCTGGATGGGGATGGTATATCTCCCCCCGCGCCTGAGACAGAAGGTCCCTGCGGATGGGGAGTGGCCATGGCTCGTCCACCAGAAGCTGGATGATTTCTGCTATCCAGTGTTTGGATGGCCACCGTGGAGCTATTAAAATCAGAGACAGCCCCTGATCCCTCACTCTGATCAGTGTTGGGGAGATCAGGCTGAGGGGAGGGAAAGCATACAGCAGAGTTTTTTGGCCATGGATGGGCCAGCGCATCCACGCCCAGTGGCACGTGTGCGTCTGACAGGGAGAAAAACAGGGGGCACTGTGTGTTTTCTCGCGAGGCGAAGAGATCTACGGCAGCCCGGCCGTATCTCTGCCAAATCTGCTCCACCACCTGTGGGTGAAGCCTCCATTCTCCGAACAGTGGATTTCCTCTGGACAGGAGGTCCGCCCCCCTGTTCAGAATTCCTGGCACGTGAGTTGCCCGAAGGGAGAGGAGCCGAGTGCTGCTCCACATAATTATTTCCCTGGCTAACCTGTGTAGCTGCCGGGAACGGGTGCCGCCCTGGCGGTTGATATAAGCAACTACAGTGGAGTTGTCTGTTTTCACTAAAACATGTTGACCCCGGAGATACGGCAGAAAATGCCGTAAGGCTAGGAGCACCGCGCGGAGCTCCAGCACATTTATGTGATTCAGAGTAAGTCTCTGTGACCAAACGCCATTCACTGCTCTGCCCATCATAGTTGCACCCCAACCTGACAGGGATGCATCTGTGGTCAGCGTCACCCTGGATGATACTGCCCCGAGCGGTGCCCCTGCCGCGAGAGCTGTCGGGCTCCTCCAGGGCCGGAGAGTACGTTATTTTTACACCACGACTGAGATGTCGGCGAGGGCACAGCTGCAGAGAAGCGACCCACCACTGAAAATCTCTCATCATAAGCAGCCCCAAGTGTACCACCGATATCACCGAGGCCATGAGGCCGAGGAGGCGGAGACAGAGTCGGAACCGCACGACTTTCCCCAGCTGAAAACGGGAAAGACAGTGAGTGAAGGATGCGATCCTCCGCTCTGAACGTGCGATACGATAAGAGATGGAGTCTATTCTGAGCCCCAGATACTCTGTAGACTGTGCGGGTTCCAAGTGGCTCTTTTCCAGGTTGATAGTGAACCCAAGCTCCGTGAGGTGATTCACCACCACCCCGGAGTCTTTGATCGCCTGCTCGCGCGATCGTGAGCATATTAGATAATCGTCTATGTAAGAAAATATTCTGATGCCGCTGTTCCTTAACGGAGACAGCGCTGCCTCCACACATTTGCTGAACACCCTCGGAGCTAAGGATAGCCCGAATGGGATAGTTTGAAACTCGTACGCTACGCTCTGATAACCGAACCTGAGATATTTCCTGTGTGGAGGATAAATGGTGATATGAAAATATGCATCTGATAGGTCGATTGTAACAAACCAATCGCCTGTGTGAATTGAACGACAAAGCGTCTTGTGTGTGAGCATTCTGAACGTGTACTTTCTTAAATGCTTGTTTAACACACGCAGATCCAGAATAGGACGGAGCGACGTTCCGTCCTTTTTCGGGATGAGGAAATACCGGGAGCAAAAGCCCTGCTGAGCTTCTTCGCTCGGAACCGCTCCGATCGCCTGTTTGTGTAACAGGGAGGATATTTCCTCCTCCAGCACATTCGCTGAATCGCGACTGGCCACAGAAGCTAACACTCCGCCGAATCTCGGTGGTTTTGCCGCAAACTGTAGTCTGTAACCATGGGAAATGGTTGACAAGACCCAGGGATGAACTGCGCATGCGCGCCACCGCTCCAGCTGCGCTGCGAGCGGGCCTCTGAAGAAGCGGTAGCGTGACGTCACCCCTGTCTCCCGGAAGGAGTTGGGGCTCTCCCCCTCGGGAAGAGCGTGAGCTCCCCCCGCTGGGAACAAAGACAAATTGAAGTGATTTTCTTTTGTTTTTATTTTGAAACTGGGGGGACATTCTGCCCTTGGCAAACTGCCTGGCTGCAGAAATGCACGTTTTATTTCTTTTGTTACCCCCAAACCACAGTGAAGTGTCTGATGACTCTGGGCAGTGCTTGGTGACACAGACAGAGTGCTTAGAAGTGTTTGGTGACACTGCACCATTTGTCCACAAGTCTGTCCTCCCTGAACTGGAGGAGGAGACTGAGAGGGTGCTCCTGGTGAACTGGAAACTTCCGGAGACCCTGAACTTTGGAGTGATTTGGTTACCCCTTCTAACACCTTCCTTCTCTTTGGGGAAGAAAAGAGGGGTGACACAGAATGCTGCAGGTGTGCTAGGCTGACCGCTTCTTTTTCCCCTCTCCGGGGTGTGACGGCTTGTTCTTTGCAGCAACTGCTGCAAAGGAATGCTTGCCCCAAGGTCTTCGGTTCTCTACCTTGGCCTGGTGGGCACCCTGCTGGTCTCCTGCTCCTCTCTGCATTCTGACCCCACTCTGTCTCCCTCTCACAGCTGCTGCTGTTGCTGCAAAGCCAGCTCTTGGCGCCTGCTGGGGCTGAGAGTTAGGTTTTCTGGGTAAGCAGAGGTTGAATGCTTCACCCTCCTGCTTTCTGCGGGTGCTTGTTTCTCTCATTCTCTCCAGGGCTGGGCCAAAGAGACCCTTGGTTGGGTCATAGGTTGCATCCATGACCTCAGCCTTCTGAGCATCACCTAGGCCTGACAGGTTTAGCCACAAGGCTCTCTCACCCGAGACTGCAAGGCCCATAACGCGACCACACCCTTGGACTGCTCCCCTGGAGGAGCGAAGAATGAGATCATTAACCACGCAGATTTCATCCCAGAGGGCTGGGTTCGGGGAACCCGAGTCAAGCTGACGGCCCATGTCTTCCAGAATTTCTGCCTGATATGCTGATAGCAGTGTGACTGCATTAAGCGAGCATGCTGACTGTGCAGCATATTTGTATGTCCTTAGATAAATAGATGCCGTGAGGCGATCTATCTTGTTGGGCAAAGAAATGCTAGAAGAAGCTGAGATTGCCCTGCGGTTAGGGTGAAGGTGATACGCCACTGAAGGCTCCACTGCTGGGGGTTCGGTCAGCCCCAGTTCACCCATCCCCTGGATCTCAAGCTTAGAGCAGCCCTTGGTCGGAAGCTTGCTTTTAAAAGGGCTTGACCAATTGCGACTCATTTCTTTCATGCAGGCTGGGACTGCTGGCAGAAGCTGCTTTGATGGCGGCAAGGCTGGTGGGAGCCTCTTGCCGTCATACAGGTCGCGTTCTGCCCCTTCGGCATCCTGGGCGGCTGGCCATGGGATGCCTAGCTTGGCAGCAGCCCGTTTGCAGACTTCGTACAAATTGCTGTCCACCAGGGGTGCAACTTCAGCCCCACTCGGTGGCCTGGACTGCTGGGGAGGAAAGGTAGAGTCATCCTCCTGTTCCTCATCCATGTCCTCCAGGTCGAGGAGGTCGGAGTCGGCATCGCCCTCCGCATCCTCGCCACCCGGCTCGCCCACGTTTTGATCGAGGAGGTCCTCGAATGATGGGGGCATGAGCGGGGACTCTTCTTCCATCATGTCCGCCCAGCTTGTGGAGGCTCGTGGATGACGGATATCGCTCGTAGCAGTAGCAGCATACAGGCAGCAGTGACTGTTCGTTACTGCTACTCTCAGCCTCATTTCCAGGACTTTCTCTGGCATCAAAGCACAGTGTGGGCATCCCTGAGGGTCCGCCAGTGAAGCCTGAGCATGCTTGGCACCCATACAGACGATGCACATTGGATGAGGGTCCCTGCCCGAGATGGTGGCACCGCATGATGCGGGGCACGGGCGGGATGCAGCCTCTTTAGCCTTCGGCTCCGACCTTTTGGCGGGAGTAGGAGCCGTAGACATGGTTAGCGGAAAGGGGTGAGACTAGGCTACACCAGGCTCGTCTCGACACGTTAGCCCGTAAGTAGCTAGGACTAGCAGCGGGTGTTAAATCCGATCTAGTCGCGGCGGGAGTCAGCTCGTCGTGACACGTTAGCTGCACTCCGCTAGCCAATATCGTTAGCAACTTAATGCTAACCGAACCCTAGGTCGACCAACAAGCTAATGCTAGTGAGACGCTAATGTGGTTCGTGGCCTGCTAACAAGTTAATGCTAGCCGGACACTGAACGAACAGCTCGCCGTAACGCATTAGCCCGAGTCACACAACGTCGGCTACCTCGCTAACTAAAACCAGGAACCGCTGGGACAGCTCGCCTGACGCGGTTGCTGTTCCACAGTGCAACTCTAAGTACACTTCTTTCGAAGGACTTACTCAGCACGATCCAAACTGGAACCAGAAAAACTGCCTTCGGCGACGTACTCCTACACGGGACACCTGAGAACTGTTAAGCAGCTAATCAAGTTAGCCTGGATGCGCTGAGGGAGCTCAAAGTAGTTTCTCACGGGAAGAAAGCGAGAATGAGTTAGGAGGAGCTGGTCGGCCGTGTTAGTACGAGGGGGCGGAGCCCTGAGCACGGCTCGACAGGTCTGTCATAGACATTGGAGCTTCCGTAGTTGGTCACGCCGAGGCGATTCCCATAGTGAAACACCGAGCGAAGTTAGAAAAAGAACCACCAACATTTTGTCTTTAGATTAGATTGTCTTTTTGGGAATTCCTCAGTTTACTCTGCCCAGTTAGCTGGTCCAGTAGTCTTCCTTCCTTCTTTTCAGGCTATTTCACATGTATATTTGGCATTTTTGGCATCTCCCTGTCAGTGGACGAAATGTGATCCTGTAGTCCACAAAAACTTGAAACACAACAGTCAACTTAAATCCTGTCTTGAGATTGTCTTGAGAAGTCCAACTCCAGGTCCAGTCTTGTCTGCTGTAGAGGACTTGTTTTTGAGAACCTGCACTTTATTGGAAAGCTTTTTTTCCCCATCTAATCCAAATATCACTTTTTGAAGAAATTCAGATGTGTATCACAGGCTCTTAGGCTATCTCAAGTTTAAACCGTAGATCAAGTGTGTGTGTGTGTAGACAATAATATGAATCAAAGCCAAGTGATGATACCAGCATTTTCAGGGAGATCCATCTCATCTGCTGCCTCATGCCTCACAATGTAGGTGCCCAACACTATTTTCTTAATTTGTCTCACAGCGCCAGAATCAGTACTGCATGGCAGAAAGTGCACACACATTAACACTTATACCTATAATATAAATTGGCAGTATTAATGAAACAATTTACAAATGATATAAGGTTGGTAATTATCTATATTTTCCATTTTCAGTAAATCCTAAGAGAAGATCAGAACCATCAATGAATAAACAGTAAGTAAGATTTAGTGTATATTAACACTCATAACTTGTTTGCACCACAGATCTCGTCTTATTGTGGTTCATGGAGAAAAAATTCCATGGTTTACTAGTGGAGAAAAATGGCAGTATTAATAGCACACTGATAATAGTTCCACCTCAACCATAACTCAAAAGTCCCATTTTCTGTATAAACAATGTGGACAGGTTTTTAAAATCAAAAAATGCTGTGTAAATTTTTTTTTTACAGATTTTCTTTGTCAGTTGGGCTCCAACGGTGTTGCAACTTACAAGAACTCTGTAATACGGCTGTCAGGATCTTCATTTAATTAGAGCCGCAATGCTTTCAGTATGTTGCCCCACCTTACTTCAATTGTGTGAAAGACGGTTTTTAAACTAATTATTTTATTTACACTATCCTGTAAATGTACATAAATTCTCTGCACAAGACACATTTTATATATGCAACCTGTATAGCTCTTGTCCTATTTCCAGGATCATTGTTGCATTATTATTATTTTTTTAATCAACATTCTGTGCAGAAGAAAAATGAAGCATCAAACGCTCCTTTTTAAGTCCACAGATCCTTAAGCAGAAACCCTGGAATAAGAAAGTTTAGAATCACAGACATGATAGCTGCTACCTCTGGGATTTTACATTTCATCAAGCAGACTAAAAGATATAAAGCCTGGTTATGTCAAACTTGCTTCCTGAGGTTTACACCTCAGTGTCAAGAGCTTAAACAATCACAAACTCATTCAACATGCACACCTTGTGCATGGTTGCCATGATCTGTCTGATATTGTGTCCTGCTGTCCCCCCTTCTTTCTAAACACCCATAGTAGTTTGCTGGAGTAATGCTCCAGTTGGACCAAAAAGATTTAGACTAGAGGACTGTGGTGATGCGGGTGAACTCTGCATTAACCTGAAAACACATATTAGCCAAGTGTATCTCAGAGCAAGCTAAAACTGATGTTGATCAGCTATAACATATTCTAGGTAAGAACATCTGGTTTTGGTTGGAAGTTTTCAGGTGCAGAGTCACTGACTAGTATGTTGTATGTTATACAGAATGAGTATTGTAATATAAGCAGAACAAGCGTATAATGCCCACTCTTTTTATCGTATTCACAAGAATTACAGCTACAATCAATTTCTGATGCCAGCCCATGTAGTATGTCTCTCTTAAGCTTGGAGCTTGGACTTAGAAGTGTGCTGTAGAACGCTCGATTCGCTCTCTCTAAACTAAATCTGTATCTCATAACTGAACTGAGATATTTTGAAGTTTGATGGCCATGGATGGGATCTAAGGGTAGAGCTGTGTCTCCTCCAACTCCTCCTCTTGCACTGAAAAAAAGGGATTGGCCAGCTCTAGGATTTACGTGAGCATCATGTATTTAACACAAGTGCCTCATGCTTTAAAGTTAAGTGTAACTGTATAGCGTAGAAACTACATGATATGCAGAGAGGCTAGATTAAATTGTTCATATCATGTTCGAGTGAAGTAAGTCAATAATATAGCAATGTTAAATCCGGCGACACTGCACGGTATTTCAGTCTTGCGCGCTTTGGATCGTGGTCTCAGTCAAGTCGAGCAGCCACCTCTACTTTTTTTGGTATACCGAAAAAAGTAAATTGGCTGGTTGTTACATTAAAAAAGTCTAACTTGTAATTTGAACACAATAATTTCATGTTTCTATGAACGTAATTAAATCATGAAGGATCTGTACGAAATTCAACAACTTAATTTGTTCTTGTTGCGATGACATGATACAATCTAGTAAGAGTGGTTAGTTGCTGAACTCATGAAATTCATAAGATTGCATGCGATGTCAAACTACAGGAAAATCACTGGAGTTAGAGGCAGACAACCATACACACACAAAACAAAAAAATTCTGCATCAAGCCTCGAAATCATAGCTTTCCTACTTTTGTTAAGCCTGGATTGGTGGCATCGTGGTTAATGCTGTTGCTTCACAGTATGAAGGTCCTGGATTCAAATCCGCAATATGGCTAGTTTGTAGTGGTTTCTCTCTGGGTCTACTGGTTTCCTCCCACAGTTAAAAGTCATGCAGTTATTATAGTTAAGTTAATTGGTGATTCTAAATTACCTGTAAATGCAAATGGTTGTTTGTCATGTGATAGACTGGTGAGCTGTCCAGGGTGTACCCTGCCTCATAACCTATCACTTCAGGGTTATTTCCCAGCCAGGATAAAGATAGGAGGATGGTAGTTGTTGTAGATCCATTCAACTTTCATGGTAACCAGACTCTAGACTTTGTTGAACATTATGTAGTATTTAGGTGACCAAGTAGTACTGCAGTAAAAGTTATTGAATAGTGGTGAAATAAAATGACAAAATTGTGAAGGATTAAAATATTCCAAGAGCTCAACTTACTTCATCTAAACATGTTTCAATTGCGTTTTTGAACACAAAATGCACAGGTTTATTGAATATGAAAAAATTGTGTTGATTTAACTAAGTTGTTTACATTTCTGCCAAAGCAAAACATTTGTGTGCAACCAATGTCCACTACTGAATTAAGTAAATCCAACATGGCCTTTATTTCAGTGTGTCTGACTCATTCTGAAGGTAAATAACTTTAACCGTGCTCTTGTCTTTGATCTCTGAAGTTGCTGACAAGTTCACAAACTCATTGTCAAACTCACTGTCTCTATCCTTCAGTCTGAAATTGCCAGACAATGCAAAGTTCCTTCTAATCTCTTTGTTAAGGACTTCAGCTGAATCAGGTATTCCAGTGGGCAGAATTAACTTTGATGCATTGTCAACTCCAAGGACAACTCTCAGGACTGCAGCCATCTTGTGTTCACTCTGATAAAAAAGGACACATTTCTTAAGGAAACTGTTTTAATTTTCACCAGTTTTGTATTGAGTTTAAATTTGAAATGAGAAAACCATTGCATTTCTATATGATCTAAATTTGTTTTATTTCTTGTATCTTTCCTCTCTTCCCTCTTTTTTCCCCCTTCACTTTCATTTCTGGCATTTCCCCCTCTGCTTTAAAAACAGGTTTGTATGACAGCCAATAATAACAATATCATAATAATGACAAAAATATTGGCATTGGCCAGTGGTACCTCTCCACCTCCTAGTAGATAAACCTTTCAATTTCAAATCAATTGCAATATTCTATGTTGCTTTAGGCAAGTTACCTAAAATCCAATAAATCAGACAATATTTATGTTTCTTGCATGAAACAATAGATTGCAAACCTGGAAGTCATTAATATGCAAACACAATGAAATCTTTAAATCCTCAAATGAAAAAAAGGATTGTTTGACCATCAAAACTTGTATTTGGTGTAAATTTGCAGAACAGGCTATATGACTACTAGCAAGCTTGTCCACTATATCATTGTAGTCTGTCTGTCAGTGCGCCCCAGGGTGGCTGTGGCTACAATGTAGCTTGCCATCACCAGTGTGTGAATGTGTGTGCGAATGGGTGGATGACAGGTTGTGTAAAGCGCTTTAGGGTCCTTAGGGACTAGAAAAGCACTATACAAATACAGGCCATTTACCTTTTTTTTTTTTTTTTTTACCATTATGCCCAAGTAGCTGAAGAGACTTAAGTATGGGAACATATTGAAATGTTTTGTTGAACCTTGCCTCTAGAACATACTCAACAGGTTCCACAACATTAAACTTTTCCTCACAGAATTGCTTAAGTTTGAAATCTGATGCTAGTGGACGTCCCTTAGATTTAGCTTGGACCAAAGGACTGTTGCTAGAAATGGCAAGGCTGAGTTCCTTAATTATAACCTGAAGATTATACTTAAAAAAATCTCAACCGTTGTATTATGTGATATCAGTGCTGTAGCAGAGGCAAAAATGAAACCT
This sequence comes from Rhamphochromis longiceps, assembly GCF_057381845.1. Taxonomy (NCBI): domain Eukaryota; kingdom Metazoa; phylum Chordata; class Actinopteri; order Cichliformes; family Cichlidae; genus Rhamphochromis; species Rhamphochromis longiceps. Next base: position 8,165,538 of record NC_140562.1, read on the forward strand.
TCAAGTAACTTTTGAGAAATTGGACAAGCCAATTTTTTAATCAATTTTTCATTTGGTACAACTTCACATAAATTATGTAACTTCTATGTCAGAGGCAATTTCTCCAAGATAAGTTGACTGTTCTTCGCATAACTGAGGTGCTCAATTTTCATCACCATCACAAGAGTTTGCAGTTCGTCTTGTAATCGGAAGGTTGCCGGTTCGAGCCCCGGCTCGGACAGTCTCGGTCGTTGTGTCCTTGGGCAAGACACTTCACCCGTTGCCTACTGAATCGATTCTAGAACGTAAATATCTGGTATTGGAAGAATCAAAATTTCAGTATCAATCCACACACCACTATTTTTCAATGTGTTTCCAGTCTGTGAACTGCAGGTCCTGAGCTAGTGATGAGCAAATGAAGCTTTCTGAAGCACTGAAGCTTGTATTGAAAAACTATTTCAACACAGTTCCCCTTGGTGACATCTGGTGGCCAAAAATATGAAGAGCAGCTTGAACCTACAACTTGTAATGAACTGCTTCATTATGCCCAGTTAACAGAGCTGAATTGACAGCCTCTGTTTGATATCATGTGACAGTTCTGTCTGATATCGGGCTGATATGGTGTTTTGAAGGTGTATTTTTTGTTGAAAAAATGATGTTATACCCATTTTAATAATATTGATGAATACATTTTCCTTGTTTAAACATGTGCCATGGTGTGTTCTCCTTTTGCTTGTGACTTCTTGATGGTTTTTTACTAATTAAAAAAAAAAAACCCACACAATAAATAACAATGTACAAACCATTATAATAGCTTGGGAGTATGCTTGTACTGTGAGGCCACGTGATTATGCAATTACCAGCAGACAGATTCGTTTATATAAAATATACCAAGGGCGTAGATTTGGTTTTGGCATTGGTGGGGACGGATGATTCAACCACCGAACCCTGCCCTGTTTCTTTTTTTCCCCTTTTTGTCTTTGCTTCTTGATAAAAAGGAGAAATATACTTGCCTACATATGCTATTCTACATGCTTTTAAACCATTTAAAATTACAATTCATAGTTTTACATTTGAAATTATATAATGTTAAATTACTATTAAACAAATGACTGACTAAGTATTTTAGGCTTTAGTTTACTTCAGCCATATTTCATATAAATCAGGCATCATACAAACATAAAAATAGCTTCAAATACAGTCATGACAATAAAAGAATATGACTTTAAGGAATTAACAACATTACTTCAGTTATAGTACACCAACATCTCTTATACATTAGCACTAAGGGAACACTGAATGACCTGCTGGTTTTTGTCCATAAAGCTACTCATCTAAGATTACCACAAAGTAAAAGATCTCTCAGCAAAATTATGCAACATTTTAGGCACTGTTGCTCCGATCAAATCAGTGAGCTGGGATTTTTTATTCCAAACATGAACTACTGTTACAGCAACAGACATGGACTACTAGTGTCCCACACAACAACTCAATGTCCACTATGTGAAGGGGCCACACACATGCCTTCTCCTCTCGTTAACTGAGGTAAACTGCTGGCATATTTGTTTTACATCTATACTGTCCAGTCTCTCCTGGTGGACATGGCATACAGCAGCATTGTTTAATCTCATTCGAGTCACTGTTAATGATGAAAGATTTTTTAATTTTGTGATTATCGTCCATGTGTGCACATGTAAAAGATATCTTGAGTCTGAGTTCCTTTGCCTTCTACAATTTCTCCTCACAGTTAACCTTACCCATCTTTTTAGTCTTCTGAGAACACTGAAGCTTCTTTTAGCCTCAGTACATGCATTTTATCCTCAGATTAAAATTATTATTATTATTATTATTATTATTATTATTATTATGTGCTTGATGTGCCTCAGCTTTGGCCCTGGCTCTTCCCCTCTGACTGCACTAGGACATATTGCCACCTGATAAAATAACACATTGATTCATGCCATATAAAAAGTGAGACGTGTCAATTCAGATTCTTTGTCAAATAAACACTAATGAATCAATTTACATCAGCAGCTGACAATTGTCATGATAATAAATACTAGTTAATCTACAGCACCAAATCATCAGTCAGTCACCTGTGAGCTCGCCTCTTCACCTCTGTCTGAGCTACAACATGGCAGAGCTGCCTGTCACCTGATGAATAACAGTGAGACATTCCACATACATGCAGTCACACATGTGCTTCAAATACAGTAATTGAACCATCAAGTCATCCCCCAATTTCACCTGTGATCTTGTGTCACCATTGTTGGTTGGAATATTTGCAAAATCATGACTACCATGATATTTTGTCTCAAAAATTAACCCTATGAATATGTCAGCACCATTAGGATGAAATTATTGTGTCACCAACATTTAACGTTAGATATATAATTTTAACAGCCTCTGTAAACTAATATCCTGGCTGCTCGAGGCTGCCGTTTTCTCTGACAGTTTCAATCAAAATTAGAAATGCTACTGTGGGAGACTGAGGTAACTAATAGTGCCGCCTGCATAGCCTGTAACGTTATTGTGACGGACACATTTTATGAGTGAACTTTGCTTTAAGTGACTTACAGGTAGTGATGTGACGTTCTGTATCGAGGCTTCGGAGCGTGTGTCGAGTAATGGAGGGGGCGTTTCCGCGATGCGCGGAAGGCTTGCTTCATTTATGGGAGGAGCTGAAAATGATGACGTCCGAAGCCTCGCTGCCCGGCTGTACCACGTGACTGGTTCATGAAGTGGTTCGAATTTGCCGCGAGCTATGACAGCGATACAAACCCCTCAGACTTCATTCTAAATGTGGGTGTTTGATGGAGAGTTGCGGTTAGTGAGAGTTTGGAGACAGTTTGGAGGTTTATGAGAGTGAGGAGAGAAAGTCAGGAGAGAATGGAGCCAGCTAAGAAGAGGAGGATGTCCTCCCCTGTGTGGGAACATTTTGATCTTATATCTCCCAACAAGGTATGTAAATTTCTACAGAAGATGTATTTTCATAATACTGATGGTGCAATACAATTTATGTTAAGCGGCTTTACTTTTGTACAAGGTGGAGTGTTTGCTATGTGCCAGGGAGCTGGGATATAACAACAACACCTCATCCATGCTTAGGCACTACAGAGCTTTGCATGAGAATAGGGGGAACACTGATTGTGGAGCAAGACCAGGTGAGCATCAAATGCCATGATAATACAGCATGCAGTAATGTTACTAAATGAGATAACGATATTATACAATGCAATAAGTTACGTGTGTGATATTTATATTTGTGCTTTGTTCTGCTGAGGAAAGACAATAAAGACAATCTCAAATAGATGAAGACCTGGTTAGCATGGTGATTGAGGACTCCCAGCCATTTAGCATTGTGGAGGACAAAGGATTTAAAAGATTTGTTAAATCATTAAATCCTAGCTATGTTCTCCCCACTAAAGGTTATAGAAGCAGTGAAAATTTAGTTTTTACAGAATAAAATGTGGGCAGGACTGAGGCCTCAGTGTGTAGCTGTCCATACCTCAACGTTACAAAAGCACCACCACTGTCCACACCCCAACCACACCTCACCTCACAGTAAATGATCATTTCCATTTTAAGCATTTCCAAATGATCATTTTCCATACTGCCAGTATAAATATACACAGTATACTGCATCACTACAATATAGATGCTTTCCACACTCCTTTTGTTGTTGACATTTACAGGCTGTGTGCAAAAGGCCACACTCTTCAAATTCATGCCAACTAATATTTTTACGTCCAGTAGGTGTCCTACTAGAGCAAATGAAGCTTCAAGACGCTTTGCGCTGGGGTGAACCAATCCGGTTGTTCAGTGATGACGCGACGAATCCTACTTCCGGGTCTAAAGTAGTCTGCGTTTAATATGGCTTTTGTGTTGTTAACATGTTTAATGTTATGTATTTTCTTCTATTTGATCTCAAAAAGCTCCTAAAACAGTCAGTGATCACTGTTGACCTCCCTCGGCTTTTATTACCGCTAATCATTTATTTAAGCTCAGTTTTTAAAACCTTAGGATGTAACTACAGCCCAGCCCATGCAGCAGTATATGAATGACTAACCTCGTATTGTGGATGGATTATCTCAGTTGTTCTCCTGGCTGAAGTTTGGTCCTTTTACAGCATCCTGCCATGCGATTACATTTGTTCCTGACCACCGAGAACACTCACGGTAACTTTTATCGAGTGGAAAAAAAAGTTAGCTTGTTTATATTATGCTAACGTAGCTGTGTCGCTAGCGGTCACGCAGCACATCATTATATACCAGCTAGCCCAACTTCAGTAACCCTACAAACGTTACTGCTGTTTAGTTTTCTGTCTTCATTTATGCTGGAAGTGATAACAGAGCTGTACGTTTTAATTTGTTTCCAAAACCCCGCAGTCAGGACATGCTATATTGTATTTAGATAGAAGCTAGCGAGCTAACTCCCTGCTAACTTCTAACTCCGTTAAATGTCATAAATTCCGTTTTCATGGATGCCTGGATGTTAAACTCAATTGTTACACCTGGTAGAGCAGAACGCTGATCATTTTATTAAAGATGAAAGACTTTAGACAGTTTTTCAACTCTCAGTAATGCCACAGTGATCGTTTGATATATGGACCTGCAGCGGAGTTTAGACCCAGACACGGCTAGTGACGTCAGACTGAACAACCGGATAGGATGAAAAGCTTCAGTGCTTCATGAAGCTTCATCTGCCCATCACTACTTACAGGTTTCTTTGAAAAATACTTTCTTATATCCAGGTTCTTCCTTTTTGCTGCCGTCCTCCCCGCAGCGCAGGCTTGCCGCTGCTAAAACTAAACAGAGCTGCCTGAAAGGCACAGCCAATCACACTGGCCATATTTGTCACATGACGTAGGACTCCAGTAGAGAACGTAATTTAACTCTTTCTGCACCGCTGGGTGAATGAGACGTCGACAGATGTTTTTTTTCTTTCTATCGGGTTTGTTTTTCTTTACTCGAAGAGATCAAATTATTGGTGGGGACAATTCAATAATCGCTGGATATTGGTGGGGACACGTCCCTTCCGTCCATGCCAAATCTACGCCCTTGAAATATACTATACCTTCTATAACTATGATTATTTCTTATCTAGACTTTAGACCTGGGAGCAGAAATGCTTATGAACTGTTTTTTATTTAGGAATAGGCAGAGCATCCTCTTTTTGTCTGGCTCCATGTCTCTGATTACGATGGACGGCATTGATCACGTGACTCTGTTGAGAAGACCTGAATCTCGACAGTTTCTGAAGCAGTGTTGATTGTTTTGACACATGTGCCGGAGCTTTGCCGTCATTATCCCGAGCAAACTGCCCCTGCCCTTTTCTCTCTTTCTCACTCACAAACACACGGACGTGCCACAGTCCAGCCGTGCACGTTCCTCATTGGTCCCAGGAAGCGAAAAACAGGTGACGCAACACGGAAGTATCGGCAGCAGAGTCTTCGGGTTGTGGTGTGTTTATCGAGGCTGTGTGTGTGAAGGCTCTTGGAGAAACAACGACGCGACATGAAGGTGTTTTTTTCCGGTGTACTGCTGCTCCTGTGTGCGCGGCACACCGACAGCTGGGATGACGGTGGGTTGGCGTTTAGTGTCCACTTCTTTTACGCTGCTCTTCAGTTCCGGTGAACTGAGCGATCGCCTGCCAAAACAGATTTCCGGTATTTGCCAAAAACGGATTGTTCCTATTTCAACTGATATAAATAACTTGTTGATCTGTAACATGTCAAATGTATCCCCCATAAATGATATCAAGTCACAAACAACGCTCCTGTCACAAGTTAGAAGCCGCAATCAGTCTTTGGCCGTGACTTTTATTTATTTATTTTTATTTATCCAGTTAAAAAAAAAATCTCGTTGACATTAACCCTTAGATGGTCATAGTCAAAAAAGGGACCCTTTTGGGTCCCCTTGGATTTTTGATTCTCAATATATCAGTCATTTTAAAGACTAGTTGCATGAAACTTGGCCAGGAGTTGCATTTTAGCATTATTTTTAAAATTCATTGATCCCCTCTATGTGTAACCGGTGTGATTCTGCGTTGTGTCTGATAAAAAAGGTAAAAGAAAGAAAGACCTCCAAGTAAATAATTTGCCCACTCCAGCTCCTCTCCCACAGGGGAATTGTAGAAAAAGGGCGCATTTATTTTTACATTAAACATAAAATATGCATTTACACGTAACATATTTGACATAAGATAAAACAAAAACAACATGAAATCTGACATACCTGATACTACACACTTATAACATCTTACAAAAACAGGCTCAATAATGACAATAACTGAATTAAAATCGCAATCATAAACATCAGGGTGGTTAAATATGAATTATGTGTGCTTTAAGGTGCTGGAAAGAAATGACACCCACCTCTCCCACAGGGGAAGAGGATTAGCTCAACCCACCACAGCTCCCAAGCTAGCAAGGAATACATATTCATGCTATCATTTATGGCGCCTAAAACACATTTATGACACACACATACTACACACTTATAACATCTTACAAAAACAGGCTCAATAATGACAATAACTGAATTAAAATCGCAATCATAAACATCAGGGTGGTTAAATATGAATTATGTGTGCTTTAAGGTGCTGGAAAGAAATGACACCCACCTCTCCCACAGGGGAATTGTAGAAAAAGGGCAGAGGCAAAAGGGGTACACTGTATTTATAGTATTGCACCAAAGAAGAAGAAAAGAATGAGGAGGGGCTCTAACTGATAATGAACACAACTACAGGCTTGGAGGTCCTAAAAGTCAGCTATAAAAGGAGAAGTTTGGGGGTTTAGAACACATTTTGTGTAATTATAACAATGTTATTTATGACTCTGTTACATATGGTGTTGTGTATAGTAAAGGAGATTCACATAAGTGTTACCATCTGTGGTCGTCGTACCATTTTGGGTCCCATTGACTCCCTTTATAATCACATATTTTCGATATACTGTAATCCTGACATGTGATAATTTTTTTCTCGTGAATACCTAATGGATCTAAGCCTGAGCCTTCAAAATAAAGGAAAAATATGTTTTGGATCCAATGAGCACAATATTAGGTACAGCACCACCATAGACATTTTCAGTGGTTTTGAATGCAGGACATGGTTATCTTATTATGCAAAATACATGACAATAAAACAGCTGACCACCATAAAATAGTCTCGATGTAGTGGAACTGATATAAGAGAGTGGTGTGAATGTGATTGAGAATATATTTATATTTTATATATATATTTATAATATATATTATGGGTTCCCCCCCCCACAAAAACAATAAAAAATAAACAGGGGCCTTTATGACAATAAAGCTATAAAAACATAAAAAATATTTACAAAATTATGAAAAACTTTATATCTGTGGTTAGGTCTGAAGTTGTTTAAAAGATCTGATGTGGAAAAAAAAATGAAAAATTAATTCATATATGATATTGCTATATCACCTTTTGGATGGGGACCATTTTGGGTCCCGAGGGATACCAATGGATGTATAATGCAAAAACTCTTATTGCTCCAAAAATAATAATGCAGCCAAATCAATTCTGTTATGAATTCTTTACCCATCCAAGGCTCTAATAACCTCATGCCAAGTAGTTCCATTTGCAACTCATTTTTTGAAAATATTGCATATTATGGTTTTTTACCCCCCAAAGAAAATAAACAGAGGTCTTTATGACAATAAAGCCATAAAAACATAAAAAATATTGAGAAAATTATGAAAAACTTTATATCAGTGGATAGGTCTGAAGTTGTTTAAAAGATCTGGTGTGAAAAAAACTGAAAAAAAAATTCATAAAATTCATTGCTATATCACCTTTTGGATGGGGACCATTTTGGGTCCCGAGGGATACCAATGGATGTATAATGCAAAAACTCTTATTGCTCCAAAAATAATAATGCATCCAAATCAATTCTATTCTGAATTCTTTACCTATCCAAGGCTCTAATAACCTCATGCCAAGTAGTTCCATTTGCAACTCATTTTTTGAAAATATTGCATATTATGGTTTTTTACCCCCCAAAGAAAATAAACAGAGGTCTTTATGACAATAAAGCCATAAAAACATAAAAAATATTAAGAAAATTATGAAAAACTTTATATCAGTGGATAGGTCTGAAGTTGTTTAAAAGATCTGATGTGAAAAAAACTGAAAAAAAATTCATAAAATTCATTGCTATATCACCTTTTGGATGGGGACCATTTTGGGTCCCGAGGGATACCAATGGATGTATAATGTAAAAACTCTTATTGCTCCAAAAATAATAATGCATCCAAATCAATTCTATTCTGAATTCTTTACCTATCCAAGGCTCTAATAACCTCATGCCAAGTAGTTCCATTTGCAACTCATTTTTTGAAAATATTGCATATTATGGTTTTTTACCCCCAAAATATAAACATGGGTCTTTATGACAATAAAGCCATAAAAACCTAAAAAAATTTAAAAGAAATTAAGAAAAACTTTATATCAGTGGATAGGTCTGAAGTTGTTTAAAAGATCTGATGTGAAAAAAAATGAAAAAAAAATTCATATATGATATTGCTATATCACCTTTTGGATGGGGACCCCTTTGGGTCCCGAGGGATACCAATGGATGTATAATGCAAAAACTCTTATTGCTCCAAAAATAATAATGCATCCAAATCAATTCTGTTATGAATTCTTTACCTATCCAAGGCTCTAATAACCTCATGCCAAGTAGTTCCATTTGCAACTCATTTTTTAAAAATATTGCATATTATGGTTTTTTACCCCCCAAAAAACAGGGGTTTTTATGACAATAAAGCCATAAAAACCTAAAAAATATGAAAAAAATTATGAAAAACTTTATATCAGTGGATAGGTCTGAAGTTGTTTAAAAGATCTGATGTGAAAAAAACTGAAAAAAAAATTCATAAAATCCATTGCTATATCACCTTTTGGATGGGGACCATTTTGGGTCCCGAGGACCGTAAAAGGGTGAAAATTTGAAAAACTCTTATTGCTCCAAAAATAATAAAGTATCCAAATCAATTCTGTTATGAATTCTTTACCTATCCAAGGCTCTAATAACCTCATGCCAAGTAGTTCCATTTGCAACTCATTTTTTAAAAATATTGCATATTATGGTTTTTTACCCCCCAAAAAACAGGGGTTTTTATGACAATAAAGCCATAAAAACCTAAAAAATATTAAAAAAATTATGAAAAACTTTATATCAGTGGATAGGTCTGAAGTTGTTTAAAAGATCTGATGTGAAAAAAACTGAAAAAAAAATTCATAAAATCCATTGCTATATCACCTTTTGGATGGGGACCATTTTGGGTCCCGAGGACCGTAAAAGGGTGAAAATTTGAAAAACTCTTATTGCTCCAAAAATAATAAAGTATCCAAATCAATTCTGTTATGAATTTTTTACCTATCCAAGGCTCTAATAACCTCATGCCAAGTAGTTCCATTTGCAACTCATTTTTTAAAAATATTGCATATTATGATTTTTTACCCCCCAAAAAACAGGGGTTTTTATGACAATAAAGCCATAAAAACCTAAAAAATATGAAAAAAATTATGAAAAACTTTATATCAGTGGATAGGTCTGAAGTTGTTTAAAAGATCTGATGTGAAAAAAAATGAAAAAAAAATTCATAAAATCCATTGCTATATCACCTTTTGGATGGGGACCATTTTGGGTCCCGAGGACCATAAAAGGGTGTAAATTTGAAAAACTCTTATTGCTCCAAAAATAATAAAGTATCCAAATCAATTCTGTTATGAATTTTTTACCTATCCAAGGCTCTAATAACCTCATGCCAAGTAGTTCCATTTGCAACTCATTTTTTAAAAATATTGCATATTATGATTTTTTACCCCCCAAAAAACAGGGGTTTTTATGACAATAAAGCCATAAAAACCTAAAAAATATGAAAAAAATTATGAAAAACTTTATATCAGTGGATAGGTCTGAAGTTGTTTAAAAGATCTAATGTGAAAAAAAATGAAAAAAAAATTCATAAAATCCATTGCTATATCACCTTTTGGATGGGGACCATTTTGGGTCCCGAGGACCATAAAAGGGTGTAAATTTGAAAAACTCTTATTGCTCCAAAAATAATAAAGTATCCAAATCAATTCTGTTATGAATTTTTTACCTATCCAAGGCTCTAATAACCTCATGCCAAGTAGTTCCATTTGCAACTCATTTTTTAAAAATATTGCATATTATGATTTTTTACCCCCCAAAAAACAGGGGTTTTTATGACAATAAAGCCATAAAAACCTAAAAAATATGAAAAAAATTATGAAAAACTTTATATCAGTGGATAGGTCTGAAGTTGTTTAAAAGATCTGATGTGAAAAAAAAAGAAAAAAAAATTCATAAAATCCATTGCTATATCACCTTTTGGATGGGGACCATTTTGGGTCCCGACGACCATAAAAGGGTGTAAATTTTGACGGCTATCCAAGGGTTAAAAATGTCTTTTTTAAAGAGTAATCTGACAAAGAGGACAGCAGAAATTGCAATAAATATAACAAAAAAACCCCTAATATAAACATATTTTAAGTGGACAAAAAGGACCAGATTGGTTATAATGTAGGTACAATACTAGGACGTTATAAAGATACTTGAAAAACAGGTAATTTTTAGATATTATATATAACCCCTTCGTAAACTCTGTTCACCAAAGTCTATTTACCAACATATGTAAAGATATTACACGTAAAAACAGAGGGAAACACTGGAAATCAATTTTTGGCAGACAATCACTTTTTGGCACAACACTGGTTACCGAGATGCTCCCCTGTTTAGGAAATACACCACAAACTAGTGACAAACACGCTGTGCATGCATGTTTGTCAGCAATGGTAGGTTATATGATGAGTATGGCACTACATGATGTCATAAAGAACAGCGTACAGAAAATGCTGGTTGATTCAGGACTAACGAGTCAAAGTTTGTTCCCGAAGAAGAGCTTTAGTGTGTCTAAAGCGACATGACTGCGATTTGTGTAATCCTAGTGTGGAAATCAGCCCTTGCCTTTTGTCACCTGCAGGCAGTGTACTGCTGCGGGACATCCAGGCACTGACTCTGTACAGGAACCGGTACACCACAGCCAGGCGCTCTAGCCCGATCCCTCAGCTCAAGTGTGTTGGAGGGTCAGCGGGCTGCCACGCCTTCGTCCCAGAGGTGGTCCAGTGTGTGAATAAAGGCTGGAATGGAGTCGATGTGCAGGTGAGGGACCTACTGGTGCTGTACTGTGTGAAATGAGCTCAGTAGGACTGATTCAGCTGCTTTATTTCAATTTTTGAAGAAATGACTCCTGTGTGTGCTGTGCATATTAAAATGTTCATCTCAGACAGTGGTAGGCCAACCCAAACTACAAGGACATTATTTCTACAGGCGACAACGAGGAGAGGTGGTTTGAGCCTTAATCTTTATTGTTGTTTCCATGTTTTTTTGGCACCACTGGCTGTAGGATGGTCTGCATGTTCAATTTCAGTAATATGTATGTGTTGACGGGCACATTCTGTCACATTCAGGCAGTTTAATCTTGTCAGCACAACTGCTCATGAAAAAAACAAAATCTGACAAATTAAATTGGGACTTTTTCTAATCTGAAATTTTGCACTTCAAAACTTGAGCAAGATTTGAGAAACTTGTGTGGGGAATCTCATCCTTGACAGATATGGGACACCTGCAAAATAGAAGACCTCACATTTTCCTTTTATTTTGTCTCTTTAAACTAAGTTCAAATGCAAGAATGTCTAAGTGGTGAGAGTGAAGTTTAAATGAGGTATTGTACCGTGTGTATGAGTAACCCTCAAACTTGTTATGCTTAAATACATTTTAGACTGATGGGGTGTCTCTTGTTCTGCTGTGTGTCACAGTGGGAGTGTAGGACTGACATGGACAACACACATCGATTTGGTCACATTGAGGTGAGCTGTGAGGGCTACAGTCACCCTGCTGATGCCTACATACTGAAAGGGTCTTGTGGGCTGGAGTACACACTGGAACTGACTGAAGAGGGCCAGAGGAGGTCTCACAGTAGTAGGGGTTCCCGTGATGGGTTTAAAGGTAGGAGGATTAGTGATGCAGGTTTTCATTTTTACACAAGGATTAGTTGTTTAAGAATGTTCTTTGTTGTTTTGTCTGTCAGATCTCTGGGGATTTGCCTCCAGTTTCTTTACTGGTTCATCAGAATATGGGCAGCAGCATGACCGTCAGAGCTCTTACACTGCAGGCACTCAGGACTCAGGAGGACTGCTGGTTGTTGCTGTGCTTCTGCTCTTAGCCTATGGCATCCATAAACTGTTCCTAAGTGGGAACACCACTGGGGGGCAAGATGGTGGACCAGCTACACATTCTGGACACAATTACCATGGCTCCATGGGTGGACCACCCCCACCAGGATTCAAACCAGACTACACAGGTAGTTGATGCAAAATGACGACGTGCGGAGATGTAGACGGTGTGGTCTGCACATTTGTCAAAGCAGCACATCCTTTTGGTAGAGCGGACCTTGTATTCTGTATTATTTTAGGGTCTTTACTGAACAACATAAAGCACCTTGAGGTGACTGCTGTTGCGATTTGGTGCTGAAGAAATGAGACGAGTCTTATTTTATGTAATTTAGGCTGCATTGCATGAAAAAAAAGTTTTGATCAGTTCTTGTTTTCTGCTCAGACTACCCTGGAGCCAACCCCAGTTATGGTTTCCACAGTGATTACACTCACAGACACCAGTACCCAGGAGGCCAGGCAGCTCCCGGCACAGGAGGTGGTTTCTGGACTGGAATGGGAACAGGCGGGTTGCTTGGATATCTTTTTGGTGGTCGGAGGTTAGTAAAGGGGTGGAAGGAGAGAGAATAATGGAAAACGGAGACTATGGACTTATGTTTCACCTTCCTGTCTTCAGGATATTCATGCTGTGTTCCATCTCATATATTCTGCAGGAGCCAGCCCTACAATTCTAACTACTCCACTCACACTAACAGACCTGCCAGAGAACCTCCCTCTTCCGGGACACGCATTACTTCAGGTACCAAGACTGTATGTTATTAGAAGGGACACAGAAACAGTTTGCACATGTTACCTACCTACCTTTGTGATTCTTATAGCCCTTTTCCATTAGTACCTATCCGGGTCAGCTCGACACGGTTTGTCCAAGAAATCAATTTGTCCTATCTTTCCGATATAGTGTGTTAATCCTATCCATCAGAACTTTTCTGTGGTCATACGCCATAATGTTTTGGAGAAAGACACTTTTTTTGGTCTCTGTACACCACCACAGTGGATTGTAAATTAAAAAAAAAAAAATCAATTCATGATTGAAATGCAGACTTTCAGCTTTAATTGCAAGGGTTTTCCCAAGATTTGCATTAGAGACAGTTTTATAGACAGTCCAAATTAATGGAAGAATTGATGAGTACTTTCAGGGCCAGGTGAGACCTGGTCCCTTCTTATTTCATGACAAATGAAGCAGACATGACCATTCTGACGTTGATTTAGAGCGTTGAATTTCTATCTTTAAAATTACTGCTCATGTAATTTTAATGCATTTGAAATATGAGACCCACAGAGAAACTTGGGTAAGATGTGGCGTAAAAATATTGATAGTTGGTAGTAAGGAGCCCAAAGTGTGCCAAGAAAATACCCCCCGCCATTATACCGCCACTGCCAGAAGCCTCAATGCAAGCAAGGGTGGATTTATGCTTTCATGCCAAATTCTGACTCTACCTTCTGAACGTTTCAGCAGAAATCAAGACGCAGGTTTTTCCAGTCTTCACGTGAGCTGTAGTGTAAAACTTGGAGTGGTCTTCTGCTGGTTTGAACTTCAGCCTGTAACTGTCTGATTAGATACCTGGTTTAACGAGCAGTTTGAACATGTGAACTAGGGCTGCTCAATTAATCGAATTTTAATCACGATTACGATCTGGGCTTTCAACGATCATTAAAAATGACTGAGCCGATTATTAGCCCCTCCCTCATTTATCCGCGACACCTTAAAGGCCGGTCCGTGAAAATATTGTCGGGCATAAACCGGTCCGTGGCGCAAAAAAGGTTGGAGACCGCTGATTAAGAGGACCCGAGGGAAGCTCGGAAAGCTAAGCAGAAGTTATTTGGAGAGGAGAGTGACTGCTGTTGGTTGAAAAGAGAGGTAAAAAAAACTTCAGTGGTGTTGCACACTATTTTATATTATTTTTTAAAGTCATTGTTAACCCTTTAAATCCGGTCAGAGCAGCACACTCCGTTTTGTGTAACTATTTTTAAATCCCTGTAGAACCTGAACCGTGTAAGCTAGCGCAATAATTTGTTTTGCATATGAAACCGGAGGAGTTGTACTTACATCTGATGCCATCAGCTTGTCCTCGGTCATGGTTTCCTTCCACATAAAGCTTTGCAAAAACTGCATAAAAAGCGCTTGCAGGAACAAAAACATAATATTCCAGAAACACGCTTTGCCGATCCGATCAGCTGTTCGTAACACTTCCCACAGTGTAACAGACGTCAGCGCGATCACATGTCCGCCATTTCCTGGCCGAAACCGGAAGTGACGTCATTTTCGCGGAAATGTAGTTTTTTTTTTACTTGTAGGCCTTAAAAGCCTATACTGGTCATGTTTGACTTTTCTGAATAGTTTCTGGGATGCTTAGAACTCGAATTGCACTGCTGGAAATAGTTTATTTTGATGCACCTGCTGTTTTCTTTGCAAATTTGCATCATAGGATTGTTTTTTCGTTTTTCCTGCTGTATCTCCAAAATAACACTATGAAGACACTCAAAATAAATTTCTTGTTGTTGTAAACTATTATTTGCAACTTTTTTGTATTTAACGTTTTGAGGGATAAACCTCTTAAATTTCTCCAAGTAGAAATATATGTAAAAAAAACAAAAACGATTTTCCATTTTTTTTGTAGTTTATTGCACTTTTTTGCAATTAATGTAGTTACTGTGGACTTGATACATAGATATTATTAAAATATGGGCTATAACAGTTGTATAGCAACTTGAAATGCTCCCACAAATGGCACTACAACATGTAAAAAAATAATATATATAAGCTCTGGCGGACTTGGTTCTATAGTAGGTCTTAAAGGGTTAAATAAATATCGTCAAATAATCGAGATCTCAATTTCAGTGAAAATAATCGTGATTATCATTTTTGCCATAATCGAGCAGCCCTAATGTGAACCTAATAAAGCGTCTGAGTGTGAATACCAGTCTTAGCTGATCAGAGCAGGATATTAAATGGTTTTTAAAGCTGTGCCTCCATGCACACGGTCACATTGATCTGCTGATTCACCTGCTTAGTTACGTGAATTACATTTTTTTTTTTCTTGGTTTAAAAACTAACTGAGAGAACCATTAGTGCAATTAATGTCATGCTCATGTCAAGCTGCGTACCACAGCTGATGCTAGCTAGTTTGATAAATGATGTTAGACCAGTTGATACATTTTGCTGCATGGCTGTGTGTCTGAGCCATTAAGCTGCTGGTTTAGCTGCTCTTAAGTGAATGAAAAACACATCAGTTACATCCATACAAACAATCCCAAACTTTATATTACATGTTATAATGATATAAGCATTAATATCTCCAAGCACAGAAGCACCCACAATAAAAGAACAATTCCTCCCTTTTTTCAATGAGCATGCCAGTAAGTGTTCAGTGCAAATGGCTACAACTGACTGACTCCTGTTTGTTTTTTGTTCTTTAGGTTTTGGAGGAACCAAAAGAAGATAGAAGCCCCCCCCCCCCACACACACACACACACACCCCACACACACACACACACCCCCCCCCCCACACTTTCTGCAGTGGACAGAATATGACTAAGTGCATTGATCTGTTTGCTGCTTGCAGGCTGTAATCATTTCTTCAAGCAGAGACGTCCAAACGTTACTGCTCGGTTGTGTGTTTCTTGGAGAGCTTGCTGTGGTTCAGTAGTTTCTGTCAGCGTGTGGTTTGGATTTTAGCCTAAAAGTTTTAACGTCCAGCATAAGAAGCTTGTAGGGCTTTATTAAAACAATAATAATGTTTCATTGATAATTACTAGATTTGGGGTTTTTTTGTAGGCAAGTTAAATATTTGAACTCTTTAACTGCAACCTTCTGCTCAAATGTTTGTATCTGTTACGGTGTTCCTCTGCTGATGCACCTTTTCCCTTCCAGTAAATGAAATATTAGAATTGACAAAATGGTTAATAAAATGGTGTGTACTGCTGCTCTCTGGCTTTGTGCATCAGCTAAGAAAAAAACCTTAGTCTTTAGACTCATGGAGAAAATCCACCTTTCAATCATCTGTGCAAACTCATCACTGGATGAGTTTGCACTAGGGCTGTGCGATATGACCAAAATCTCATATCCCGATATAAAACATTTCTCATCCTGATAAAGATATATATCACAAAATAGTGGTTTTTGCGTAAATTCTGTGAATCTCAGGCAACTCGACTTGTTTTTAGCTAGGCGTCGTGTACCTGGCATCGAGTGTTTTGACAGATGCATGAAACTATATATTTTTAGATATACGTTGTAACGGCCATCATTTTCTTTGTATTTATTACATAGTGTGTTGCGGGGGAAAACCTGGCGGCTCTTTTTTGCTTCTCATCCATAAACTCTCTCCATACTCTTTCACGTGATTCTTGCATAGGTGGTAGAAGAGGTTTGTTGTGTTTGAGTCTGTGGTGGGGACTGGTTTGCGGCATAATTTGCACAGTACAGTTTTCTGGTCAGACTGTGTCAGACTTTTGCATAACCAAACCATGTCCCCTTGTAGGAATAAGGTCCTCGATCGGTTTTGACTGGTCCTTCGGTTTGGAGCTGCCTGGTTCTGCCTCATCTTCACTGGCCATGCTGGTATTCTCTGTGAGTGTAAGCGCCATTTATAGTTACTTCATGTTTTTATTTGAGGTAATTTGTTTGATGCACATTCTGAAATTTGATGTTTGAGGATAATGTATATCATTTCAGTTTATTTTGAAAACTCATCAGGATCTTGAGCTTTATTGTGAAAGGTTTATGTGGAAAATAAACGAGCGGACGGCGGAGCCACACAATGGTTTTACCGTCGCTGTTGCTAACGAACCAACGGCTAAGAAGTTGATTGTCCGTCTGTAGTGTGGTTATTTTAAATATAAGAGAAAGAGAACTTAACATATAATATGAAATGATCAATGTTTTCATATCGATATACTTATTTTGATACATATCGTCATATCAAACAGCCTTAGTCACTTGATAAGGAATCCCTTGTCATCCCCCCAGCCGCTGTTTGTGAGGCCCTGGTTGTGCCTTTATAAAGCTTCACAGGAAAAGCTGTCGATATTTAAGAAATGTTTCTGATCACACTCAACAACACATCAAGGTAGAAAACTGATTTCTACAATCCTCATTTTAATTGCATATTTAAAATATCAAAACAAAGTGTGCACACTTCCTGCTTTCCAGAACGTATGAGACGTACAGGCACAGATGGGCCCACACTAAATACAAATAAATACAGTGCAGGGCACTGGTGTGCGCCCTGGTGCCTGTATTATGTGAAAAAAGGTTAACATTGACTAGTAATGGATCACTTTTATTCAGAGTAGTGAATAAGTATTTAGACTCTTTACATAAATTATAATCCTACAAAACAGTCTTACATTAATTTCATATGAAAATATATTCAAAATAGCAAGTAAAGTAAAACATTCTTTAACATTATGTTCCTTTTCACGATATATTAATTATTCAATGATAAATGCTGATTGGCTAATGTACTTTAATGTTTCATATGACACAATACGGTCATATTAATATGACAGCACTGGTCACAATGATGCAAACGAGCTCCAACATTTAATGTTACACTGATGATCTGACACAACAAATGTTAGATGAAAAGCATCAGACACAAAGTCTTTTACAATTGTGTCAGCCTCTCACATATGTTCTCAGGCTGATCTGCTTTCTTGCAACTTGTGAAATTTGTAAGAAAGCAAAGTTGGTTGCATTTAATAGACTTACATTTGTTTATATTAGCTAGCTACTGACGGGACTAAAACTAAAAATTAGTCACTTTCGTACTGCCCCTCACTGCAACAATGAGTTTTATGTTAAGAAACTAAGGATATACTGTTTACTTTCACTGTCTGTCTCTTTGGCAGTTGGTGGTTCATTACATTACATTAAATACATAACATTACATCTACGGGTGCAGCTAGTCAAACAATGACACTTGCTGTTTAAGAGATCATATGACTGATGGGGTTTTGCTGACTAAGTGCCTTTTTTTATTTTGTGATTTAGGGCTATATAAATACAACTGAATAGTAGAACAAGACAGAGAAATACTTCTACATCACAGCAGTCTTTTGCCCTCACTATGTCCAAAAGATTAAAGTGTCAGAGGGCTTATGTTAGCAGCTGTGCAGAGATTCTGCACAACTGCTAACATAATATGGATCGCACGAGAGCCCACACAATTTGCAAATCATGTTCAAGATATCAAATCATCCTTTTTGCTGCTGATTCCTAAATCAAATAAGAAAATTACACTGGATCTTGCGGGAAGATTTATTTTTAGAGATTAATAGAAAGATGTGGATGTAATGCATCTGAACGGTTGCTTTGGGGATCCTCATCCTTATGTACAGGTCAAGAGAGGAGTTGACTGTATGTGACAGGGAGAGAAATTTTTAGAGCTGCAATGTCTCTAAAGAGATTTTATTTATTCTCAAGGATCATTAGATTTGATGACTGGGAATCAAGATCGGTTATAAGGCAGGGATAATCTGCACTGTGGGACAACTTCATGACACTAGGCCCACGAATGGTTTAAAGGCAAGGCAAGGCAATTTTATTTGTATAGCACACTTTCAGCACAAGGCAATTCAAGGTGCTTTACATCAGCGGTCCCCAACCCCCGGGCCTCGGACGTTTGGTACCGGCCCGCGAGAGTTGAGGCTCAGATGTGAAATGTATGGTTTTCAGGGTTTTTATCGGTTTTCAGCGTTATTTTGTTATCGTTTTTATCGTTAACTCGGTTTTCCTGAAAATAATGTCGGGCATAAACCGGTCCGTGGCGCAAAAAAGGTTGGGGACCGCTGCTTTACATGATTAAAAATAAAACACTATAAAAGTAAAATACAAGAAAGCATTTACAATAAAACAATAATCAAGACAATAATTTATATGAAAAATTAAAACAAACAAGTAGAGAGCCATAATATGATCAGTTACTCATAAGCAAGTCTAAATAAGTAAGTTTTAATTTTAGACTTAAAAGAGTTCAGTGTCTCTGCAGCTTTGCATTCTCCCGATAATGTGTTCCAGATGTGATGAGCATAGAAACCAAAAGCTGCTTCTCCATGTTTAGTTCTGGTTCTAGGGACGGTCAATAAACGAGAGCTGGAGGACCTAACTGATCTGGATGGTTTGTACCATGATAGCAGATCCCTAATGTACAACCCGTTCAAGGATTTATAAACTAATAAAAGCACTTTAAAGTCTATTCTCTGAGCTACAGGGAGCCAGTGTAATGACTTTAGAACTGGAGTAATGTGCTCTATTTTCTTGGTTCTAGTGAGAACACGAGCAGCAGCGTTCTGAATCAGCTGCAGTTGTCTAATTGATTTTTTGGGTAAACCTGTGAAGATACTGTTACAGTAATCAAGGTGGCTAGAGATAAATGCATGGATGAGTTTTTCTAGGTCTCCTTGTGTCATCAGTCCTTTAATCCTAGAAATGTTCCTCAGGTGATAGAAGGCTGACTTTGTTATAACTTTTATGTGGCCATGGAGGTTCAGGTCTGAGTCCATTATTACACCGAAATTTCTGGCCTGGTCGGTAGTTTCTAGTTGGACCAGTTTGAGCTGATTACTGATATTTAATCGATCTTTTTTGGGTCCAAAGATAAGTACTTCAGTTTTGTTATTGTTCAGTTGAAGGAAATTATGAGACATCCAGTTATTAATTTGCTCAATGCATTTATTAAGAGTTTGGATAGGTTCAACATCACCTGGTGACATTGAGATATAAAGTTGAGTATCGTCTGCATAATTGTGGTAGTTAATATTATTGGTGGTTATAATCTGGCTTAATGGGAGTATGTAAATGCTAAATAAGAGGGGCCCTAGGATGGAACCCTGGGGGACCCCGCATGTGATTTCTATATTTTGTGATGAAAATTGGCTAATTGACACATAGAAGTTCCTGTTCTTAAGGTAGGACTTGAACCAGTCGAGTACTGTACCAGAGAGTCCGGCCCAGCTCTCTAGATGTTCCAGTAATATATCATGATCAACGGTGTCAAACGCCGCACTAAGGTCCAGTAGTACCAATACTGTGGATTTCCCACGGTCATTATTTATACGGATGTCATTAAACACTTTGAGGCTGTCTCGGTGCTGTGGTGCCTATGAAAACCAGACTGATAAATATCAAAGCGGTTGTTCATTGCGAGAAAGCTGTTTAACTGCTGGAAAACAGCTTTTTCAATAATTTTACCGATAAATGGAATTTCACCGATTAATTGAGATTGGTCTGTAGTTTTGCATTAATGTGCTGTCTAGGTTCTTTTTCTTTAATATTGGTTTGATAACTGCTGATTTTAAGGCTTTGGGAAAGACACCTGATAGGAGGGATGCGTTAACTATTTGGATCAGATCCTCCCTGATGGCTGGGAGGACCTTTTTAAGAAAACCTGTCAGTAATATATCCAAGCAGCAGGTGGCAGAGCTTAGATTCTCAATAATTTTATCGAGGCTTGATTGATTTATTGTTTGAAAGGGAGTCATTTTCTCTGCATAAGTGCTAATTGGGCTTAACGTCGGTATTGGGGTTGAAACTAATGTTCCAACTGATCTTCTGATTTTCAAGATCTTTTCAATAAAGAAGCTGGCAAATTCATTGCAGGCCCTGGTGGAGCTTAGCTCAGGGGCTTTTGCCACTGGAGGAGTAGTTAATCTTTCCACTGTAGCAAATAATGTCCTAGCATTATTGTTGTTTCTATGAATACTCTCAGAGAAAAATTACTCCCTTGCATCCTTCAGGGCTAGTTGATACTTATTCAGCCTCTCTTTATATATCTCGCAGTGAACCTGGAGTCGAGTTTTCCGCCCCTGACCCTTCAAGGCAGTATATGGCTGCATGTGATCTTACTGTATTTTAATGTATGGAACAGAACATTTATACACATAAGCCAGATGGAGGAGCTGCTGAAAGAAACTAGGGGGACAGTTTTTCACATCATACAACCTCGGATAGTAGCTTCTCAAAACAAAGCTGACAATGGTTGGAACGCATATTAATGCTAATGAGGACATTGTCTCAATTCCTTTTCTCCAAGATAAAAATCCACTATACTGAAAGCTTAAAATAAAATATAACCTTATGACAAATCACGAACCATACATCTGTTGCTAATTGTGTTCCAGTAAAGACTGATTGCAATCATTAAACATGCTTTTTTCTGTTTAAAAATGAGATACAGACATAATATGTTAATGGTTTATGAAGGGAAATTTTATTTCAGACTTGTTACTAAAACCCCAAATATGTTCAGAAGAATACCAGAAGGTCCCAAAAATGAAGACCATACACGGGTTAATCTGGAGAATTTCTGCATTTTAGGAAATTTAAAAAGGGTGAGCATGTTCAATAGTTATTTCTGTTAGATATTTTATGATTGATGAGACCCATGTGGGCCACTCAAGTCGTCCCATGATCACCATCACATTTCTATAAAAGTAATCACAGTATACTGATTAACTATATATTACTACTATCAGGGCTAAAGTACTGATATTTCACTACCCTTATCATGTAACCAGCAGGCCACCTCCAGTCAACTAACTGCACCCCATGTTAGCCCTGATGCTGTGCTGTAGTGATGTGTTTGAAGTGCACAGGATACAGCACTTTATGAATGTGTGTGGTTGGGCTGATGCAGCTTGAGCAAGTATATAAGTGCTCTATCAATTCCAGTCTATTAGGGTACAAATCTCGGTGGGACCTTGTCCTTTTTGTTCTTTAATGTGTGCTTTTCTCTTGTTTTGCATACATTTCTCCAGGGGTCCGTTCTTCGTACGTCGCTCACTACATCCAAGATCAAATGACACATCCAAGACCAAACCATCGCCCTAACCATGAGCTCGCTAATCCGGTTCCCCGAACACACCTGCTGTTGACGATTAGTACAGCTGGACGCAGTAATGTGACATCACTGGGTGTTGTAAAAGGGGCTACGCATCGATAGTAGAAACATTGATCGGCAACCCTCTGATTGGTCGGCGAAAATGTCGACGGAGTGCGCTCGGCTCGGTATTTTTCGGCAGCAGAGCAAGAACTCTTGAGTGAGGGATTTCAGGAGTTTCAGAGTTTAATCAGAACGCAAGGGAACACTGCAAAGGCTGCAAAAGCAAGGAGAGAGGGCTGGCAGAAAGTTGCTGACAAATTAAACTTGTAAATAATTTAATAATAACAATAATAATGGAGTGGATTGATATAGCGCTTTTCAAGGCACCCAAAGCGCTTTACAATACCACTATTCAGTCACTCTCACATTCACACACTGGTGGAGGCAGCTACAGTTGTCGCCACAGCTGCCCTGGGGCAGACTGACAGAAGCCAGGCTGCCATATCGCGCCATCGGCCCCTCTGGCCAACACCAGTAGGCGGTAGGGTAGATTTATTATATTACACTATATTATCCAATATTATATTACATTATATTATAATATGTTATATTATATCCCCTTTCACATTAGAGCCACAACAGGACCCACTAGAACATGGGAACAAGTAAAAGTGAAATATAAGAATATTCTACAGAATGGTAATATTTATCACTTATATTGCTTTTCGTCTCTTGGAAAGAGAGCCTGAAATAATCTGTTTGTTTGTTTATAACAGCAACCAAGAAAAGGGCAGAGCAAAAAAAAAGACAGGTGGTGGTCCTGCACCCCCTCGTCAACAAGTTGGTTAAGTAAATAATACCCTCACGGGGAAATCGATATCTCTCTATGAGCACGCTGAGCTAAAGGATCCTGTCTGTCCCGCAATATACGCTGGATTCTGAAAACTCTCCTTATCAATCTTGCACCTTCCGCAATGGGTGGCTCGCGTATACGGACAGGACATGGCTGCGACAGGCTTCCCAAATCCACCTTCGCTTTTATAGCCGTGGTCTCTCATCTTGATTACACAAAGTAATTTGCAATTGCTACTCTGAAATATGAATTACATCTGTAATAATCACATACATGTAATAGAGTGTTAATAGTACATTTCCCTTTTTTAGGAAATGACCTGTATGTATCTGTGTGACATCAATAAATGGATCAGGTGCTGCATTATCTTTAGTTACATTGATGTTATTTATTTATGGTGAAACAGTGGTGGAATATCGCTGTTGCTTTCGTATAAATGAAGCGGACATACCTGCGTGGCCGCGATCTAATCCTGTTTACATAAAGTAAACCTGCTCCCGAGCAGGTTTACGCTTACGGCTCTGTTGCTATGACAGCAAGTCCCGGATGAGCTTCGGGGAACCGAACGATCCAAGATCAGGCGAAATCGTCAACAATCAAATCCAGAACGGGCCCCTGGTTGCTGCTTATTCCTACTGTCTACTATTTATGTTTTATCCTGGCAAAGTTACTGTGGAGCACCCAATTTCATACAATGCCAATAAAGGGCTATTCAATTCAATTCAATTAAGCAGGTGACATCAAAAGTCTGCTAAATTCAAAGAAGTGAATCTTTTCACTTCTTTTTTATTCAAAATAAAAAGCTGGTTTTATGGTCCTGCAAATGTGTCCGACTGCATACATTTTTCAGTTGGACAGAGCAGGAAGAGGGGTTTTTAGAAGCTCCTGGGCAGTCTCCAAGATCCTGGCTGTGCACAGCTGGAAGCAGATGATGTAAGCAACTCCCAAAACTTATTTGGTTGACAAGTGGGCAGGTATAGAGCAGGGATAGTGGGTTTAACCGATAATAAGAGAACCATGAAAAACAAACAAACAAAAAACTTCATAGAATTTTAAAAAAGAAAAAAAAAAATCTAACTAAACATGAAAAGCACAGACAGTGGCCGTTTTCCATGGTTTTTAAACACTCATCAGCTCTTTCTATGTTGTGAGTCACAAACCAACAACACATACTTTATATACTGCCTCCATCTGACAACAGAGCTCTCCTCAGGCAGAGACGGTCAGGCCCTTGATTGGACCCAACAGGCCTAGTGGTCAGATCAGATTTTTTTGGCTGTTCGCATTAATCTTTAAATGTGGCCATTAGTCTGGCCATTATCAGATTCTAGTATAAACCAGTATTGGCCCTGTCATCACCTACAAAAGAACAAAGGTATCACACGAGATTCCCAAAAGAGTCCCAAAGATAGCTCCAATAACAAGGTGTCCAGAGCTCTTATAGTGTGGGGGACATTTTTTTTCCCCCAATCCACTTGTCCCTTTAAACATCCTCTTTATCAAAAAAGTTCTTGCAAGTTATCAGCTTTGTCTAGGTATTTTCATCATGTCAGACATGTTCATTTGACACGTACATTAGTTTGTCACCTCTTTCTGTAGGTTGGAATTGGTCGAGGAGCAGCTCACCTCACTCTCTCTCTCGTCATCGTCATGTATTACAGTGCAGCGATGAGTCTTTAAGGACTGTGACCGAGTGAACAGTCTCTTGCAATGTGAACACCAATATGGTTTCTCTCCAGTGTGAACACGTAAGTGGCGGTTGTAACTGTATGAGCTATTGAAACATTTCCCACACTGGTCACAGCTGAATGGCTGCTCTCCAGTGTGGATGCGGAGGTGGCGAATATAATTGCTTAGACGACCAAAACTCTTTCCGCATTCTTTACAATTATAGGGTTTCTCTCCCGTATGAGTGTGAATATGTTGCTTGTATGTTTTTGAAATAGAGAAGCTTTTCTTGCATAATTCACACTGGAATGGTTTCTCTCCCGTGTGTATGCGTAAATGTGATTTATAATTACCCAGCTGAGAAAAACTCCTGCCACACTGGTCACAGCAGTATGGCTTCTCACCTGTGTGGACACGCTGGTGTATCTTGTAACTACTTAAGTCACTGAAGCTCTTTTCACATTGGCCACACTCATATGGTTTCTCTCCGGTATGGTTCCGCAGATGAAGACTGAAATGGCCTGACTGAGTGAAACTTTTTCCACAAAAATCACACTGGTAAGGTTTCTCTCCACTGTGGCTCAGCTGGTGCCGCTTGTATGAGCTTAAAAAGCTAAAACTCTTGGGACACTTGTCACAGCAGTATGGCTTTTCTTTAGTATGGACACGCATGTGTATTTTGTAAATACTTAAGTAACTGAAACTCTTTTCACACTGCTCACACTGATACGGTCCAGTGTGATCGCGAAGGTGTTTTCTGTAGGAACTCTGGTCACTGAAATCTCTCCCACACTTGTTGCAGCAGTATGAGGTGTCTTCAGGGTGAGTATACAGGTGTATCTTGTAAGCATTTAACTGGCTGAAACTGCTGCCACACTGTTCACAGTGGTATAGTTCCTCTGATGTGTGACTCAGTTCGTGTCTTCTTAGACTACAGATCCGAGTGAAACATTTCCCACAGGTCAGACACTGGTGAGGTCTGCTTCTGTCTGGATCTGACGGTTTCAGCTAAGTGGGGAAAAAAGACAAATTAAGGTCAGCTGAGAACTTGCTCAAATAGTCCCTGTATATCATGGAGTGTTAACATATAAAAGATGCAGTTTTTTGAGGTTTGTTAGATACAGCTCAGATTGTAATTTTAGGGAAAGTTACATAGGTTTTTGTGCTTAAATACGCTACTGCTTATTCTGAGATACAGTATGAGATTTGCTATTGCAGTGCTTAAACAATTATTAAAATGGAGGAAACACAAAACCTCTGTCCTGTCCATTGTGTATGCCACCTCTAACCCAAAGTCAGGTAGAACAGACCAGATGGGGGTGAGGGGTAAGAGGGGAGAGCAAAGAGCCAGGACACAATCAATCAATCCATACATCCATCCACTCAGAGAGAAATTAGCCACACCTCTGGCCAGTTTAGACTCACTAGTTAACCTAACAACATACATGAATGTGAGAAGAACCTGAAGTACCCAGAGAGAACCTACATTGAGGAGCCCATAGCAATTATTAAGAGTTAATAAATAACTTAAAAACATATTTGAGAATTGTTAACAGCACTTAATAATTTATAAAACAATATAGAACTTTAAGTAATTTATATTTCATCATTAACTACAAGCTTGGCCTGGAATCATGAGGTTGATATTCACAGGTGGGCAGACTTGAGCAGATAAGGTAAAGCATGTACTGGAGCCTGCAACAGGA
The DNA here is from genome assembly GCF_057381845.1 of Rhamphochromis longiceps. NCBI lineage: Eukaryota > Metazoa > Chordata > Actinopteri > Cichliformes > Cichlidae > Rhamphochromis > Rhamphochromis longiceps. The sequence continues at coordinate 8,191,856 of NC_140562.1, forward strand.
CCTGTGCTCGTAGGAAGTGGAGATAGGAGTGATTGAAATAATGCTGACTAATGGACCAATCAGAAAAATAATTAGCTGATTTGTCAACCCTCTCGTGAGGGTTTTTAATCTGCTTTCCCACTCACTCCAAAAGGTCCTTGATTCTATGGCTCTGTAAAATCCCACTCTGTTTCCTTCGCTCTGCTCCATGATTTACCTCTGAGCATTGAAGGCCAAAACTCGGGAACTAGAGCATAATGCAGAAATCTGTGAACTCCAGTATAAAGATTCCATTAACCAGGCCAAACAAACCTTTTATTGTATTATCAGTTCAATTCAATTCAATTTTATTTATATAGCACCAAATCACAACAACAGTCGCCTCAAGGTGCTTTATATTGTACAGTAGATTCTACAATAATAAATACAGAGAAAAACCCAACAATCATATGACCCCCTATGAGCAAGCACTTTGGCGATAGTGGGAAGGAAAAACTCCCTTTTAACAGGAAGAAACCTCCAGCAGAACCAGGCTCAGGGAGGGGCGGGGCCATCTGCTGGGGTGACAGAAGGAAGACAGGATAAGGCATGAGGATAAGGCAGTTCTTATGAGGGTAACACCAGGATCCTGTTTTTGCTTTTCTACAAACTTCTTCAACCCCTCTGACGCTTTACCACCACACTTTTATTCATCTGAAACCTGTAAGTCCTTGATGCTGTTCTTCACTACGAAAATTAACAACATTCACCACCAACTCAGTTCAAATGTTGTGTCTACCCCCACTTCAGAAGGTTTTCTCCATTTTGAGCCTTTTTCCACCTTTCATGTTCCTGATATATGTGATATTTCTGAGTTTATATGTAAATCAAAGCGGGCTACATATCATCTTAATCCTATGCCTACAGGACTTATGAAATCCTGCCTCTCTTCCTTACTCCCACTCATCTCTGCTATCATTCACTCACCACCGGTATCGTTCCCTCCTTATTCAAGATTGCTTCAGTCACTCATATACTGAAAAAAAACCTTCTTTGGAGCCTGACAACTTTAACATCCTCTGACCAATTTCTAATCTACCCATCATTTCTATGGAACGCCAGGACTGCCATAATGAATTAATTAAATACACCATTAAATAATTAATTAAATGTGGCAATAATTAATTAAAATTGGAATTAATTAATTAAATAAATAGTTATGACACATGTAATTAATTAATTATTGACACATTTAATTAATTATTTATGTATTTCACATTTTAATTAATTATTGACACATTTAATTAATTAATTGACACATTTAATTAATTATTTATGTATTTCACATTTTAATTAATTATTGACACATTTAATTAATTATTTAATGATATATTTATTTATTTCATTTTGGCAGTCCTGACGCCTGGCTCTCATCATGAAATAATTTTATCTGTCAGCCTCACCCATCAAACTCAGGGGGCGGGGTTAACGCTGATCGAGTCAAAACCATTGCTTTGGCCTGGTGGCCATTGTTTCTAGCACACAACAACCGGCATGTGGAAGCTAACAGAACTGAGCTTTGAAAAACCCTGTTTGTGTGTTACCAAATACCGTTTTAATATTTTTTTAGCCGAGAATGTAGTGGTTTAATCTTCATGTGTCTGGTCGGTTTGTCAAGATACAGCCTCTTTGCAAAAGTGTTTCGATGATTTCGGAGATGTCTGCCCAGTCTCACGGCAAAGCGTGGGATAGACCCGCTCGCCTCGCAAGCAATCCCACCGACAAAGCGCAGGCCCCGGTACACAGCTGTAGTAACCCCCGCTGACTTCTTTTACTGAGGTTATATTTATCGATGTTTTATTTCCTGATGTTCTTATGTGTCCTACGTGTTTCAGTCGCCAATTCTGAATTATAACTAACATTAAAAACATGTTTAAGGAGGAGAGAGAGCAAATAAATCCGTTTAACATCTGATCTTTGGGTTTTTGTTCAGTAATCAGCGTGACCTGTGTATAAACACATAAAAGAGATAACGTTGGTGTTTCTGTCATGTAGTAACTGCTGGCTTTAACTGTACAAAGGTTGTTCGACACTATGAAACACATACAGACTTCATGATGTTCGGCTAATATTTTTATTGTGAATATTAATCATGCTGACCTCGCTCTGTACACCACGCAGCGAGGTCAGCATATCCACGATATCCTCAGCTCCATGAGTTAACACAAAGTTTCCCAGCTGACTATCTAACTGCCAACTATTCCAGAGACGTGAAAATATACAGCATAAAGAAAAGTGTAAGAGACTCAGCAGCAGATTAGAATAACAGTTATACATTTAATAAATCACCAAATGAATCCAAGAAACGAGCAAACCTGTTCCGACAATTTGAATTTGTATTCCCTCAGCTGCAGACTGTTTAAATGTTTGAAAAGGAAGATTAGATATAAAAAACGTCAAACATAGACTCAGTCTGCCTTCACATTTGATATGAGGCCAGCACGTATAGTGGCCTCAGCAGGCTATTACTGAAATACACGTGCTATATCATAAACTATGATATAAACAGGGAGGTCCTATTAACATGTTTAGTTTTAAAGGACACCTTCCTGCCTTTAGTCTCATTCATGAGCAGTATTAGTTTTCTTCTAACATCCAGAAGTCTGCACGATGTGTTTCATAGTTTGTAACAAGCCTTTGACAGGTAAACATAACATGACCGAAAAAGCAAAAAAAAAGCAAAAAAAAAAAAGAGAGAGAGTGTTGACATAAGAAGAGAAAATTCTCTCAATTATGGAGACAGACAAATGGTTCATTTATGTTTGATGTGTGTTTATTCCTCCCTAAATATCGTCGGTGAAGTTCGCCATGCACGTCAGATTTTCCTGCGCATTTTTATACCTCTGCCAACAGAGAGAGAAAAAAAATCACATTCTAACAGACAGCTGGTGCTTAGAATACAGTTGAATAACTATTAAAAAACAGATGATATTTAGATGATAGTTCAGTCTAACACATGTGCCAGTGAACCATTAAACGTCTGTGAAACTATGCAGTTATGAAACGTAACTTTAACCTCAGCCAAACCGATTTGCTCAGTTGTAAATAAAACAGCGAAGTAAACGTGACCCGACAGACAGAACCTGCGTGAATGAAGTCCAGCGTTTAACCACTGAGAGCTAAAACTCAGCTGAGGTTTCAAAGCTGTGTGCCGGTGATTGGACATCAGCCGCTGATAAAGCTGTTCGCCTATAAAGTGCTCTGTAAGGAAACGAGCTCCAGCAGCTCTGCGCTCGGGGAAAACACTATATTTACTTATCTTGTGCAGAAAAATGCGCTGACATTGCGTTATATCGAGCACCGGCTGCCCAGTTAAACTGTGACTATCACCAGGTAACTAGGCGTGTTTCTTGAATTAGCAGCAGGTGTTAAACAGCTGACAGATGAGGAGGAGGATGCATGCAGGTAAACTGAGGGTCTGTTGAGCTGATCGCTGGTTTCGTGAGAAAAATGTCAGCTCGTTCTTTATGTTACAGAAGCACAGAGACACAAGACCAGGCGGAAAGAGACGATCGTTCGGTGAAAATGAGAATCTGCGAATGCAACATGTGGAACAAGGAGAGTGGAATATGTAAACAAACCGGTTAACGTAACCCCCTCGGTGCACTCTGCATGCTAACTGTTAGCAGAGCTAGTGAAATCTCTGAAAACATCTGAGCACTTTTGCAAACATGTTCTATGTTGACAACCTGACCAGACATACGGCGCGACATTCGCGGCTAAAACACTGTTAAAAGTGTAGCTGGTGACAGAAAAACGGGGTATTTTAAAACTACACCACCACCATTGCTGCCTGTGATTTGATCTGCATTCTGGGATACCTGGCTGCCCCAAGTCTACACAAGCAATCGATTATCTAGGATCGACCTGTTTTGACTTACTTTGCACGGCAACCAATCAAATGTTAGAGAAGCTGCATGGGCAGCGTTAACCCCGCCCCCTGAGTTTGATGGGTGAGGCTGACAGATAAAATTATTTCATGATGAGAGCCAGGCGCCAGGACTGCCAAAATGAAATAAATAAATATATCATTAAATAATTAATTAAATGTGTCAATAATTAATTAAATGTGTCAATAATTAATTAATTACATGTGTCAATAATTAATTAAAATGTGAAATACATAAATAATTAATTAAATGTGTCAATAATTAATTAATTACATGTGTCAATAATTAATTAAAATGTGAAATACATAAATAATTAATTAAATGTGTCAATAATTAATTAATTACATGTGTCATAACTATTTATTTAATTAATTAATTCCAATTTTAATTAATTATTGCCACATTTAATTAATTATTTAATGGTGTATTTAATTAATTCATTATGGCAGTCCTGGCGTTCCATACATTTCTAAAATACTTGGGAAAAAAAAATAGTCATAGCTCAGCTTCATTCACACTTGGTTAATAATAACATCTACGACAGAATTCAATTTGGCTTTCGCTCATGTCACAAACTGCTTTATTTAAAGTTACTGATAATATTTTACTCAGAGCTGACTCTGGTCTTCTGAACATTCTCATCCTTTTGGATCCGAGTTCAACCTTCAACGCCATCTCTCACTCAGTCCTTCTAGCTGAACCCTGGTTCAGCTTTGATTTTCTTAAGCTCAATGAGGATAAAACTGAAATCCTTCTTATAGGCAATAAATCCAACCTACTCAAGGCAAATCATTTCACCCTCACTACTGATAACTCCATAGTTCTCCCATTAGAGCCTTGGTGTCATTCTAGACAGCTCACTATCCTACAAATCTCATATCAATCTACGGAACGTTAACCGATTACTAGGGATGGGTACCGGTATCGGTTCTGACATAAACGGTAGTAACCAGACCGAAAAGCAGCGCACATTTCGGTGCTTTTCCCTGAGATGTCACACACTTTGGATTCTAGCCAATCATTTTACCTTTTCGAGGATAGTAGGCGGGCCCAGTTACGTACGTTCATTTAGAGCAGAGCTACAGATTAAAAATGCCCAAGGCGAAGCGGTCAAATTCTGGCTGTACTTCACAGCAAAAGATGCAAACTCAGCAGCCTGCAACAAGTGCTTTAAGGTGATACTGTGCAAAGGAGGTAACTCCTCGAATCTGATGAAACACCTGGCGACGTATAGCATTTTGTTAAAAGCCGAGAAATGCGCCGTATTTCATAGCTTGCTGCGAGACCTCACACCGAGCACATCTACTGCAGGTGGGTTGTCTGTTATCGGGCCCGGAGTTAGCAACATCCCCCAAAAACCCAAAGAGGAGAGTCCTGGCCCCTAGCCCTGCCAGTGTAGCAGAAATGATGACGGATGATGATGCAGCAGCAGCCGTTCTTTTCTGCGTGAGTAGCTTAATGTTGTCCGTGTGTAATTTACGTTGAGTAGGCTAACCACGTTATTACATTAATGCATGTAAGGTGAACTAGCAAACATCATCATAGCTACATGCGGCTGTCCTCTTGTTTGATGGAAGACGCTCCTTTCACCCTGGCCAAAAAGGCTAAAATGACCAAAGAAAAAGTGGAAAACAGCTAAACATGAGAGGTTTTTGGACAAAGTTTCTGTTTTTTTTTCCATTGTTTAAGCACTGCTTCCAGCCAACAGTGATACCATAAATCCCCTATAGCTGCAGAAAAGGCACACATTGTTATATTTTTACAAAAAAAAAAAAAAACCAAAAAAAACCCCCAGCTAAACATGAGAGGTTTTTGGACAAAGTGTGTGTTCTCCATTCTTTAAGCACCGGTTCGAGCACCATTTAAGCACCGGCACCGTTTCAAAAGTACCGGTTTGGTACTGGTATCGGATAAAACCTAAACGATACCCATCCCTACCGATTACGTCCATCTCTTTCCACCTAGTCTGCGTCCATTCTTGTTCATAGTCATGTTACCTCCCACATTGACTATTGTAATTCTCTCTTGCATGGTCTCCCCCCAAAAATCCCTCCATAAGCTTCAACTGGTTCAAAACTCCACTGCCCACATTATTACCAGAATCCCCTCATACCAGCACATCACCCCTATCCTTCAGGAACTTCACAGCCTACATGTGAAATTCCAAATAGTGTACAAGCTTCTTCTGCTCATCTTCAGGGCCCTTCATAACCTGCTCCTCCTTCCTTTTTTTATTGGTCTTTGTTTTGTCATTTTTTAATATGCGTTTTATTCTATTGCTAGGCATTCTTGGGTGTCTTCAAAGGCACTTTTAAATAAAATGTATTATTACTATTATTATCACTGATCAAAAGGCGTTTCAGTGCATTATTGAACACCTACTGTAAAGAGTACCCTGCACAGCAGATAAACACCCACCCATATTTGTCCTGCAGGATGTTTGCAGCCAGCACTACATTGGAGCCATTGTCACAGACGCAACTTTGCTTGGTGGAATCTCAAACTTGTCTACAGTATGCTCAATCCAAGGAACAATGTTTGGCCCAGTGTGCAATTCATCAAGTTGCATGTTTATGAGGCAGAAGCTAATGTTATCACTTAGTGACTGATTTAAGAGTGTTTGATTCAAGAGCACCTTTAAGCTTACAAAGAGCAGTTTCATACTTCCCCTCCATTAGCCTTGTAAAATAAATTCTGGAAAGCTGTGTAAGCTGTAACCTGAATGATATGTGCCGATTATCATTTCTTAACTATGGATATTGGTCTCATGTTGTTGCCATGACAGAGAATCCTCTCTGTTAAGATGTCAACCATTTGCTGGTTGCGTGAGCCTGTCCTTCAGCGCAAAAATCATCTAGACACCCTTCGCTTATTACTATCAAAACAGAAAACAAACAAACAAAAACCAACAAAGCTGTTACTAATCTAGTAAGGCACTAAATTAAGTGCCTTGAGGCAACTGTTGTTGGGATATGGTGCCATCTAAATAAAATGGAATTGAATTAGTTATCAAAAACTGATGTCAAATAATGTTAAAGTTAATGCAAAAAAACAAACCAAAAAAGCCAAACCACACACACACACACAAAAAAAACAACCCCAAAACAAGAACAACAACCACATCAAGGAAACAGCAACTCCAGGTCACTGGTTTACTATCGCAGTTCACCTGTTAGTTAACATAACTGAACTGGTGTTCACTTGGCAAGCAATTAGCTTGTTTCCAACAGGTAAACGAAGATACATTAACAGTAGGGATGGGTATTGATAAGATTTTCACGATTCCGATTCCATTTTCAATTCTGTTAAATGATTCGATTCTTTATCGATTCCGTTATCGATTCTTTTTAAAAAAGGAGAACACTAAGGTCGATTAGCTTAGAACTTTGTTTTATATCTTCTCTTTGAACAAGATAGAAATTTAGGAGTAACACGGCCTTACAAACCCAACAGTGAGATCTTAAGAGATCCAGCCTATGGCTCTTCAATGGGTGTCACAGGGTCCCCAGGGGAAAAAAACAAAAAACAAAACTGTAAATGTAAACTATTAAAAAAATAAATATTCTTCTGGAGCAATAACAAAGTATAACATAAATTATTCTGTAGCAATTACACAAGAATATCCAGTAATGTCCCTGCCTACAATTAAACACATTCACTTACCGAAAATCATCTGCTGTGGCAAATGGATGCAAGCCTTTTACCCCAAACTTAGTCACTGCTCGGTGACATTCGTCTATCCTGGCCTGAAAGGAGACGCTACCTGTAGACTGCAGCGAGAACTGCCAGCGAGCGCCAGCCAGACTCTGTCTGTCTCTCTCATCATGGTCACCTAAATGCAGCGCACAGTAATGGCAGGTTTTGTAATAAGGCAGCTAACATAATATGCATTGTTAGTTGATTATTTACCTGCCGCATTAACGGGAGAGGACGTGCAAACGTTACCGCCGCTGCTGGGTTGAGATTCACGAGTCCGGAGCGGATTTAAAAACACGACATTCATTTAAGGTCATCGCGTGTTTTGTGAACAAATGCTTTTGCATATTCGTAGTGTTTCCTCCCTTAAATGAAATATCTACTTTGCAAGTTGACCTGTTGTCATCCGTTCTCGTGAAGTATGACCAAACTTTTGAGCGTTTGAGCCGCTTAGGCGCCGTGTTCGTTGCCAGGTAAATGACGCTCCGCAATGTGGTGACGTCATGCGGGGCAACTGGAATCGATAAGGGAATCATTTGCAAAAATGGCAAACAATTCCAAGGAATTGAAACAGTGGGAACCGGCTCTCAACAAGAACCGGTTTTCGATACCCATCCCTAATTAACAAGGTGTCAAACTGACGCTAAATTGAAACAAACTTAATTCTCTAAAACTCTAGCGTTGACATGACGGCTCCAGAGTTGCTTAATGCTCATGCACTGCAGTCGCGCTACCATGCAAGGAACGCTCTGCTTTGCACAGTTTGCATTCAACTTTGTTTTTTGTGAAATGCTCCCACACTATTGAAAGTCTCTTTGAAACATCCACTATGTGACGTGTCAACATTAAAAATTGATCATTGCAGTAAAACATCATCAGAATGGTTCTACAGACATTGCAAACACTAATTACATTGTACAATGCCAAGAAAAACTCTACAGCAGGGTTAGACAATCATCAGATATGATGAGCCATACACACGAATCTGCACTATGTGATGCTCATTCTTATTTTTGTTGCCCATGTATCCTGAAACATGTTGGTTTCTTTTTGAGCTCACCTCTTCTGAACAACTCATTTTCCCTGCTCACTGGTAAAAGATTACGAACTTTTCCTGCTTCTTCTCAGCTGTGCTGCATCTAAAAATCACAAAAAGAAGATTATTTATCACTCAAACACAGGCATATGACATAACATTAAAATAGACATTTAATTCCACTATGCTGAACTTGAAATTGCTCTAAAGCAATTAGCCACATTCCACATGCTACTTATTTTCAACAATTCTTTTATTAGTGGAGATGAGACACTATTTCATCAAAGCCTTTTTGTCATTTCAAAAATACTCAAATTTTTGTAAATTTTGATTCAAATTTGCTGAGGACACGCTTGAAATTGAATTGGTGTTCATCAGATGCAGGTATGATCAATGAGAGCAATGCCTGAACCACAGGCAGATGGATGACAACGCATACGCATACGTCTCTTCCACCCTGTTGTTTGGGCCAACAGGGACAGCTTTCTGTGAGTGGTGGGCAGAAGGGAGGGGGGCTTGCTATTCTTTTTAACACTGAACTGTGCACTGCTGGAATTTACCCAACAGTGGGGGTAGGGGCTGGACAGGTTGTCAGTCTGTCATAGGACCAACACATAGAGACAGACAACCGGAGAGTGCCCAGAAAGAACCCACACAAACACAGGGAGAACATGCAAACAGAAAGGACCCAGCTGGTTGATAGAATCAACAGTGCTAATCACTGCGCCACCCACAGCCGCATGTGACATTATTCACTTTGCCACAGCCCGGTTATGGACTCAGCACCTAAGTGCCTTCATTGCTTTGATTTCAACTGTCTCAACTTGGACGCTACACTGCAACCTTTACAGTTTATGGTCTGATCCAGGAGATCATTTTATCTATCTTGGACTTCCCCAAAACATTTTCAGAACCTGGCTTTAAACCAGAATGAGTGGTCAGAACTCATTCTGATTTTATTTGTGTTATTTTATTATAACACAAATATACACGATATAATTTAGTCTTATTTGTGTTGTTACTCAGGTTCTCTCATTTTATGTGCCCTTTCTTAAATTCTGTCATCTTTTCCTGTGTTTTTATGTCAGTTGATTCTTTGACATAAATTTGACTTTGACCTACAGTATGCTAATGCTATGGATGCATACAATCTGACCCTGGGGTCACGGGTATAAACAGACTCAAACTCATCCACAAGGCTGGTTATGCTGTAGGGAAGGAGCTGAATAACTCTCCACCACCTCCACTACAATAACTGTACACCTTTAATACGTTCAAAATGTAAACTTCAAAACTTGCATTTGTTTTTTGGTTTGTTTTTTTACAAAATATATACAAATTTGTGTATATGTCTAGATGACCACTAAGGATACCCTACCCTAAGTGATTAAAACCATTTAACACATCAGGTTTGAACTATGTCATCCATCATAAAAAAGTTTGAATGAAGACATATTTTCAAAAAATATAAACATAAACATATAAACAGCCATGAATCATTTTATTTGAATAAACTAATACTACTGATTGGTGGGAATGAGACTTAAAAAAATCATACAAATTAGGACCCGATTCAAGTGAAAAACTTCTCCACTGGGAAATACAAGAACGATCAGTCACCCAATCAGACATGGTGTGTTCCAGTAATGCTATATGGTGATGATAAATAAATACCCAATAAAACAAATTTTGCACATACCTCTATTTTTCCTTGCCGGTGCAGTCCGAGGCCTGCAGAGACAACCTGAGCTCAGAGCGCTCGGAGCTCCGCGCAGAAGATCACTGTGCAGATCCCCTCCCTACTAGGAGTCAGTAATCGCCCAGATTTAGCCTAGCACACCGTTCATTCGGTATAACGCAGATCCTTTCAGGCCCTCATCTGTCTGCTAACGTCGAAACGCAATTGCCACCATCTTTAACAGTGACGTCAGCTTCTTCATCTCTCCGTTTGTGGGAGCTGTGACGTATTAGAGCAGCGCTACTGCCCCCTTGTGCGGGCCCCTGGTTTTCAAAATCTTTTCAAAATCTATTTTTTTTTTTTAAAGTTGAAAACCTTTTTTTTTTTTTCAATTTTGAATTCGAAAATGGTTTTTCAAATAAGGATTTCTTTTTTGTGAAACTCTTTTCTTTAAGTATTTATTAATGGAATGACAATTCATTTTTAAAATATTGATTTAAAAATAGTGTTTTTATTTTAAATTTAATTATTAAACAATAAATTACTTTAGTAATGTTTGAACAAATGAAATAATAAAAATGCAATTTACTAATGCATATTTGATTGATTGATTCATTCATTATTTAAGCACAGAATTGATTATTCCAAACCGTGTGGCTCTTGTAGTCCTACATACCTGTCATATTCTTAGGATTCAGCTGTTTATAATACTTTTAACTTTGGATTTGTAATCAAGAGATTTCAATGACTTTTTAGCCAATACATCTACCTCATTTTTCCAGACCAGCATCTGCTTGAACCCAAAGAAATCCAACATTTATGCCACCATTGCACAATCTTGACCATTGTTCACCTGTCCTTATTGCAGTCTGCAAGTTTCATTAGCGCTGATAAACTGTCAGATGCAATAACTATAGCTTTCTGAATATTTATGCCCACTGCAAACCTAGCATTATGGCTTCCAGCGCTACTGTGTTAAGATTGATTAAATGTCTCTTTTTAATAATTACTCTAAGTTGAGGAATGAAGACCGCAGCACCGGTCTTTTGATCCATCTGTAAATATTAGGACTTCATGTGTATATTGTTTCTCCAAGTAAATCTGTGCTATATACTGAACAAGTGTATGACTGGACTTTCCGTTATTGCCTTTTGAATGTATAAGTCGCTATATAAGTTGCTTTTACTGTGCTCATAGCACTCTTGCGTGAGCTTATCTCTTCTACTTTGGAAGGACATTTCTCCCATTTCCACCTGCATGGCTGTTACTGGAGATTTAAATGCACCACTGCAAATTCTGAGGGCTTGGCTTATTCTGCATCCAGAAATTCCCCCCCCCCTCAAGTCCAACCTGTTAAACATGTTAGTCTGAGCCTTCCTGATCTCTGACTGTAGGCATAGCAGAGCATCCATTGCATTTTTACCTCTACTGAATCCATTTTGGTATGATGAAAACAGGCACTTGCTTTCTAAAAAATAAGTGAGTCTTTCAGTGACCATCTTTTCTATAGTTTTACCTAACTGAGACGTTAATTGGTCTGTAATTTGATGGATCTGATAGATCTTTTCTGGGTTTTAAAATCGGAACAATTGCAGGCTGTTTCCATGTAGATGAAATTATACCCGTTTCCCAAGCTGCATAAATAATCACAAAACAGCAACAACTCAGTCATTATCCATGTACTCCAACACAGTATAACATTTACTGTCTTTACCTGGAGAGGTGTGACGAACATTTGTTAATGCTTTCTTAATTCATACTGAGCAGTAAGTCCAAACTGCCTCTGAATTCATTTCTTTTTACATTTACCCTGCATCTAAGGTTCTTTGCCAGTGTCTCATTCCTGCACTGTTTAGGAATATCTGATAAATTACCAGAACTATGAATCTTTACAAACATTTGAACATTGAGCTCTGCCTTGTCTATATTATTAATCGCTATTCTGTTCTCTGTCCCTACTGTTTGGAAGCTTGTTTGTCCTCCTCACCACACCCCAAATGTCCACTAACCATGTCTCTCTGCCTATACTATTACAGTACTATTACATTGCCTCCAATATGTATGCTTTGTAGACCTTTTAATTCTTCGCTTGTGCTCTTGTAGTGAATCAATGCTTTTATTGAGTGGTAATTTTTCAGCTGTCTAAATGCTCTTTTTCTGTTCTTTACCGCTTTACTTACACTCCTCATGCCACCAAGGTACATACAGATTATTATATCAAGTTCCTTTACCATTATTAATACACACTAGCCCCACCCTATCCATAAAATCCTACTAGCACTGGACTACTAGCACTGGACTGACTAATCTGTACCTGGCTGTAGCTCAGGTGGCAGAGCAGGTCAGCCACTAATCAGAAGGTCGGTGGTTCGATCCCAGGCTGCCTCCGGGCTGCATGTCAAATATCCTTGGGCAAGATACTAACCCCATGTTTGCCTACTGGTGGTGGTCAGAGGGCCCGGTGGCGCCTGTGTCCGGCAGCCTCGCCTCTATCAGTGCGCCCCAGGGCAGCTGTGGCTACAATGTAGCTTGCTATCGCCAGTGTGTGAATGTGTGTGTGAATGGGTGAATGACTGAATGTAGTGTAAAGCGCTTTGGGGTCCTATGGACTAGAAAAGCACTATACAAATGCAGGCCATTTACCATTTACCATTTATTCCAGTCTCCACAATAGTGCAAGAATAGCTGTGGTTAAAAAGAAAATGAGGAAGAATATGTCGCAGAAGCCCAGCAAAGAGGATACAGTGTACTCCTGTAAGCGATGTGGTAGCAGACATGAACCTAGACAGTGTCCAGCTTATGGCAAAAGATGTTTGAAATGCGATGGAAAAAATCATTTTGCCAAACAATGTCTGTCGAAAGCCAAACCCAAATCAGTGCATGTAGTTGAAGAGACTGACTTAAGCGAGACTTTCTTTGTGGGCATAGTGTCACTTGAGGATGTAAAAAGTGAGCATAACGAAGCAGAGGACAGTGAGCGATGCTCAGATTATGAAGACACGTGGATTGTTTCACTCCCAATACAAGGAGCTTTGGTGGCACTAAGGATTGATACAGGTGCGCAGGCGAACCTAATCAGCATGACAGAGATCCATGCCATGAAACCAAAGCCCAAAATAATAAAGAAAAGAGTACCTCTAAAAGACTACAATGGAAAGTATATTGAGAGCAGTGGTCAATGCAGGCTTAAAGTGACAATAAAACATAAAGATTATGATGTATTGTTTAATGTTGTTCCAGAAGGTCGTGAATCACTGCTGGGTGGCGTGACATCCAAAAGATTGAACCTAGTAGAAAGAGTGTATCACATCAGCTGTCCAGAAACAGAAAGTGGACAGCGAGGAGCAGTTGACTCCATTGTACAGCATTATGAGGATATCTTCAAAGGTTTGGGATGTCTACCATGCAATTACAGTATCCAGCTGAAAGAGGATGCAAAGCCAGTGATCCATGCACCACGTAGAGTCCCCGCTCCACTGAAGGACCGTTTAAAGAAAGAACTTAACAGGATGTTACAGTTGCAGGTCATTACAAAAGTGGAAGAACCGACTGCGTGGGTAAACTCAATGGTGTGTGTGGATAAAAGGAATAAAAACAATGATTTGAGAATATGCATGGACCCTGGCGATTTAAATCAAGCCATAAAACGTGAGCACTACCAGATACCAAAGCGTGAAGAGGTTGCAAGTGAAATGGCAGGCGCCAAATACTTTTCAAAGCTAGATGCAGCACAGGGTTTTTGGCAAATAAAGCTGGATGAGAAAAGTTCAAAATACTGTACTTTCAATACACCTTTTGGCAGGTATAGATTCCTCAGAATGCCATTTGGCATAATCTCAGCATCTGAGATTTTTCATCGTGCCATGGACAACATGTTAGAGGGTTTACAAGGTGTTCGCTGTTATGTTGATGATGTGGTTATATGGGGCTCCACCCTACAAGAACATAATGAAAGACTGGTGAAGGTGCTGCAGCAGATGAGGGAGAATGGATTAAAGTTAAATCGTGACAAGTGTCATTTTGGTGTGAAGGAAATAACATTTCTGGGAGACAAATTCTCTGCTGGAGGTATTGAGCCAGATGAAAGAAAAGTAAAAGCCATCGCAACAATGCCACGCCCGACAGATAAGAGAGGTGTGCTCAGAGTGATGGGAATGATAAACTTTGTAAGAAAATTCATACCTAACTTGTCAGTGCGAACATCAGCACTAAGGGAGTTACTTCGTGATTCCATAGAATTTAAATGGTCAGCGAGGCATGAACAAGAATGGAATGATTTAAAAATTGATATTTTTCACTGTTATGTTTATGGTCTTCCTACCTTTACAGTTGAGACAGATCATCGTCCTTTGGTGTCAATCATTAAGAAACATCTGAACGAGATGTCACCGAGGATTCAACGTCTCATGATGAAACTGCAAAGGTACAGCTTTGACTTGATATACACACCAGGAAAGCATTTAGCTTTAGCGGATGCACTGTCGCGAGCATCAGAGGTGTGTCACGCAAGCTCCACTGAGAAAGAAGTAGACGATCATGTTAATATGATAGTGGAGTCTCTGCCAGTGTCTGACGCAAAGATAAAACAAATATGCGAGGAGACAGCTGCAGACAGGGAGCTGCAAACGGTGATGGAAAATATCCAAGGGGACTGGCCCAAAGGGTCTTGTTCAAAGTATTATCATGTTAGATCGGAGCTCAATGTGGTAAATGGACTGCTGTTGAGAGGCAATAGGATTGTGATACCACATAGTCTGAGACAGCTGATACTTCAAAGAATACATGAGGGACATCTGGGAATAGAAAAGTGTAAAAGGAGAGCTAGAGACACTGTGTACTGGCCTGGCATTAATAAAGACATTGAGACCATGGTCGGAAAGTGTGAAACATGTAACAAGTTTCAGAGCAGACAGGCAAGAGAACCCATGATGATTCCTGAACTTCCTACAGCGCCTTGGAGGAAAGTCGGAACAGATTTATTTCATTTTAATGGGAAAGACTATCTGTTGGTGATAGATTATTACTCTAACTTTCCTGAGATTGCTCTGCTTACAAGTACAACTGCTAATAATGTGATCACACATGTGAAGTCTATCTTTTCCAGGCATGGAATACCTGAAACTGTCATTAGTGACAATGGTCCTTGCTATAATTGCAAAGAATGGCAGAATTTCGCAAGAGAATACGGCTTTAAACATGTCACATCAAGTCCTCAACATCCACAGGCAAATGGCAAGGCTGAAAAAGGAGTGCATATCATCAAGCAGCTTCTGAAGAAGGCTACAGACAGTCGATCAGATCCTTATTTAGCTATGCTGAGCTACAGGACTGCTCCTCTTGACTGTGGTTTATCCCCTGCAGAATTGCTGATGAATCGTAAGCTACACACAACTTTGCCCTGCTATGCAGAAAGCAAGCAGAGTGAAGAAATTATAAAAAAGCAAGAGCATCTGAAATGGAAGCAAAAACTGCAATACGACAAGGGAACAAGAGCACTTGGATTGCTTGCAAAGGATGATGTAGTGAGAATCCAAGATCAGAATGCATGGAGCAGGAAAGCCATTGTTCTTCAGGAAGCAGGTCCGAGATCATATAACGTAAGAACTGAAGAAGGTCATGTGTTCAGAAGGAACCGTCGTAACTTGCTGAAGACTAAAGAGACATTTCAGGAGGAACAATATGGTGAGGAAGATGAAAATGTTGATGTGTCACATGCAGAGACAGTGTCTGGTTTAAAACCACTGGATGGACATGAGCATGTGGAGAAAAGTGCAGTTGTTTCAGAACCTGTATTGAGGAGGTCAGAGCGTAAGGTCAAGAGACCAGTTAGGCTTAATCTGTAAAGCTATGACTGGATTTGTTTTTATCTTATATTCTGATGGTGTTGAGAGAAAAAAAAAATATTGTTGTAATACAAATATGTGTATATGTTGATTCGTGGGACCTATGTTGTCAGAGAAAAGGGGATGTGGTGATGTGTGGGTGTTCATGTGCCAATGGGGTTTTGCCAGTAGGGGGCGCTGTATTTGAGAGGGCTCATGAATGCCTCTATAAAAGAAGACTGACTTGTGAATGAAAGAATAAAATGTTTGGAGCAGACGCTCGCAAAACACAAGTGGATACTGTGTAATTATTCAAAGCTATACGAAGACAACACAGTGACCACTCCTTCCCCTTTACCATCCTTACTACCATTCCTAATAACCGTATATCCATGTGTAAGTTCCACTTTTCCACTGTTTTAACCATGTTTCCTGGATACATATTGCATGTCATTTTTTTGTAATTGAGAAATAAAATGACTATAATGAACTACCCCACGAGTTTGAGCTAGGATTCGTACCACTTATCATTTCCTCAACTCTCTCCCATTCTGGACTCATGATTCCCAGGTATTTGTCTGCAGCCTTCACAATTTAGGATTTGTTCAGTTTGAGTTGTGCAGTTTATTACATCCACCACAACTAACACAAAATCCTTCTTGCTCATAACCAAAGCATCTTTCTTTATTTTGGTAGGTCCTTCACAAGAGGTTGCTTTCTGTTTCAGCTTCTCTGACTGAGAAACTCTCTTTACCTCTTCTACATCACTTCTACAATCCCTACATCTGAGTTTTGTTTTGTTTTTGTTTTTTTGGACTTTGTGCATTGCCCCTTCTAATGCTAGCTAGCACTTCAAATAACTGACCCTGATTTGGATGGATGGATTCTTCATCATCTTTTTGCAGCTCCCTTCAGGGGTTGCCACAGCACATTACACAGGTCTGCAACCAAAAATTGTAATATAGTATTGATTTTTTTTTCATTGCTGCTGTGCTTTTTAAATGAAAACTCTTCAAGTTTTGCAAAAAAAGAAAAAAAATGTATGCAAATATCCCATGCAGCTGAAATTTTTTTTTTTGCAGGCCTGTGGTATCTGCCTCCATCTCACCCTCTCTCAGCATCCTCCTCTGTGACACCAACCCTCTGCATCTCCTCTTTCACTACGTCTTTACCTCCTGCCTGGCAGCACTATCTTCGTTATCCCCACTTTCACTCCTCTGCACATGTCCAAACTGTCACAACCTCGCCTGTCAGACTTTGAGCTTTCTCTGATGTACTCATTTTTAATCCTCTCCATTCCAATGTGTGAGGAAGACTCCCCATTTATATGAACATACTGGGTTACATTAGACAGTAGCTTTAATTACTATGCCATGCATAATCTCTTTAGTGAAATATTATGGTCGGCAGTGTCAAACACTGCACTGAGGTCTGGCAGCACAAGCACAGAGATGAGTCCACTGTCAGAGACAGCAAAGACAACAAAGACAGCTGGGTCAAGTATTGACTTTTTAATTAATGGTTTAATTATTGCCAACTGTAATACTTAAGCCCATTAATAGAAATAATCATGTTTAACATCAAAACATGAACACTAGGACTTCTTTGAGCAGTCTTGAATGAATGGGATCTATTAGACACGTTGATCGTTTGGAGGAAGTGATTGTTGATGTTAGAAGTTTCAGTCTGAGAGAATGAAAAATTTAGTATCTGGTTTTGGGGGGGTTTCCACCTTTTTTCAAGCCCAGACTACTTGGATTATCTATCCACAGATAAAAAAACAAACACATTAAGATGAACTATTTTCTGCTCCAGCAAGTCATCTCCCTCCAAGTGGCAGATGACTTGCTTTATCTTCTGAGTTACAGCCACCCCATTAAATTAATTAATTAAAATAAATCCCTGAAAGTGGCGATGTTTCTCCCAGGGCTTGAGTTCAACGACATCTATGTGTCTCATATGGAGAATTGCTCAGCGGGATTTATAGTCCTGCAAATGTGTCCATCTGGGTACACGTCAGAAAGAGAGGGGGTGAGGGGTTTTCACCCACATGAGACATGCAGTCCTCCACAATCCTGACTGCAGTATGCTGGAAGTAGATAACATAAGAAACTGCTGTACATAATTATATATCTGTGAGATGATTATGAATATTTTTCTCTAACTGTTAAATTTTTATTTGTGGAGAAATTCATGACATCATTACTAGTTATGGTTAAAGTGATACAGAATCCACACGCATGAGGATATAAAAGAATATTAAAAGAATAATCTACTTCTCTGGGAGTAGAGTTTAGGTAGCTGCTCTATACTGTTTTGGCACATAGTATTGAAGCAAGTAGAAGTAGAAGAATTATATCCTTAAATTTAGTTACAACACTTTCTGAAAGACATTTCTTATAATGAAATGTGTTCCCCACTGCTGTGTAATCCATTACTGTAAAGTTAAATGTTATTAAGAAATGATCACATAAATAAGGGTTTTTGGGGAACACTATTTATGGCAGCAATGATTTAATAATAATAATGGATTGGATTTATATAGCGCTTTTCAAGGCACCCAAAGCGCTTTACAATACCACTATTCATTCACTCTCACATTCACACACTGGTGGAGGCAAGCTACGGTTGTAGCCACAGCTGCCCTGGGGCAGACTGACAGAAGCGAGGCTGCCATATCGCGCCATCGGCCCCTCTGGCCAACACCAGTAGGCAAGTAGGGTAAAGTGTCTTGCCCAGGGACACAACGACCAGGACAGAGAGCCCAGGGATCAAACCGGCGACCTTCCGGTTACAGATGCGATTCCCAACCCCCTGAGCCACGGTCGCCCACCATTTGACAGTAGAGAAAGATGGAAGAATAGTTTTATGAATATCGTTTATCACAACTCTGTAACTTTAATCTCTGTTTTACCAGGTTTTTCAAAAAAAAATAAAATCTAAAGAATGTCACAAAATATCACGTCTAGTGTAGTTAGAAAAGTATATTTTAACTTTTGCATTCAGTTGCTGGGTGTAGTTAGGTGCTGCAGTTGTCTGCATTGCCTTTTGCCAACATTATGAGCAGTTCTTTATAATAATCATCAATAATTAAGGTTGTGTGAAAATTATGTAAGGTCTGTTTAATGCTAGGCATAAACATAGATATGATTATGGTAACCAACCATTGGGATAATAGCATTACTTCTTAAATAGCATTACTTCAAGTCTAGGTTTAGTTATAGCCTTTCCTCACCCATCAGTTTATCTCACCTTAGACAGCATTTTAATTTAATTTTCAAAGTCAAGTCATAATTTATATGGCCACAAAAGGTCAATATCATGAAAACAGAGACAAAACTTCTTCAAGAAACTGCTATGTTAAGTGTGTCCTTAATGTCTTTGTCTGTTTTTATTATGACATTTCAAGGGCAAGCATGTTTAATATATATCGAAAATAGTCAGATAATGAAGACCTCAAGAACTCAATACATGTTTATATGAAATATAAGCAGTATACAAAACGGAAGGGACTATGTTGGACATAATTTACACCTCGAATGAAATTAGCCCAGGCAATAATCTGTTCTGTTAAAAAGCAACTTACTTACATTTAATAGAAAATGAAGTTATACCAGAGGTAACGTTAAGAGTGATCATTTTCACATTTCCATCAGTGAAGGATGCGTTTTATTTTGCTGTTACTCGTTCATTTGACTGTAACACCATGAGAATATAATGAAAATTAACATGTGCTTAAGGTGAAAATGATACGAGTTCATAAGAAGAAATGGAAGCAGATGCCTTTATATCTTCAACAACCCTGTGTTTATCACAGTTTGGGCATTTTTCATATCGTATAAGAAGATTTTAAGCTAACCAGCTAGCTTCTAACCAGCAGCACAAACATCAGCTCTCTTGTGAAAAAAATAGCATACCAGAGTTCTTAAAAGCATACACTATACATAACAAGAATCACAATAATACTGCAATTAATATCGCTAATAGTATTCTTATTAGTATTATTATTAAACACTAAATGCA
Source organism: Rhamphochromis longiceps (assembly GCF_057381845.1). Lineage (NCBI taxonomy): Eukaryota > Metazoa > Chordata > Actinopteri > Cichliformes > Cichlidae > Rhamphochromis > Rhamphochromis longiceps. Next base: position 8,212,019 of record NC_140562.1, read on the forward strand.
GCAGTCACAAAGCTTCAGACTGAAAATTTCATCAAAGGAAAAACTTAAAGTGACATGCAAACTTTCTTCACTCCATCCTCTTCCATCGTCTTTGTTGCCATCCTTTAGTGCAGTATATTTATTAAAACAAAAAGTTTTTCTTCACAGTTTCTTTTTTTTGTCCAGTTCACAGCAGTGAGAACTCCTACTGGCTCAGGTTTCAGTATCAGCAGCTGCCATTGACTGAGCATAAAGAACTCTGATTGGGTCTCAGTCTGTTTGGCACATCATCCAATTGACTTCAGAACTCTTATGAGAATACTATGCAGGTGCACATGCAAATGTGAAAATATATGTCAATGTATAAGCAAGGCGTGTTTGTGTTTATGCTGCAGTTGTGATGTGCTGACCTAGAAAGAGGGATGGGAACATATACTTCTCATATATTCTAAATATTTACAGAACCATATAATTAAAGGGAGCAAATTTAGTCCACCTCAGTTTGTGAAAACAGTATCTGGGGCTCTAAATAAAAGCTTTCATCCACTCGTCCGTTTTCTTCCGCTTTTCCAGTTCGGGGGGGAGCCTATCCCAACTGCCATAGGGTGAGAGCAAGATGTAATTTACACACACACTTTTTGTTTAGATCTTTGAATGCAAACGTTCTTATTCTCTTTTGAATAAATTATTTTTTTGTCTGATAGTCTTTTTTTTTTTTGAAAGAAAATAGAGCGTGTCTTTAAAATTAAATGCAATTTTTAAATTCTAGATCTAGATAATAGACCGTTTACTACACTACAGCAGCCAACAGAAAGTGATTGTTTATAATATGGCACTGATATGAGTAACATTAGCCTATTTTGCTGCCAGTGGGTTGCACTTTATTGTGCCTTTCAATTTTTATGTATCAGCAAGTTCAAATTGTGAATATACAGTCATAGATGCCATGCAAAACCCAATTACCAAGGAAGATCTATGAAAATAAAGAGTGGTTTCTACAAGAATAGAAGAATAAAAACTGGTTTTTAACTGGTTTCAGATCAGTTTTAAAAAAATTATTATATTACAAACAAAGCATACTGACATGTGTAGGGTGTTACCAATTAATTGGGATTCATGAAATAGCCCTGTTGAATGCCTTATGAATGTGTGTTTCTGTTTTTAGAGCTTATTAAGGAATTGTAAATATCTTCACTTTGTGGAAGTGCAACAAAAAATGATTAAAGTACCCCTTCAGTGTCTTCATGACAAATGACTGCCAATAGCTGCCAAACAGCTACACAATTTATGCGACTTGTCTGTGTATTTTTTAGTCCCTGTTAGTGTCCATATTCAGTAAGGATACCAGTACATTAAATAACTGCACAAACTTAAAGTTGCTATTTTCTGTGTATTTATTTATAGATAAAACCAATAATATTTAGATAAGCACTAAAACTAACCTGGGGCTGATGCTTCACAGAACTTTGCTCTAAAACTCAATCTGACCTGCAGTTTTTGATCGTTTTAATTCACCTTCACTTAGCTGATTTTAATTCAAGCCTATGTTTGTGTGTGTTTTCCCTTTATTTGACCCAGCTCCGAGTGTATACCACCTATCTCAGTCTTTAACTGGCTGGGACACCTTGCATTGCAGTTTGCTTCTGCTAACATACATTTTTCTTTCTTATCACCAACGAGTAAAACTTCCCTTACTAACCACACCGTGTGATTTTTCCATAACCAGGGTTGAATCTCCATCTAGTTTTCCTAACTCTATTTTGTGTATATAATAATGGTTAAATCTATGATCCTGTAGTTAACAGTCCAGCATGAAAAACAAGGAATGTAAAAACTGCCAATGTGCTGTTTACACAAGGTGTTAAAATATATTTAACGGATTCAACATGATTTATTATGTCTATTTTATAATTTCATATGCTGATCATTAAACGTTTAGAGCTGTGTGTCACACAGTCAAACATAAATCACTGTTAAGCTATTGCCCAATGAACAAGAGGAAAGTGTAAACATATTTACAGTAATTCTGCAAAGACTATAAAATATTCATGTTACCAAGAATCCAATTAAAAATTTTAATTGGATTAAACACTAAATATTTGGGGAATTTTGTTTAATTATTTAACATATCTTGGAGTGGACAACATTTCATGAAATGCATTATAAACATTAGTAATTGCTTCATTTTAATCGTAATACTGATGAGTGGTCAGTTTGAGCCAGGGATATTCACTTTCTCAGATTGCATTTGTTGATGCTTTCGGTATCACACCTTGCTCAGGTACTTTTTAACCCATTTCAGCCCATTCCTGCATAAAATTTGTATGTTTTTGTAGTGTTGTGTTGTAGAAGTGTTTATACTGTGTACCCGTGGTTGCCAGTCCATGCATCCCTTAATCTGGTAAAAGTTTCCACTCATTAGGGATTTTCAGGGAAAAATAAGGAGAAAAAATAGGAACAATAGCAATATCATTATCTGCTACCACAATTACTAATATTTTATGGATGTGATATTTCATTTCATCAGTCTGCTTTTATAACTCCTGATCACATTCCTGATTAATATTGTTATTGCGTTAGCATCATTGTTTCTTGTTGTCTGTACAAGAGGGGGGGAAATCCATTAAATAATGATGTGTGTTTGATTAGAAAACTGTCCACTGTGCTTGATTGCTTTTCATGAATTTGTATATGAACAGCCATTCTTCTCACTGATGGTCAAGTGACTCTCTTCATTGATGGGCAGGTCATTGCTGAAGCCTGACAGCCAAGTGGTGGGTAGACATCTGTCCAGTCTTTCTAGCTGTAAGGCACTGGCTTGGATGTAGTCAGGAGAGATCAGTCATGCTGAGACTCATGGGTAATCCAGGACGGAGGTAAGCCACTGGAACACGACCATTCTCGCTGGTCGATCCTGTGATAGACAGACGGGCTTTGGAGCGCATTGCATCCGTGAATTTCATCTGTATAAGGACAAAAACACATTAACCACATTTTCATCAATGACACGTAACTTAAAGCTGCATAGACAGGGTTAGAATCACCAGTTAACCAGAGTACTGAGAGGAATCTGCCACTGTACTTCATAGGCACTGGACTACTTGAATCTTTTTTTTGTTGCACTCACCAAACCCTTTAAGTTCCCCACTTATATACCTAATTTCATTTTTCAATCCTTTATTCACAGGTAATACTGTACAGCTGCTAACATAGCCTTTTTTAAGAGAACGTGCTTTCTCCTGGAAACCCTTTTAAGCCTCCTATTTCTTTAAACTTTAATATTTAACATACTAACTGAGGAATGTAGAATTGTGCTATCGCTGGTACTACCTGCTGGACATTGTTGATCAAGGGTCCAATACTAGCTGATATGGCTGATATGACTGATTACAACAACCTTGTGAACAGCCTATTACACTTTCTTATATAACAACTATTGTTGGGGTACCAGGGTGTGCTATTGGCTGTATTGGCTTTAGAGTTGTGGCAGCCGGACTGTCACTGAACCAGTGACTTTGTCCTAGAGCCCCCCAGGGGGTCCAGACCTGGATGTAGCATTAGGAGGGAGCTGCTGAAGTTAAGGAAAGACTGTTGGACAGCTGTGCATTCAGCTGTTGCGAAACAAGAAGGAGCTGGGCTTTGAAACAGCTGCTGGACTAGACGTGGACAGAGCATAGATTGTGTGGTAATGCCTTGCTTTTTGACTGTTTTATTGAGATTTTAGAATATCCCCTCATCTGCTTTTTTTGTCTTTTTTATGGTAATATTTAACAATTGTTATCACTCTTGTTCCTATTACTATTTCAGGTACAGAGGTACTTCCAATTTATACTTGTGTTTTTATTTGTGGGGAAAAATTTCTTTGCCCCAATGTCTGTCTTTGGGCTCCTATAGGCTCTTTCAAACCTAGGAGGCATTGTTTTTCAGCATAATCTGCTACTTAGCTTGACCTTACCTTTACCATTTGCCCGCTTGGCTGGTACACATATGAACAAATCTGTGTGTAACTCGTGTGTCTGAATGTTTTTTACACAAGTACAGAAGTCCTTCAGACCATGTATGTGAACAAATGATAACCTGGTTGTCTTTTAGAATTTAATCACAAGGCTGAAATGAGTGCTTCTGCTACAACTGCTAATTGTTATTATTGATTTCCCAAAACATTGTATGCCACAAAACCCTCAGAATTACAATAACAATTATTACGGCATCAACATTTTAATAAGCACTTTGAGCGCTTATATAGATACAGCAGAAAAGCATTACACGAGAACCAGTCCATTTACTTGAGGCAGAGTGTCTCAGGGGAAACAATATTCAGCAACCTGTTGTTTGAGCTGGAGCCTCACTTTTTGGTTTATTTATTTATTTTTAAGTGGTCATTACTCCTGTGGACACATTCTGAAAAGCAGCCGTTTTTTTCTGGCTTGCTCCTTGGACCTCGGACACTATTTTAAGTTTCTTTCACTTCGTTTTTGCTTTAAACAGCTTCTTTCTTACATATTTACCACTCTCTCCACTTCACCTCCAGGTAACCTTATTTCCTTGTGTAGCAAAATAGGGGTGTGCTGCATGCAGCCCACTGACTGCTAATATGAGTCTAACTTAGCCTGATGCACAGCTGGACTGGCCACCCAGTGGGCTGATTTTTTGTTTTTACATTCACATGTGGTCTCTTTTCTTCATGATAGAGGTTTAACCTGCATTTTTGCAATGTACTGTGAACTGTATTCACTAATAGTGATTTCTGTAAATGTCTGTCAGTCTGAGGATGATGATCATCCAATATTGATTTCAGGTTCTTGTGCACAGAGGCTTCTCAATATTTTTTTGAAACTTTTAACTAAATTTACTGTAAATAATGAGATATTTAAGCTCTTTGCAATTTTACACTGAAGAACATTATTCTAAAATTGTCATACAATTTTACAAGTTTTTGTTTTTGATTTGTATTTTTGCAAACCTCTGATATCTTTCTTTCTGAGAAACTCTGCCTCTCTAAGATACTATTTATACACAATCATGTGACCTGTTCATTAACGTACATTAGCTGCAAAATGTTCCTCCTACTTTAAATACTTGATGTGTTTTCAGTGAGTGATTGAATAAAGTTGAGGTTTAATAATAACTGCATTCTGTTTTTATTTATATTTCATATAGTGTTCCAGCTTTTCTTTGACACTGGGGTTGATAAGTGCTGTATAACACTCAATACAGCACTTGATATAAGATTTTCAAAAGACTGCATGAAATGATATGAAATGTTTTGCTTTTCTTAATATTATATATTGTATATACTGTATATAATTCCATTGATACATTGTATTAATGGATAGTGGCTGTAGGCCAGTAAGTCAACTACTAATTATCTTCTATGGTTGGTGGTTTGATCCCTGGCTGCTCTTAAGTCTTCTTGCACAAGACACTAAACCTTAAGTTGCTCTCCAATGAATATATGAATGGCTAAATGAGGCATGTTGTATAAAGCACTTTGATTGCTCAAGCAGAGTAGAAAATCACTATATAAGAACAAGTCCACTTACCATTAGGAAAGAAGCTATGTCAAACTTTAAGTATACTATAAAGAAAATAATTAGTGGCAGCAACTAACCCAGCCACCAGGGCACGTGTATGTGACGAGGTGAGGCCAAACCAGTGTCCTCCTAGTGTTGGTCCCAAACCCAGATAAATGAGGAGGGTTGCAGCAGGAAGGGTCTGCAATGTAAAATCTTTGCTAAATCAAACATATGGATCATCAAGAATGAGATTTCCATACAGGAACAGTCAGAGCCTGGCTTAACAGCGACTCCCTTCTGTGCTATCCGGTCTTTAAGTCTGACATAGCCGTTTCCGGGTCCAAACTCCACTTCAGGTCCCAAAGTCAAACTAACACTGCGGCATCACTTAAAGTTACAAACTGTCTAAATTCTTTCATCTTTAATCAGTGATCAGTTGTACCAGGTGTAACAATTAAGTTTAACATCCAGGAAAACAGAATTTATGAAATTTAATCGAGTTAGAAGTTAGCAGGAAGTTAGCTCGCTAGCTTCCACCTAAACATGATATAGCATGTTCTGACTGAGGGATTTTGGAAAAAATTAAAACGTACAGCTCTGCTATCACTTCCAACATAAATGAAGACAGAAAACTAAACAGCAGTGACGTTTGTAGGGTTACTGAAGTTGGGCTAGTTGGTATATAATGATGTGCTACCTGATCGCTAGTGACACAGCTGTGTTAGCTTAACATAAACGCTGTGAAGCTGGAGGATGAACGCTAACTTTTTCCCCCTCGATAAAAGTTAACGTGAGAGTTCCTGATGGTTAGGGACAAATGCAATCCCATGGCAGGATGCTGTAAACAGACCAAACTTCAGTCAGAACAACTGAGATAATCCATATACTGCTGCATGGGCTGGGCTGTAGTTGCATCGTAAGGGTTTAAAAACTGAGCTTTAAAATGATGGTAACAGTAGTAATAAAAACTGAGAGAGGCCGACAGTGATCACTGACTTTTATAGGGGCTTGTTCAGATTAAATAGAACCGATACAAAGCATTAAAACATGTTAAAAACACAATAGCCTTAATAAATGCAGAGAGGTTTGGACCTGGAAGCAGGGTTCATACGTGATCACTTAAAGACCAGACTGGCCAACAGGGTGTATCATGCAGGCTGAAATTTCACGACTCCACTTCAGCCAGAAGTTAACTGAGAGGCTCAACATCCGGTCTTATATGTGATTTAAGCACTCTGTTATTTGTGTTTTTTGCCAATAATATCCTTTTTCTTTATTCTTAATCAAAAAAATAAATTAAAATATGAGTTTGAACAGTATGTTAACAGAGAAATGTAGTCTGAGGATGTCTGTTCTAACATCTACACATTTTGTGTGTGTAGACATGATCCACTATAATTTTTAACAAGAAAAATAATGTTAAATGTTGTAATTAATTATGCTCACTACTGATCAGAATATAATCAGTTAAATATATATTGTTTACGTTTAGCCAAAAGGATGAGAGTAAGGCAATATAATAATGATTCTAAAGACAGGCCTAATTCAGGTCGAACTGAGAGGCTGGGTAGGTAAGGCCTTGAGAAACATGAGGGTGTGTGTGTGAGGGAATGAAGCAAGAGCCACTCTGATCGTTGAATTTCTGACTTTAAAAATACACAACTGAAGGGTGATGGCGTAGATCAGTGGGTGAGCAGGGCACTATACACCATATGGCTAGAAAGCAGTAGGCCTGGGTTTTAGTCTGACCTGCAGCCCTTTGCTGCATGTCTTCCCTTTCCTCTCTCCCTACTTTCCTGTCTGTCTACAATGTCTCTATCAAATAAAGGCTAAAAGCCCCCCACCCAAAAGAATCTATAAAATATATTCAATTTGGGGAAAAAAAAGTCTTGAATAAATAGTGATTGAGAGATGTCTGTGAAGGTTCTCAGTCATCCAGGTCATCATAGTCAAAGGAGCTTGCAAAGAAAAGTGTCCCAGATTTAAACCCAGTGGGAGTATCCCCCCCAAAGAGGGACAAAAGGCCCATTTCCTGGGCCATCTGACCTCAGGAAATCGCATGATAAAGTGGGACAAGGTTTCACAATGAGCTCACCCGAAGCCCTGGCTGATTGGGACCCACACCCGTTTTCACACCTTGGCTCATGTGATTAGAGGATCATCAGGGGGTCCTTTTGTCCCTCTTTGGGGGTGTACTCCCACTGGGTTTAAATCTGGGACTCTCAACCATTTGACCTTAGAACTAGAGATGGACCGATCCGAGATTACGTATCGGCATCGGTCCGATACTGACCTAAATTACTGGATCGGATATCGGAGAAAAATAAAAAATGTAATCCGATCCATTAAATATCACGAAAGCACCTCACAAAACTTGCAACACGCCGTAACTCTCCTCAGAACGTTAGCACGTCGGAGCAGTGTGGTCACGTGATAGAGCGGCTGTGGCATGCGGGACCTGTCGGTGGTCTGGATAGCATGTGGAGCTTCGCTAGCAACCCGGCATTTCATCTCCGACAAAGTTATCCCGAGAGAAGTAAGGCAAGTGTGTAAGTCCATCTCTGAATGTTTGTAAAGCATTCCTGCGTTAAGCTTAACAAGCGACTGCCTCTTCTTGCTGCTACTTCAATCATGAAACTGCTTAATGATCAGATAATCGGCTTTTCTGTCGCGAGTCCATCTCTCTGGTTTGTTTTTGGCCCACTTTGCACCAGAAAGAGGAAACCAGCGGCTGAACAACAGCAGCACATTTAAGCTTGATAAGCTGTTGTTAGAATTGATTTAATATTACTTTCTACTCGAGGATCTTTTTCTACATAGCTGACGGCTGGTAACTGTGCAGGGGCGGATCTAGCAAAGTTTAGTCAGGGGGGCCGATAGGGCATTAACAGGGAAAAGGGGGCACAAAGACATACCTTTCTTTCTTATTCTCATTTAAAATGTCTAGCTTTTAATAAATAATTATCTGACACCCAAAGTTTTAATTTGATGTAAAATGAATAGAAGTCAATTACTGTATATAGTAACTATTAAGTCTAATATATATACCCTAGTAAGCTATAGTACTTTTTCCTTTGGGAAGGTACCATCTGTGCAGTCTGCAATTTTGTTGAAGAAAGATTGTCATGATCCTGGGTCCTTTTGACCCAGCATTTTGTGTTTTCTCTTCGATTTTGGTTCTGTTCTTCCTTTGTTCAGTGTTTACTCTGTTCTGCCCGTGTGTTCCTGTTTTATTGTGAAGGTCTGCGTCTTATGTGAGTGTTTTCAGTTTGCCTCCCTAGTCTCATTATGTTAATCACTCCCAGCTGTGTTTCCCACCTGTGTGTAATCTCCCTGTGTTCTCTGAGTGTATTTAAGTTGTATTTTCTGTCTTAGTAATTGCTGGTTCGTCTGTGTTGTTTCCCCTTGGTCTCCCTGCGTCTTCCCATATGTATTTCTCCGGACCTCCCTGCATCCTCGTTCTGGTTTGTCTTATTAGTTTACCCAGTTTAGGTTTCCAGTTTCATGTTTTGTTGCCACCGCTGTTTGTACTTACCCACCCCTGTTAATAAACACTCACCTGCACCAGAGCTGCTGCCTTTTGGGTCCTTCCTACATTCCACACGGCTTGCCCCAGCAATCCGTGACAGTACGAACCAGCCACCATGGACCCAGCAGCAGTAAATCCGTCCGAGGAGCTCCAGGACGACGTTACATATAACGTGGAGATTCTCCTCGGGCTGTGGCTTGAAAACCCTCCAGAGGAGCTTCGCCGCACCGTCGAAAGCCGGCTACAACGGCTCTTTTCCGGCCTGCCATGGCTTCTAAAATCGCTTCCTCCGACCATGCAGGCTTTTCTCCAGCACACACCTCACCTTCTCTCAGCCACTCCTGCCTCGCTGCCCGACTCGCCGGATGTGATCTTGCCCGGCCCGTCGGAGCCGTCTGCGGGGAGGAAACGCCGATCGCGCCGCCGACGCGCCACCCCACAGCCGGACGTTCGGACTTCTAATTTACCGGCTGTGGTGAGTGAGGACTCTGTGTCTTTTCCAGACAACGTGACTGTTCATTCAGGGGCTGTGTTTTGTGTGGCGGATGTCAACGCGAGCTGCGTATCGCCTGTGCAGCTACTCCCAGCTCAGTTAGCTCCTTCGCAGCCACCCTCAGTTCAGTTAGCTCCCTCGCAGCCACCCTCAGTTCAGTTAGCTCCCTCGCAGCCACCCTCAGCTCAGTTAGCTCCCTCGCAGCCACCCTCAGCTCAGTTAGCTCCCTCGCAGCCACCCTCAGCTCAGTTAGCTCCCTCGCAGCCACCCTCAGCTCAGTTAGCTCCCTCGCAGCCACCCTCAGCTCAGTTTCCAGTGTCCCCCTCAGCTCGGTTTCCAGTGTCCCCCTCAGCTCGGTCTCCCGTGTCCCTTTCAGTTCAGTCTCCCGTGTCCCTTTCAGTTCAGGCCCCAGAGCCACCCGTGTCCCTTCCAGTGCCGCCTGTAGCGCAGGCCCCAGTAGCTCCAGTGCCGCCTGTAGCGCAGGCCCCAGTAGCTCCAGTGCCGCCTGTAGCGCAGGTCCCAGTAGGTCCGGCTCCAGTATCCCCGGTTTCACTCATTCACTCCATGCAGGGAGAAAGTCTAATATCACCTCAAGGGGCTTTTCGCGGTTCAGCCGCCATTGGCACAGTTTGCCGCTCCAGGGCTTCCCCAGAGGCTAGGTCTCAGTCCCCAGCTGATTCTGGACCCCTGAAGTCTATGCAGCCACCTGAGAACTGCACCATGTCTGCGTTGCCTGGGCAGAGCCAGTGCTCAGTGCATTGCCAGTTGCCTTCGTGTTTGCCAGAAGACTCCATGACTGCTGGCTTAGTGTTGACTTCTGCTGGAGGGTCCGAGGGACCGCTCCGGCCTTTGTCTCTAGTCTCCGCTGGAGGGTCCGAGGGACCGCTCCGGCCTTCGTCTCCTGTCTCCGCTGGAGGGCCCGAGGAGCCCGTCCAGCTTCCTACCTCATCAGCTGGGGGGCCCGAGGAGCCCGTCCAGCAGCCTTCCTCGTCAGCTGGTGGTTCCGGAGAACCACGCCAGCCTCATGCCTCGTCGGCTGGAGGGTCCGAGGGGCCCGTTCAGCCTCCTGTCTCCGCTGGAGGGTCCGAGGAGCCCGTCCAGCCCCCTGCTGCAGCTTCATCATCCTCGTCTGGTCCAGCTTCGTCATCCTCGTCTGGTCCAGCTTCGTCATCCTCGCCGGGTCCAGCTTCTGCCTGTGCTTCGCCTGGCCCAGCTTCTGCCTGTGCTTCGCCTGGTCCAGCTTCACCTTGGCCTGGTCCAGTTTCGTCCTCGCCTGGCCCGGCTTCAGCTTCGTCCTCGCCTGGCCCGGCTTCATCATCGTCCTCGCCTGGCCCGGCTTCATCATCTCCGCCTGGCCCGGCTTCATCATCGTCCTCGCCTGGCCCGGCTTCATCATCTCCGCCTGGCCCGGCTTCATCATCTCCGCCTGCTGTGGCCTCAGCCTCGTTTGGGTCTGGAGCTAAGCGGCCGTTTTCTAGACCACTGGCTGGGCTACTGGCCGGCCACCATCGCCTGAGTGGCCGCCGTTGCCTTCCGCGCGGCCGGCCCCCGGACCGCCATCGCCTGAGTGGCCGCCGTTGCCTTCCGCGCGGCCGGCCCCCGGACCGCCATCGCCTGAGTGGCCGCCGTTGCCTTCCGCACGGCCGGCCCCCGGACCGCCATCGCCTGAGTGGCCGCCGTTGCCTTCCGCACGGCCGGCCCCCTGAACTCTTCTGTTTTGGACTCCTGTGCTGTCGGCCCCCTGGCCGGCCCCCTGGTCTTTTCTGTTTTGGACTCGGTTTTCCTGTGCTTTGGTGTGCTTTTCTTTTGGTTTTGGACTTGTGTTTTGTTTTTCTTTTTGTCTTCTGGCCTTCTGGTGCTCCTGTTTTATTTTGCCTCGAGCCCTCCGTCCTGGACCCCCTCCGCCCGCCCTGGTCGGGTTGTTTTCTGTTTTTTTTGTTTTGTTTTTGGGCTGTCGGGAGCCAGCCCTTGAGGGGGGGGGTTCTGTCATGATCCTGGGTCCTTTTGACCCAGCATTTTGTGTTTTCTCTTCGATTTTGGTTCTGTTCTTCCTTTGTTCAGTGTTTACTCTGTTCTGCCCGTGTGTTCCTGTTTTATTGTGAAGGTCTGCGTCTTATATGAGTGTTTTCAGTTTGCCTCCCTAGTCTCGTTATGTTAATCACTCCAGCTGTGTTTCCCACCTGTGTGTAATCTCCCTGTGTTCTCTGAGTGTATTTAAGTTGTATTTTCTGTCTTAGTAATTGCTGGTTCGTCTGTGTTGTTTCCCCTTGGTCTCCCTGCGTCTTCCCATATGTATTTCTCCGGACCTCCCTGCATCCTCGTTCTGGTTTGTCTTATTAGTTTACCCAGTTTAGGTTTCCAGTTTCATGTTTTGTCGCCACCGCTGTTTGTACTTACCCACCCCTGTTAATAAACACTCACCTGCACCAGAGCTGCTGCCTTTTGGGTCCTTCCTACATTCCACACGGCTTGCCCTGGCAATCCGTGACAAAGATGTTGAATCTATTTAATATTTCTTGAAAAATAATTGATTTCTGTGCATTTTTTTTCACACTGCATCAAATTAAGGTTGATTACGTCGATTAAGCATCATGAGGTGGCGCGTGAGGGGTGGTTCCCTATTTTTTATTTATTTATTTTTGTTGTTGGAACCCTATTAGTTAGGTTGCTTAATATTTATGCTAAGTACTCTTTAAAATACCAGAATAGGGAGGATGGTGTAGGTTTAAGTTTATTAGATTGATCAGTATTGCTGAACTATGAAAAAAAATTTTTTTGCATACAGGTATAGCAGAATAGCTTTAGTGTAGTTGTTGTTTTAAACTTGAGTATGAACTTATACAAAATGCAGCAAGATATTTAAAAAAACAGTTTTGTTGATTAAAAAACACTGTATCGGATTCATATCGGTATCGGCAGATATCCAAATTTATGATATCGGTATCGGACATAAAAAAGTGGTATCGTGCCATCTCTACTTAGAACTGAAGAAGCTTCTCGGATGAGAGGTGAAACATTTTCAAGCAACTTAAAGAAGTCCAGATGCTTTTTTTGCAAGCTCCTTTGACAGTGATTGAGAGAGTTTTAAAGAGAAAAAGTATTTGGATTAAGAGGGATTGTGCTAAATTGAATGTGCAAATGAAACCTAAACTGAATGAAACATGAAATGAAGCTTATTCATATTGGACTGAATAAATTAACGCAATTTTCCATGTTAGAGAGATAGAGAGAGAATGAGAATGATAATATCTGACTGAAGATCGGTGGATCTCATGCAAACACACCTGATTGGTTGATTAGATACCAGAGAGAGAGGTGGAGAGAACGGGACTTGACAAAGCATAAATTGGAGTGCCTAGAGGAGTCCCTGCAACCTGTGAGATGAGCAGTTCAGAAGACTGAATCTCACAACTGTTTGAAATGTCAGACCACATCGGGATCCCCTTCAGTTCACTCACCAGCCCCACCTTGGAGCTGAGGATGCCGTGATCTACCTGCTCAATTGTGTCTACACCTATCTGGACCAACCAGAGGGCACTGTGAGGGTCATATTTTTCGACTTTTCCAGTGCATTCAACACCATCAGGCCAAGCCTCACAGGTGATAAGCTGACAAAGATGGAGGTGGATGCTTCTATCCCAGGGGTCAGCAACCTTTAACACCCAAAGAGCCATTTGGACCTGGTTTTCACGCAAAAGAAAACACTTTATGTCTGCGCTATCTATGCTGTTGTGTTGGTATGTGTCGGGCTGTGAGCTGAAAAGCTACAGCCCGCTGTATGCGTCAGCAACCGTGTGGGAAAAGTTGTCAATAAAGAGATGCTGAAAAGCATGTTCATGCAAACATCGACACAATAGTGCCCTGCAGACTGTTCACAAAGCTGAGGGATCTGGGACTTAACAGCCGTCTGTGTGCATGGGTGTTGGACTTCCTCACTGGCAGAACTCAGGTGGTGAGGGTGGGCAGGTGCTTCTCCAACAGCATCACCATCAACACAGGAGCACCTCAGGGATGTGTCCTCTCGCCACTGCTCTACTCCCTCTACACTTCAGACTGTGTGGCCACCCATGGCTCCAACACCATTGTGAAGTTTGCTGACGACACAGTGGTGTTGGGTGCCATCTCCAACAACAATGAGGCGGCCTACATGGATGAAGTGAAGAATCTGGCATCGTGGTGCCAGGACAATCACCTCCAGCTGAACGTCAGCAAGACCAAGGAGCTGGTGGTGGACTTCAGAAGGGGTCAGCACAGAGACTACAAGCCCATTATCATCAATGGAGCTCCAGTGGAGAGGGTGCAGTCCTTCAAGTATCTTGGTGTCCACATCTCCTCAGACCTGACATGGGCTGCCCACATTCAGGTCCAGACCAAAAAGGCTAGGCAGCGCCTGTATCACCTACGACAACTGAGGAAGTTCAGGGTCTCTCCAAAGATCCTCAGGATTTTCTATACAGGCGCTGTGGAGAGCATCCTCACACAGAACATGACATCGTGGTTCGGGAACAGCTGTGTGAAGGACCAAAAAGCTCTCCAGAGAGTGATCCGTACAGCAGAACACTGCTGCAGGATTGCTCTCCCCCCGCTTCAGGACACCTACACCAGGAGATGCCGGACTAGAGCAGCGCAGATACTGAAGGACCCATCCCATCCTGGCAACAAACTGTTCCAACTTCTGCAATCTGGTAGAAGGTTCCGCATCTTCCGGGCAAGGACAGAGAGACTCAAGAGGAGCTTCTATCCCCAAGCCATCCGTGCCCTAAACACACACACCCGCCCTCTCACATCATCTATAATTGACTGAGACAGGACTCTTCCAGACACTAAACCAAGGCACAATGTACATTTCAATTCCTTTAATTTTAAATATGTTTATATTGTCTATCCTGTAAAATAGTCAGATGTCTATTCATATTAATGTACAGAATTCACCTGCTTGCTGCTACTACTGCACATTCACCCAGTGTATATACTATATGTGTATATATATATATGTATATATATATAATGTTCTTCCTCTACACCCCCAATTTTTGCACATGTCGAGGAGCGTGTCAGGCTACATTTCACTGTGTGTTATACTTGTATAACTATGCATGTGACGAATAATAAAGAACCTTGAACCTTGAACCATTAGTAATTCCTTTTGTGCATAATTTTATATTGTTGTTAATAATAAATTAATTAAAGCAACAAAACAACCTGAAGAGCCGGTTCGGAGCCGAAAGATCTGGATCTTTTTAGTGAGCCGAAACGAAAGAGCCGGTTCTCTAAAAAGAGCCGAAAATCCCATCACTAGTGTCGGGCTGTGAGCTGAAAAGCTACAGCCGGCTGTATGCGTCAACAACCGTGTGTGAAAAGTGGTCGTTAAAGAGATGCTGAAAAGCATGTTCATGCAAACATCGTCGTGTCTGCCGTGATATGTTTACAATGGGACTTCTGCTCCTGAACCTCTGCGCACAGCGTCTGCAAATCGGGGCTGTACGAAGTGACTTTCATCTTTACGCAGGACTGTAAGCTGCCATCTGTGAGGCGTGAGCGGTGTTTGTCTTTAACATAGTTCACGGTGGAGAATAGCTGCTGACATAATGTGGATCTATAATTGGCCTACCTGGGGTTGAAAGTCTCGATAAATGCGCGGCGTTTCGGCAGGCATACCGGCTTTCGCGAGTGTGACGCTTATTTTGAGCGATGAAAAAATAAAAGAATATAATTTTATTTTTATATTTCAATATCACAATAATCTTCCAATTTAGAACTACAAGGTAAAAAAGAACTAACATAAATAAAATACACTTCAGCTAAATACTTCTAATTTATTTTCCCAAACCACGCGGAGCTGCACTATAAGGACTAAAGAGCCGCAGATTGCCGACTCCTGTTCTATCCGGTCGTTAAGTGATGACGTGACGAATCCTGCTTCCGGGCCCAAACTACCCTGCGTTTATTAAGGCTTTCGTGTTTTTAACATGTTTTAATGCTTTGTATCTTGTTCTATTTAATCTCAAAAAGCCCCTAAAACAGTCAGTGATCACTGTCGGCCTCTCTCGGATTTTCTTACCGCTATTCATTTTAAAGCTCAGTTTTTAAAACCTTACCATGTAACTACAGCCCAGCTCACTTAATTTTTAGTTTTTCATCAGTATTTGAATGACTAACCTCGTATTGTGAATCGATTATCTCAGTTGTTCTGACTGAAGTTTGGTCCGTTTACAGCAGCGTGCCATGCGATTCCATTTGTCCCTGACCACCGAGAATCCTCACGTTAACTTTTATCGAGGGGAAAAAAGTGTTCATCCTCCAGCTTCACTGTGTTTAGTATGCTAACATAGCTGTGTCGCTAGCGATCACGTAGCATATCATTATATACCAGCTAGCCCAACTTCAATAACTCTACAAACATCACTGCTGTTTAGTTTCTGTCTTCATTTATGTTGGAAGTGATAGCAGAGCTGTACGCCTTCATTTGTTTCCAAAATCCCTCAGTCAGCACATGCTATATGTATTTAGATGGAAGCTAGCGAGCTAACTCCCTGCTAACTTCTAACTCAGTTAAATGTCATAAAATCTGTTTTCATGGATGCCTGGATGTTAAACTTAATTGTTACACCTGGTAGAGCAGGTAGAGCACACTGATCATTCTATTACAGATGAAAGAATTTAGACAGTTTTTCAACTTTCAGTGATGCCGCAGTGTTCGTTTGACTTATAGATATGCAACGGAGTTAGGGCCCAGACACGGCTAATGATGTCAGACTTAAAGACCGGATTGTGTCATGGATTGTTGATTACCTGACGGGAAGATCACAATATGTGGGTCTTCAACATTGTGTGTCTGACAAGGGGATCAGCAAAACAGGGGCACCACAAGGGACAAGCCTCTTTCCTGTTCACCCTCTACACCACGCACTTCAGCCACTGCACAGAGACCCATGGGTCCCATGTGTGCGACTAATAAAGGTTTATCTTATTTTATCTCTTTTATCTTATGAGTGACGGTGATGAAACAGAGTACCAGGCTGTTGTTGACTCATTTGTCACGCAGTGCGAGCAGAATCATCTGCAGCTCAACGTGGCAAAGACCAAAGAACTGATTGTGGACTTTAGGAGGACCAGGAAATGTGTTACCCCTGTTTCGATCCAGGAGGTCCATGTAGACATTGGGGAGGACTATAAATACCTCGGAGTACACAATGATAATAAACTGAATTGGGTTAAAAACACTCCCCCCATCCCCGTAGCTCTGGTATTCTTCATGAGCTCCTGGTTCTCTCTAGCCTGGGGTTGTCTACAGCTAAGCAGCTTCTGGTTTTTCATTTTATTTTTTAATTTACTGGGAGTCACTTTCTGACCTTTCAGGTCATGCCGACCTCCCTCTCCATGCAGATATAATGACCTCAATATGGCCCAGTCTTATGCTGACCTGCCTCAATTCTTTTCTCTGTTTTTTCTTTTCCAAACACACAATCATCTCCCACATTTTTGAGGCTCGTGTGGGTCATCAATCTTGTCCCATAAGGAATTTCCACCCGTTGATCTGTAGATAACCTATCATGTCTGCAGGCATTTCAGGGAAACTCACGCTCTGTAGTTGTTATTTCTTAGACTCACAGGCCTCCCTAATGGCTCGCTATTGCTCTGGACTCAGCATCCGATAAACTCTTGTGGGAATAAACCCCATTTCTTAGCTGGCGTCAGCCTTTATGTGGGTTTGGAGGATTTTGCTTTTATCTCTAAAGGTTTCACCCTCACGGCTATAGGAGAAGGGGACGCTGATGAAGTGCTTGTGGAAACTGTTTTACTATTTGCCAAAAATAAACGTATTGGCTAGGTATGGTGTTAAGAAAAGAAATGCAGAACAACACATGGTGATGGATTTTGTGAAAAAGATGGAAATAGCTGTGGTGAATATGTACTGTGAACATGATCGACTACAAACTCTCTCTACTTTTAAATCGTGTCTAAAACCCATCTGTTCAGAATTGCATACTCATCACTTTTAGTCTATTTTTCCTTGTTTAGCATTTATACTTACTTACATTATTTTTTTTTAATTTTTGTGTTTACTGTATGTTTTTATTTTGTTGTACTAATGTAAGGTGACCTTGAGGATCTTTAAAGGCCCCTATAAATAAAATGTATTATTATTATTATTATTATTATTATTTAAGAAGAGGGAGGATCATAGAGTGGCATATAAGAGTGTAGGTAAGTGTGCACAAGTGGACTTCACCTTACACAGATGGTGGGATCTTAAAGACATAGGAAGCTGCAAGGTGCCATCAGTGGAGAAGGTAAATTGTTTTCTTATATTGTGCAATGATGTTTGCATTACGTTTTCATATATGTTCAGGTAGGTAGGTTAATAGATGAAAAGTGGCACTTCCAGTTGATTTTAAACCAAAACTGTGAGCATGACCTGCTCTGAACCAGGCTTTGTACACAACAAAAGTTACCATGACACTGAAAATTCTGACTTAAAGCACAGCATAGCTTGCTAACTTTCTTTGCTTAATTTTGTTTTTTGTTCTAAAGCCAAAAAACAACAACCAAAACAGCAGCAACCAAAAAACAACTGTTATCTAACAAAGTCTCTCTCCCAAACCGTGAAATCCATGAGCAATTGTGTTAACATTAGGGATGTAAATTTTTATGGTAAACAGACTCTGGGGCAAAATGTTGTCTTGAACTGATACGACAGGCTAAATGGTAAAGTTTTTAACACACACAAGCCTGAATCTAAAATCTGGGGCAAAACGAAGGAAGAAACTGAGATAGATGCGACTGTTTTTTTTTTTATCCATCTTGGATTTGCTCTTAAATTCAATTGCCAACCAATTCCCATGGCCACTCTAATGCTGATTCTGTCAGAGTTCTTTGTTAAAAGGGGGTTTTAATTCTCCTCTGTTACCAAGGGCTTGCTCAAAAGAGAATTATTGGAATTTTCTCTCTTATATTCTAAGGGCTTGTGAACTCGGATAATCACAGGTTATCTATCATTAAATCAATTATAGGGCTGTTTCCAATTAGGTAATTAACAGAATAACTCATATTTTGTGTTATTACCAGTCTAAATTATTAGGGCCACCGAATAAAAACTGACATTAAGTCACATAGGAGTACTCAGTAAAGAGGATGATTGGCTATTAAGACAAGAGTAGGAGAAAAGGATAACGTACAGACAAACATAACAAAAAGTAAAAGGGCAAACAACGAAGTCAGAGAGAAGGAAAAGGAGAGGGCAAGGACAGAAAGGAAAGTTTGGAAGAGGAGTGGAGAAAAAATGGGAGCCAAAGAAAATGAAGAGAGAAGGAAGGGGGATGAAGGAGGCAAACGAGCTGTTGAGAAATAAGTAAACGAAGGAAAAGAGTACCACAGCCATACATAGTTTTGATCTTTTACTTTGAAGTTTTAAAAAAAGACTTTATTATTGTCTCAGTGTTAGTATTGTTTGTTAGGAAAAATTGCTGCATTCACATCATACTCTGAACACACACTGGCTCATATCACAATGCAATGCGAGACTCAATGGCAACTTTTGTATTTATGTTGTTCACAGTCAAAACAGTTCATGTATGTGAACAATGACTAAACAATGCTTTATTAATTATAAAGTAAATGTCACTTAATTTTTAGTTTTTCATTTCAGAACAAGCATCTTTTTAAATTTTAAACAAAAAGTTTGCTCGTTTATAAACAAAATGTTTGCTGGTCACTGGTGTCGTAAACTTTCTGTACATAAAGATAAATTGCTACACTATAGTGTTATCATAATATAGATATATTATGTTTTGTAGAAAAATAACTACTATAATAATAATGATATTTTTTTTATTTTTAATGTATTAATTCATTCAGTAACTACCACCTCTTTTAATTTACCATGTGTATCTGCCAATTTACCACCACTAGAGTGATCAGTTAGCCTAACGAATGACAACACTGCAACTATATTAAAAGTAGAAATGTATACTTATATCTGAAATGGTAAAAAAAAATTATATGGACAACCCAAGATCTGCACAAGTGTTTGTGAAACAAAACACTATGCATCTGGAAAATTTGCCTGCATATTCTCTATGTTAGGTAACATCTACAGTATGACACAAGGCACAAATTCAGTTGTACAATGATTTGCAGATGACTAGATCTGGGTGCAGAAAAGTACAAATGCAAGTAGTTGTGCATTAACTATTTAATATACTTACTACTTATTTCCCTTCACAAGTTTTTCTTTACATTGGTAAATACAGACAAAATGACTGCACAAGTTTAACTCCAACTCTACGTTATTTTTGCCGCTGAGGTTGCTTTGCACCAGTTTGATATGAATACAGCTGTAAATTGAATTTAAATGGATGTTTGAAAAGATGATTTAACACCAATTAGTTGAATGTCTATGACACAAACATTGTCTATGGCTGTAAGGTAAGGACACTTTTAGCCATCAATCATCACTCTCCTACCCGTGTTAGATCTTGACGCTCTCAATGCCGTAAACGTTGTAGCCTTCTTTATAGGTGGCGTAGTTTGGCTGGTGGCTGGGGGACAGCAGGTTGTAGTTGGGGGGATGTTGAGGAGAAGGCAGAGTGTGTGTGTAGTTTCCTGTGTGCTGGGGTGATGACAAGGTGTTGGCTGCCACCTTCATAACAAAAATAAAGTCATGGTTATTGCTGCAGTGATTTTTCTAAGAAAAATTAGTATAACTGTTATTATTGTTACTTTAAGTTACAAAGTGACAATAGTAGTTTGAGCTATAAGACCAATAATAATTGAAAAAGCAAAATATGGCAGAAGTCAAAAGAAAGAAAATAGTCTCCGTGTCCATCCATGCAAAGAATGTGGTAAAATAATAAAAAAAAAACATGACAGCCATTTAGAACTCTATCTATCTATCTATCTATCTATCTATCTATCTATCTATCTCTCTCTCTCTCTCTCTCTCTCTCTCTCTCTCTCTCTCTCTCTCTCTCTCTCTCTCTCTGGACTGGTCTACTGGGTATGTTCCTGGTGGCCAATGCACTTTTGGGCCGGTGGGTCAATTGAAGGGCTGCTGCACACTAGCTGTACAACAGCTCATACATTCATACAACTTTCATTACTTACACTTCATCATACCTTCGATGTGCACCTTGAAGAAGAGTTTAGTGTGGAAAAAGTAGTGAAAAGGTGGAGCTGTAAAGCTAAATAGAAAAAGAAACTAAAAGTAGATGCAGTAAAATATGTCCAGTTAACCAACACGTTAGCTGTCGGGCCTGCTGCTGCACCGTCAACAGCAGTACCAGCAACAACTAGTAACAAGCCCTGGTTCACAGGAGGCTGCTGTTGGTAGCACCAGCTGTGGAGAAGAGTAGGAGGTGGGACAGCAGTCTCAACAACTAAGTGAGGAAGAGATGGAGTAAGGTGAAATTAACATAATTAGGAAAGGAAAGATTCAAGGATATAGGTAAAATGAATGGCTACTTTGACCATAAACCACTCCTAATAGCTAAAGTGTGGCTTTTAATTGTAACATGTTGCACTGCAGTGCAACTAAGATGTCCTAACAAAAGTACAACTGTACCAATAACAATTAATATCTATAATCAACATAATATGTGTATACATGACATATTTATTTAATTTATTTTTGAGTGATCATGGTGGGCTTCCTGCCAGGGCCAAATTTTTGTCCCAGTCCAGCCCTGTCCACAGCCCAAGGGCCAGAGTTACTAACCTTTGCACCAGTGCAAAGTGTGTTTTGGTGTAAAAATTAAAAGTAAGTATTTAAAGTTTTAAAAAAAAAAAGTATTTACTAAGACAAAATTTTGTGTAAGAAGTGGGACCTGATATTTTTGTGACTCACCCTCTTGCATATGCATTTCTGTGAGTTCCTTTCTCGCGGTGTGAAACATGGTGCCAACTACTAACTAATGTTTGCAACATGCAAAGTACTGCTAATTGCGGCAATATTTAACACTGAAAAAAAGCATGTTATTGTATTATCTTATGGGACTTATGGGAAACTTATTATTATTGCTTATAATATTTGTCTTTTGCTATTGCAGCAATTATTGCTGAGTGGTTAATAATTAATTTTCTGTTCTTTTTGAGTTACCTGGCTGCTGTTAGTTTTTCTGTATTA
Source organism: Rhamphochromis longiceps (assembly GCF_057381845.1). Taxonomy (NCBI): domain Eukaryota; kingdom Metazoa; phylum Chordata; class Actinopteri; order Cichliformes; family Cichlidae; genus Rhamphochromis; species Rhamphochromis longiceps. The sequence goes on from NC_140562.1 coordinate 8,233,660, forward strand.
TGTTTAGTTATTGTCCCCTCTGCTGTCTCTCATTTGGGCAGGTCAGTTTGTTGAGTTATGATATTTAGTTAAGTATTATTTTTTTGAGCAGAATTCTGTTTAGTTGACCTCTCTTATAGGCTCAATTAGTTCTTAAAATAGCTTATTCTGTGACTGTATATTTTTGAAATGGGGCTATAATAAAACTCATATTTTGAAGAATACACCTGTTCCTGTATGTTCTTGACTGCTTGGTCTCTAATACTCCACTTTAACGGCTCTCAGCCAACGACCCTGCATCAGTGTGGAGGGGCCTGCAGGAAATCACCAGCTACAGACGCCCCCCACCCACTATTGAAGCAAACAAAGACCTGACCAACGAGTTAAACACTTTCTATTGCAGGTTTGAGACGGACAGACTCCCACGCCCCACCCTCCCCTCACCAGGGACATTGCTTCAGACATTGACCCCCAACACACCTTCCACCTCTCCGCCCTTCACCCTCCCCCTCCCCAATCCAGTCTCAACGACCACCCCCACCCTCCCCAATCCAGACCTAACGAACACCACCACCCTCCCCAATCAAGACTCAACGACCACCCCCATCCTCCCCAATCCAGACTCAACGACCACCACCACCCTCTCCAATCCAGACTCAACGACCTCCACCACACCTCTCACCCCCCTTTCCTCCTCCCTGAAACTCAGAATACACACTGAGGATGTGAGCCGACTATTCCAGAAACAGAAGCCCAGGAAAGCCCCCGGACCAGACGGCGTCTCACCCTCCTGCCTCAAAACCTGTGCTGAACAGCTGGCTCCCATCTTTACTCGCATCTTCAACAGATCCCTGGAGCTGTGTGAAGTTCCCTCCTGTTTCAAACGCTCCACCATCATCCCTGTTCCCAAGAAACCCACCATCACAGGACTGAATGACTACAGACCTGTCGCCTTGACGTCTGTGGTCATGAAATCCTTCGAACGACTGGTGTTAGCCCATCTGAAAGACATTACAGGCCACCAGCTGGACCCTCTGCAGTTTGCCTACCGGGCAAACAGGTCGGTGGATGATGCAGTGAACACGGGGCTGCATTACATCCTGCAACACCTTGACCGCCCGGGAACTTATGCCAGGGTCCTATTTGTGGACTTTAGTTCGGCTTTTAACACCATTGTGCCTGAACTTCTTTCCTCCAAACTCTCCCAGCTCAGCGTGTCACCAGCTACCTGTCAGTGGATCACCAGCTTCCTGACAGACAGAAAGCAACAAGTGAGGCTGGGGGAGATCACCTCTGAAACCCGGTCCCTCAGTATTGGTGCCCCTCAAGGATGTGTCCTCTCACCACTACTGTTCTCCCTCTACACTAACGACTGCACTTCCAAGAACTCGGCTGTCAAACTCCTAAAGTTTGCAGATGACACCACTGTCATTGGCCTCATTCAAGATGGTGATGAGTCTGCATACCGGCAGGAAGTTGAGCGGCTGGTACACTGGTGTAGTCAGCACAATCTGGAGCTGAACACTCTTAAAACTGTAGAGATGACAGTGGACTTCAGGAGACATCCCTCAACTCTGCTCCCCCTCACCATATCAGGCAGCCCTGTGTCAACTGTGAAGACCTTCAAGTTCCTGGGTACAACCATCTCCCAGGACCTGAAGTGGGAGACCAACATCAACTCCATCCTCAAAAAGACCCAGCAGAGGATGTACTTCCTGAGACAACTGGGGAAGTACAGTCTTCCACAGGAGCTGCTGATCCAGTTCTACACTGCGGTCATTGAGTCTGTCCTGTGCTCCTCCATCACAGTCTGGTATGGAGCAGCCACTAAACAGGACAGGAGCAGACTGCAGCAGACTGTACGGGCAGCAGAAAGGATCATCGGCACCCCCCTGCCCTCCATCCAGGATCTGTACCTCTCAAGAACCAGGAAACGGGCAGGGAAAATCATCACAGACCCCTCACACCCTGGACACAGACTTTTTGATCTGCTGCCCTCTGGCAGACGGTACAGAAGCCTGCAGACCAGGACCACCCGACACAGGAACAGTTTCTTTCCCCTCGCCATCTCCCTTCTTAACAGTTGACCTGTCACACTGCTCCCACTGCCAGACTGCAGCTGCACCTTATGTACATTTTGTAGTATTCATTCCACCTCATTCATTTCTGTATTTTATGTATATAAGTTTAGATTCGTTATTTATAGTTGGTTTACACAGCTTTGTGTATGTATGTGTAATGTGTATATATAGACACGTGTGTGTGTGTGTGTGTGTGTGTGTGTGTGTGTGTGTGTGTGTGTGTGTGTGTGTGTGTGTGTGTGTGTGTGAGATTTACATTGCTGTGCTTGAGAGCCACCATCTACCGGAACCAAATTCCCTGTATGTGTCTGCACATATACTTGGCCAATAAACACGATTCTGATTCTGATTCTGATTGTGTCAGTTTATTAGGAATGTCAGACAAAAATGTGATTAAAACATATAGATTACCAAGCACAGGAACCAATCTTCTTTCAGCTCTTCAGCTTTTGGCGTTGAGTTCATTTCAATGTACTATAGCTTCTGTGGCAGGGATTTTATTAGCTTTGTTCCAGGTGGTGACGTTACTAATGAAAAGAGTGTAGAGGTCCAGCGCATTCCCAACTAGCGAGGATGCCCTTCAGCAAGTAAAACAGGAGTTTCAAACTAACCAAATACATGTATTGTTAATCCCTGAAACTGACCATGTGTTCCATAATAGGAAGTACACATTCTCAATTATTGTGCAAGTATTTTGCTAATCTATAAACATTATAATAAGTGTGATATCCAGGGGTGTATCCAGGGTCTGTTTATGATGCCTCTGATTTCCAGGGGAGCAGACTTTTTCAAAAACTGTAGGACGGAGAGTATAGAGAAGATTGGCTTTTAGGAGTATCTTTTTTATTTTCCAATGATCAGGATTTCATTATGATGATCATCTTAGTTCAAGGTGTTCATGGAAATTACCCCTTACACTCATGGATTATGACACAGGTTCAAAGCCTGACCACATCACCAGAGCAGCGCTACAACCATGGCCACATCTGTACCCGAAGCACGTCAGTTACCGAAGCCTGTTTCCATTATAATGACTCTGTTTGTCAGACTAACACCGTAGGCCTACATTTAACGTACACATGTGTGGCAATTGTTTAAAGGGTCATTGTGCTGGCTGTTTTACCATTTGACACTCAAAAGTGTTCCCAATGCCATATTCCGAAATCAATTCATTAAAATAAACTAACATCCAAATGACATCCTGACAAACTTGACTTTACTTGTAGAACTGTGATTATGTACAAATGTAGGTATAATATGCTTACATTTGCATCATGTAAAGTGTATGGTATACATGACCTATATGTCTGGTTTCTCTCTGGTCTCCAGGACACTTCCTTATCAGTCCATCCAATCCTTGTCATCCATGATGAGTGAAGCTTAAACTCAGTGTTCCAGTTATATTTCCAAGTACGCCAAGTATTTTTGCTAAACCAGATACTGCTGCAGTCATGCTCTTATGTCTGGGTCACAATGCTTTTGCATTTCCTTACGTCCTATACACTTCCTGATATGAGCTGGAGTTGACTCACCAAGTTTGGCAAGCTCTCTTGTAATGCCGATGTCTGCTTTGTCAGGCTTTGAGTATTTTCACGGCAATATCAGTGGGGTGGGTGGGTTTGTTGATTTTAAATATTTACACCGTAGCTGCGTCCATTCAGTAGACCTGGTAAAAAGTCACCTCTGCTGAAATGTGCACAGCAGTTGAAATTTTCCCTATTCAAGTCTAAAGCCCAAGTTCAAGAGTCACATTGTGTTTTTTTGCCCTGTCTCCCTCCCCTTATTCTCAACAAGTTTCATTTCAAGTCAATACAATTTTATTTATATAGAGCCAAATCACAACAACAGTTGCCGCAAGGTACTTTGTCTTCTAATATAAAAAAATTAATGCAAGGAAAACAGAGAAAATCCCTACAATTATGTGTCCCCCTACGGGCAAACACTTTGGGGACAGTGGGAAAGAATAACTCCCTTTTAACAGGAAGAAACTTCCAGAAACCTGCAGAACCAGGCTCGGGGAGGGGGAGCCATTTGCCGTGATCGGTTGGGGCCAGGCCAGGAATAAAGTCTATTAGATAGATAAGATGGAAGCCACCTCATACGCTTAATACCTACAGCATGCTGTAATCTGTAATAAAATATGGTTAACAGGATCAAACATCGCACTGACTGAGATGAGTCAACAGTCAGAGCCCACAAGATCATTTCATTAATGCTTTGCTTTGCTGTGATAAGCTCTGAAACCTGACTGAAACTCTTTAAACCACTGCTCTGCAAATCAGTAAGCTGTTTTACAACTACTCCTTCAAGAAATTTAGAGATAAAAAGAAATTTGGTGTATTGTTATAGCTAAGACAGTTTGGTTAAGTGATGGTTTTTCAAGTAACAGTTTAACTACTGCCCCCCCTTAAAAGCCTGTGGTATGTAGCCCATTAATAGAGTCAGAAAGATTGTAATAAGACTGAAGCATTAATTACTTCCATTCCATTCTTAGAGCTGTCTTATAGAAATGGGGTCTAATAGACACAGGTTTGTATGAAGTACTTAAGTTAGAGAAAAGAATCTAAATGGATATCAGTAGTAGTAGAAGTGACAGTGCATAATGTGTCTGTGAAGGTTCTCAGACATCCAGGTCATCGTAGTCTACGGAGCTTGGAAAAAAAACGTCTGGACTTTTTAAAGTTTCCTTGAAAACGTTTCACCTCTGATCTGAGAAGCTTCTTCAGTTCTAAGCACAATTGTTAGAGAGTCCCATTTCTGGTCGTCCCTAGTTGGAGTCTGGTCTTCTTTTTGTGCATCTTTGCTGACTTGATGAAAGACCAATTGGGATTACCACATGTTTTAAGAGCCTGGGCCATTTGACCTCAAATGGCCCAGGCTGGCCATGATAGGACTGGGCTAGGTTTCACACCTTGGCTCCTGTGACTCAGTAGAGGATCAATAGGGGGTCCATGACCCTTTTGGGGACACTCTCATAGGGACTCTCCACCAATTTTTCTTTAACCTGATAGCTCTTAGCACCTGTTATTGTGATTGTATTGTTCTGTGAGTCATGCTATTTTTCAATCTTTAAAACAAATAAAAAGATTTGAAATTTGAACACTTAAAACACTGGGAAGCCTTTCTTACTATTAATTTAAAATTCATTAATTTTTAGTACTAATTAGTATCAGATAGTGGAATCCACTGGTATACTGTTATCACTTTCACGATTCATTAACCGTAAGACCTTTCTGTTTGTGGAGGATTAATTCCATCATGTTTCACATCATGTTTTTAGTGAGAATCCTCAATAAACTTTATTTCAACATTGTTAATATATAATCTTATATTATTGTTTAAGATTGAAATTCAAATTCAGCTTGTACTTCTAAAGATCATATACCTTCATTTTTTTGGCTTCTGCACGACTCTTGTAGCAAAACTCGACCAGTGCCACCATCATGGCTAATCCCAGACCTCCAACCAGGATGTAGAAGACTCCTGCTACATTACTAAGAGAGAGTGCGCTGGTCTTCTCCTAGTATGCACACACACACACACACACACACACACACACACACACACACACACACACACACACACACACACACACACACACACACACACACAAGGAAGAAAAATCATCAGAAACCCCAGAGAAAGTTCTAGCGGCATGCTCTTATATTAATAGCTAACTTTATTTACTGGGAAGGTCTACTCAAAAGTAGACTCAAACTGAACCTAAATCAGTCAAGCTAAATATATTATAAATGACCTAGATTAAAACTTTACATGTAGAACACTGTCTTCAACCTTAATCATTCTGTATCTCTGCATATAAGAAACATTTCAAGCCTTTTTTGTTTTATTTTCAATGATTATGGCCTCAAGTTAATGAAAATCAAAAAGTCAGGATCTCAGATTATTAGAATATTTCAAAGTGATTATTGCAACCTTGGTGTCAAAAAGGTCAGGAACTGGGACAAGCTTCACAATACTAAATAATGATAACAGAAATAAATTTTATCTGTCACCCCCTCCTTTGATTTTTTTACGTTACCATGTTGGAGAGGTTTGTATGCCCTAGTGATCCTGGAAGCTATGTTTCTAGGGCCGATGGCACCTCGTAGGATCCTGGGTGAGAGGCTAGACTAAGAGCAATTCAGAACAGTCTTATGATGATTGAAAAACCAAGGGCCCAAGTTACCTTTCTTGAGCTCCACAGTGGAGCGAGGGCAAGAGCCTGAGAACAAAGAGCCTGCAATGTATGGTATGTATGGTAATGGCTGGGGTGTTGGGAAAGTAGAGGCCCTGATTTTCTGAAATTTAGCTTTCAAATTTGGCTACAGGGACATGGAATCTGACCTCTTTAAAGGGGAAGGACCTTGAGCTTGTCCATGAAGTTGAGAGAGACATGAGGTTGAGTTGGACTCACCTAATCACGTAACTTGTACATCAGCTATATGTATTGAACACTTGGATGAAGAGAGGAGCTGAACCTGTAACTGTTTAGTATCTGGTAGTCAGTTGGATCACGTAGCGGGGGAAGAAGCCAGACACATCAGCTGCACAATAAAATACACTGAGTGAGCTGGCTACAACCCAGATCTGTGAGATCTTCAACTCCCACAGCAGCATTCCAAGGCAGGCTGGGTACAGTGTTTGAATGGACAGTATTATTCATCTAAGGCTAAAGCAGCTGTCGGGAACTATTGTCATAAGGTAATTGGTGGATGAGGGGAACAACTTGCACATCACTTGGGCCCTGCACCCAGAGAGACCACAACCAATCTGTTCACTCTGTGTTCCTCAAGGCTCTTGCCATTTTGGCCCAGAGTTGGTTGATATGCCTCTTTAACACTGTGAAGGTCTGGGGTGGTACCTCTGGATTGGCAAACTAGAGTGATGGTTCCTCTTTTTAAGAAAAGGGACTGGTTGTTGTGGTAAAACTTCAAGGGGTATCAACTTCTCAGCTTTCTGGTTGTGGAACATCAGAGCAGTTCTCCTCTTGTGGAAATTGCAGCAGACATGGGAATTTGCCCAATTAAACAGAATACATGCAGAAGTGTGGTCCATGGCTCAGCTGCAGGGGAGGGGTGGAGCAGTGAGCTCAAGGGGCAGTGACAGGGAGGTTGGTGGCACAGGTGTGTTTTATTTTAGTTATTGAGCTCTTTCTCTCTTCCTGTGTGATTTAGTGAAGCCGGAGCAGAGAGTGGAGAGGTGTGTCAGAGTGCAGCTGTAAAGCTGCACCCATGGGTGCCGAGCCAGAATAACAACAAAGAAATTGTCAGCAGTGTGTGTCACAGCAATAAAAAGGGAAAATAAAAATAATAAACAGTGTGTCCACTTTTGGTCCATTTTCACACTGGTGCCAAAAACCCTGTTGCCATGTCGGACCCGCAAGCCATGCCACCTATGCAGCCACTGCAGATTCCAGGCCTGCCGGATGACGGAGGAGGAGCAACCGTTTGCCTGGGCCTGGAACCTGCATGATGCGTCGGCGAGGTGGCTACAGCCCGGGAAGTCCAGAAGGGGAGGCCCACATGCTAGGGAAAGTTGTGCAGGAGCAGTCCATGGAAAAGGGCTGTCTGCAGACACATAGCGGTGGGTGCATTGCCACCAGTCCGCGAGTGTGGGGGTGGCTGTCCATTTTGCTGGCAGCCAGAGCGGAGGGGCCAGACAGCCAACAGGGACACAGGCCCCTGTGACAGTGCTGAGGCGATGGGTTCCAGCAACTGCTCCAGTGGAGGGCCCCCTACACTGCACCCCAGTAACCTCTTTCTCTCCATTCTGCCTTCCCAGGGCCCGGAAGGGGCTGGCGCTGCACCCTAGCCATGGAGGGCGGGACATTGTTTATTGTTAGAAGACAGGCTATATCGAGTGAGTCGTGACACTCGCACGGAGGAGACACACACCCAGTTGTTGGTACCACAAAGCCGCCGAGAAATGATTTTCCAGGCAGCTCACTATAACCCTAAGACAGGGCATATGGGATTTGACAAGACTCTGGAGCAAATTATGACCCAATTTTATGGGCCAGGTATCCGAGAGGATGTGCACCGCTGGTGCGCATCTTGTCCGGAATACCAACTCATTAACCAGCCAGCCATACCAAAAGTGACTTTGCGAACCCCTACCATTGTTGGAGGTCCCATTTGAAAGTATTGGCGTGGACCTCATCGGGCCATTTCACCGGAGTGCAAGTGGCTATCACTTTGTATTGGTTCTAGTTGATTATGCAATGCCAGAAACACCCAGAAACAGTGTCGTTGCAAACCATCACTGCAAAGAGTGTGGTGCAGGCACTGTTTCAGGTCATCTCCCGAGTCCGTATTCCGAAAGAAATACTGACTGACCAAGGCATGTGGTTCATGTCTTGCACACTGAAGAAACTGTACAAATCATGGGGCATTAAATCTATTCAGAAAAGCGTCTACCACCCTCAGACTGATGGGCTGGTGGAGTGGCTGAATAAGACTTTAAAGTCCATGATTCTGAAGTTCATACATGAGGATGAACACAATTGGGATCACTGGTTAGACCCTCTGCTATTTGCAGTGCGGGAGGTGCCCCAGGCCACCATGGGATTTTCTCCCTTTGAACTACTGTTTGCCAGGAAGCCGTGTGGGGTGCTCAACCTAATTAATGAAAGCTGGGAGGAAGGTCCAGCAACGTCAGCAGCATCTGTATAACAGAGTGGCCAGGCAATTTTCACCAGGGAGACAAAGTGCTTGTATTACTACCTTCTTCTAGCTCTAAACTACTCACCAAGTGGTAAGGGCCCTTTGTGGTCACACAGCGAATGGGGAACGTTGACTATGAGGTCTCGCGGTTGGACAGAGAGGGGGCCACACAGATTTGTCATCTCAACCTCCTTAAAGCATGGAGAGAGACTGAAACTGCGTCTCTGGTGAGCCGGGTCAAGGAGAGAGATAAGTTGGGGCAGGAAGTACCAAATTGCACCATTCCCACCTCCCTCCATTGCAACGACCATCTCATACAGGCCCAGAGAGCTGATGTTGCCACATTGCACCAGTGCTTTGCAGACATGTTCTCCCCCCTGACCAGCTGTACGTCTCTCATCAAGCATCATTTTGAAACACAACCTGGCGTGACAGTGCATTCATGACCCTACAGGCTTCCTGAACATAAAAGACAAATTGTTCAGATGGAATTGGCTGAAATGCTAAAAATGGGAGTAATAGAAAAGCCAAACAGCACCTGGTGTAGCCTCATAGTTCTTGTAGTGAAGAAAGATGGGTCTATATGGTTCTGTGTTGACTATCAAAAGATGAATAAAGTGTCATGCTTTGATCCTTAACCCATCCCCTGGGTTGACGAGCCCCTGGACCAGTTGGGCACGGCCCGTTTTTTCATGACACTGAATTTAACCAAGAGCTACTCACAGTTTCTCTTATCTGCAGATAAGAGGCAAACTGGTTTTTGCCAGTTCGGTACACTTCTTTTTGGCTTGTTTGGGCCCCGGCCACATATCAGCACCTCATGGACTGGGTGCTGTGGCTGCACGCTGCAATGCTGCCGCCTACCTGGATGATGTTATCATCTACAGTGACACCTGGGCAGAGCATGTGCAGTGGGTGGCAGTGGTCCTGGAGTCCCTGAGGCAGGTGGGACTGACAGCCAACCCGAAGAAGTGTGCAGTTGGACAGAGGGAGGTACAGTATCTGGGGTACCACATGGGAGCCAGGCAGGTGCGTCCACAGGCGGAAAAGACAGCAGCTACTGCACCCTGCCTGCGCCCCAAGACAAAAAAAGAAGTGAGACGGTTCCTGGGGCTGACAGGTTACTATCACTGGTTTGTGCCCGGGTTTTTTGACCTGACCAGCCTCTTGACTAATCTCACCCGAAAGGGTGCTCAAGATCTGGTCCAGTGGACACGGCTGTGCTAGGCGTTTGTGCAGGTGAAAAAATATCTCTGTGGGGAGCCACTGCTCCACACTCCAAACTTTTCTATCCCTTTTCTTCTGCAGACTGATGCCTCAAACAGAGCGCTGGGGGCCGTTTTGTCCCAGCAGGCAAGGAGGGTCGACCGGCCCGTACCCTACATCAGCTGGAAGGAAAAGGAGTGCCTGATGGTTCAGCCGGATGGCTCCCCAGCCTCAGTTGGGCGGTGGTGGTGTGTGGCGGAGGTGTGGTCCATGGCTCAGCTGCAGGAGAGGGGTGGCACAGGTGTGTGGTGTTTTAGTCAATGAGCTCTCTTTTCCAGCTGGAAAGCTGCACGCATAGGTGCTGAGCCGGGAAAAACGACAAAGAAACTGTGTGTGTCACGGCAATAAAAAGGGAAAATAAAATGGCCTGTATTTGTATAGCGCTTTACTAGTCCCTAAGGACCCCAAAGCGCTTCACACATTCAGTCATCCACCCATTCACACACACATTCACACACTGGTGATGGCAAGCTACATTGTAGCCACAGCAACCCTGGGGTGCACTGACAGAGGCGAGGCTGCCACCGGGCCCTCTGACCACCACCAGTAGGCAACGGGTGAAGTGTCTTGCCCAAGGACACAACAATGTGTTTTGTGGACTTGAAAAGGCATTTGACAGTGTCCATCGGGATGTACCTCCAAGTCTGATGTCATGATTTTCATCTGGAAATAGATGGACTGCCCACTATGGGTTAGGAATGAGTTGCTGCGTGGAGGAGTATTTTGATGTCTTGCAAGTGAGGGAAGGGTGGAGTAGGAGATTAACAACAAACTGGTAGCACCTCAGTGACAGATCTTTTCCTTGATACCTATAAATTTTGTTTCAAAGATAGTTCCTTCCTCAATGGGCAGAAAAGGTCTGTTAATACACTTTTTGGTTAGCATTATACATGTGAATATTGTTGAACTGTCTCTGTTCTTGACATTACCTAAAGCTGCAAGTAATCCATACTAACTACTGTGGAGTCTTACCGTGTATATTGAATGTGTGAACAGACAGTGTGTTTGACTGACCCACAGACATAAAACTAACCTTATTTGTGGAGTCCTTGAAGCCACATTCTCCTTTATCGTACCACCACTTGTTTTTCATCTTGTCTAGGGTCCCTTGCTCATTCAGTTTCAATACGGCAAGGTTTACTGGCACTCTTCAATGGGAATAACATAAATAACATCATTATCAATGTTATCTTATGTTATTAATGAGGCAGCGGTTCTCAAACTCTGGTCTAGCCACCAAGACAGGTCCCTCATGTGCTACTAATTATTCATCATTAAAACTTTCATTGCAGTATTTGAAAAGATTACTTTCAATGTAAAGATCGTCTAATGGCTTTCTTTATTTTGTATGAGACACCTTTTAGCAAGTTCACTGTCTGTTGATTGTCAAATATTAAATACTAAAAGTATTTAGACATGACCATGAACAGGAAGTCTGTAAAGACTCTGTGGAATAATCTTGTTTAATTTGGCAAAGCTGCTTAAAGAAAATCTTGTGTTGTCAGGGCCTCTCTGCTTGGCCCTGGAGACAGAGAATGAGATGTGCTCAGCGAAAAGGCTTTCTGCTTTTTCAGTAGCAGTACTCCTCCAGGGCAGAGCCATTGATAAATAGAGTTTGGGCAGTTGCACAAACTCTTTATCGACAGCTCTTCTCCTGCACTGTTGCTACCATCTGGTGTGAGGTCACCTGACCCTGATCTGTAAGTCCTCATCTGCCTGCAAGTGTGCTCTGAACCTGACCTCAACCAAACAGGGGCAACATATCAGCAAAAGAAGCATTACAGACTACAATGCTACATGTTCTGGTTCCTTATTGCATCTGCTAAATCTAGTAGTTCTAGCGTATTTGTTTTTCTTTGTTCTTCAATTTCTGTAGGGGGTTACAGCTAGCTACTAGTGTTTGATGTCACATGTGGCATTGTAACTCTGTTTCTTCTTTACACTTTTTACATTTAATAACCCAGTGTCACCTGTGTGTTGTGTGCTGTAGTGTATGTGTGTGTGTGTGTGTATTAACCTTGCTCTCCCCTCCTCCGCTGCCGCATTCTCCCTTGTCATACCACCACTTGTTTTTCAGTTTGTCCAGCAGCCCCTGCTCGTTCAACTTTAACACCGCCAGGTTCACCGCATTTCTACATGAACACAGTGGCTGTTAGCAGTTCAACTCTTGCCAGTGTCTGTCCTCCTGCTGATATGCATGTTAATAGGATGTAAATAATAATAATTACTGTAAACACAATAGAGATAAAAGGAAATCGATTTTCTCATAACAGTTATCTTGAAGTAATATTTATATAATATGGTGTTTTGGTGGCTACACTCATGGAAATCAGAATGTTGTGTGGTATGTCAAATTTATATTTGTCGTTATAAAACAGAGATACACAGAGATGGATTTTTGGTTCTCATACAGTTGTCAAAAGTTTACATTCATCACTGAGATGAATGCCATAGTAATTTGGGACTTTTATATATGTATATATCAAACTAAAACAGTTTTAGATACAGTACCTGAATCTCAAATATCTATAAAGATTACTTGAAAAGATAACACTGAATGTGTGCAAGGTTATTTGTTGGCTTCAATATGTTTTTGTAGTGTGGGGCTTAAAATCTACATCACTGCACTGTTAGGATTTAAAAGTACCAGTCTCTTGAGCCCCACTTTTGATACAAGTTGAGTGAGCAGTGCTTTGTCTTCCTGCCAGGTCCTCTTAAATCACATCTATTGACTTCAGAGGGTTAAGATAGTGTTTGTATAGTTTTGAGTCCGCATGTAAACCTTTGACCATGTGGATTATAAAAAATTAATTTTTTTACTTGTGCATCCAATTCTTGTTTTTTTAAGTAATTGAAGATATATGCCGTACAATTATTCCACCCTAAAAAAAAACCCCAGTTGTTCTTGCTCTGTAATTAAAGTAAGTAGAGTGCCCCTGATATCTCAGTATATTAGGTGTTAGCAGTGTGTTACGGAGGATGAAATAGACTGTCACTCAAACCTCCAGTGTAGAATTTAGCACTTTTTAAATAGCTTTTATTTTTAATAAACTGCTGCCAAATCCTGCCCATTTATACAACTGCAATCATTCATCAAATTTTTTCGATTTCTCTATCTACACCTATGTAAAAAGTGTGAATCTGAACATAACATTCACACTTGAGATAGCTTTCAGGGTGATTCTAGTAAATGGCAATGATTAGGTCATTTTTTAGATTTTTTGTAAAAGTTACAGCAATGAAAAATGATTGCATAATTAAACTCGGAGTAGCTGGAAAAGTGAAAGTGAGAGGTTTTGTAATTTGGTAAGACATATGTCAAGGGCTAGGTTAATGCCTTTGCAGATTACCAGTAATACTTTATGGGTATTATGGCCAGTGTTGGGAAGGTTACTTTTAAAATGTATTCCATTACAGAATACAGAATACATGCCCCAAAATGTATTCTGTAACGTATTCCGTTACGTTACTCAATGACAGTAACGTATTCTGAATACTTTGGATTACTTAATATATTGTGGCGAGTTCAGACAAGGAGGAGACGGAGGTATCGTTTGGTCTTGCTTCCCGTGAGCTAGCCAGGGAGCACAGCTGTTTATTACATTTGCAGAAGAACACACTGCCACTAGCTAACTGCTCAGCGCGGCAACCACAACACACATAGGGCGCCCTCTGACCCCGGAAGGACACACCGTCGCAGCGAGAGGGCGTCACCCGTCACCATGGCAACATACACAAAACATAACTGTACAAGCAGAACCCCGAACAGCCCTGACCCGCTACAATATTATCATGCTTTTTACAACAACGTGAATGTACTATTGCTGTGTGATTTATTACTATTACTGAAGGTCCGCGACTCCGAACTGTAGTAAAGGGACCTCTGACTAATGCTGGGCTCACACTGTGCGATTTTTGGCCCATTTTGAGCCGATTTTTGAGTCGTGCGATCGTTTTGGCGATCGGCCCGATTTTGGCCTTCATCGTGCGTCGTGCATCGTGTAGTATACGTGGGGTAACGAGAAGCGATTGACACCTCACGACCAGCTCCCGATCATCAATCGCTTGGTCGTGAGGGTGTCACCGCAGTTTGCCACACTGCGCACGCGCAAACACAAATGTCAGCGAAAAAGACGGCGTAGCACGGCAGTGCAGCGTGTGATCTGGACACAAGCGATGGAGGCACAACCTGTAGAACCATCCGAGCCCTTTCGATGTGGCCTCACAAAATTATCACGACCACAACAACCTTGAAAATATTTGGATCGACACTGCTGCTCAATCACAGCTGCCTGACCAATGTTTTTCATTAGCAATTTAGCAAAGTTGATGGTGGTGGTGTGTCTGTGTGAGTGAAAGACGGAGAGGGAGAGCGAGCGACAGAATTTCTGTTATAACCTTCATTTTTATGGACGCACAGTGTGAGCACTCAGGTCGCATCAGAGCATCGGGCCGTATAGTGTGAGACCCTGCATCGTGACCTATGAACTTCTAACCCCTGCGAGTCAATCGTACAGTTTGAGCAGGAGCTCAATCGCGCGACTGAAAAAATCGCACAGTGTAAGCCCAGCATAATACGGCGGGGTCCCTGTCGGCTGGTAGCCAAAAAATAGCTCTACTTTGTTGTGTGGGTCAACTTTTCTTGCGACAGACAGAGAGAGGCGTTGAAAGGCTGCTCCAACGGAACTTGTTGTTTTCGGAGGAAAACACGAACACAGTGTACAGTCGAGTCTTAATAGCTTACTTACAACTGGGCTCGTCAGGCACTCTTCTTGGCTGCAGTGGTTATTATTATATTTACATGCTTCCAGCTCCCGTTTTTGCTCGATGACTGCTCGTACCTTTCCACTCCCCTTTTTCTCCCTCCTAGCGCTCACAGACACATAACGTGTATGGCAGTCCATTCTCCCTGCAGCACGGACTACACTGAACATGATGCTACATTCTTTAGAGCTATGCTTGTAGCATTCTGCCTGTTAGCTTAGCACAACAACAACAACAACGAAAAGGCGCTCTCTCACCCAGGAAACACACAGTCGCAGAGAGAGAGAGAGCGTCGCCCTGTAACCATGGCAACCGTAACGCTGCCGCCTGGAACAAAAGAACGTAGCTGTCAAACAAAACCCAAACAGTCCTGACCCGCGACAAAATGAAACAGGAAAGTACCCCAGTGTATTCCATTTATTTCAACAAAGTAACTGTATTCTGAATACCACCTTTTTAAATGGTAACTGTAACGGAATACAGTTACTCATATTTTGTATTCTAAATACGTAACGGCGGTACATGTATTCCGTTACTCCCCAACACTGATTATGGCATACCTTAGAATGATATGAAATATATTTAGAATGGTGAGTTGCTCAAATTCCAATTATAAATATACATTATAAACCAGCATACCTTTATTATAATAAACTAGTACCTACTCTATAATAATGTTCCACATAACCAGACTAGGAGCTGATTGCACACACATTGTCAGTGTCATCTCATACTGATGCTTGGTCTTGAGTCCCTTTTAATCATATTTGCATTTAATGGTAGTGCCATTTTAAAATATTTTCTACCAACTGGAATTGTACAGGCTTGTTCAGTTTTGGTGGTTCTAAGCCTGTATGTATGCTATATTTCCATCCTGATACAAAAACAGTCCCATTTAAAAAAAAATATATAGATCTTGGATTAGATTACCAGATCATTCAAGGCACTGGTTGCCACCAGCAGCACCGTTAATAAAGAGGGTACTGGTAGAAACTATGAAGCAACAGTCAAGGAGAGGAGGAAAGAATGTCTGAAGACAGCTGATAAAGTAGGAGTATGAAGTTGAGAATCTAAACTGTGACTATTGCGGTGAAGGGAGGAATGAGTCTGAAAGGATACAGAGAAGGAATTATTAATATATACATTTGTGCAAGTGATGAGGCAGAAGAGGATTAAAGTCAATAGCATAAGCAGCTATGGCTAACAGGAAGAAAAGGTCATCTGGTAATTCCGAGGTAGGTTGTTTGCACCCTGGCATTTCCAGTCAGCATATCAAAATGTCCTTTGGCAAGATACTGAACCAGTAAACACTAATTAAAATATATCTCAAATAATCAATGAACCTGCCAGGTCTATTATAAAGAACATTCCCTGATCTGTAATTTATCTTTTGTACTAATGGAAGTGACAGCGTCATTGGACAAGGTGTTAATGATTTAGGGCTTGAGCTACAATCCTATTGCATGTTACAGAAAAACCACCTTAAGGGAACCTAGAATTATTTTTAAGGGAAAACCAAGCTATTTCGCACAGTCTCACAGAAGCCAGTAGACCTGGGGAGGGAACTTAAAGGAGAATGCCTGGTGGCCGTGGCAACCCAAAGAGATAACCCACATAGCAGACAGGTTTGGCCTGGATCTGGTATCAAGCCAGCACTGCTGGCTGACTTCTGGCATGGTAAGTGGTATGTCATCCAGATATGGGCCAGGCCCGGCGTAGATGGCACTGTTTATGTGATGGCATGCCACATCTGTCCCAATTGTGGTTTGGTTTATGTGGCCCAGGCTCATAGAAAACAGGTCCGGCCCGGATCTGGCACTTCTGACTGACTAGTGTCATGGCAGGGTGTCTGTCAACCAGATGTGGGCAAGGTCTGGCAATGATGGCACTATTTATGTTCCTATTTTCCTGTTTTAGTTAGAAGACCCAAATGACATGTTACAATACTATACTGCTATGGTAGCCAATGTTTCAAATGCAGGTTTGACAGGTTTGTGAGTGTACACTTTAGCCAAAACCTAGTGAGGTTTACTCATGCTTATTACTGGGTGGTTGTAGCTCAGGAGGTAGAGCAGATCACCTACTAATCAAAGGGTTATTGGTTGAATCCCTGGCTTCTCCAGCCTGCATGTCAGGAGTATAAATGTAGTTAGGAATCACTCCGTTTAAAGAAAGTGTGTGATTGGGTGAATGTGGCATGTTGTATAGAGCACTTTGAGTAATCCATGAGAGTAGAAAAGTGCTATATAAGAATCAGTCCATTCACTGTCTGAGTTTTGTCATGTTACTTTTGCACTATTATGTTCCGGCACACGTTGTTATTACATGGCTTGATTAAGGTACACATCAGGCTGACATCTGGGGTGTGTGTGTCTGCAACTGGCCTTGTGCAGGCCCATGTGTGGGCCACCTCTGGCAAACCTGATCTGGGCCACCAAAGGGCCATCATTCTTTGCAGTATGTGGGCCATGTGTAAGCACATTGTGTGGGCCAGATCCGGGCCATACCAATTTTGCTATGTGGGAACGTTGGCCTGTTCTCTTGTGTGCTCGCTATCTGCACGAGGCATAATAGGGGTTTGGTGCAGCTGGTGTCAGGCGGTAGTCAGGGACTGAGGCAACAGGGAGGTCTCATCTGAGCTGTGCTGAATGATATTCAAAGTGCAAAGAAGTCTTGGAGTCATCCAACCAGGTGGGGCAGCTGCCAGTACCCCACCTGGTTGGGTACTTGGGTACATCCTAGATCGCTCAATGATTGATTTTGTAATTGTATCATCATATCTGCAACAATGGGCTCTGGACACGTGGGTGCAGTGGGGAACTGAACTGTCAATCAATTGCCACCTAGTGGTAGGTTGGATTAGGTGGCAGGGGAGGATGGTAGACATGCCTGGCATGACCAAACGTATAGTGAGCGTGGACTGGGAGCTTCTGGCAGAAGCCCTGGCCTGTGAGATCTTTAACCCCCAGAGCTTTGACAGCATTCCAATGAAGGCTGGGGACACTATGTTCTGCACTTCCACTGTTGTGCAGAGCTGTAGCTGCAATGTGGTTCGTGCCTATATAAAAAAAAAACTTGACCTTGACCTTGTCATAGTGGCAATCCCCAAACTAGATGGTGGAAAGCGGTTGTGAAGGGAGCAATCTACCTGAAAAGCAGTGTTATTGGGCTTGGTTAGTTTGTGTGACTGAAAACAGCTGACAAGTATCAGCAGCCAAAATGCACTTGGGCTCAAACAAAATCTTGGGTGTGGGAAGAATTCATTGAGGCCATAGAATGAGACTGTCAGCCTTGAAGTGATTCTGGTTACGTCAGGCAACTTAGGAGGAGAAAGCCACACTCTACACATATTTACATAGTGTACAGTGCAGCTGGAGCACTGCTGACTTCACTGATGATATGGTTTGGTGCTGAAAGTAATACTTTGAGGATCTCCTAAATCCCACTGACATATAACTTCCATCGTGGAAGCAGAATATGGGAATGACCTATGACCAGTGTTTGTGTTTTCAATTTATACAATTCAGTTTTATTTATACAGGGCCAAATAACAACAACAGTCACCTCAAGGTGCTTTATATTGTAAAGTAGACATTACTTTACAATATAAATATAATGTAAATATAATTTGTTTTCCTAACCCTACCTACACTAACAGTCATGCTTGAAACTTGAAGCAAGACATAAGATCCATCAGACTTTATCCTCCAACTGTCGCCAAAGAGCGACAAACTTTCTTTTAACAGGAAGAAACCTCCAGCTGGCTGAGTCTGACTCTTGGACTTTCAAGTTCTGTTTATTTCTTAGTTTTTGCATTGTTTAGATTTTCACCTCTGCATCTATGCATAGTCTTGCCAAAGGACATTTGGCATGCAGACTGAAGCAGCCAGAGATTGAACCACAAAGCATGCAACTAGTAGATGACCGGCTCTACCTCCTGAGCCACAGTTTCCCGGCCTGCCTGTTTTCCCATGTGCTATTCTGTATTGCAAGGTATATATTATGTTGTATTTTGGACTTTTTTTCTTGTAGTCCCCTTCTGTCATGATGTGGAGTGTGATAGTGAGGAATGAGGACTTCAAATGCAGGATGCAAAGACAGAGTTTTAAAACAAAGCAATCCATTTGAATATAGCTGGATAAACCCCCATAATACAAAGTAACACAGTACGACATGAAAAACAGTACAACATAATGGAACACAGGCAAACTAAGGTAATGAGTGAAGTGGAAACAAAAAAAAACAAAAAACAAAACAGAAATTAAAAGTCCAAAAACACAAACACAGGGTCATAGGACGTGACAAGTCTACGTGTACAGTAACTTGTTTATCATAAACACCATATACTGATTAACGTAAATATTTTTTTAAGATTTCTAAAATCCTATGTTTGTTATGTGATCTAAAATCTTACTTATAACCACTTATAGCAACTAATAATATAATCACTTATTGGTCAGTATTGCCATTCATATATTTTAAGTTTGATGCTTTGTATATACCAGTGTCCTACATTTTGTTTCTGAACAGAGCCCATCAGTGACTTAACACTGCTAATCTGTAACAGTGAAAAAATGAAAGAAAATCTGTATGCCCATGCTAGGAGCAGAGACCATGCAATTCAATACGGCAAGTAATTCAGTATTTAGCTCAAATCAAGACTTTTTCATAAGAGAAACTGTAGAAATGAAATGTGTGTCTCTGGTTCTACCATGATGTATACAGTGACAACAGAAATCCAATAAAGCTGTAAAGCTCCATTAAGCAAAGTTTAGCATTCATTTAAAAAAATGAAATGTACGGATCCTAACACTCAACACTGAACTCAAAACCTTATAAAGATCTCTAAATTCATTGTTCTGACTTATAAGTCCAGCGTGTTAAATCCTAGTCCTTAGCAACTAGCAACTGTTGGCTAATACTCAAGTCCTGTTCCTTACATATTGTTTAAAACATTTTCAAGGCCCATATCCTCATTGGGATTTCTTTGTTCCAATTAGCCACAATCTAAACAAACAATAGGAGTGAAATTTTCCTTCAGTCTTCTATAACTAGATAGCAGAGGTGGTAAACGTACAGAAACGTAGTAGAAGTATGGATATACGAGTGTTAAAAATTACTACAGTAAACGTTGAAATACTCAGTTCAATTCAATTATATTTATACAGTGCTAAATCACAACAACAGTCACCTCAAAGCGCTTTATATTGTAAGGTAGACCCAACAATAATATATACCAGGGGTCAGCAACCTTTAACACTGAAAGAGCCATTTGGACCTGGTTTCCACGCAAAAGAAAACACTGGGAGCCGCAAATACTTTTTGACATCTAAAATGAAGATAACACTGTATATATTGTTTTTTACCTTTATGCTTTGTTTGAACAACTAACGTGTGTTGCTTATGAAATCCATGAAGTGCTACAGAGAAAATTACATTTTATTTATGTAATTAACACATTTTGAACTCTTTAAGAAATATAACGAAAGGAAAGACACCAACATGAATTAAAATGATCCATGTAGCAAACAAAAACTGTTATATCGCCTTCGGGCTTTTGGAGCCTTGACCTGACTTTTAAAAAATAATTGGGAAAAAAAGCACTAAAAAACTAAACTTCACTAAAAAATGAAAAATAGACATTTGCAAAATTCTGTCTAAATATGTATTTTACCTGGTTAATGTGTGTGGCGGGGGTGGTCTGCAGCGCCGCTGCAGGGGAGGCGGACTCACTTGAGCGGCACCTGCAATCCGATCACGCATTTATGTCTGTGCTATCTATGCTGTTGGGTTGGTGTGTGTCGGGTAGTGATGGGTCGGTCGCGAACAAAATGGCTCTTAGAGCCGGCTCTTTGACGTGAACGATGCGAGCCGGCTCCTTATCGCAAGCCGTGGGTTTTTTTTTTTTCTTTCTCTCACCCTCTCTCTCTCGCACTTTTTTTCACTTCACTCAGCATGCCAGCCTTGTGCTTTACGCTGGGAAGAGGGGGGAGGGGCGGTAGTTACACTGAGTAGCACAGGAACAGAGCGGGAGGGAGAGAGAGAGAAAGAGAGCCAGGGACAACAACCTCACATTAGAAAGGTATAGTAATCATCCACAGCTATTTTCAGTTGCAGATGATAAAGGATTCAGAAAGTTTATTCATGCAGGTCCATGTTCTTTTTGTTTTCATATTATAATTTATATTTAATTGTGTTGTGGTTTGCAGTGTTTTGTGTTGTTTCACTTTAAATTTGTAAAAGGAAAAAGCTGAAAATTTAAATAGTTAAAAGTTGAAATGTGAATAATTGATTTTTGTATTATATGATTTATTTATCACATTTTATGTGGAGTGAATAAATAAAAGTATGTTTACGGTGGCCCCTACAGACAAAGCACGTACAAACTTCATATCACGTACGAACTCTGAAGCACGTACAAACCCTGAAGCACATACAAACTCCAAAACATGTAAAAACACGTAAAAACTCCAAAACACGTACAAACTCCGAAGCACATAAAAACTCAAAACACGTACAAAACACAACAGAAGTGCTCCACGATGCTAGGGGCAGTGTTGAGCTTTTGTTACCTAGTGGCTACACAAGCCAGCAAGTACCAACGACCGGATTTGGTGTGTGGTAATAACAGGTAAATGAACTTTTTTTTATTATTATTTGACTATATATGAATGCTTGTGTATAAATACACAAACAATACACATATGCTTTCATGCTTTCAATTGTGTAATTTAAGTGATCTAGGTAGCTCTGTTTTGGAAGTTCAGTTCATGCTAGAAATGTGTTTTGGAGTTTGTATGTGCTTTGTCTCTAGGGGCCACCGCATATACCAGGGGTTTATGCGGTTTTGGCTGGTGTATCTGGCTCTGCCCTAGACTGGTTTTCTTCCTACTTATCAGACAGGACCTTCTCTGTTAGGACTGATAGGTTCTCCTCTAACACTGCTGCCCTGACCTGTGGTGTCCCACAGGGCTCAGTTTTAGGTCCATTACTATTTTCTTTTTATATGCTTCCTTTAGCTAGTATCATTCAATCTTTTAGCAACCTGTCTTATCATTTTTATGCTGATGACATTCAGCTCCATATGTCCTTTAAGCCTCATCAGCTGGATAGGCTGTCCACCCTAGTCCAGTGCTTAACCCAGGTTTCTGATTGGCTTTCAAGCAACTACCTTGTTCTAAATACTAACAAGACCGAGACCATGATCATAGCTCCTCCTGAGCTACATTCTAAAATCAGTCAGGTTCTTGCCTCTTTCTGTCCATCTGTCAAGTCAAATATTCGAAATCTTGGAGTAATATTTGACTCTTCTCTGGGCCTTGACTCTCATGTAAAATCTTTGTCTCGTTCCTGTTTCTATCATTTAAGAAACATATCTAAACTGCGACATATGGTTTCCTCAGCTGAACTGGAAAAACTCATTCATGCATTTGTGTCATCACGCTTAGATTACTGTAATTCCCTGTTTACTAGCTTGGATAAATCATCTCTCTCTCGCCTCCAGACAATACAAAACGCAGCAGCCAGATTACTAACTCGCTCTACCAAGCGTGTTCACATCACTCCCATCTTATATTCTTTACATTGGCTCCCAATAGAGTTTAGAATTCGCTTTAAAATTCTTGTTTTAACATACAGAGCACTAAATGGCCAGGCTCCAGATTACTTATCCAAGCTTCTTTTAAAATACACTACTGCTCGTCATCTCCGCTCACAGACTCAGAGTCTCTTAGTTGTTCCCCGTACACGATTGAAGACAAAAGGGGACAGAGCCTTTCAGTCTGTTGCACCAAGGCTGTGGAACAGTTTACCACTACAATTACGTTTGCTTGACTCTGTGGATTCTTTTAAAAAACAGTTAAAAACTCTTCTGTTCAAACAAGCCTTTTGTTGATCTACATATTTTATTTTATTTTTTTTACATTATTTACATTTGATCTTTTACATTGTATATAATGTCTATTGATTTTATTGTTTATTTTAATATTTTAATATTTGTGTACAGTGCTTTGTGATTGCCTGTCTGCGAAAAGCGCTTAATAAAATCATCATCATCATCATATATTTATATATAAACATATATAAATAAAACCACCTTTTTTTTACATTTACATGCAGTAAACGCCAGGACCACCTCCTACAACGCGGGTCTCGCCACTGGCGATATGAGCGCCTACAAAGCGGCCTCATACGGCGTGCGGCGCGCGGTGAGAGATGCCAAACGCAGGTACCGGGAACGTGTGGAGTCCCGCTTCCACCAGGGCGACACACGGAGTATGTGGCACGGACTACGCACCATTACGGACTACAAAGCCAGGGACACTGCGCCGATCAACGCCGACTCTGCATTCACCAACGAGCTGAATCGGTTCTACGCCCGTTTCGAGGTTAGCCAGGCGGCTAATGCTATCTACCGCCTGACTACCGAGGACAGTGACGTCATCAGCGAGAGACCGGTGACCAGCATCGCGGAGCATGACGTCCGAGCGGCACTGAGGAGAGTGAACACAAGGAAAGCGGCAGGGCCAGACGGCATCACCGGCCGTCTGCTGCGCTGCTGTGCTGACCAGCTAGCAGGTGTGTTCACTTACATCTTCAACGAGTCCCTGGCGAAGTCTGTGGTCCCCACATGCTTCAAAAGATCCACCATCATCCCTGTGCCCAAGAACAGCAAACCCTCATCCCTGAACGATTACCGGCCAGTTGCACTGACCTCGGTAGTAATGAAGGTGTTTGAGAGGCTGCTGAAGAACATCATCTCCTCCTCCATCCCAGACACCACAGATCCGCTGCAGTTTGCCTACAGATCCACAGAGGATGCCATCGCCCACGTCCTACACACCACTCTCAGCCACGTGGACAAGAAACAGGGTAACTATGTGCGAATGCTGTTTGTTGATTACAGTTCAGCGTTTAACACAATAGTGCCCTGCAGACTGTTCACAAAGCTGAGGGATCTGGGACTTAACAGCCGTCTGTGTGCATGGGTGTTGGACTTCCTCACTGGCAGAACTCAGGTGGTGAGGGTGGGCAGGTGCTTCTCCAACAGCATCACCATCAACACAGGAGCACCTCAGGGATGTGTCCTCTCGCCACTGCTCTACTCCCTCTACACTTCAGACTGTGTGGCCACCCATGGCTCCAACACCATTGTGAAGTTTGCTGACGACACAGTGGTGTTGGGTGCCATCTCCAACAACAATGAGGCGGCCTACATGGATGAAGTGAAGAATCTGGCATCGTGGTGCCAGGACAACCACCTCCAGCTGAACGTCAGCAAGACCAAGGAGCTGGTGGTGGACTTCAGAAGGGGTCAGCACAGAGACTACAAGCCCATTATCATCAATGGAGCTCCAGTGGAGAGGGTGCAGTCCTTCAAGTATCTTGGTGTCCACATCTCCTCAGACCTGACATGGGCTGCCCACATTCAGGTCCAGACCAAAAAGGCTAGGCAGCGCCTGTATCACCTACGACAACTGAGGAAGTTCAGGGTCTCTCCAAAGATCCTCAGGATTTTCTATACAGGCGCTGTGGAGAGCATCCTCACACAGAACATGACATCGTGGTTCGGGAACAGCTGTGTGAAGGACCAAAAAGCTCTCCAGAGAGTGATCCGTACAGCAGAACACTGCTGCAGGATTGCTCTCCCCCCGCTTCAGGACACCTACACCAGGAGATGCCGGACTAGAGCAGCGCAGATACTGAAGGACCCATCCCATCCTGGCAACAAACTGTTCCAACTTCTGCAATCTGGTAGAAGGTTCCGCATCTTCCGGGCAAGGACAGAGAGACTCAAGAGGAGCTTCTATCCCCAAGCCATCCGTGCCCTAAACACACACACCCGCCCTCTCACATCATCTATAATTGACTGAGACAGGACTCTTCCAGACACTAAACCAAGGCACAATGTACATTTCAATTCCTTTAATTTTAAATATGTTTATATTGTCTATCCTGTAAAATAGTCAGATGTCTATTCATATTAATGTACAGAATTCACCTGCTTGCTGCTACTACTGCACATTCACCCAGTGTATATACTATATGTATGTACATATATATATATAATGTTCTTCCTCTACACCCCCCCCAATTTTTGCACATGTCGAGGAGCGTGTCAGGCTACATTTCACTGTGTGTTATACTTGTATAACTATGCATGTGACAAATAAAGAACCTTGAACCTTGAACCATTAGTAATTCCTTTTGTGCATAATTTTATATTGTTGTTAATAATAAATTAATTAAAGCAACAAAACAACCTGAAGAGCCGGTTCGGAGCCGAAAGATCCGGATCTTTTTAGTGAGCCGAAACAAAAGAGCCGGTTCTCTAAAAAGAGCCGAAAATCCCATCACTAGTGTCGGGCTGTGAGCTGAAAAGCTACAGCCGGCTGTATGCGTCAACAACCGTGTGTGAAAAGTGGTCGTTAAAGAGATGCTGAAAAGCATGTTCATGCAAACATCGTCGTGTCTGCCGTGATATGTTTACAATGGGACTTCTGCTCCTGAACCTCTGCGCACAGCGTCTGCAAATCGGGGCTGTACGAAGTGACTTTCATCTTTACGCAGGACTGTAAGCTGTCCTCTGTGAGGCGTAAGCTGTGTTTGTTTTTAACATAGTTCATGGTGGAGAATAGCTGCTGACATAATGTGGATCCATAATTGGCCTACCTGGGGTTGAAAGTCTCGATAAATGCACGGCGTTTCGGCAGGCATACCGGCTTCTGCGAGTGTGAAGCTTATTTTGAGCGATGAAAAAATAAAAGAATATAATTTTATTTTTATATTTCAATATCACAATAATCTTCCAATTTAGAACTACAAGGTAAAAAAGAACTAACATAAGTAAAATACACTTCAGCTAAATACTTCTAATTTATTTTCCCAAACCACGCGGAGCTGCACTATAAGGACTAAAGAGCCGCAGGTTGCCGACCCCTGATATATACAGAGGAAAAACCCAACAATCATATGACCCCCTATGAGCAAGCACTTTGGCAACAGTGGGAAGGAAAAACTCCCTTTTAACAGGAAGAAACCTCCGACAGAACCAAGCTCAGGGAGGGGCGGGGCCATCTGCTGCGACTGGTTGGAGTGAGAGAAGGAAGACAGGATAAGGACATGCTGTGGAAGAGAGACAGAGATTAATAACAAGTATGATTCAATGCAGAGTGGTGTATTAACACATAGTGAGTGAGAAAGGAAACTCAGTACATCATGGGAATCCCCCAGCAGCCTACAACTATTGCAGCATAACATCTATATTCTTAAGCAAAAAGGAAAGTTTTAAGTCTAATCTTAAAAGTAGAGCTAGTGTCTGTCTCCCAAATCCAAACTGGAAGCTGGTTCCACAGAAGAGAGGGGCCTGAAAGCTGAAGGCTCTGCCTCCTATTCTACTTTTAAATACTCTGGGAACAACAAGTAGGCCTGCAGGGTGAGAGTAAAGTGCTCTAATGGGGTGATATGGTACTATAACGTCATTAAGATAAGATGGGGCCTGATTATTACAGACCTTGTATGTGAGGAGCAGGAGTTTGAATTCAATTCTGTAACTAATGAGACACCTAGGGTTGTTCTTATTTACTCAATCAGTGATGAATAATAAGATGTTCTTATAAAGCACTAAACTATTTCTTCAGGCTAAATGATGATCTTCTACATTTGTGACATGCCATTTCCTCTCCGGCTTACGAGTTATCTGCTTTAACCTCCTAAGACCCGAACTCTTCCACGGCATGCATTTTTAATTTCTCTTTGATATTTGGGCATATTGGGCCCCAGTGAATGTAAAAACAAAGAATTGCCAGATTTTTTTTAAATCTTATTTTTGTTTTTAAGAAAAATAAGGTAGCATAGAACAGTAGCAGTATAATGTCCTTGTAAGTGGATATTAGGCCCTTGTAGAGCAAAATTGAGTATTTTGGTCTAAATAACCCAAAATGTGATGTCCACATATGTGGACGCCAGGTCCTAGGAGGTTAAGCTACGTGTTTGGAAATTATACCACAGAGTCAAATATTTCTGATTTGAGGCTCTATTTTTCACAGGAGCTATAGTATCCAGAGTCATATGTAGTGAGGTAAAATTATTAACAAGATGATCGACCTCTGTTGGAGTAGTGTCCAGGTGCAGTTTGCACTGTGCTGCAAACTGCACTCATAGCAGCAGTTTGTGTGTTTCCTGATGTCTGTTAAGCTGATAGAAATGTAGCATTTGAAATCACATGGATTACTTTAAAAAAAGTAATCATTTACATCCTTTATGCTTACTCCTTTTCTGTACTGGTAGCTAGATGCTGAAGTACCACAAGCGCAATTTATAGACAAAAAAAACAAACAAACAAAAAGCCGCCAGCCCATATTAACACTTGAATATGGCACAAGGTTTTATCTCTTTCATCTCTTTTTATGTGATATCCCCTGGTGATTAATACATGAACAGTATTGTGTTGCATGTATTTGCTATTTAGACTCAAATCGGTTTGATGTTTGATAGCCTACAATGACGTGAAATAATAATTTCCATTAAATGTGTTTAATCAAAAGTAATGAGCCCGCTTTGAAAATGTAAGCGGTATAATGTAAAGTGCAGATAATTAAAAATTCTACGTATGTACAGTAACAAAGTATTTGTACTTCATTACTTCCTACCTACGTTATATAGTCTTTTCCTACATAATTTGAGCACTCAAAGCGCTTTCTAACTCCAAGCTTCATTCACCTATTCACAAACACAGTAATACAAGTACTTTTTGAACCTAACATTTATGCACTTATATTCCGATAGATACATTGTAGGCAACTCACAGTGGTTCAGAATGTTGGACAAGGATACTTTAACATGCAGGCTGGAGGAGCCACCAACCTTTCAATTGGTAGACGATTGATTATGAAAGAGTGCGTTTGTAGAGCATGTGGCTAAAACGGACAAGTGTCCTGGCAGGAAAGTGACATATAAACTGTCATGGCGTGACTGGGAGGAACAGCCAAGCCAACACATTGATCTGAACCTGAGTGGTGTTCTCTCACAAAACTTCTAGGTTCACAGATTGTCCATGATGAACATTATGATCAAGTAAAACCATGTTTGTGATAAGAGTTGGAACCAGGATGCCATCAGTCGCAGGTTGATGATTGATTTTGCAATTGTATCATTAGACCTGCTGTCATATCTTGCACATTTGGGTGAAAAGATCCATTCACCTGGTGGTGAACAGATCAGGTGGGAGGGGAGGATGCCAGACAGGACTGGTGTATCCACATATAAAGTGAGGGTGTGCTGGGAACCTCATTCTGATCTCCCCAGTGCAGGAGACTTTTAATTTCTGGAGAAACTGAGTCTGAATGGACCATGTTGTGCATCTCTATTGCTGAGGAAAGTATGGGGCTGTAGCCACCAGGGAGCCAAAAGGGAGCCAACACGCTGAAGGAGTCTGCTGACCTTGGCTAGCTTGTCGGATGCTGGAGAAAGGTACTAAGCAGAGCCCAGCTCTTGGAGTAGCTGAAGCTGAAGCATGTTGTATTATTGTAGGGTCTACCTTAAAATATAAAGCGCCTTGATGTGACTGTTGTTTCTGATGTTAAATTAGCTGGTATCTGGTGATAAAGTTCTGCTGATCTGCAGAGGGTGGTGAGATCAGCACAGCGCATCACCAGGACTGAACTGCCAGTCACGCAGGATGAGGAAGATGCAGCGGATCCTCTCTGATCCCAGCCACAGATTTTTCACACTCCTGCTGTCCGGCAGGCGGTTCAGGAGCATCCAGACCCGCCTGCCGGACACAGAGACGGTTTTTACCCACAAGCCATTAGGCTTTTCTGAACTGCTGACATTCTATACACACCATTACACACTCACTACAATTACAGGACTCTACACACTGTCACTTCAACTAATCCCACTTAAATGCTCATTGCACAAGTTTTGCACAAACTGTAAATACCAAAACTAGTCTCAAATTCTCTAAATATTTAATACTTTTTTCTCTTTATCATTATTATTACTGTTATTTCTGTTATTTTCTTCTTCATTTAACTGCACACTTTTATATGCTCATGTAAAGCTGAGGAGCACAAGCCAAAGAATTTCATTATGGGTAAATGTGGCTACACTGTTTATCTGTACATGACAATAAAACTTGAAACTGATCTGAACCGAGAACCTAGTTAGGTTGAATATGCTGAGGATCTCTGTGACCTCACCAACAAACCTTTTGTACTGAAGGAGAGTTGAAGTCACAAAGATAGTTTAAAAAAACTATTTGTGGTCCGCTTGGTGCAGCTTCTACAGTAATGTGGATAAAGTCTAAGGAGCTTGGAAAGAAAAGCGTCTGGACTTCTATAAGTTGCTTGAAGACGTTTCACCTCTCAACTGAGGCTTCTTCAGTTCTAGGGTCAAATGGTGGAGAGTCCCAGATTTAAACCCTGTTGGAGTATCCCCCCAAAGAGGGACAAAAGGACCCCCTGATGATCCTATACCTAATCACATGAGCCAAGGCGTGAAAACAGGTGTAGGTCACAATCAGCCAAGGTTTCGGGTGAGCTCATTGTGAAACCTAGCCCCACCCTATCATGTGATTTCCTCAGGTCTGTAAAACCTCTTACTACCTGTGCGCCCTGTCACAATCTTTTGGACATGGGCTTCAGTTGATATAAAATACTCGAGAATCACTTTACTGACTTGTGAATCATGATTCACAAGCCCAACTGACTCCTTCACTGACTCATCCCTGTTGCTGTTAGCAAACTAATTTCAATAGTAGAAATATATTTCGCTTATAATTAAAATTGTGGGGGAAAAAAAACAACAGCCAGTTTCTTAACAGAAACATTTCTGCTCTGAACTGGAAGAAAACACCCTGAGTAGAAAGCTCACATCAAAATAGCTCCTCAGTTCACAGTAGCATCGCTCTGCTAACAGCACATTTGAGTTACTCACCCCCTCCCTTCCTGTGCTGAATCGTAGCATGAACGAATCACTCATTCACCTCCTCCCTTCCTGTGCTGAATTGTAGCATCAATGAATCACTGGTCGTGTCCAAATTCATGGTCTGCATCCTCCTGAGGACGCATTTATCAAGATATCGCATATTTGCAAAAGTGCTTTGATGTTTTCGGAGACGTCTGTTACCCACCAGCTCGATAGCTGGCCGAGAGCTCGAGGGTCACTAGAGCCACTGAGAACGGCACAACTCCCGGCACATCATTTCAGATCACCGCAGACTTTCACTACTCAGGTTAAACATAATATATAAGTCACTTAGACAACCTAAAAATGTTATTGTTTGGCTTTTTTCAGTGTTTTATTTGTTCGTGAGTAAATCAGTTTGGCTGAGATTAAAGTTATTAGATTAGATTAGATAAAATAAAACTTTATTAATCCCCCGGGTGGGTTCCTCCTTGGTTGTGAAAACCAAGGAGGAACCCACCCGGGGGGATTAATAAAGCTCAATAAACGTCAAACAGAAAACTGATCAAACAGAAGTTTGAGATGGTCGAGAATTTACGCCAGTGTCCTGTTATATTTTCGATAGCAAGGAGCAGACGGCCGAGTTTATTAAACTCCACCGAGACAGCCTAGACCGTCCAATTTCACAGCCGTTTACTTCCGGCCTACCTGACCTTCTGAGGACCTGGCCCACGTAGACCGTGAAGGCCGGGTCCTCAGGAGGATGCAGCCCATGAATTTGGACACGACTACTCACTCACCCCCACCCAACCCCCCAACCTTCCTGGCTCACAGCTTCTTCTTCTACTTTTTGGTTGGCAACCACTGTTAAGGCACATTACCGCCCCCTGGCTCACAGCTCAGTGGACATTTAGATGAGAAAATATATATTTGACATTTGAGGAAAAAACTAATAAAATACAATAAAAATAAATAAAATAAATTTTCCCTTTAGAAATCGTAATTTTTTTTGCTCTTTTTTGCTCTATAAAAATAGTTGTTATTCTTTTTCAATCATCTTAGCAGTAGGATATACATGAAAAGAGAAACACATTAAGTTTGAGTGAAAATGTAATCTTTTTGCACTCTCTGGGCAACTGACTCAGTGACTCAAATGACTCAAAAAATCCGATTCATTTTTGTGAGTGACTCATTCAAACTCGATTCAGTAAAAACAATCAAATTTACCATCACTACTCCCTGCATTGCTTTTACTTACATTTCACATAGTTAACTTTTTTCTTTGTGGAAATGAGGCTATGGATTAAAATGCCATTGGGTGTCATATGAATACGAGGCCAACAATGGTGTAACAGCCTAGAAACCGGAAAGATAATTTTGATAAGGACCCAATGTTTGCAATTTTGCCCCTATACACCACCAGATTTTTAAATGAAACAAGATTTAAGGAGGTTAACAAAAATACTGCATGAACAGTTTAAGAATTACAGTAGTTTTATACTGAATCTCTGAATCTCACATTTTAAGAGGATTTTCTAAACTTGCTGACTACAGTACGCTTCGGAGTACGCATTTTGAGACCTATTATGTCACAGCGACGTGACCATGGCTGTCCCAATCCGAAGTGTACTCCAAATGCGGTCTCCAAATACGCCGTCGTTTTCCCCAAATATGAAGTTTGGTCCGCTGTGGACTTTGTGGTCCCATATATCGCAGAATTCATAGTGCGGCGGTGGGTGTGGATAATTTTGCCGAAAAAAGCGGCAGATGGGTTAAGCAGAGCGGCCGAAAAAGTAAACTTTCAAAAGTAAGTACTGAATATTATGTCACTTATTTATGTGCAAATGTTTAATAATGAAGAACATTAAAACATTACTGTTAGCCACATGTCGGCAAAGTTGCAAACATTAGCAATGTTAGTACTATAGCTGACCTTAATCTTACAGAGAATGTGATGATTTTATGGATAATTAAAGTCAGTCATATATCCACAAATACAACAAGATGAAAGTCAATGAATGCTGCTCGGTTTGCAGTCCTGAACATCACGGCACAAGCAGGATTCACTGCACTGTTAATGTTAGCTATGTTATATTGCTGCCTCTGTTCGGTGGTGTCGAGCCAAACGGACTTTAACGTGTTTTTGAACGAGCTGACGGTTCACTCGTTAAGCTGAAAGAAAGATGCTTTAATCACAGGACCATCACTGTACCATCTGGGAACTCTTCTTGTTGAGCACTCGTAATGACACAAACACTAAATCCTCCTTCTCTTGTGCTGTTTTGTAGCAGTGTATACACCTGAGACTGTCACCTGTCTGTCTGTCCTGCACTCTCTCTTTTTCTTTCTCTCTGATTGTGTAATAAAAGTATGAACATTCATTTATAAGTCACACTTGTGTTTGAATCCTGCAGCTTATCACACATTTGATTTCCATGTGTGACAACTGCAAGTGTCCGGAGTGAGGACAGACTGAAGGACCCACTGCTGCACATCATCTGTGAGGCTTTGCACCCCTGATGATCCACCAGGACAAACTCAGCAGTGTGTGAGGAAGAGGAGGAGGAAGAGCCAGCAGCAGCTGACAGATGGAGAGAATAGACAGACTGCTCCCTGTTTGTGAAGGACTGCTAGAAAAGTTTAAAATAACGAATTGTCTGTCCTGAATCAGTCTTATTAGGTAATGTTTAAATCATTTTATCATTCCAGTGTTTTCAGTGTGGGAGAAAGTACTCAGGGCCTTCAGGTTACACACTATGAAAGGCAGAAACAAGTTTAATATTCAGAAACCTAAAGTATGTATCAGCAGCAGAATGGACCTAAAAATAAATGTTTGTTTCAGTTCACTTATTGGTAATGCCACAAGAAAAACAATTGTGTGCTTGGTTTCAACGTAACTTTATTCTTTCATGAGTTATTTACAAGTTTCTCTTTGTTCACAGCCATTGACATGTCGAAGAGGTTAACACGTGAGGAGCGGATCGAAATTGTGTTGATATCTGGTGAACGCAGTCATTGCAGCAGATTTCAATGCAAGACACCCTACGAGACCACCCATCTCCCATGCTACAGTTAGCAAACTGCTTGCTAAGTTTCGTGAAACTGGTTCAGTGTTGGATTTGCCAAAATGTGGACGCAAGAAAACTGTCACTAATGAAGAAACATCAGTGGCTGTCCCAGCTTCATTCAGCAAGAGCCCACAGCGTAGCACTCGCCGCATGTCACTGGAGAGTGGCATTAGTCGAACATCCCTTCGGCGGATATTGGCTACTCACAAATGGCACCCTTACAAACTCCAGCTACTGCAGCATCTCAGCGAGGATGACCCAGATCGGCGCACAGAATTTGCAGAATGGGCAAAACAAAAATTGGAACAGGACCCTCAGATCACGCAGAAGATTTTGTTCAGTGATGAGGCAAACTTTTATGTGAATGGTGAAGTTAACAAACAAAACCACCGCTATTGGTCTGACACTAACCCACATTGGATGGATCCTCCAAGACTGTTGGAACAACAAAAGTGATGGTTTGGTGTGGTATATGGGGTACAACGATAGTGGGTCCATTCTTCATCAATGGAAACCTCAAGGCCACTGGATATTTGAAATTGCTACATGATGATGTGCTTCCCTCTTTATGCACTGAAGCTGGCACGTTCCCTGAGTTTTTCCAGCAAGATGGTGCACCAACACATTATGGGTGCCAGGTCCAAGCATTCCTAGATGAACAGTTTCCTGGAAAGTGGATTGGTCGTCATGGGCCAGTTGAAAAGCCTCCAAGGTCTCCCGATCTGACCCCCTTAGACTTTTAGCTTTGGGGTCATCTGAAGGCAATTGTCTATGGTGTGAAGATACGAGATGTGCAGCACCTGAAACTACGGATATTGGGTGCCTGTGCTGGCATTTCTCCTGCGGTGTTGCTATCAGTGTGTGAAGAGTGGGAGAAGAGGGTTGCATTGACAATCCAACACAATGGGCAGCACATTGAACACATTTTATAAGTGGTCAGAAACTTGTAAATAACTCATGAAAGAATAAAGTTACGTTGAAACCACGCACACCATTGTTTTTCTTGTGACATTACCAATAAGTTTGATGTGTCACATGGCCCTGTTCCTATTGAAAAAACAAAAGTTGTATCCAAGATGGCCGACTTCTAAATGGCCACCATGGTCACCACCCATCTTGAGGAGTTTGCCCCCTCACATATACTAATGTGCCACAAACAGGACTTTAACATCACCAACCACTCCCATGTTATTACGGTGTATCCATATAAATGGCCCACCCTGTACAATACAGTGCATTGTTAGTAGATCACCCTGCAATTGTGATATCACAATAATTTGACAGTTGTGGACAGGTGTATTTTTATGGCTGGCCTTACCGCATATGTGTTTGTAAGAGTTTCATTGTCAGTAAGTTAAACTAAACCATGTTTAGTAAACAAACAGGGTGAATTATTGCCTATAAAATATAATACATCTTACATATATATATAAAAATATTTACATGCTTCCATCTCCCGTTTTTGGTCCGTGACATCTCTTACTTTTCAACTCTTTTTCTCCCTTCCTCGTTCACAGACACATAACGGGTATGGCAGTCCATTCTCCCTGCAGCACGGACTACACTGCCCATGAGGCTAGATTCTTTAGGGCTATGCCTGTAACACTCTGCCTATTGCCTTCATATTAAATCATTTTTGTGAATAATTTTTTAAAATATTTCTTCACGTCATTATGTGGGCTACAAGTAGAGGTGACATCGGCCGTGAGATTGAGACACAGACATGAGAGCCTCTTAATGCGTGTTTTGTTTGGGTTTCCACCGGCGTGGACACCAAAAATATAGAGTTCATAGCCTAATGAAACAGGAAAATACAGCCATGTAATCCATTCATTTCAACAAAGTAACTGTATTCTGAATACCACCTTTTAAAACGGTAACTGTAACGCAATACAGTTACTCATATTTTGTATTTTAAATACGTAACGGCGGTACATGTATTCCGTTACTCCCCAACACTGTTGCTAATCCACTTAATACCATCTGATTTTTTTTTGCTACATTTATTAAAGTGTTCCGTTCTGATTTTGCTTTGTTGATTCTGAAGTGTACATATTTTTTCTCATATATATGACACAAATATTGTTGAGCTATATACCATTCTTCTTATTTAAGCTATTTCTTAAGGGCCACTTTAGATAGGTCTATATAAAGTGCTAAATGTTGTTTATTTATGAATGTAAATTTGTT
Source organism: Rhamphochromis longiceps (assembly GCF_057381845.1). Classification (NCBI taxonomy): domain Eukaryota; kingdom Metazoa; phylum Chordata; class Actinopteri; order Cichliformes; family Cichlidae; genus Rhamphochromis; species Rhamphochromis longiceps. The sequence continues at coordinate 8,268,580 of NC_140562.1, forward strand.
GTATTTTCTGTAGCAATTTAAAAAAAAAAAAAAGGCTATTAATCTGCATGTGTAAACATGTATGTAAATTCTTGCGCAATTGCATGAGATAAAAGAAAAATATAAAACTACTACTACTTTCACATATTAAAAAAATAAGAGACAGCTCTGAGGGAATGTAGGGGGAAGGTAATTTATGTATAACTGTCCGTATGTAATTTAAACATTTTATGGTGACATATAGTGCCCTCCCTCCTCCCAACAGACACACACACACACACACACACACACACACACACACACACACACACACACACACACACACACACACACACACACACACACACACACACATGTGTACACACTCAGACAGACGCAAACACACACATGCAAATTGCAAATTCCAACTTCAAATGGAATGCAGCATTAGGTCATAAACTTTGCAAAAATCCCTTGATCCAGGTCTTAAAGAGCCAAGTTATCAATGGAGAAAAGCCTGCAGCCAAAAATAATAACTAACACTTAAAAAAAAAAAAATCAAACAGAATATGAAGACACTTTAATTTGACATTCACAGGTTTGTTTAGAATGTTTTACACTATAAATGTCATCACATTTATTTTCAAGATAAAAGGAGCCTATCTGAAGGGGTTCTTTAAGACCTGGAAGCAAATCAAACACCCTATCCCCCATTTGTCATGGAAACCACCGCTAGCCATTGGTCAGAGGTGGTAACCATGGTAATAAATACAAACCACTGAGATGGTGTCATCAGGGTAGGTGGATTATTATAACAACGAGTTAACCGCCGTGTCCCATTCATCACACTCGCATACTGCGACACCCAGCTGGCAGTAAGCCTTGGGATGAATCTATCTGCTCTCCATAGTGAGTTATGTGTATAGGCACAGGGACAGCTTGAACACTGGCTAATTACCACCTGATAACAAGCAGTTTGTCAGCCAGGGTTATTACTGTGACTTCAAGTTACTGAGTTTAGGAAAAATCTGGATCTCTTTAAAGCTCAAAGTAGTTTAGCATGATTTTCTCTTTCATCTACATATACAGAGAGAAGAACTGTAGGAATTAGGAGAGGGATGGTATGCTAGGCAGCAGGTTAGTAGTGTGAATGGTACATGGCAGTGCAGGTTGGCCAGCATTGTTATACTGATCCACCCACCTTAATGGGGATCCTTTTGGTGTGGCGATGCCATAGCCTTTTGAGTCCAGGTTTCCTCCAACTTTCATTGTGTCACAGGGTTTCCTCTGCTCGATGTACTCATTCATGGTGGACTCCAGCAGGTAAGCGTACTTTCCCTTGGATTTCCTGACACGCTGGACACCCTCTGATGTTTTCTTGACAAAAACTGAAGGTTCTGCGTTTTTCATGTACTGCCACATCTTGTCAAACAAGGCGATTTTAGAACGCTAAAAAAGAGAAACAGACACAGATAGTATGCGATAACTTAATTTTTATAACTTACCTTTAGATAACCTGTAATGTATGTAAAGAAGGCGTTTACCTAAAGCACTTTTGAAGGTAAAGAGAGTATGACTGTAGCCTGAATGAGTTGATGCATCATCCCACAAGACAATATTCTAAAACTAGCTCCATAATGCTCCACTGGGCAATGTTGTTAAGCCTAAATTGTAAAACTGTTAAAACCTAGTAATACTGTAGGTTCTGTGGGGATCAGGGAAATTATTTTACTGCTACTGTTCATAACCATCATCTTTATCATTGCATTAATCAGCATTGCATTAAAGCATTTATTGAAGCTGTTAACATTACATTAAAGTCTGTATTACAGGTGGTATCATAATCATGGAATATTCTTTCATTGCAGGAGCAACTGTAATCATTTTATACACATTGCATTTTGGTGCTTATTAAAGAGTTGAAGCTCGGTCAGTTAATTGATGGTCAGAAGCTTTGTCCGGCGCGATCTATTGAGCAAAGTGGCCTAGAGCTATGGAAGAATTGCATACACGTGTGTTCATTAAAATCATCGTTTGACTCCACCCGGCCGGATCAGTGTTGTTATTTGGATTTCCTCCTGTATCCCTCCTCAATATTTGAACCCTTAACAATATACATCAATACAACTATTATAGCCCAAATTTTAATAATATGTATGCATTACGTGCATAGTAATTACATAAATTTAAAAAAAGTGCAATAAACTACAAAAAAATTGAAAATCGTTTTTTGTTTTTTTAACATATATTTCTAGTTAGAGAAATTTAAGAGGCTTATCCCTCAAAACTGTAAATACAAAAAAGTTGCACAAAATAGTTTCCCACCACAGGAAATTTATTTTAAGTGTCTTCATACTTTTATTTTTGAAATACACCAATTTTTATATACTGCAGGAAAAACGAAAATAAATATTATAATGCAAATTTGCAAAAAAACAGCATATGCATCAAAATAAACTATTTCCAGCAGTGCAATATGAGTCCTAAGCATCCCAGAAACGACACAGAAAGTCATAAAGTCAAACATAACTTTTAAAAACACCAGTACAGGCTCGCAAGGCCCTGATGGGGGCCCTTCATGTCCTGAGGAAGAATAACCTGGGCCAGAAGCTCCTGCTGGACTTCTACCACTCCTCAGTGGAGAGCATGCGCTTCTACTGGCTGGGTCTTTAGTACACAGGGGCCACTACTGACAACAGGAAGGCAACACAGAGGGTAATTAATACTGGTCAAGTTGGCTGACATCAGCCACCCTTAGAGGCCTTTGCCAGCTCCTCCTGTCTCAAGAAAAACAAGGTCATCACAGGTGACCCCTTGCACCCCGCCCACCACCTGTCTGACCCGCTCCCGTTTGGTCAGCACCTCAGGTCAGTCGGGTCCCACACCTACAGACAGACTAAAAGTTTATTCCCCTGGGCCATTCGGACTTTTAAGAAACACTCCCCCCCCAACCCACCCCTGCCCACTCACCTCACTAATCTGAGTACCCTGATCACTCAGAACACTCACATGTGGACTCTAAACTCAGAGCAAGTGCTTTGCACCTCTTCCAAGCACTTTGTTCTCCAATATGTGCTTTTCTCTTGCTTTGTATACATTTATTGGGGTGACCGTGGCTCAGGGGGTTGGGAAGCGTATCTGTAACCGGAAGGTCGCCGGTTCGATCCCCGGGCTCTCTGTCCTGGTCGTTGTGTCCTTGGGCAAGACACTTTACCCTAACCGCCTACTGGTGATGGCCAGAGGGGCCGATGGCGCGATATGGCAGCCTCGCTTCTGTCAGTCTGCCCCAGGGCAGCTGTGGCTACAACTGTAGCTGCTTCCACCAGTGTGTGAATGTGAGAGTGAATGAATAGTGGCATTGTAAAGCGCTTTGGGTGCCTTGAAAAGCACTATATAAATCCAATCCATTATTATTATTCTCCTATTTGTTATTTATGCCTGCTGTCTTACTATTTATATTTTAGTCCTGCACTGATGCTGTGGAGCCTCCATAATTTCATTGCATGTACAATGACAACAAAGGGTCATTGGGATGTGACAGTGGGATGTGACTCTACTGTCACATCCCACTCTGGGCAGCGCATCTCGCATGTTCTTCTCTCTGCCTCTTCCTCATTTCAGACTTGCTGCCCCGTGGGAAACCTCCCATAGACTTTCTCCGCACATTTGCAAATAAGTTGAAACCTCACATATTCTCCCGCTGTGCACCTGTAAATAAATTCACCATCACATCAAAGTACTTTGAGTTGTGTGTCCGCCCTCCAGTACCCTGTTCCCGTTACCAAAGGAGCCTGCTGAGCCCATGCAAATCGGGCAATCCAGGCTCACTCCGTAGGAGAGAGAGAGGCGTTTTCCTGCATGGGAGTTTGTACTGTGATCGGCCAGGGCATTTCATTGGCACCTGAAATTTGGGGGTACTGGTGGGCGTTTCAGGTGCAGCTAAACTCCATCTCCCTCCCTGTGAAGCTCAAATACCATCAGACCTCTCATTCTCTCCAAGCATTCGTGGAGTCCGGTTGTGAGAAAAATTTAATAGACATGGATCTAGCCCGACAGCAAGGTTTCCCTTGGTGCCTCTCAAGCCTCCCATTCCGGCCTCCACTCAAGGTTTTGCCTATATCACTCATAAAACCAAGCCCGTGCAGCTAATCACATCAGCCAACCATTGGGAAACAATAACTCTCTTCATGTTTCCATCCCTTATCTTTGGTTTTCCCTGGTTGAAAAATCAGAACTCCCACCTGGACTGGACTGCTAGCAAATACTTAACTGGATTTTAACGTGTCACTCTCTCTGTTTGCAATCAGCTCTACTCTCAGTTTCCAGCTCCTGGTGCTGTACACAACCATCTTAGATCTATTTCTGGTCCTCGAGGAGTACCATGACCTCAGAATGGTCTTCAGTAAGGAAAAGGCTCTTTCTCTGCCACCACATCATCCCTATGATTGTGCTATTAACCTCCTCTCTGGTGCTGCTCTCCCCTCCAGTCCACTATACAATCTTCCTAGGCCAGAGAGGGAGGCAATGGAGGAATACATTCAGGAATCACTAGTGGCTGGCATGATCCAACTCTCGACTTCCCTGGTAGTATTCCAAGCCCTCGTCCATGATGTACTAAAAAAATTTTTACTCACCCCCTGGTTGCAGAGACATAATGCTCACATTGATTGGACCAGGTAAAAAAAATCACCAGCTGGAGCCTGTTTTGCTTGGCGAACTGTTTGAGGTCAGCCATTCCCACTGCAACAGCAGATCGAGCTCCACCCCTGTCACAAACACCAGACCTTCCCTCCAGAGTATCATGATTTACAGGAAGTGTTCAATAAAGACAAGGCTCGCTCTCTACCGCCTCACCGACCATACGATTGCACTATTGACTTACTTCCGGAAGCCCCGTTGCCCTCTAGTAGACTGTATAACCTGTCCCGTCCTGAGAGAGAATATATGGAGAACTACATCCAGAACTCGCTGGCAGCAGGAATAATTCGACCTTCTTTCTCCCCAGTTGCTGCGGGCTTCTTCTTTGTATGAAAGAAGGATGGGTCGCTGTGGCCGTGTATCGATTATCGAGGTTTGAACGATGTTACTGTAAAAAATAAATACCCTCTCCCACTAATCAACTCTGTTTTCGAGTCTCTCCAGGAAGCCACAGTTTTGAGTTCCACACCTCATCTATTTCCTTTTTGGGCTACATTTTGGCAGGAGGACAGGTGAAGAGCGACCTAGTGAAGGTCAAGGCGGTGCTGGAATGGCCGGTCCCAGAGTCACGGAAAAAGCTTCAAAGCTTCCTTGGGGACGCGGACTTTTTACCGCCACTTCATTCGGAACTACAGCCAAGTGGCTGCGCCTCTCACCTGTTTCACCTCATCTACGGTACCTTTCACCTGGCCCCCAGAAGCCCACTCAGCTTTCGCTAAGTTGAAGCACATTTTTACATCCGCACCCATTCTAATCCATCCTGATACTTCTAAGCAGTTTATCGTGGGGAGTGACGGACTGAGGAGGTAATTGACAGAAGTGACGTACAAGGTAAGCGACTCATGCTGTAACTGACGTCAGACCCAGAAGATTTTGGCGGAAAATTAAAGCGAATGGTAGTTTAGAATTGAACAAAGTTTCTTTAAGCTTCAGTATTACCAAATATACTAATAAATTGTCATATAACTAACAACATCTGTCCTAACCCTAACACCCTGGAGGACAACGGGGAGAATTTAGACGCTCTCCAAGATTACATCGACCGCTGTTTCCAAGATTTAGTCATGAAGAAGGCTCAGAGTGCATCTTCCCCGGCCAAAATTGAGACACGTCCTATTGTGGCCAAATTCGGCCACTTCAAACAAAAGGAACAGGTGAAAAGCCGCGGCAGGGAATTAAAAGGAACGGACTTCAGCGTGAACGACCAAAGAGATCCTGGAACGAGATAATTGATAAAAAAAAAACAAAATTCTTAGTACAAAGACTACGCCTACAAAATTATGAACATGGTAATAAATCCGGTCAATTTCTAGCAAACCAGCTAAAAATAAAGAAAGAAAAAACAACTATATGTGCTGTTCAAGATTCATCTGGGAACACAATATATGAACCGATACAAATAAACAACATTTTCAGGGATTTCTATAAAAGATTGTATTCACCACAAATAAACCCATCTAAAAAGGAAATTGATCAGTTTTTGGACAACATAACTCTTCCAAAATTATTAGACACTCAAGCAATGGCACTGGATTCACCACTGACATCAGGTGAACTCCAGGAAGCCCTGATAAGTATGCCCAATAATAAGGCTCCAGGTCCAGACGGCTTTCCTGCAGAATTCTACAAAGAATTCTGGACATTTTCTAGCACCAGTTTTCTACAGAACGTTGTTGGAAATTAAAGAAAAGGGCAGACTTCCATCAAATATGAATTCTGCAAACATTAATCTCCTGCTAAAACCAGGCAAAGACCCTGTATATCCCTCAAGCTATCGTCCAATATCCCTTATAAATGTAGACCTTAAAATAATCTGCAAAGCTCTCTCAAAGAGACTGGAGAAAATAACCCCCCTCTTAATTCATCCTGACCAAACTGGTTTCATAAAAGGTAGGCACTCATCAACAAATACACGTAGATTACTTAATTTGATAGACTACTCATACAGTAAAAACCTAGAAACTACAATATTCTCTTTAGACGCAGAAAAAGCATTTGACAGAGTTAACTGGAAATTTCTATTCGCAACTTTACACAAATTTGGTTTTGGATCCTCTTTCATAAACTGGTTAAAAATATTATATAATTCCCCAACAGCTTGTGTTAGAACAAATGACCAGACATCCTCCAGCTTCTGTCTCCTGAGGGGCACCAGGCAGGGATGCCCACTCTCCCCTTCACTGTTTGCAATTTTTATTGAACCACTAGCAGCAGCAATTAGACAGAATTCAGTAATTAAGGGCATAAAATGCAAGAACGTGGAACATAAAATCAGCCTTTATGCGGATGATGTGTTACTTTTTCTCCAAAACTCACAAACCAATATCTCTGGGGTGATTGAATTGATAAACTCTTTTGCAAGAATATCAGATTACTCAATTAACTGGTCAAAATCTACAGTCCTTCTGATTAATTGCTCCTTCCATAACTCCTTTTCTACACCACTGCAATCGGGAAATATAAAATATTTAGGTATTAATGTTTCTCCCAAGCTTGCAGATCTAATTAAATTAAACCATATCCCACTTTTAAAGACAGTAGAAGGTGATCTGGCTAGGTGGAAATGTTTACCCATATCACTCATGGGAAGGGTTGCCGCTATAAAAATGATGGTCTTACCAAAAATAAATTATTTATTCTCAATGATCCCAACTAAACCGCCACAAGATTGGTTCAGATCTCTAGATTCATGTATGTCCAAATTCCTTTGGAAAAATAAACCTCCCCGTATAAGCTTAAAAACACTACAAAAGACCAAGGATAAAGGAGGATTAGAACTACCTAACAGTCAACAGGCTAAGGTTTATCTCAGGATGGCTAAAACATACCCTCTTAGATGAACCTTGGCTAGATGTAGAACAAGCACTTTGCAATAATCTAGAGCTTATCAGCTCAAACATCCAACGACATGAATGCTTCAAAAGCGTCAACATCAGCTCTTCTCTGACAGCATGGTGGGAATTTCTAAAATTGACGGAGTCTTTTTAATCCCATGCAAACGTACATCTATCTGGAACAACCCTGACATATTATAAAACAATAATATGATAAACCTTTCAGATTGGAGTGGTAAAGGAATCAAATACTTAGAACATATACTAGAAGGAACAGAATTTATTCCATTTGACAGACTGGTTACACAATATGGGATCAACAAGAAAAGATTTTTAGAATATCAACAAATTAAATCCATAGTAAAAAAGAAATTTAAACCGGGTCAAGTTGAACTACAAACACCACCAAGTGTGGTTCAATTTCTTACTCTTAAAACCCCCAAATTACTATCCAAAATATACAGAATGCTTTCTAAAACAGATGAATCAATATCACTTCCTATTGCAAAATGGGAAGCGGATTTATCAGTTAACTTAGACCTAAACTTCTGGTCTCAGATTTGCTTAAAAACCTTTCATCTAATTAGAAATCCCAGTCTTCAATTAATTCAATACAAAATATTACATAGAGTGCACTATACAGGTCATCGGATGTTCAAGATGGGCTTTACGTCTACCAACAACTGCTCACACTGCCAAACCAATTCAACGGACAATTATATACACGCTCTTTGGTTCTGTCCACCAGTTCAGAGGTTTTGGCGCGAGATATGTAAAGACTTATCAAAGTGTCTGAAATGTAACATTCCAACTTCCCCTTTAGTGTGTTTGTTGGGCAGCTTAGATAATGTCACTACAGATAAGAATATAGCCCATATGGTTTTCACTGCCCTATGCATAGCCAAGAAAACTGTCCTCATGAACTGGAAAAATAAAAATAATCTTAATTCTAACCAATATAGAAATTATCTATTAGATTACATTAGTCTTGATACAGCCTCTGCCACCACATCAGATCAATTGCTCTGGGCTCCTTTGATCAGCTCCATCACCTAGCGGGGATGGGGGGTCATAGTTTGGTCCCACCTTCGCTGTTGTGATTGGTGTGGGGGTAGGGACAGGCTTAGGGCGTCGGGGGGTTCCCCAGGAGCATCTACCTTGGAGGGCTCAACCTGGGGTAGCGGTCATGGCCTATTAAGGGCTCTGTTGGCTCTTAGGTGACGGTTTCCTCGTGGCTGCGTGCAGTGGGGCTAGGGGAGGGTCTGTGCTGACGGACGTGGGTTACTGACCTGGTAGCCTGGCTGCCCCGGGGTGGGTCCGGGACGGGCGTGGGGTTGTGGGGGTACTCCGTCTCCGGGCTGGGGCCCTGGTTGGTGTGTTGCCGGGGTTGTGGGCGGGTGGGTGTATGGGGGCCCAGCCCTGGCGCAGGGTGCCGCTCCATGTCCTCCTGGGTTTTAAATGCACCTTAGAACACACATGCATCAACAATACATATGAGCGGGCAGACGGAGGTCTGGAATCTTCTCACACCCCCGTTCTCTGCGGCCTGATGGAGCGGGGGTGCTAGGAGGAGGATTTGGCCGTTCGACTGGCGTCTGGAATGTGGGGCCTCCCTGCTGCTGCGGAGTCGGGGCGGTCTGCATCTCTCCACCCCAGGGAAAAGGGTAACACCACCTGGGTCTGGGTGCAGTTTCCCCCTCCAGCGGCAAGGGTACCTAGACCTGGGGCTTAGAGTACGCTTGGGGAGTGTGATTGTGTGTACAGTGTCTCTTTATGTCTGTCTCCACGTTGGGTGAGTGCCTGACATATGTGCCTGTATGTCTGTGTCCATATGTCAGGTCGGGTATCAGACGCCACCTCTCTAGGGACATCTCAGGCCCTCCAAGGTATGGAGGCCTATCTCCCACCACCACTTCCCCTGCCAGTGGCATACGCCCACAGACATCGGTGCGTTGGTGGGTCTTTGTGTCCGGGGATGGGCGTCACACCGGCTCACTCCTTGGTGGCTGCTTATCGGGGCCTGGAGCCTGGGGCTCGCTCGGGCCACTTCGGGGGTGGGGTGCCCTCGGCCTCGGTCACTCTGGCGCAGCTGGCTGCCGGCGCTCCCTGGGCACGTCACTGCTTATGCTCCGCGGCTGCTGAGTGACCCCTCATCTGGGACTCTCCTCAGCTCTTTCTGGGATAGTGGCGCGGCTGCCCCTCTCTTGGTCTTCCTTGGTCTCTTGTGTTCTGAGAGCCTCCGGATGTCTGGAGTTTTGATCTCCTCTATACCTGCTTCATGCCCTGGTGGACGGGGCTGTGGCTCCCCACACCCTCTAACAGATATGTAGGAACATGTAGGAACCTTTTAAAAACAAGCGCATTCATGCTCACAGGTGTACAGACGGGTGCTCATACACAAAAAACTATACCCTTATTGGCTACGACCTTAAAGCGCACTGTGCGCTGTCGATCTTACACAATAATGTTTAACATTTAGTATTTACTGTTATATTGCCATAGATCATCATGATGTTGTTTATTCTATTGCTCTAGTTTCCTTCTGCTTGTTTTCTTTTTTCTTTCTCAACAGGTGATCCAGGAAAAGAAAAAGAGAAAAAAAAAGACAAAGGTGATGAAGCAGTCTTTTCTCACTATCTCTTTTCTCCTTTTTCTTTCCCTCTCCTTCTGTTAACTTTCTTCTCAACTGTTCTTCTTGTTTTTCTTTCCCGTCATCGGGTCCAGTCTGGCCTGATTACAATAACTAATAAAAATATAAAAATAACTAATAAAGATCAAATAAACTATGACAATCAAGATGACCAGTATAGCAAAAGGCCCACTTGGGAAAGTAAATCTGTTGGGCATTTTTCTTGGCCTTCAGACAATAATTCTGATTGCTACAGTGCCAGACAGGACACACACACACAAAAAAAAAAAAGCAGTTTATCGTGGATGTTGATGCGTCCGACACCGAAGTTGGGGCAGTTCTCTCCCAGCGGTCCGGGCCACAAGGTAAGCTCCAGCCATGCGCCTACTCCTCATGCCGACTCACCCCCACGGAGAGAAACTATGACATTGGCGACAGGGAGCTCCTGGCTATAAAACTTGCCTTAGAAGAATGGCGCCACTGGCTGGAGGGGGCGGAACAGCCTTTCCTCATATGGACAGACCATAAAAATTTAACTTACCTCAGAACGGCCAAAAGATTAAACTCATGGCAAGCCCACTGGTCTCCATTCTTCACTCACTTTGACTTCACTCTCTCCTATCGCCCAGGGTCACAGAATGTCAAGCCTGACGCGCTCTTCTGTCAGTGTTCCTTGGACACTGAAGCATCCTCTCCCGCCACTGTCCTGCCCCCTGCCTGCGTTTTAGGCGCTCTCATCTGGGACATTGAGGAGACTATCTGCCAGGCCCTCGCAGGGGACCCCAACCCAGGTACCGGGCCACCTGGGCGGCGCTTCGTCCCCGCTACCGCCCATGGGGCGGTCATTCATTGGATTCACACTGCACGATTTTCGTGCCACCCTGGCGTGAGTAGAACAATACAACTCCTTAGACGACATTTCTGATGGAAATTTCTAATAAAGGACGTAAAGGAATATGTGTCAGCCTGTGCCGTTTGCGCTCACAACAAGCCATCCACTAAGCACCCCCTAGGTCAGCTCCACTCGCTCACAACACCTCACCGGCCTTGGTCTCACATCTCCCTTGATTTTGTTACTGGTCTCCCCAGCTCCTCTGGAAAGAGTGTCATTCTCACCGTCGTTGATAGATTCTCTAAAGCTGCTCACTTCATCCCACATCTAGCTCAGTTGTGTGCCGTTGAACCACTATGTGAAACTAAGTTAAATGAATGTGACATACAAAAAATTAACATACAAAGGGCCTGAAACCATGCTGACTTGAATTCAAGTTTTCTTTTAAATGACAAAATTTTGTTTTGGGGACAAATATATCTTTCAGCTTATAAAGAGGACAGGTTTCAGGACATGATTCAGTTGAACTCCAAGGAAAGATCTATCGGAAATTTTGGATTAAGTTGCGAGACTACAATCATCATATTTTGTCATCTAAGGATTCCCATTTGAAACAATAAATTTCATAAACACTCTAGGTGCGTGGAAGTGCTGAAGCAGGCTCTTCCTATTGTCCAGCTGATACTAAAAGTCCTTACCCTGAAAAACTCCTTGGTGGATCCAGAGTCCAGTGTTCCATATGCTATCTCCGTCTGCTTAGCCAAATCTTCAGCACTCTCAATGGGAGACACCATCCTCTCCACCGTGAGGAAGGCAGCCAGGTTAGCAGTGTATGATGAGATAATGATCAGAGTGAAAAACCACCACACCCCACCAACTATACGTCCTGAAAGAGACCTGCCCACATAAACACATGAATCAAATTAAACTGTTCTAGGACTCATGGCAAATTCATTCAATTACATCTTGAGGCACTTGTTGTTATGATTTGACACATTGTAGATTCTTACTGAAGGCATCAAAACTGTAAATGAACACACATGGAATTGTGTAATAAAAAGTGTGAAATAACTCAAACCATGTTTCATATTTAAGATTCTTCGTAACAGCCTTTGCTTTGATTACTGCTTTACACACTGTTGGCATTCTCTTGATGAGTTTCATGAGGTCGTCACTTGAAATGGTTTTCCAAGCATCTTGAAGGAGTTTCCAGAGATGCTGAGCACTTGTTGGCCTGTTTACCTTTACTCGGCGGTCCATTCCATCCGAAACCATCTCCTTTGGGTTTTAGGTCTCCTTCTTGGTTCTAAAAGTTCTAAAAGTAATGATGGACTGATAATTCTCTTAGCTGTCATTTCTACTTAGCTGATTGGTTCTTGCCATAATATGAATTTGAATAGCTGTCAAATAGAGCTGTCAGCTGTGTACCAACCTGACATCTGCTCAACACAACTGATGGTCCCAACTCCATTAAGAAGGCAAGGAATTCCACCACTGAACCCTGACAGGCACACCTGTGAGGTGAAACCATTTCAGGTGGCTACATCATGAAGCTCATTGAGAAAAGGCCAAAAGTTTTCAGCACTGTGAACAAAGCAAAGTGTGGCTACTTTCAGGAATCCAAAATACTGCTACATAATTCCATATATTTTGCTCCATATATTTGATGGAGCAAAATATATGGAGCAGAGAAACAACATTAAATGAGAAGGTGTGTCCAAACTTTTGACTGGTCATTGTGGATAAAGAAAATATTTTCAGCTGACAGACTACAGTGACTTGCCCAACACAGCTAGCTACAGCAGCAATGCCATAGTGGCAACAGCCTCACCCAAACTGGACAGTTTAACAATGACCACATACATCTCTTCATGGCCATAGTTAACATTACAAACATGATGCTATACCAAGTCAGTGTAAAAATATTAGGGTTGAAGTAGAACAGAACAATTGTAGCATGAACAGAGTTTCTAATGCACTTTTATCTCATTCAGTCTATGATAAGAACTGTGCCTGTTTTACAGCCCTTAATTAGTATTAATATTCAGTTCCTGATTAACGAGGCAGTGAATGTATATTAATATAATATACTGATTACAACATCGGGAGCTAATACCGTATATGACTATGAAATGTCAAGGGCATACCAACCTTGGTGAGATGTCACAACCCTGCCGCATGAAAGCACCCAAAGAAAACCAAAGAGAATTAAAGATCCCAAACTCATTGGTGGATTCAGTGGTTAATGGCAAGGCTCCATCTTCTGGCTCCTCAAGCGTCCATTCATAAGGGCTGAACCTGGATACCTACAGCAGCAAAGCATTAGAATGTCAACAGAAATACACAAATGACATAGATTGTTATAACAGGGTTTTCTAAAAGTTTGCAAAAAACAAGGCATTTCATTTTTTCCACTGTTTCAAAGAGCCCAGCCACAAAGTAGGTGCCTAGGCTGTGAAGAGGAGCTTCTGTCTAACTATACTGCCATAAAAAGACACAATTGCTCTTTAAGAAATGACACATTTTTAACTAAACTGCTCCTCTGTAGTGTACCTCCTCGTTGTTAAATCAGATTACATGTAATCAATTGATCATAAATATAAAATCTTTCTGAATCGAAGCAAGTTTCTAGTTTTCTATTAAATTAACCCTAAAGTTGAGGCAAGGAAGGTTGGGCTTCAAACTTGAACTACACTTTTTGAGACATAATACATTAGTCTCAATAAGTGTCAGTAGGTATTATGTCACTTATTTCAAACATAGTATTTATGCCTTCTTTTAACATAACCATATTAGGCACTGATACTTATGAAAACAGGATAGCACCTAAAAGAGGATTTCAACAAAGCATGCAAATTCATAATAGCAGGCTTACTTACCAGAAAGAGAACAACACTAACTCCTATGTAGGCAAAGACAATGCACATCCAGATTTCATAGGCCAGTGGGTCCAGAAAGGAGAAAACACCTGGTTTGGATTTTTGCGGCTTTTTAATCATGATGGAGATTCCCAAAGACATGAAGGGTTTGGAGAAATCTATCACCTCTTCACGGACAAGAGTGATTGTCAGGGGAGCAATAGCTATATCTGCTTTCTGTTGGAAAGTAGAGACACAGTGACAGGGACAATGTGATTGCTTCATGGACTTGGAAGAGCTGCTGCTACTACAGCGCTTTGGCAGTCGTTGTGATCACATAAGTGATTCTAGCCTACAAGCCACATTTAACTATACAATCATATAGTGTTTAATTCTACACACTGTAAGGACGTTCACCTAACTTTACATCCATATCTCTGGACTGAAGGAGAAAGTACCTGTAGAATACTGGAACATGCACAAAGAAGACTTTAGAGGCATGCACCAGGGGCCACATGCCTGAAACAATAGTTTCTATGATTTTTTTTCCTATGACTTTATGGTGATTTGTGTGATTAACAATTCAAGTACAGGTAAAATTTAAGATTATAATGGACCATAAGTTCCTAGAGCTCCAGATTTTTTCCTAGAGAACCAGCGAGAAGCACACATCATTCCAGGCATAGCAGATGGCCCAGTCAGTGATTGAGGTCAAGGGTCATGCCGTTTGGGCTCCTACTGGTCACCTCGAGAGGATTCCAGAACCACAGCAATAACCACGAAGGGGTTGGCGGAAATCCAGAAGGACCAGACTAAGAAGGCCAGAAGCCCTGACTTGGCTGAGTCAGAGAAACACCCAGACCTCAAAAAGGGGGCAGAATAATCCCCCGGTCTGTGGAAAAAGACCTCATGGTGCTCCACCCATGAGGTTAAAGTAAGAAGAGGAGAAGAGCACAGAGAATTGCCCGTCCCAGAAGATTAGTTGTTTAAATGTAAAGAAGGTCAAAAGCCCTTTAGACAGAGTTTCTAGTTTGAGCACAAAGGTGGAAGCTGAAAAGTAATGGGAGGTCTGAGAGTATTAGCTTTACTAATAGTTTGTGTGATTTTTATGTTATGTTAATTGCCCGAACACAGTGGTCATCCCACATTTGGTCCAGCCGTTAAAGGGGGACAGACTGTCCAGAGAGGGAAAGCGCGACAACTAAGAGAACTGACAGATACTGGGTATAGAAATATCAACCTGGGGTTAGATTGGCTAATTCAAAATATAAAGGAACAAAAGGTGTCAGACTGTGTGGCGTGCGTAGCCACCCGCCCACACCTGTTCACCGAACCTGGCCCTGTCTATTCAAATGACACGCGGGGATTTGGTTGTGTGCTTATAATAACCAGAAGTGCAATTCCACCAATTGATAATAAAACTACTCCGGGACCTTTTACCCGAAGAAACGCTAACTATACCTGTTTTGATTTTACAGTGAGCAGCAAGGGAAGTCAGAAGTATGACGTAGGAGAGATCCCAGCGGACTGGTGTACGGTGGTGTATCCAGCCCAAGGGAATGCCTCCAGGGGTAAACATGACATAAATTGGCCCGTGGGCAAGAGCGGGTTTGTACTATTATGCTGGGTAAAAAGGGGGTAAGGGTCTCAGGAAACAGGGCAAGGCAGCTCACAGCCCAGTGTAGATGCAAGGTGCTGTTCTGGACGTACACTTACTTGTTTGACTTATTTGTGGGGTTTTTAACATATATGGATGCAATAGGGGTGCCTAGGGGAGTAGCAGCATCAGAAGTATGGTGACCTTCTTTCGAAGGTCAAAAGGGGGAATTGTTGAAAATATATCATGAAGCAGTATTTCAGCAAAGGCCATATTAACCCAGCCGCTAATAAAATGTGCTAGATCATAGGGTATTACCAGAAGTGCTTTGATTGTAATTGCATACGTGCTTGCACAGCGACAGTCAGAACAGGATGGACTCAGGATGTGTCATTTACTATTATAAGACTCATAACGAGAACAACAGGAAACAGGTGGGGGTGAAAGGCAGTTAAGATAGATTTCTGAGTAATTGTAGAAGATCACCAAAAAAGGAATCGTGTCTAGCTGTCACTAACTGTAACTGATGCATGTTATGTTATCTGCTTATGCACGAAGGGGCGTGAACCCTGACATATAAAACTGTGTATCAAAGTGCTTCCT
Source organism: Rhamphochromis longiceps (assembly GCF_057381845.1). NCBI lineage: Eukaryota > Metazoa > Chordata > Actinopteri > Cichliformes > Cichlidae > Rhamphochromis > Rhamphochromis longiceps. The sequence goes on from NC_140562.1 coordinate 8,284,589, forward strand.
CTTTGAGAACTACACGGAAGGTGGTATTGTGTACATCTCCCTTGCATGCAAGCTAAATAAATAATTGTGGATTGACTAGACCTGCTCTGAGTATTGGTTGTTTGTTCTCAACCCAACATCAAAGAATTCGGGACAACTTCATGACCCAATAGCCTATTTTGAATGGAGGGGAGAGTAGGGAACTGTCTGTTGGTCTGGGTTCTTGTTACAAAAGATAAGAATATAGTGTGAACAGGAACAAAACAATAAATCTGGGCGATGAAGCTGGAATCCACCCCATCCTCTCCATTTTATCTATAAAATGGGGGATTGGATGGTATTAAATGGTTATTTGAGTCTCATCCAAGAATCTCATGTAATGAATTTGTTGAAAAATACGTTGTAACTCACTAAATTACTAAAGTTATTACACAGTGTTAGAGATGAAACCCCAACAATCAGCTAATCTTATATGAGGGAATTTTCTGAACTGGTGCTACATAAAGCTTAATTTTCCAGATTTTTCAGACTGCCTCCTCTAACTTAAATGATCGGAGTGTTTGGTCAGTTACTCAGATCTTTAATGAATGTTATTAATTACTATTAATACCAATTTAATCTAATTAAAAGTAAAGAAAATTTCAAGTTTAAAGTGTCATTCACACTGCAGGACGTGCAGGTAAAACCACCATAAAGAAAAATGCAGCTGCAGTTGGTTGATGTCCACAAATTTCCAGGCATTTGGTTAAATGTGCTCATGCAATTCTAAGAGAGAGGCTCAGCAGAGATAAAATCTAGTACTTAACAATTTCTATTCCATGTCTTAAGTAATATTTATAAACTTTGCTTTGAACATGGTTTTCACACACCATTTTTGTTTTGCACTACCACCAATATTTAATTTGTCTCATGCTCAAGTTAAATAAAACATTCTGCTGTTTATTGTGCCTGTGTAAAGTCTTACCCCATATACCAGCTCTCCAACCATACCATTCCAGATTTTGGTTTCAGCATCTCTTGCTCCATATTTGCCATCTCCCACAATCCTCAGCTGGTAGCGTATCCCACAGTGCTTTGCAATCTCCGCAGCCAGGTCGACACAGTAACCTTGCATCAGTACAAACAGCCAAACAACAAAGTCGCTTATATGAGATACAAGAGTAGTGTGTAATTGAATATCACATATCTTAATATCAAATTTACTCTAAATTAACGGCACCTTATGTGTCTTGAAAAAGTTTTAAAAGTAAGGAAAAACATATGCTATTGTGGTATCATTGAGCTATCTTCATGGCACATACTTCAAACAACAAATTATTTTCATTAATACTTCAAGTAGAGGAATGAATAATGAAAGGTTTTATATGCAGAATGCTATACACACTGGTTGCCACTCACATGGTGCTACTTTAAATGGTGGCAGTAGCATTTGTATGTAATCTATAAATCCAATCCAACTTTATTTATATAGCATTTTAATATATATAAACAAAAAAACAACAACACCCAGCACGCCCCTGCGGGCGGTTTATCCTTCAAGCTCGGGTCCTCTACCAGAGGCCTGGGAGCTTGAGGGTCCTGCGCAGTATCTTAGCTGTTCCCAGGACTGCGCTCTTCTGGACAGAGATCTCCGATGTTGTTCCCGGGATCTGCTGGAGCCACTCGCCTAGCTTGGGAGTCACCGCACCTAGTGCTCCGATTACCACGGGGACCACCGTTACCTTCACCCTCCACATCCTCTCGAGCTCTTCTCTGAGCCCTTGGTATTTCTCCAGCTTCTCGTGTTCCTTCTTCCTGACATTGCTGTCATTCGGAACCGCTACATCGATCACTACGACCGTCTTCTTCTGTTTGTCTACCACCACTATGTCCGGTTGGTTAGCCACCACCATTTTGTCCGTCTGTATCTGGAAGTCCCACAGGATCTTAGCTCGGTCATTCTCCACCACCCTTGGGGGCATCTCCCATTTTGACCTCGGGACTTCCAGGTTATACTCGGCACAGATGTTCCTGTACACTATGCCAGCCACTTGGTTATGGCGTTCCATGTATGCCTTGCCTGCTAGCATCTTGCACCCTGCTGTTATGTGCTGGATTGTCTCTGGGGCATCTTTACACAGCCTGCACCTGGGGTCTTGCCTGGTGTGATAGACCCCAGCCTCTATGGATCTTGTACTCAGAGCTTGTTCTTGTGCTGCCATGATTAGTGCCTCTGTGCTGTCTTTCAGTCCAGCTTTGTCCAGCCACTGGTAGGATTTCTGGATATCAGCCACCTCCTCTATCTGCCGGTGGTACATACCGTGCAGGGGCCTGTCCTTCCATGATGGTTCCTCGTCTCCCTCCTCTTTCTTGGGTTTCTGCTGCCTGAGGTATTCACTGAGCACTCGGTCAGTTGGGGCCATCTTCCCAATGTATTCTTGGATGTTCCTTGTCTCATCCTGGACTGTGGTGCTGACACTCACCAGTCCCCGGCCCCCTTCCTTCCGCTTAGCATACAGCCTCAGGGTGCTGGACTTGGGGTGAAACCCTCCATGCATGGTAAGGAGCTTTCTTGTCTTTATGTCAGTGGCTTCTATCTCCTCCTTTGGCCAGCCTATTACCCCAGCAGGGTACCTGATCACGGGCAGGGCGTACGTGTTGATGGCCCGGATCTTGTTCTTACCATTCAGCTGACTCCTCAGGACTTGCCTGACCCTCTGCAGGTACTTGGTGGTTGCAGCCTTTCTAGCGGCCTCTTCATGGTTCCCATTTGCCTGCGGGATCCCCAGGTACTTGTAACTGTCCTCTATGTCTGCAATGTTGCCTTCTGGTAGTTCAATCCCCTCAGTTCTGACTACCTTCCCTCTCTTTGTTACCATCCGACTACACTTCTCCAGTCCGAACGACATTCCAATGTCATTGCTGTATAGCCTGGTAGTGTGGATCAGTGAATCGATGTCTCGTTCACTCTTGGCATACAGCTTGATGTCATCCATGTACAGGAGGTGGCTGACAACTGCTCCGTTCCGTAGTCGGTATCCGTAGCCAGTCTTGTTAATGATCTCACTGAGGGGGTTCAGGCCTATGCAGAACAGCAGTGGGGACAGAGCATCTCCTTGGTAGATCCCGCACTTGATGGTGACTTGTGCTATGGGCTTGGAGTTGGCCTCTAGTGTTGTACGCCACATCCCCATTGAGTTCCTGATGAAGGCTCTTAGGGTCCCATTGATCTTGTACAATTCTAGGCATCCAGTATCCAGCTGTGGGGCATTGAGTCATAGGCCTTCTTGTAATCAATCCAGGCAGTGCACAGGTTGGTCAGTCTGGTCTTGCAGTCTCGGCTGACTGTTCTGTCTACCAGTAGCTGGTGTTTTGCGCCTCTGGTATTCTTGCCAATTCCTTTCTGTGTCCCACTCATGTATTGACCCATGTGCCTGTTCATCTTAGCCGATATGATGCCTGACAGGAGCTTCCATGTAGTACTGAGGCAGGTTATTGGTCGGTAGTTGGAGGGGACCGGTCCCTTCTTGGGGTCCTTGGGGATCAGGACCGTCCGACCTTCGGTTAGCCATTCCGGGTGTCTCTCGTTAACTAGCAGCTGGTTCTTTTGTGCTGCCAGACGCTCGTGGAGTGCAGTCAGCTTCTTTAGCCAGTAGGCGTGAACCATGTCGGGCCCTGGTGCTGTCCAACTCTTCATACTGGAGACCCTTTCTTGGATATCTGCCACTGTGATGGTTACTGGACCCTGTTCAGGGAGGTCGCTGTGGTCTGCCCTCAGATCCACTAGCCACTGAGCATTGCCGTTATGGGTTGCATCCTTCTCCCATATGCTCTTCCAGTATTGCTCCATCTCCAGCCTTGGTGGTGCTGTTCTCTTATTATTGTTCCCTTGCCACTGAGAGTACACCTTTGCTGGTTCTGTGGAGAACAGCTGGTTTATTCTCCTGCTTTTTGTCTCTCTGGTGTACCTCCTCAAGCGGCTGGCCAAGGCTGTGAGTCTTTGCTTGGCAGTTTCCAAGGCCTCAGGTATGGACAGCTTGCTGTATTTCTTATGCACCTTCTTTGTCGCACCTTTCTGCAACTCCGTTAGTTGGCTAACCTCCCTCCGTGCTACTTTGATCTTGCCCTCTAGCCTCCTTCTCCATGGAGGGTACTGCCCCTTGTGGCTGTTCAACTTGTAGCCAAGCATCTCACTGATCACTGCTGCCGTATTGTAGATCAGCTTGGGGTAATGTGCTCACGTTTGCGTGTCCTTGTCAGCAGGTGAGCAGCAGTATTCTGGACCATTTGCAAGCGTGATTGTGAAGCCTGATCAATACCAATATAAAGCGCATTACAATAATCAAGGCGAGTGGGCACAAATGCGTGTAAAACTCTCTCGAAGTCATAAAAAGAAATAAAAGGTTTGACTTTAGAAAGGTGCCTCAACTGAAAAAAGCTATTTCTCACCACTGTATTTATTTGTTTGTCCATTTTAAGAGCTGTGTCAATTGTTACTCCAAGGTTGGAAACAATTGGTTTCACACAGGAAGTGAGAGGACCCAAGTCAGATGGAGGCACACCAGGGCCACTCGGCCCAAATATAATGACCTCTGTCTTCTTTTCATTAAAATTAAAAAAATTCAGAGCCAGCCATGCTCTGATATCTTTAAGACATTCTAAAATAGGCCTGAGGGGGTTAGGGTCATTGTGTTTCAGGGGTAAATAAATTTGACAGTCGTCTGCATAAAAATGATATGGAATTTTATGTTTTTTAATAATATGGCCAAGGGGAAGTAAATACATGCTAAAAAGAAGGGGCCCAAGGATGGATCCTTGGGGTACACCACATGGGAGGGGGGCGGAAGATGAATAAAATTTACCAAGTGAGACAGAGAAACTTCTGTCAGACAGGTATGACTTGAACCACTCCAAGGCAGTGCCTCTAATTCCAACATGATGTTCTAGGTGAGAAATCAAAATGTTTTTGTAAACTGTTGCCACTCCTCAACCTCGGCCGTAGTCCTCAGTGAGTTAAAATAGGAACAGTCTGGCGGTAATAGTTCCGAGAAAGCGCTTAACTCACCGTCACTTAGCCAGGTTTCTGTCACACAGAGGAAATCCAGATTATGAGAAGTGAAGAAATCCTTCAATATGAACGTTTTATTTGCTAACAACTTAGCGTTACCCAGAGCAATCCGGGTAGGGTCCATCATTGCGGTGACAGCCATCCAAGAAACCTGTTTCACTGGATTCTGCGGATTTACTCCACCGCAGCGAAGACGAGGTAAGAGAAGGCGGGGACGCAGGATCTCCTCAGCCGAGCCGACAACAGGTACCAGCTAGGTGGCAATAGGTTCCAGGAAGCAACGGGGGATGAAACGCCAGTGCAAAGGTCGGATTTCCGCCAGAGTGCATTGGGAAACTGTTCTGTCTCTGCCAGATGAAAAACCTAAATATGATTTCAATTTCACTAACAGCCCGCTGCGTTTTCTCCGACGTTTAAAGCGCTTCTTATGAGATGGGGTAGGGGTGTAGCCTAGGTGAGCCGGTACTCCAGAGAGTAGCGGAGGTGGGAAAAAGTCCTGTCCATCAGCGCTAGTCCTTACCAGTTTCTCTGTGGCAAGTCGAATATTTAAGAGAGTTTCACGATTGTAGATCAGTAGAGAGTCAGCGTTGTTCAATAAAAGTGACAAAAACAATATAAACACGCAGAGCAAAAGTGGATCCGACAGCCATGGACGGCGAGCCATGCACTCCGGCGCCATCTTGGATGTAGGACTTGGCTCTACTTTACTTTACGTCTTAATGCATGCGCCATCATCCAGGCAAGGAAATCCCAAAGGTTGATTCTGTCCATGTGGACGTAGTGTTGTCATTTAGATAAATGCTTCATCACTCATCCAAGTGACACTTTCTCCCACTGAAAACACTACGTCCACATGGACAGAATCAACCTTTTGGGATTCTGTACTGAACGTCCAGTTTCAGTCAGTCTCAATACAGAATACTGATATGACAATTTTGGTCTAGATTTTTTGGTTTAAATAACAAATAAAACGTTTTACTGTGCTGTAAATAACTTTTCAAACATTTTTTATGAGTATCATATAGACATATAGTACCTGATGTAACGTACCTTCATAACGGTCATTGTCTTGAAACAATTCAGCATTCTTCTTTAGCATCACATACGGTGCTTCCTATATACACAAACACATTGAAATGTTAACAATACAGTAGACTGGAGTATGAATGTGTGTGAGTATAGATAGAAAGCACTTAAAGGCATAAAATAGGTGCTTGTGTAAATGAGTGAATGAGTGCTCAGAGTAGTATCTTGCCCAAGGATGTTTGGCATGCAGCAGCCAGGAATCAACCAACAGTCTTGCAATTAGTAGATGAAAAGAACACTAAATAATACAGAATACTGAAATAAAATGCAAGATTATTAAAAATGCTAACTAGAATCCCCTAAACATCTCCAAAACTCAAAACCCTGGATCTAAACCCATGGCACTGTTTGTAACACAGTGGACCATCTCTTAAATTAGATCTCACTTTGTTGTTGTGAGATCATGCAAAATCTTGATGCTGTGTAAAAAATGTACAGACCAATCTCAAAGTAACATTTTACAGCAAAACTCTTAGAGAAGATTGTCTTCAGCTTCTTAAAAACAACATCCTTGAAAGAAATTCAGTCAGCATCACAATACTATGACTGTGTATTAGGTTACAAATTACATCTTAAAAACTGCTTGTATGGTGAATGTTCTAGTCTTGCACTACCTCACATAAGTTCAGCATTTCATACAACAGGACATCAAATTCTGGCTGCAGCACTGGGACGGTGTCTGGGACATCTCTGTGGTGGTTTAGACAAACTGTAAGTTTTTTGTTTCCATTGGTGACCGCAGGTCTGTGTAGTCTGGACTGAACTGTGGAGTCCCCCAGGGGACCTATCCTTTTTTCGATTATTTATGGTACCATTTGGTCACAATATACAGAGATACAACATTTCATTCGACTGTATCAAGAAGACTGAGATCCCTCAGCTCAGCTCCAACCAGAAATTAAGTAAATTAATTTAGTAACTCCAGCCTTTGTGGGTGTTATAATGTAACACAGAGCGACAGAGTTTTATGTATGCACTTTCAATGGGCAGTTATTCCTGCTGCAATCAAATCAGAAACCTGATCAAAACATAATCAAGAATTAACAAGCTGAATAATTTAATTTAAGGTGAATAAGAACATAATCATTACAATGAAATAATTCTAATGTTAAGAATTTGTTTTCTGTGCAGATGTGACCTTGAGCTCTGTGTGTGTGTGTGTGTAAGGAGTTAGACTAAACAATTGTCTGGGTGTGAGTAGAGTAGGCAGAAAGACAGAGAAATAGAAAGGTTTTTGTATTTTTTAATCATGAACAACCAGAAAAAGTCGTTTTAAATGTAATGTGACTGCAGATCTTAACAGGTGTTAAAAAGAGAAGACAAGAAAACAGATTTTTGGACAAAAAGAAGTAATCAGAAATGAAAAATACATAGAATGATAGAGGGAAACCACATATTTCTTTTTAACATGATAAGAAATCATGTTGGTATTATGCAAACTGAAGTATAGTGTTGAATAAACATGACAATTGTAATAAAATAACTTTTGCTATAGAGAATGAGGGGAGGGGAGGGGAGAAAGAGAAGAGGGAGAACCTCCCTCTTTTGTGAGGTTGTTATAGAATATTCTCCCTTTAAAAATTAAAAGATCTGTCACGGACCCGGCTCCGGGGACTCAGGGTCCGTGAGCAGTGTGGACTATTATTTCTATTATTTGATGTGTGTGTCTTCTGCACGATGCTGTCATGTCTATGTTCCACATGTTGTATGTGTAGGCAGGGTGTGTGTGTATATGTGTGTTTCTGCGGGTGTAGCCATAGCTGGACTGGCCATCGGGCATACCGGGCATTTCTGGTGGGCTGATGGTGATTTTTCGTTTTTATGGGCCGATGGTTTTTGTTTTGTTTTTTTTCGTTTTTTTCCCGTAACGGTATAAACACTGAAAGGTGGTGGATTGGCCAGATGCTGGGAGATGTGTAAAAATAACTCAGTTGTTTGGTGGTGCTTATTGCGGAGCTTCCACAGATTCAGTAACATTAGCAAGTGGTGGAGGCCAGCAGATGCAACACGCTGGCAGGTGGATGACGGAAAGGCAGGAGGAGCAGAGACCCGAGGCGGTGAATTGAACTTCAGGTAAGAAGTTATGAGCTGCAGTCTATCTGGGTCAGATATAAACCAAGTTTAGGTGGAGTTTATTTTCATTATGCTGACTTTTTACAGTCGGTTACAATAACTCGTACTGCGTACTAGCTAGCATGACGGAATTTCTATACAGCTGGGCGGGTGCTATGATGTTAATGATGTTGAACTTGTTTTATCTTATTTTATTTATAACTTCTTACCTGAAGTTCAGTTCACCTGACACTCTCGGACCAGCGGCCGCTTTGGGTCTCTCCTCTTGCCTCCCTTTTCCTTCATCCACCTGCTGGCTTCCACCACTTGCTAATGTTATTGAATCTGTGGAAGCTCCGCGATAGCCACCACACAAAGTAACGAATAACGAGCCTATCTAAATTCCAGTAACGAGTAACGCGTTCCCGGTTTTGGCATAATAACTAGTTACCGAGCTCGTTACCACAATAATAACGTAGTTACTGTAAGACGCAACACCTGCACAAACAAACATATGGACATGCAAGTTCGTAACAAACGCGTTACTTAATAACGCGTTAGTCCCAACACTGCTGAATGCTTTCGGCAGATTTCCATGTGTACATCTGTAATGTCTGTATCATACAAGGCTTGAATAATCTGGTCCCATTTTATCTTAAAGACCTCATAGTACCATACTATTCCAATACAGCACTTCACTCTCAGACTGCTGATGTACTTGTGGTTCCTAGCGTATTTAAAAGTAGAATGCAAGGCAGAGCCTACAGCGTTCATGCCCCTCTTCTGTGGAACAAGATCCCAGTTTGGAATCAGGAGACAGACAGCCTCTTCAAAATTTCATGCTATTTTTTCACATTTTGGATCATCTTTACTACTGCACTATTAGAGAATAGAAGACAGAAAACGTTTGACATTGACTGACATGGTCAATTGTAACTCTATTCATGGGTTACCAGTATCGTTGTAACGATGACAGTCTTATTTTCCATTCCCATTGTGTCATTTGGGTAAAGGTCTGACTTTGTCAGAACCATCTTATCCACCTCATTCCAATACCCAATCTGTGAACAGACACAAGTAAGGTTATGCAAATATCTTGCACATACAAGCTAGAAAATGTGTTCTAATGATACATATTATGGCAACCTGATGTTTTAGTTACCTTAACAGGTCCATTGTTCCTAAGCTCCATGATTGTCACCGAATAGTTGATCCTTTTCCCGTACTGGTCAAACTGTATATTCCCTGTTAAACCATCTACATGCACCTGCATACACATTATTTGAATTATTAATGGCACAGCTTAAGAATGAAATTCAGTCAATTAAATTACAAAAATTAAAATGAAAATAGGCACTTTCTGGATCTCATGCACACCCACACCTCATGCACACCTGGTGGCTATAGTAGGATAAGTTAACAAAGGGAAACCCTACTTTTGGTCATCTCCACTGGTACCTTCACCACACACTACTTCCACTCAAACAAATGACTGATTGTGTTGCTAGAACAATTTTCAAATGATTATATTTTCAATTATATTTTCAAACATTAAATTTTAATAGCTTTTGACAAGTAACCAAATAAAAGACAGCAAGATTTTTCAACAACATCTCTGTTCTAAACTCTTACACCTAGCTTTTATGATTTCTTCTTTGTGCATTCAAACTAAAGACATTCAAATCCTTTTTACCTGTTTGAGGGCACGCTCAATTTCCACCCCTTGCGCCCAGGGCACTGCTGGATTAGCTAGACAGTCCCCACTGTTGCCACGACGACTTATATCTATTCTTTGCTTGTGCAGGAATCGGAATGCCTCAGTCATCACATGGACTGCATCATAGGTGAGGGCTGAAGTATACTGAAGGACAAAAATAATGGCAAAAAATATAGTTTGGGGACATTTTACTTCATTTAACAGTTGCAATAAAGGCAATGCTGCAAGGGACCAACTGGCCAGGTGTCCAACCAGGGAGCTGTCTCTTAAGGAATTCTAACCTATGTCAAAATGTCTGATGTTGACTGTGAATCTCATAGAATTAACACGAAATTTCAGGTGATTGGATCAGTTTGAAAGGCAAAAGGCACCTGCAGGTGACGACGTATCGTCGACATTGTTGTGTTTGTTGGGGAGAAAACTTAGAAACATACAGTACAGCACTTCAGAGTCACACTGACAGCGATTGAAGATTTATGGAAATTTGACAAGCTGAACGCATTCTGTACTGTCAGGAGACACGGCGCAAGATTGACTGATATTAAAAAAAAGCATGCAAAATTGCAAACACAAAAAAAAATAAATATGCGAAACAGCGAGACTGCAAATGGTGAACCACGATATAGCAAGGGACCACTCATCAAGCATCAGCCAGATCTTTCTAACATAGGTTAGAATTCAAGGGATGAAACTATGACAAGGTTTCATCCCTTGTCATAGTACAGACTACATATGGCATGAACTAACGAGCCTCCAAGCTGACATTTTTTATGTTGAATGTGGTGCAGTATTTTATTTGCCAGCTAAAAAGAAGGCAAAGAAGCTCTCAAACCCATTGATCATTTTCATATATGCCTCAGTCTAGCCTGAAATCTTCTAGAATTCCCTAGAAGTGCTACAGGTGTGACTTTTAATTTTAATGCACACCTAAGTCATGTACAACTCACTTTGATTAACTCAAGCTGTATGTATTATACTTGTTTATGTATTATACTAAAGATTACTTGATATTAGAATACATTTTTGCTGGCCTGATTCTTAGACCATCTCCCGGCAATCTTAATCCATTTCTTATAGCATATAACTTTTGCTGAAATAACTAAAACTCCACTAAATTAAACAAAAAAAAAGATTGTTGGATGTCCAAATCTTACTCTAATCCTTATATCAGCTCCAGGATACTCCTTTTCTTCCAAAGCCTCCCATCGCTGATCAAACTTTGCCACCACAGGATCATCAAAATCTACAATCTGAAAGCCAGACACATTTGCACCTCCATACTGGATTTTAGAGAGGTCACCATCCACAAAACCCTGGAACAAGATCAACAAAATATACAATTACTGAAATTTACAAAAAGTTTATTTAATACTAATATGCAAACACTATTTTCTTCTCTGCTAAGATCTCATGCAGAGCAAATGATGTGCCTCCAGCTATTTTTCAGAGATTTACTTAGAGCAAAGGTGTTAAACATAAGGCCAGAATCAGCAACATCTAAAAATACTGTTGAATGACACTGAGAATAGTCACAAAAGCAATCTAGTCCGCATGCCAATAGAGAAACGAGATATGGAATGAGTTATGACTAGTATACTCAGCAACTACTGCTCTATTATATAAATTGCAGTAGTGCAAGCAAAAGGTAGTCTTCTCACAGCATGTCTAAATGTGACTGCCTGCTTTAGGATCCCAGTTTCTAAGTGTAAACCTGTTATTAGATCCTAATCTAAACTGAGTTATGTAAACCGTCGTTATTGTTAAACAGTCATACATAAATGGCCTGCAGTACATACATAAATATACTTGGTCAGCCTCATTTAAAGACTGGAAAATGGCTCACCAAGTTTGCGATGATATAGTGATATCCTTTCACGTGCCTGCCTATAGTGATCACCTGGTGAATAAGAGGAAGAGGTTATGTCAGCAATAAACAACAATTTTAAATGGTTAACAGGTTAATTATCCTAACCCAGAAAGAAACACTAGATGCTTCAATTCACTGGAAAAAAAAATCATAATTTTTGGAGATACATGGTATGTAATTTTATTTATATAACACTTTTCTACTCTTACTAACCAGTCATAGAACATCACATTTTCAAATTCAAATTCAAATTCAAATTCAAATTTTATTTGTCACGTACACAGTCATACACAGTACGATATGTAGTGAAATGCTTGGACAACTGCTCGTGACCTAAAGAAAACAAAAAAGGAAAGGCTATGAATAAGAAAGGAAATAAATATGAAAAATTAAAAAGGGTAAATTTAACTAGGAAGGAATAAAATATAAATTAAGGTTAAAAATGAAATAACTGTACAACACAAATTAGAATGAAGGGTAAATTTAACTGGGAAGAATAAGATAAAATATATAAATTAAAGTTGAAAATAAAATAACTGTACAACAAAATACACAATACACAATATAGAACTATATAAGAATGTATGAAGAAATCTAAATATAAATAAATATATACACAATAACAGCAGCTGTACAAGTATTAACTGGAAATGAAGAATATAGTGACCAGTGTTGTGCAAAAACAAAGTCCAGAAAGTCCAGTGTGTATGTAAGAACCATATGTGTGGGTCAGTACTGTGTGGTGGTGTGATTGAGAGACCGTATCGCCTGCGGGAAGAAGCTCCTCCTCAGTCTCTCTGTGTTGGTCTTCAGGGAGCGGAATCGCTTTCCTGACCTCAACAGAGAGAACAGTCTGTTGTTGGGATGGCTGAGGTCCTTCACGATCTTCCTGGCCTTGGTCCAGCACCGCCTGCTGTAGATTGAGTGCAGGTCAGGCAGCTCGGAGCGGATGGTGCGCTCAGCTGACCGCACAACCCTCTGTAGAGCTCGTCTGTCCTGCATGGTGCTGTTCCCGAACCAGGTTAAGATGTTTCCCGCCAGGATGCTCTCTATGGTGCACGAGTAAAAGTTCCTGAGCACCTTGGAGGGCAGTTGGAAGTCTCTCAAGCGTCTGAGGTGGTAGAGACGCTGTCGGGCCTTTTTCACCACGGTGTTGATGTGACAGGACCATGACAGGTCCTGCGTGATGTGAACTCCGAGGTATTTGAAGCTGTCCACTCTCTCCACTGGGCACTCGTTGATGACGGGGGTCTGGTAGTTCCTCTCCTGCTTAGTGCTGAAGTCCACTATCAGCTCCTTTGTCTTACTGACGTTTAGAAGGAGGTTGTTCCTCTGGCACCAGTTCTCCAGATTCCTAATCTCCTTCAGGTAGGCCGTCTCGTTGTTATCAGAGATCAGGCCCACCACGACGGTGTCGTCAGCAAACTTGATGATGGTGGTGGAGCTGGTAGTGGCCACACAGTCATATGTGTACAAAGAGTACAGCAGGGGGCTCAGAACACACCCCTGGGGGGCTCCAGTGCTGAGAGTGGTGGAGGCTGAGACATGTCCGCCCATCCTTACTGCCTGTGGTCTGCCAGTTAGGAAGTTGGAGATCCACTGACACATAGATGAGCTGAGTCCCAGATGCTCCAGCTTGGTGGTGAGTGTGGAGGGAATTATGGTATTAAATGCAGAGCTGTAGTCTATGAAGAGCATTTTAACATAATTCCCCCTTCTAGTGTCCAAGTGAGTGAGTGATGTGTGGAGGAGATGAGAGATGGCATTGTCTGTGGAACGATTTGGACGGTAAGCGAACTGTAGTGGGTCCAGTGTGTCTGGTAGTGAAGAAATGATGAAGTCTCTGACCAGGCGTTCAAAGCACTTCATCACTACTGAGGTGAGGGCTACAGGGCGATAGTCATTGAGAGAAGCAGGGTGGGGTTTCTTCGGGACAGGAACAATGATGGACTCTTTGAAGCATGTGGGGATCACCGACTGAGATAAAGAGATGTTGAATATCTCAGTGAACACAGGAGCTAGCTGGTATGCGCAGTCTCTTAGGATACGACCTGGGATGCCGTCTGGTCCTGCTGCTTTCCTGGTGTTCACTCTCTTGAAGGCTCTCCTTACTTCATGCTCGGAGATGACGAGCACGTTTCCGGTGCTGGCAGTATCTTCCTGTCTGCAGCCGTTAGCGCCGCTAACACTGGCATTGTTGGAGACCTTAGCTGCAGCCTCGAAGCGAGCATAGAAAGTGTTCAGCTCGTCTGCCAGAGTCACGGCCGCGTTCGTCATACCGGTTGTTGGTGCTTTATAGTCCGTTATTATCCTTAGTCCCCGCCACAGGCTCCTAGAGTCACTCTGTTGGAGTTGTGACTCTAGTTTCCTCCCGTAGCGCTGCTTCGCCTCTTTCACCGCCCTCCGCACGTTATATGACGCGGCTTTGTGCGGGTCCATGTCCCCCGTCATGAGTCCCGTGTTGTAGGCAGCGGTGCGGGATCTCAGAGCGTCGCGGATGGTTTTATCCACCCACGGCTTCTGGTTGGGAAACGTTGTGATAGTCTTTGTCTCCACGGTATCATCCGCTAGTTTCCCGATGAATCCCACAACCGCTTCCGTAAACACGTTGACGTCATCGTCGGAGCTGTTTCTGAACATGCCCCAGTCTGCGTCATCGAGTGCGTCCTGTAACGCGGCCACCGATTGATCCGTCCAGCGCGCGACCTTCCTCTGAACCTGTGCTTTCAAGGAGCACTTTATTGTATTGTCACCTTTCTCCCTTACTATATGTCAATAGACCTCTCTGCATGGAATCATACTTGTTATTAATCTCTGGCTCTCTTCCACAGCATGTCTTTTGTCCTGTCTTCCTTCTCTCACCTAATCGGTCAGGACAGATGTCCACCCCTCCCTGAGTCTGCTTCTGCTGGAGGTTTCTTCCTGTTAAAAAGGAGTTTTTCTTTCCCACTGTTGCCAAAGTGCTTACTTGTAGAGGGTCATATGATTGGGTTCTTCTCTGTATGTATTATTGTAGGATCTACCTTACAATCCAAAGAGTTTAATTTTGGTCTCTTTCTGACCAGACTGTACTCTCAGAATTTCACAGGCTTGCCTAAATGTTGTTCAGAACCTTTAAGCATGCTTCAACATGTTTTTTCTTCAGCAATGAATACTTGAATGGTGAGCGTGCATACTGGCCATGTTGGTTGAGTGCACTACTTATTGTTTTCTTTTAAATAGTACCTGCTGATTTCAAGTCTTTCTATAGCTCTCTTCAACTGGTCCTGCCTCTTAGACAACTCTCCAAAAGTGCTCACTGGGACCTTAAGTTGTTTAGAAATTTTTCTGCAACCAATGCCATTAGCTGGTGATTTCAGCCGGTGTCACGACTTTCTATCTGTGTCATTTCTTATTATTACACATAATTTATGGACATATATGATCTGATTTCTTTGCATGTGTGGATTAGAGTGTTACAGACATCTGGTCATGTCATGTCATGTCAATAGCACGTTTAGAAATATATCTATTTAAAAAATTGGTTTTGTCTTCATTACATTTTACATTACATTTTACCAGGTGAATATTTCCCCAAAATGCAAAAAGAAAATATTTTTAACATGAAATTCTTAGCCACAAACATGTATGTGTTTTAAACCTAACCTGAATTATAAGACAGCTCTGGGGCAGTAGGTCGGGAAGGTATTGAAGATGAAACAAATGCTCATATTTAACAATTTTTTTCTCAGTTATTATGCAAGTAAATGTGGATACTCCAAAATTTGTTTCTTTTCAGATTAAACTGCTGATAATTTTATTTTTCTGGTACAAAGTTGAATGAAAATAGAATTTTCATAATTTTCGTAATCTCCATGTTTTATTTTGTATTATTGTGAGATATAACTATCAACAATTCAGAAATTGCCACAAGTTGCATTTTGCAATGAGAAGTTTTTTTTTTAAATTCATGTGTGTTCAAATAATGGATTTTAAAGGAATACTTAATTTTTTAAATATTTTAATTACCCAATGCTTAAACTGTCTTTAGTGTAGCTGCCAAATTACATTTCATGTTCAAGCATTGCTGCAGATTTAAAATTGGAGATGGTTCAGCAGATTTAAAAAAAAAAAAATTTTAAAAAGAGAGGAAGGCACTCACATCACTTAGTGATGACAACAACATTATCATCCTTCCGGCAGACAAGGGTAGGTGCAGAGTATTGCTAAACCAGAAAGACTATTATGAGAAGATCTTGTCACTACTCAGTGATGAAAATACTTATGAGCCCCTGAAACAAGATCCAGGGAGTGGCTGCAGGAATAGGGTAATAGACTGTCTGAAGCAGTTAGAACAAGACAAGGCTATCGACTACACCAAGTCTGTATGGTTTACCGAAAATACATAAACAGGGTGCACCTTTAAGACCGACTGTCTGCATGATCAACTCTGTCACCTATAACATCTTTAAGTTTCTGGCTTCGATCCTCAACCCACTGGTGGGCAGCTCTGAACTCCACATCCAGAGCACCCTGGATTTTGTTGAGAAGGTGAGAGATGTAATTATGGAGGCAGATGAAACCATGGTCTTGTACAACGTTACATCTCTCTTCACTTGCATCCCAGTCACGGAAGCGTTGGAGATAGTCCGTAAGAGATTACAGGATGACACCAACCTCAGCAACAGGACCACTCTCAGCATCGACCAAGTGTGTTTGCTTTTGCAACCGTGTCTTCATTCCACCTACTTCACATACAAGGGTCAGTACTACAGGCAGAAACATGTGTGTGCCATGGGTCCCCCAGTTTCACCCATCGTGGCCAATTTGTACATGGAAGAAGTGGAAAAGAGGGCTTTGCTATCCTACCCTGGAACACCACCAAGCCATTGGTTCAGATATGTGGATGACACCTGGGTGAAGATCAAATCTCAGGACGTACTACTTTTCACGGATCACATTAACTCGGTGGACCGACACATCAAATTCACCAGGGAGGATATGAAAAGTGGCAGGTTAGCCTTATTAGACTGTGAGATTTCCATCAGTAATGGGGGACATCTAAAAGCTGACATGTACCGTAAACCTACACATACGGATCAGTATCTAAGGTTTGACTCTCATCATCCACTGGAGCACAAACTGGGTGTCATCAGGACACTACAACACAGAGCAAACACCATCTCCACTGACACAGCGGCCAGGGAGGCAGAAGAACATCACATCAAGAAGGCCCTGAGTAAATGTGGTTATCCCAGCTGGACTTTTGTCAAAGCTGGGAAGGCACCTAAAGAAAGCTCCGCCAATCCAGGAGAGAAGGACAACCGCTGCCCAAGCGAAAACCTGTAGTGATCCCATATGTGTCAGGAGTATCGGAACAGTTGAGACGCATTTTTTCTAAACACCGTGTCTCTGTGGGTTTCAAACACCTCAAAAAATGCTGCGCCAAAAATTGGTCCACCCCAAGGATCAGGTCCCCCGACACAAACAGAGTAACATAGTGTACGCTGTTAAGTGCCAGGAGGATTGCCAGGATTTATACATCGGGGAAACCAAACAACCTCTGGCGAAGCGGATGGCACAACACAGAAGAGCTACCTCGTCAGGCCAGGACTCTGCAGTCTATTTACACCTACAGGCCAGTGGACACTCTTTCAATGATGAGGATGTAACATCCTGAACAGGGAGGAATGCTGGTTTGAGCGCGGAGTCAAGGAGGACATTTACATGAAAAGGGAAAGACCATCTCTGAATCGAGGAGGGGACCTAAGGGTACATCTTTCGCCATCTTACAATGCTGTGATTGCAGCCATTCCCCAACTCTCTGTGAATGGTACTCATGGCCATTGATCAGTGGGCTTTGATCAGTGGGTTTTGGTCAGTGGTTGTTGATCAATGGTCATGAGAATTTGCATAATTATGATTAAGGAACTGACCTCCCAGCCCATTGTTCCTTCAGTGGGCTGGTTTCAGTCATTATGCAAATGTACTGTTTATAAGATTGGGGAAACCTGCAGTCAGCTGAGACTGAAGAAGTCACTTGGATGAGTGACGAAACATTTCTCCCACAAAACGCTACGTCCAGATGAACAGAATCAACTTTTGGAATAAACAAAAAACATTTATCTGAAGTCTCACTTTGCTTCTGGTGATTCGACACATAATTTTTCATCACTGATCAAATAGAGTTGGTAAGATATACCACCACTGTTTCTGTCTAGTTGATAGTAGACTTTTCTCTCCACCTATCTGGGACTGTAAGAGGAACATGTTGCAAAAATAGTTGTGTTATATTGTTGAATGATCACTGTCTATTAACATTACAGATTACAACACTTTGCAGAACTAATAATACTTGCTGCCTAGCTCCCACATTAAGATTATTATTTTATTATTGGAAATAGCCGCTACTTTAATGCTAACTTAACAGACGGGTAATGTGGCTCTTGAATAACTGCTACAAGTTTAACAGTTGTGTGCAGTAGCCAAGTTAATGTTTATGATAACTGTTTAATACATTTTTTTTTAGAAACACAAGCTTTAGTGACCTTTCAAAAGTCTTCATGACCCTAATAAACTTTTCTGGTTTGTAAAAAGTTTTCAGACTCAGATAGCACGTCTGGTATCAATACTACTGCTAAAGTGTATCCAATAGCTATTTTGATTCATATCAGAGTATTGATTTCTATTGTAACCCTACTCCACAGAGTAACAGTGCTAACAACTGTACCACCATGCTATCCGTATAGCAGCTTCTATTTAGCTACTTTTCTTTGTAATTTTTTTTTGTCTTCTGTGACAGAGATGCAACATATAGGGTTCATACAAATATTTAAAATCAGTCAAAACAAGTCCCCTCCCCCAGAATTAACTGACTGTTTTTTATGCATTTGTCATATTTTCAAAATGTTTAACAGCTTGTGCTTTGCAGATTTAACTTGCAGCATTTGCAGATGTCATGAGCAACATGCCCAGTTCTGATAATTGTGACATTATCAAAATAGGGTTTTCCAAATGATTATCATGAGCTGGTACCGTAAAGCAGTTAGCAGATAGGGGTCTAATTTTAGTTTTGATCACAGTTTTGATCCAGCCAATCAAACCAAGCTGAAAAAGAAAATCCAACTGTTTTCTAGATTATCATCATTACAGTGTAAGTTAACACTAATAATTATGTAGCAGCCATCTGCATGTGAACAGTGAAAGTTCTACGCGATATCATTTTGCTAACCATGTAGAAAAGACAAATACTGGATACTAAGCACACATCATTTCCATTGTTTGCCATCTGATGATGGAAACAGGCCAACAGTACTTACCGAAGAGGAAATTAACTCTGCCAGAATAGAATTTGAAAGATTTCAAAACACGTATAGTAGTTTCATTTAATTGTTATTTAAGAAAATTTAAATGACACAGACACCATCATGACTAGTTCATGTCTGGTCTGGTATTACACCTAAAAAACATCCAGGATAACCACAATACTGTTGGTTTCACTGAACAAAAGTCTCCAATAGTATGTTTTGCATAGTTTCATTACTTCTTTTACACAGACACACACATATAGAAATATTATCAGTTGACTCTGAGTTGGTTGGATGAGAGACATTCACTGTTTTTTAAGGAATGCCCAGTAAAGAATGGATCTATAGAATCAGCTTCATTTTTGATGGAGAGAAAATATTGCTCATACTGGTAGCAGCAGTAACAAGATAAAAATCAACCTGCTCCATGATGTCTTTCACTTTATCTTGTTCGCAGTCCAGTATGATGCGTCGTTCCTTACGGATCTCCAGGTCCTAAAAAAAATAAGACAACAAGCATCCAACATTATTACACAGTCTTTAAAGATTTGTGTGCTCACAGTACAAGATCAAATTACATCTTCCTGAGGTGCAGTGCTGCCACATACTGCTTGACACCATAGGTTAGACAAAGATATTTATTATAACTAGCTACAAAACCCTGAAAAGCTTTCTGGAAAAGACAAACTAAAAGCTTAAGCTTATTTTAGTATTTAAAACAAGCATATGTAAAAACAATAGATAACATCAAAGCAAAGTATACTCTACAATGCTGTACAGCTGCTACACTGTACAGCTGACAAAGCCCTTTTCCCAAGACATCACAGACCAAGTTTTGGTCAGGACCCATAGGCTTCAAATTGTAAGGCACTAGCTACTGTGTCAGTATGTGGTGGGAGTGGGAATGTGCTGAGCTAACTTTAGAATAAGTGCATAAAAGTATGTTTTTATTTTTTGAGGTTTTTTTTATGTCCTTTCAATCAGCGATCAGAATTATTGTCTAAACACCAAGAAAAGTGCCCAACAGATTTGTTTTCCCAAGTAGACCATTACAGCTATTGCTATACGGTCCACTTAATTGTCATATTTGTTTTTATTATTATTATTATTATTATTATTATTATTATTATTATTATTATTATTATTATTATTATTATTATTATTATTATTATCATTATTATTATTATACGTTTTTATTTAATTTTCATTTTGAGTTATTACAATCAGAATGGACAGGACCGGGGACAGGAAAGAGAAAGAAAGAGAGGTTGGGAAGAGAGTTAAATGAAGGAGAGGGGAAGAAAAATAGAGGAAAAGAGGGATAGTGAGAGAAAAGACACTGAAAATCTGCTTGATCACCTGCTGAGAGAAAAAAAAGACAACCAAAAAGAAGATAACACAGTAGGGAAACCACAGGTAAATAATAAATATTGAATGTTACTGAGCAGCATACAGTACTAATAATGCATGAAATGTTTAGAGGCATCAGCCAACCAAAATAGTGTGTGTCTGTGAGTACCTGTTTGTACACCTGTGTGCACACCTGTGTGTGTGAGCGCGCTTATGTTCATAGGATTTCTCCATGTAAGCATCTAATAGTGGGTATTGGAAGCCATAGCTCTGCCCCCCAGGGCATGATGCAGGACAAAAAAACATCCATCCATCTGCTTCCGCTTTTTTCAGGTCGTGGGTGGGGGCTGGAGCCCATCACAGCTGTCTTAGGGTGAGAGGCAGGGTACACCCTGGACAGGTCACCAGTCTGTCGCAGGGCTAACACACAGAGACAGACAACCATTCACACTCACATTAACTCCCCTTTGGGCAATTTAGAGTTTCCAATCAACCTATCCTCACTAACTGCATGTATCTGGACTGTGGGAGGAAGCCGGAATACCCGGAGAGAACCTACGCAGACACGGGGAGAACATTCAAACTCCACACAGAAAAACCCCAGCCTAATGGTGGAATTGAACTCAGGAGCTTCTTGCTGTGAGGCAACAGTGCTGTTTGGCTTCTCTGAGTGTTTAGTCCATTTTAAATTCTGTTACCTTCTGTTAACCTACTTTCATGTGTTCCCTGGACTCCTAGACTCTGTTACCTTTCCTTCATGGAATTCCTTTTGGACTGCTTCCGCTACTATTTATTGTACATAATAAAGATTTTTTTTTTCTGGAAAAATCATCATTCCAGAAGAGGGTTGTATATGATGAATGGAGGGTCCTTCACCAAGGGGAAGAGGTGGCTGTAGCTCAGAAGGATGCCCAGGCCATCAACTAATAAGAAGGTTGGTGTTCTGATCCCTGGCTACTCCAGTCTGCGTGCCAAATATCCTTGGGTGACATACTAACTACCAGTTGCTTTCTGATGCATTCACTGGAGTGTGAATGTTAGTAGTTAGGAAATAAAATGCTCAGATGCTCAGCACTATATGAGGACATTTTGCTTTTTAGATATTGATAAAATGTTTTCATATAGCTGGATTAATGTGACTATTTTATTTTCATGTCAAATAGTTGGACTGAGTGCTGGTGAAAAAAAGACTTGTTTTGTAAAAACACTTTTTTGAGAATTGTGAACATGGTTTAAATAAAATAACTGAAAAAACCATATGGAGTTATTTCAACATTTATCCACTGAACTGTGAACAAAAAATAAAAAGACTGAATTCTTGGAACAATTCTCCAACTCATTTGAAGAGAGAAAAAAAAGGAAAGAGAAGCTTGTTTGTTATAATCTAGCCAAAATAACTTAAATATTTCGGACTGTGTCATTTGCTAAATTACTATGGCATAGTCAGGATTTTCACATCAGGCCAACTGCAGTGCATGTACTTGCCAAAGAATAAATAACATAACAGAAGACACTGTTGAAAATGCTGGTTAGCAGCCTAAACTGATGAAAAAGCTGTTATGACCAAAACTTTAAATTTGTGTCTAAAATTTGATTTTCTCCGCCTCTCTCTTGCATTCCAATATAAGAGCAGAATACCAGTACCTGAAACAGGGACCGGTAGGCTTCATCCTTTCTCTCATCTTTCAGGTTTCCTACATTTATTGCAGTGACGACCCATTTTTTCTCTGCTGCAGTGTCCAGTATTACCTGAAGAGTCGAAAGACCTACACACACAGAGTCTCATTATTAATAATTAATAATTCATTAACTTATACATTTGTAGAACATATCTCTATCTCATTCTTTTCTATTTATATGAAGCATATTTCTCTGCCTTGCTGTGCTTTCTATAACTGTAGCAAGTTTCTGCATTTGCTTAACATTTTCTGTATTTACAATTATTTCAGTATCTTATCTTCAAAATTAAGCACTAGCAATATTTATGCGATAAATGATGAGAATTTCCTTACCTCGATCACTGTCATACAGATAGGCAAACTTTTCCCATTTGTAGTATTCCACTAATGAAACTAGTGGCCCCTTGATGTCCGGCCTCATTTGGAGAACAAACTGATTCATTCCTTCTGCTGGGAAAGAAGGTGTAATGAAGGAGACATGAAGTGTCTCACAAAAGGATGTGATGGTGTTGACCGATTTCTTGTCATAGAAGCCAAAAATGGCATAGACACCCCGAGAGAAC
Source organism: Rhamphochromis longiceps (assembly GCF_057381845.1). Taxonomy (NCBI): domain Eukaryota; kingdom Metazoa; phylum Chordata; class Actinopteri; order Cichliformes; family Cichlidae; genus Rhamphochromis; species Rhamphochromis longiceps. The sequence continues at coordinate 8,307,215 of NC_140562.1, forward strand.
TGGGAACAAACTAGGAAAGAGAGAAGAAGAGAAAGATTGTACAAATTAAACAGTGAGTTCAAAGGACCTGGGAAGAATATTTGCACTCATTAAGTGTCCCAGTGCCTTTATCCCAAATAAACACTAAACGCACACTTATATTTAATCACATTGAAGAACAGTTTTTTAAATTGGGGTACATTAATAAGCACAGTAGTTACAATAGGAGTGGGAATTCTGTGGTTCACAATAACAAGTAAAATAAAATATTTCTAAAACAAAGCAACACAAAAAATTTAAAAAAAGAAGTGCTTCTGTCCAATTAAAAGCTAGAGGGCTTTATATCTGATATAGACAGTGCTAAGTTTCTATAAGCTGCATAAAACAGTATAAGAGGCCAGGTGTAATAAGCTATAACCAGTTACACTTAAGAGAAGAAAATTAAAATGCCAGTTCCAATCATCTGTTGAGAAAAAATGTATGTATTTTGTGTCAGCATACATGATCCAGCTGTGTGGCTGCAGGAAGGTGAATTATTCTGAATGAGAGAATTGGTATTAAGTATCCCACTGTGGAAAGTGACGTCGGCGTGACGTCTTTCATAAATCATTTTCCAAATTTGATCCACTGAAGGGGTTGTTTTATAACACCAGGCAACATCTTTTTTTTCCAAACTCTGCTGAAAGTATGTTGTTGTCAGCGGTACGGCCACGGTGTACGGGCTATTTATAGTCCAAATATGGTTGTTGTGGATGTCTTTTCAAAGTCAAACTTTGACTCACTTTAGAGATAATTTTTATAAACCAGCAGAACCAGCAGAAAAACCACAAACCTCTCTTACTTTCCATCACAACTTCTCCCACCTTCTCTCAACCTTAAAAATTAACTATATATAATGCAAATGCACTTTGACACATTGCTTCACAAATTTAAACGAGCAAAGGGAATTTCAATTTCAAAAATACTTAAGCATTATTATTTTACATTTTAAAATGGATTTCATCATTTTTAATATATCAACAGATTTTAATAAATGACATTTTTAACCTTGTTACAAACAAATAAGTTGATATACTAAAATAAATAAACCAGTTAAAGAAAAACAGAAAAATGCAAAATAACAAAAAGAATTACCCACGCGTAGTGAAGAAATCAATAGGCTAACACATAATAAATTATATTTGTTTATACATAATCCATATTCATTTGTATCATGTTGACAAAATCAATGTTAATATTTGTAAATTTAAAAAATTACATTTATTAATCATGCAAATTTCCTGCAATTGTCATAGACGTCAACATGATGTCCAAAAATATTACCCAATCCAAAGTTCAAATGTTGATCAACATATTATCATCCAAGTTGGGTCATGTTTAGGTGTCCAAATTGTGAAACTTGTTTGGAAGTCATATAGATATCTAGAATTGGTCATGGACTGAGGGACCCAATATACACATGGTCTCCATCTTGAATTAACTTCATTATTTATTTCCACCAAATCATTAATGTGTCTTTTAGATCCCGTTTCTACAAGAAAAAACCCCATTTTGGACAATGTTTTCACCACTCAGAGAGGAGATTACAAAGCCCTCCCCCTCCACCACCTTGGTGCCTGTCTTCTATTCTGACTTCCTTCTCTCACCCCAACTGGTCACAGCAGATGGCCCCGCCCCTCCCTGAGCCTGCTTCTGCTGGAGGTTTCTTCCTGTTAAGAGGAATTTTTCCTTCCCACTGTCACCAAAGTGCTTGCTCATGGGGGTGGGGGGGGGTTCGTATGATTGGGTTTTTCTCTGTATGCATTATTATAGGGTCTACCTTACAATATAAAGCGCCTTGAGGCGACTGTTGTTGTGATTTAATAATGATAATGGATTGCATTTATACAGCACGGTTCCGGGCACCCAAAGTGCTTTACAATTCCACTATTCATTCACTCTCACATTCACACACTCGCTGTACAACTGGGGCAGACTGACAGAAGCGTGCCATTGGCCCCTCTGGCCAACACCAGTAGGTGGTAGGGTAAAGTGTCTTGCCCAACAACACAATGACCAGGACAGCAAGAGCTGGGGGATCGAACTGGCAACCTTCCAGTTACAGATGAGCTTCCCAACCCCCTGAACCACAGTCGCCTCAATTTGGTGCTATATATATATAAAACTGAACTGAATTGAATTGCCTACCTGGAATTGGCATAACTGTTATGCTAATTCCAGCATACAAGCCCCTGGTCAAAGTCACCAAACCAGTTTGTAAGCAGGTACATATGTGGTCTCAGAGACAATGGAAGACTGTTTTTCCACCACAGACTGGGAAGTCTTTAAACAGGCCGCCACACGTGACAACACCACAGACCTGCAGGAATAATCAGAAACTGTCATTTCCTATATCTCAGAGTGCATCGATGATTTCCCAGAGACCAGGACTATCACTATCCAGGCCAATCAGAAACCATGGCTCACAGGTGAGGTCTACAGGCTTTTGAGGGAGAGAAATGCAGTCTTCAAAGCTGGGGATTAGGTGAGCCTAAGAACGGCAAGGGCAAACCTGCATCAGAGAAGTGAAAAGGCAATACTCCAGGAGGATTTCGCAAAGCTGGACGAGCACAGAGGGACTGTGCTGCAGAACTCACAGATGTCTTCACAGACATCTTTAATACATCACTGAGCCAGGCTGTCGTTCCCACATGCCTCAAAGCCTCCACCATCATTCCTTCACCAAGGAAGTCTCCTCCCTCCTGCTTTAAGAACTACCATCGGATCACACTCACCCTCAAGTGCTTTGAACAGTTAGTCATGCATCCATTTAAAACATCTCTTGCCCCCAAACTGGATCCATTTCAGTTCATATACCGGTCAAACCACTTGACGGATGATGCATTCTCAAATGCCCTTCACTCAGCCCTCACACATCTGGACACTAGAGACTCATGCATCAGAATGCTGTTCATAGACTTCAGTTCAGCATTCAACACGATCATTCCCCAGCAACTCATTCACAAACTGGATCTGCTGGGGATCAGGAACTCGCTTTGTAACTGGCTGCTGGATTTCCTGACAGGAAGACCGCAGACAGTACATGTCGGCTGCAACACTTCCAACACAAGAACACTGAATACGGGGGCTCCCCAAGGATATGTGCTGAATCCCCTTCTCTTCAGTCTGCTGACCCACGACAGCACGCCATCACACAGCTCCAACATCTTCATCAAATTTGCAGATGACACAACTGTGGTAGGTCACATCAGCAACAATGATGAGCCCTACTACACGAGTGAAGTTAACCATCTGGCTGAGTGGTGCAGTGACAACAATATGCCCTGAATGTGGAGAAGACTAAGGAGATCATCACACCCTGCACACCCCACTAACCATCAATGGTGCTGCTGTGGAGAGGGTAAGCAGCACCAAGTTCCTGGGTGTGCACATCTCAGAAGATTTCTCTTGTTCAAAAAACACAGCATCACTTGTCAGTAAAGTCCAACAGCAACTCTACTTCCTCCGCAAACTGGAGAGCAAGAGCCTCATTCCCATTGCGAGCACCTTCTTCAGAGGCACCACTGAGAGCAGCATCACTGTGTGGTATGGCTCCTGCACTGCAAAGTAACGAGTAGTGAGAGCAGCGGAGAGGATTGTGGGCACTTCTCTTCCCTCCCTCCAGGACATCTACTTCACCCGCTTCACCTGAAAGCCCTCTGCATTACAGGTGACTCCACTTATTCATCCAACAGCTTCTTCAGTTTGCTGCCATCGTAAAAGAGACTGAAGAGCTTCTGAGCCAGAACCAGCAGACTGAGAGACAGCTTCGTTCATCAGGCTGTTAGGATGCTGAATTCACTCCCTGCTCTGTCCCTCGCAACTCTCACACACACGAACTCCAGACCTGCATTCACCTCTTCCCTCTGAACCCCCCCAGACTTCTACCGACGCCTTTTCACTGACTGCCCCACCCCCACTTGCACACAAACTCTTGCCAAAAAGCACTCTGATTGTGTTGGACACTGTTGTTTATGTAAAATTGCATTGTGTTGTACATAAGACTTGCATTTTATTTTTATGTTTATATTGTTTTAGTGTACACTGAGGGCCGTGGGAGAATTGCAGTTTCAAATTCCTGTGTATCAGCTTTGAGGTTTCAGAGCATGTCACAGTACTGAAACAGCTTTAGTGAAGAATACAAATAATCTTCTTATATTCCTTCTTATATTTTATCATTAGAGAATGTTGTAGGTATTAGAGGTACTGCACTGCAATGGTTTAAATGGCATCTATCTAATACACTTCAATTTTTATGTAAATGAAGAGTTAATTATGGAGTTCCACAGGGTTCCATGCTAGGACCAATTGTATTTCATAATATGTTTGCATTAGGCAGAATCATTAGAAGGAATAGAAAACATTTCCCACTGCCTTGCAGAGGACACAATTTTTTTCTATCCATGAAACCAGATAACACACACCAATAAGTTAAACTACAGAATCATGGACATGTCCTTCAATGTCCATATTAACAAATATGTAGCACTGCTTTGTCCCATTTGCACAATATCTCTAAAATTCAAAACATCCTGTAAGAGTGCTGAAAAACCAGTTCATGCATTTATTAATCCTAGGTTGGACTACTGTAAGTCATTATTATCAGGACGTCCTACAAACTCCCTGAAAAGCCTTCAGTTAATCCAAAATGCTGCTGCATACTGTACTGAAAGGGACTAGAAAGACAGAGCATATTTTCCCAATACTGGCTTCACTTCAGTGTCTCCCTGTTAAATCCAGAATCAAATGTAAAATCATTCCTCTCACATGGAAGGCCTTGAATAATCAGGCCCTATCCTGTCTTAAAGACCTTACTGTACCGTATCACTCAAATAGAGCACTTTGCTCTCAGACTGTGGGCATACTGTGGTTCCTAGGATATTTAAAAGTAGAATGAGAGGCAGAGCCTTCAGCTTCCAGGAGATTTCTTCCTGTTAACAAGGGTTTTTTGCTTCCCAGTATCACCATAGCTCTTGTTCATTGTCAGTCATCTGATTGTTGGGGTTTTCTCTGTTTTCTCTGTATTGTTTCCCTGTTGTGATTTAGTGCTATATAAATAAAACTGAATTGAAGGGTTTAGGGTTAGGATGAACAGCCACAGCACACTGCACAACTATTGCTACATATTGCCATGTTTGTATTTTTTTAAATTTCAAGTATTATTCTAGACTTTTAAATAATGACCCAATAAAAATAATTCTTTTTCTTTTTTTTTGTTTAAAAATGAAGAGATCAATACTTACAGCAGTTAGTAACAGCAAAGCTGTTGGCCACCTCCAGGTTATCTATGTGTGGAGTTAGCCTGAAATCTGCCATCCCAAACTGAACCATGCCAACTCGGAATGCACTGTACTCCTGATCTGCGCCTCTGGGAAATAAACCACCTGAGAAAAACAGAGACAGAAAAGGTCGTGATCATAAAGAAAAACAAAACTAAGTGGAGAAACAGGTTTTCTAGCTACAAACATGTTGAGATAGGGACATTTTTACCACTTTATGTCTTAAAAAACAACAACAAAGAAATTGCAATCCTTCATTAACAATTGCTAAATTTTATATTCGTCAAAATGTTTTTATAATGTGATATGGAATCTCAGCAGTTTAGGCTCTCCTTTTTCATATTTATTGAGTTATTTACTTTTTTGTTTGTTTGTTCTATATTAGTTCAAATGTTCTGCATTTCTCTCATAAACTTCATACCTACCTGACACCTCCTCATCACCTTTCTTCCATTTACCTACATGTCCACTGAAGTCTGCTCCAATCACCAGTCTTTTCCACATGGGGAAACTTTCTACCACTTCAGCTAGCTTACTTCAGAATCCTTCTCTCTCTCTCTCTCTTGTCTGACAACCTATGCATTAAGCCAAGCGCTGGCCAATCCCATATGGAAATCTTATTATTTATCAGCATGTTTGATTTGGTAAATATTTTACATTGGGAACCCTTCCTGACCCAGAACTCCCCGGTTGTCTGGGTTTAGGAACAGCAATAGAAATACTAATCAGTAATTCTGAGCTAGAGTCTGCCTGAGACAGAGATATCTATCTCAGGCAGACATTGTCTCTCTAAAGGACATATGTCCAAAAAATCGGTACATACATTCACCACTCCACAGTTCACTCACGTTTGTCCTGTTACAACTCAAAACAAAAAGGCAGAGTGATGTTAATTAAAAGAAACATAAACATTACCATTAGTAAGACTGTAGCAGAAGTGGAAGGTAGATTTATAACACATAGCTCTCTGCGGTATTTCACCTTTAACAATGGTTTACCTTGCCTTCTTTCGCCTCTGTCAGTGCGCCCCAGGGTGGCTGTGGCTACATTGTAGCTTGCCATCACCAGTGTGTGAATGTGTGTGTGAATGGGTGGATGACTGGATATGTAAAGCGCTTTGGGGTCCTTAGGGACTAGTAAAGGGCTATATAAATACAGGCCATTTAACATTCCTTTCAACACAACCTCACATGTCTGAAGTTATTTTTTTCATTTCCACATACTGTATTACCACAACTGGTCTAAAAGCACACAAAGAACATAACATCGGAGTGGGTAAAATGTGATTTTGTTTACTATGATGTCTCTAATGAATCATTTTTATAATTTGAAATGCAAGTATAAATCAGAAATTTCAGAAATGTATGCACATCCAATGGATGTGCTGGGATGCATCATTAGCAGTGTTGGGTAAGTTACTTTAAATGAGTAACTTAGTTACATTACTAGTTACTTCTATCAAAAGTAACTGAGTTACTTCAAGTTACTCGTTACTTTCAGAGTAACTAGTTACTAGGGAAAGTAACTTTGGTTTTACTCAAAATTCTCTTGCTAATCTGTTGCTTCCGTAACTGGATACCCAGCAAGATTGCCAGTCTTCTAGCTTGCTTACTTGCCACAAGTGCACTGTGCCACCTACCAATAGAAAGGAAAAAATAATGTGCACATTTCCACCTGATTCTATCCTAGCCTGCTTTTTACATCCAACACAAAAACTGCAGTCGCGGTGCTTTCGATTGTACTCAGAACTCGGAAATTCTGCCTTCTGAATAGGAAGATGTAGGTAACACCAGACTGCAGATGAGCTGCATACAGAGCTGGACTGGGACAAAAAAATCGTCCCGGGCATTTTGACTAGAGACCGGCCCACCATTATAGCAAATATCATAAAGCCTTTGAATGAAAACAAACGCTGTTGTGACAGTGATGTACACTGTTCTGATGGTTTATATGTATCAATCTATCAATTGTTTGTTGCAAGACTCAGATAATTATTTTTTTTAAAGTGAGACATTTTAAATGAGAATAAGAAAGTATTTCCTTGTGCCCCCCTTTCCCTTTTAATGCCCTACATGGACCCCTGGCAACACTTTGCTAGATCCGCCCCTGCACAGTTACCAGCTGTCAGCTACTTAGAAAAGGATCCTGGTGTTATTTGTCTCTCAGAAACAGTTCATAACTTCCCTTCAACTCATTCATGTTAACTAAAAGGTAAACCTGTTTCTCCATCACAGCTCTGATGATTCAGTAAGGACATCTCCTGGTTTCATCTTCATGTTTCCCTCTCACCACATAACCAAACCGACATCATGACCAGCAGCTTTACAGCTGTGGCTCCAGCAAACATCAGCTGATACTAGAAATTAATATTAAATAAATTCTAACAACAGCTGATCAAGCTTAAACGTGCTGCTGTTGTTTACCGCGACATCCGCTGGTTTCCTCTTTCATGGCGCAAAGTGGGCGATAAATAAACAAGAGAGAAAAGCCGATCAGCTGATCATTGATCAGTTTCATGATTAAAGTAGCAACAGGAGAGGGAGGGTGAGAGGATGAGAGAAGAAGAGGCAGCTGTGCAGCGTAAAGACGCAGAGTAACTCCAGCTTTGTGTCTTTTTCATTGTAGCTGAAGTCCGGGACAAACTGTTCCTTTTCACCTCAATACGAAACGCATGATATTTTCTCTGAATACGAGACGATTCCGTTTTTTACCGGACGTCTGGCAACTCTAATAATTAACCTTATGAACAAAACAAAGTTCAACATCAGTAACATAGCACCACCCAGCTGTATAGAAACTCCCTCATGCTAGCTAGCACGCAGTATGAAAAAGTCAGCATAACGAAAATAAACTCCAACTAAACTTGGTTTACATCTGACCCAGATGGACTGCAGGTTATAACTTCTTACCTGAAGTTCAGTTCACCTGACACTCTCGGACCAGCGGCCGCTTCGGGTCTGTCCTCTTGCCTCCCTTTCCCTCATCCACCTGCTGGCCTCCACCACTTGCTAATGTTATTGAATCTGTGGAAGCTCCACGATAGCCACCACACGAAGTAACGAATAACGAGCCCATCTAAATCCCAGTAACGAGTAACGCGTTCCCGGTTTTGGCATAATAACTAGTTACCGTGCTCGTTACCAGAATCCGGTTGTTCAGTGATGACGCGACGAATCCTACTTCCGGGCCTAAAGTAGTCTGCGTTTAATATGGCATTTGTGTTGTTAACATGTTTAATGTTATGTATTTTCTTCTATTTGATCTCAAAAAGCTCCTAAAACAGTCAGCGATCACTGTTGACCTCCCTCGGCTTTTATTACCGCTAATCATTTATTTAAGCTCAGTTTTTAAAACCTTAGGATGTAACTACAGCCCAGCCCATGCAGCAGTATATGAATGACTAACCTCGTATTGTGGATGGATTATCTCAGTTGTTCTCCTGGCTGAAGTTTGGTCCGTTTACAGCATCCTGCCATGCGATTACATTTGTTCCTGACCACCGAGAACACTCACGGTAACTTTTATCAAGTGGAAAAAAAGTTAGCTTGTTTATATTATGCTAACATAGCTGTGTCGCCAGCGGTCACGTAGCACATCATTATATACCAGCTAGCCCAACTTCAGTAACCCTACAAACCTCACTGCTGTTTAGTTTTCTGTCTTCATTTATGCTGGAAGTGATAACAGAGCTGTACGTTTTAATTTGTTTCCAAAACCCCGCAGTCAGGACATGCTATATTGTATTTAGATAGAAGCTAGCGAGCTAACTTCCTGCTAACTTCTAACTCCGTTAAATGTCATAAATTCCGTTTTCATGGATGCCTGGATGTTAAACTCAATTGTTACACCTGGTAGAGCAGAACGCTGATCATTTTTATTAAAGATGAAAGAATTTAGACAGTTTTTCAACTCTCAGTAATGCCATAGTGATCGTTTGATATATGGACCTGCAGCGGAGTTTAGACCCAGACACGGCTAGTGACGTCAGACTGAACAACCGGATAATAACGTAGTTACTGTAACGTGTTACTTAATAACGCGTTAGTCCCAACACTGATCATTAGTGATGTATCCTGGGTTCATTAGGTGTTAGGATCTTACAACATCTTACACCCTCGCCCAGGTGACCCAGCCGAGGTTGATCATGCCCTTGAGACTGGCCGGTGACGCCTCTGCAGCCTACTTCCACAGGGCATGCTTGCTAACCCTCCAACACTCTTCCAGAACACCCTGGCATTTGGCCAGCTACCTTCCAAATGCCCTCTATGTGGTCTCCAAGGAACCATCAATTCTATCAGAGCTATCTGTCTTGAGGCCTCTGACATTATCACAATATCTGGGCACAAAGATGTTTCTGCAATGTGTGCTGGATTGTGAGCGTTAGGTTGTTGCTTATTTGCTGTTATCACCGAGGAGATGCTTTCACCAGCTACCATCAGCAGCTGGTCATGGTGCAAGCAGCGGTATAAGGACTCGGTAAGATATCATATACAGCTTGGATGAGGAACTTTTATCACTACTTCTTAGCCAGTAGATTGCTGTTCTTCAAATTGGATCAAATCAAGCTCAGTAGACAACCCATGGTTGGACCTAGGACAAGCATTCTGTAGAAAATTAAAAATCTCTGATTTGCCTTTTATTAGCTCTAGAGTTAAGAATCATAACTGCCTTAAAAGTCTTTGCAGAAACACTTCGAGTTGGACATCCTGCTGGGAATTTCTAAAAAAAACAAAGTCTTCCTTTACCTCATCAAACTGACAACCATTTGAAACAATCCAAATGTGTGTCCAGAACATGTTATTCAAGAGAAAACTTATTTTCATTCAAAGAACTTTTATCAAATTATGGAATCAGCAACAGTAAATTTCTTGAATATCAGCAAGTCCATCGTACAGAAAACAGCCGTCAGCTGAACTTAGAAATGCATACATGGGCAAGAGCATTTTTAAATCTTTGTATCCCTAAATTGTTATCAAAAAATGTTATTGTTAAAAATCGATGACTCAATTTTACTTCCAGGGCCCTATTTCAGGAAGCCGGTTTAGTGCAAACTCTGAGTAAGTATACCCTGAGTTAATGAAAACTCTGGGTTTTCGGTTTCACAAAGCGAGTTTAGATTAATTCTGAGTGAGTTACTATGACGACACACTCCGTGAAGCTAACCTGCCCCCTAGCAGGTTTACTTCAACTAACCCTGACTTTCTCCGCCTCTTTGTCGGAAACCTGACTGTAGGAAGTGTCAGACATGGCGTGCTCCTTCCTTGAAGAGCCAGTAGATGTTGAAGCCCAAATTCTCCGCAGAGCTCTCCGCCGGGAGAGAGTGATTAGAGCGCGTTCGGACATTTTATCATTTCCTGATGATTTTCTGTGTGAACGTTACCGTTTTTCAGCACAATCTATAATTCATTTGCATAACATCCTCAGGCCTAATATTGCTCATGTGACACATCGCCGACATCCTCTCAGTTCTGTACATATTATTTGTATTGCACTTCGGTTTTTTGCAAACGGGAGCTTTCTGTATAATATTGGTGACGCTGAGCACGTTTCCAAGGCTACCGTCTGTCGGGCAGTCAGGAATGTTACAGTTGCACTGAAACGTCTCCTGTACTCGTTTGTGGTGTTCCCCGGTCATAGACCCACAAGATTTATCAAAGAGGGATGCCACAAAATTGCAGGTATCAGGATGAACGAAACTTAATTCATGATGTGGTGATATTTGAACTACTACTTAAATTTTACATTTATTCTCACGGTTCCCAGGCGTGATTGGCTGTATACAGTGGGGCAAAAAAGTATTTAGTCAGCCACCGATTGTGCAAGTTCCCCCACTTAAAATGATGACAGAGGTCAGTAATTTGCACCAGAGGTACACTTCAACTGTGAGAGACAGAATGTGAAAAAAAATCCATGAATTCACATGGTAGGATTTGTAAAGAATTTATTCGTAAATTAGGGTGGAAAATAAGTATTTGGTCACCTCAAACAAGGAAAATCTCTGGCTCTCACAGACCTGTAACGTCTTCTGTAAGAAGCTTTTCTGTCCCCCACTCGTTACCTGTATGAATGGCACCTGTTTGAACTCATCATCTGTATAAAAGACACCTGTCCACAGCCTCAAACAGTCAGACTCCAAACTCCGCCATGGCCAAGACCAAAGAGCTTTCGAAGGACACCAGGAAAAGTATTGTAGACCTGCACCAGACTGGGAAGAGTGAATCTACAATAGGCAAGCAGCTTGGTGTGAAAAAATCAACTGTGGGAGCAATCATCAGAAAATGGAAGACATACAAGACCACTGATAATCTCCCTCGATGTGGGGCTCCACGCAAGATCTCATCCCGTGGGGTCAAAATGATCATGAGAACGGTGAGCAAAGATCCCAGAACCACACGGGGGGACCTGGTGAATGACCTGCAGAGAGCTGGGACCAAAGTAACAAAGGTCACCATCAGTAACACACTACAACGGCAGGGAATCAAATCCCGCAGTGCCAGACGTGTTCCGCTGCTGAAGCCAGTGCATGTCCAGGCCCGTCTGAAGTTTGCCAGAGAGCACATGGATGATACAGCAGAGGATTGGGAGAATGTCATGTGGTCAGATGAAACCAAAGTAGAACTTTTTGGTATAAACTCAACTCGTCGTGTTTGGAGGAAGAAGAATACTGAGTTGCATCCCAAGAACACCATACCTACTGTGAAGCATGGGGGTGGAAACATCATGCTATGGGGCTGTTTTTCTGCCAAGGGGACAGGACGACTGATCTGTGTTAAGGACAGAATGAATGGGGCCATGTATCGTGAGATTTTGAGCCAAAACCTCCTTCCATCAGTGAGAACTTTGAAGATGAAACGAGGCTGGGTCTTCCAACATGACAATGATCCAAAACACACCGCCCGGGCAACAAAGGAGTGGCTCCGTAAGAAGCATTTGAAAGTCCTGGAGTGGCCTAGCCAGTCTCCAGACCTCAACCCCATAGAAAATCTGTGGCGGGAGTTGAAAGTCCGTGTTGCTCGGCGACAGCCCCAAAACATCACTGCTCTCGAGAAGATCTGCATGGAGGAATGGGCCAAAATACCAGCTACTGTGTGTGCAAACCTGGTAAAGACCTATAGTAAACGTTTGACCTCTGTTATTGCCAACAACGGTTATGTTACAAAGTATTGAGTTGTATTTTTGTTATTGACCAAATACTTATTTTCCACCCTGATTTACGAATAAATTCTTTACAAATCCTACCATGTGGATTCATGGATTTTTTTTTCACATTCTGTCTCTCACAGTTGAAGTGTACCTCTGGTGCAAATTACTGACCTCTGTCATCATTTTAGGTGGGGGAACTTGCACAATCGGTGGCTGACTAAATACTTTTTTGCCCCACTGTAGATGGCACTCACATTCCAATCATTGCTCCTTCAGTAAATGAAGGAGACTATGTGAACAGGACGTCTTTCCACAGCATTAATGTACAGGTACATAGTTCCCTGTAGCATTTCAAACTAACAAATTATTTCATTATAGTAATGGATGCTAATTTGTGTTCTCTGCACTGTGAAGATCATATGTGATGCTACCAACATTATCACAAATGTGGAAGCCAACTGCTCAGCCTCTGTGAGTGGTGGTGGAGGAGGACCCCCACCTGTTTTTCAGGCCTCCGCTTTTTTTCTGTTGGCTATAACGGGTCACATTTGAGCATACAGAGTAAGCAAATATGTACTTGTAATGTGCTCAGATAATTTCAATAAGTGCTTACAGAAAGAAAATTAATGTCTAACTGCAATTGATTTACATCGGACAAACAGACCAAGCACTATGGCTCATAATACAATTACACCTTACCTGTTTGGACTATATTTTTATATTTCATTTTTACTTGCTGCCAGGAACGTTTGGGGCCTGTTGGGTTGCACCTGCGCTCACATCACATCACAAAATAAAATGTATGAAATAAAAAATAAAATAAAATAAAATAAAATAACGTGTTAAATGGGTGGAAATCCCTAGATCAATGTTTAAATTAACACTCACGCATTGACTCTGTCGGCTTTGTTTTGCCATGCATGCTCTCTTTCTTTTGCAGCTGAGGCTGCGTTACTTTTTTCCCGCAAAATTTGCATGTTATCGGCATATGCTGCCATCAGAATTTCGGCCTGTAAAATACATTGACCGCGCCTTCTTTCCCTCCGTCTCCATGGTGACTCGCTTAATCTGTGCTCCACTAATCAGGGCTTTATGTATCCTCGTGCGCGCGCTTAACTTGGGGTTAAAGCAACTCCGCGTTGATTGAACTAATTGTTATCAGCCTTTCTGAAACCGAATATTCCGAGTTGGACAGTTCGGGGTTACTCAACCCTGAGTATCGTTTTTCACTCTGAGTTTTCTAAACCGGCTTCCTGAAATAGGGCCCAGCTGACAAATGGGAGCGAGATCTCTCCATTAAGGTTACCTGGACACACATATGCTTAAATACGATCAAAATGTTGCAAGTCCCAACTTACAACTTACACAAACCTCTCCATAGAACACACTATACATGTTCCAAGTGGGCATTATACACTCAAACATATGCACCCGCTGCACAGACAATTCTGGAGCCAGGAACCTTATGCATACACATAAACATACACACACACACACACACACACACACACACACACACACACACACACACACACACACACACAACACAAGACGGTTGATTTGTTTTTCTCTTCCGGGTGCTGTTTGTGATTGTTTTCTTGTATGTTTTTTTTTTCTTAAACTTGCAGCTTTTGGCGATTTATTGCTTCTCTGTTCTCTTTATCTTTTTATATATTTTCTGCCCTTTTTTTCTCTCTCTCCTACTTTTCAGCTTTGACACTGTTATGTTACACATGTACTGTAATAACAGAAATAATGTTCATAGAAATTAACAACTTAACATGTAAAAGAAGCACATGAACAAGAGTAGCCAAGAGAGAATTTATAGAGCTCATCTTGGAAAAGAAAATGTGTTTGTTACCACGCTGCATTCAGATCATAATTCTGATTGCAAAAGCTGCCAGACAGCAAAGGCTAGAAATTTTTTTTAAACTTAAGACATAACTGACTCCATCTAAGAATAAACACACATAAACTAGCCTACTGGACACAAGAAAGGAGGATATGTTAGTGTTGGTGGTGATTAGCTCATGCCCATCTAGCTGTCTGTATGGAGTTTGGATGTCTGTGCGTGTTCTCTGTGGTTACTCAGCTGTTGTGCCACAGTCCCCACTTAGCAGGATTATTTTAACAGGTGATTGTAAATTGGCAATATGTGCAAATGTGACAGTAAATGTAGGGCTGGATATTCACAAATCTGGAAATACATACTGTATACATAATTGACAGTTATCCATACCTCATTTATTTCATGATTTTATTTCATTATATACCTGTGGCACAGTGATTAGCACTGTTGCTTTACAGCAAGAAGGCTTGGATTTCATCTCCACTATGTGGCCGGGGCCTTTCTATGTGGAGTTTTCATGTTTTACCCGTGTTTGTGTGGGTTCTGTCCGGGTATGCTGCATGCAGTTAGAGGTATTAGGTAAACTGGTGATTCTAAATTGCACATAGGTGTGAATGACAGTGTGAATTTTTGTCTGTATCTATGTCTTAGGTCTGCAACAGACTGGCAACCTGTCCAGAGTGGTACCCCGCCTCTCGTCCAATGGTTGCTGGGATAGGCTTTGGCCCTCATAAGGATAAGCAGAAGAGAATGAATGGATGAATCTGCACTCTGCACATATAAATATAAATATGCTTTATTTTCTGTGTCATGTTGCTATTGTCTGTTTGTCTACTCTGTTAAGGACACAAGCTAAATTACTTGTATGTGTACACATACCTGATATTCTACACTATAATCTACAAATTGTATAGAATATACTATATTTCTGAAATATTATGTTTTAAATTATGGCTCCACAGTGTAATTGTTTAAACATTTGCCTACAAAGTGAACAATCCCCTGTTATATCCCGGGAGGTGACAAATCCCTCGGGTTGCATCAACACAGGCATCTGGCATAAAAATGTGCCAAATCAAACATGCAGAGGTTCCTGCAGTGGTGATCATGTGGGAATAAGGGCGCGTCTTTAAGTAGCTTTATACAAATATTTCCACTACACTTTGTGTAGTTTGTCTACTAGAACGATTGTCTCTGGCATCAAGTCATGCATTCCAGAACTTCAGGTGAAATGGAAATGTTCATACATGCTGTCATACCTCAATTACTGTCCAGAATGCTGCTTCAAGGATTTGCACGGAGTCCTCTATAAGGTAATGTGTGACGTCTTTACATAGGCTAGTCATAAAGTAGGATTGGTAAATGCACTGTTCTTGTATAGTGCTTTTCTACTGTACTTGAGTACTCAACAAGCTTTATACAACATGGTGCATTCACACATTCATGCAGTCACTTTTTCCTGTGCCTAAGTTCTTTCTATGTAGTATTCAAACACATTCCCACTCTCATGAAAGCATCAGAGAGCATCTTGGGGTTCAGTTTGCAGGTGGTGCCTCTGGTCACATTACAGAAAATAAAGAGACTGCTTTTGAGGTTGTAATATCCAACCTGTGGAAGTTGGTTCAAAGTTGGTATAAAGCTGTGTTGTTTTAATGTTTCAAATATATACATTTTTAGAACATTTTCTGATTCACTATCTGTGATTTGCTTAAAAATGTTAATCTTTTGGTTCAAAGTTTGAACATATGTGCTTTTACCTTCATATATCATAGTTTTCAGGCCATTTTGGCACATTGGAATCTGAGGCCATTCTTGAATATACCTTAAAAACAATTAAAGATAAAAGTATGACATTTATATTTCCCTTTCTTAATTTAGATCTATAATTTGAAAGAAATACATTACAATATCTGAGATTTCACTAGTTAAAATATTTTAAAAATCCAGGGAAGGTAATAAGGTAATAACCTGAAATTCTTAAACATGAAAATTAAGAAAATTATATTTTCATTCAACTTTTATGCTCAGCATTTATTCAGACGGTTATCATACCCTTTCTCTGATCTCGCCTTACCTCTGGCAGCCGTGGCATTGTGGTTAGAGTTGGGTTAAGGGGTTAGGTGTTAAGCTGAGGTATTTAGGGTTTGTGTCTTATTAGCATCAGACTACCAATTCTGTCATGTGGACACAGCAGCTGGGTCTTGCAAGACTACATTATTATTCTAGGGGCCATGTTATTCATTGCTAAGTATATAAATTACTTGCTTGATGTTAAATAAGGAAATGGACTTCATGCCTATGAATAAACACAATTTAGTCTATGGGAAGCACCAGCACAGTTTGGTAGATTTTTAAGTATTTTTTACTTCTTCTTCTTCTTCTTCCTTCCCCTTTAAATTAATAATTTTTTTTAAATTACTATTGATATTTCATGTGTTTTCATCATAGCACATGAAATATAAATCCTTTGAAGTATACATATATAATGTCTGCTTCTCTGTCTCCGTTAGGTTAGAATATATAATCATTTTTCTAAAGCTCCCATTCCTTAATCAGCCCAAAGATACTTCTCTTCTGCCTGATTGCATTCACAGACCCATATCAGCAGTAGCATCTGGAGACTTTGTGGAACTGTCTTGATGTGGCAGATAAGCTGCCCATTATAGATAGGTCAGCAAACCCTCTGCTTAAGAAATGTATAATTTTGTCTTATTTCACAATTGATTTTTTTTCTATTTAAGAGCCCCTTGCAGGTTTAGAGTAAATATTGTCAAATGGCCAGACTACAAAATCAGCAGTGTTTGAGTTCATATCTTTGCAAGCATTTATACTTTGAAATGCTGGACTAATTCGTCATATAGTAAAATGGAAAAACTTTGGGGAAAATACCTTTCATTGCCTCCATATAGTCTTTAAGTGTCATTAAGTGCCAGTCTTAATCCTATAATTTACTGCCCTCTTGATGGCCACAGTTAGTTGTTGTCTTTGGGAGCTGGACTTCTGGACTACCAGTAACGGAAATGGTGAGCTAACACGTTTAACATATTGATAGATCCTAAGTGTTTTACCATTTTTTAAGTAGTGTGTCTCACAAAATCAGTTATTTGGCAAAACCTTTGCCACCCAACACCCCTCTTTAGACACGCTCCTGCTATAGCTATCACATTATTAATGCCATGTCACTCCTAAATCAGACATCATCAGAAGCATACTACATGGGCTGAGGGCAAAAAGAACTGGAGTGATGCTTAGTGATCCATAGTCCTCTTTAGGGTGGAAGAGAGTGATACAAGAATGAGCCTTTAACCCAAAGGCTCATGTTTGCAAAAATAATATTGTAAAATGCCAGAAATTTAAAAGAGATATTTTTCTAATGTTTGCATATTTTCCAGAAATATTTAAGTAACATTTTCAATAACATTTTCAATACTCTCATAGTGAAATTATTGTTTGCAACGTTACATTAATAAATTTTAATAAACCTTAACCAAGGTGTGGAAGTAGCTTTTTGTGAAAAGCTACATTTTTAGACTTATGCAGTCCTCAGAAGACAGAATTGGTACAACAATGTCTTATAAAAGTTTCAAATATAATTTAAAATTTGTTCAAAATATAAATGTATGTTTTAGTCTACTCCAACCTTGTCTTACTAAATACGAGCCAAACAATCCAGCTGAACCAAAATTTTAAGTTCAGATGGAAAAACATACCTACTCCACAGAGAAAGGGCTGCTGTGATATTTAAAAAACATTTTTTTAAAAAGATTTTCCAGCACTGCATCATGTATGTAAAGTAAATGTAAAGTATGTAAAGTGTAAAGTATGAGATTTATAGTTCAAATGTAAAAGCAGTGTAATGTGACTGAGGAGGAAAAACTCTGAATAGCATAAAATACTGTAGATTTGAAAGCTAACTAAGTGTAATAATGGAAAACTTTACACAAACAACCAGTAATGTTCATTATAGCTTATTCTAACATTTTAATGAAATGCTGAAAATCACCCACTTCCACTAAGGGCTTGATGGATATAGGTCCAACAAGAAATGCAGTTCAGGAAATAAGTCTCATGTGCTGCGTTTCAGTGAGCTTAGATCTTCACTTGTCCCTATGACAGCACCATTAAGACTTCTGTGCACACAGGAGCAATTGCAGATTGACGGAATGCTGCATTGTTAGCAAGACGTTTGGGACGCATATAATTCCTTTTATTTTTTGATCTATTTAGTTTACTATTTAAATGATGAACGTATTAACTCAATTAGAACACTGCAGCAGCAGCAGCCGTGCAATCACGAGGCCTGGCGTTACTGACAGCAGTATAAAGAGGATGGAGATGAGAGAGGCCCACGGGCCAATAAAGAAGACACGAAAAGACAATGAAAAGGATAGGTTTGAACGGGTAAAAGACGAGCTTTAATACACGCTGGAACAGGAAAGGTGAGGATGACAACGATCGGGCGACGACAGATATAAAAATCCTACCAATCTGGACGCTCGGAGATCCGCACAATGCCCCGCGCCATAAGAGTGCCACCAAAAATAGCAGCTTCATTGTGGTGTTCAGGATCCTCGCACAACACCACAGCATCTTACGATAGAGGTTCCTACCAAAACATCACCTCCATCAAAGACGATGTAATCTCATGGCGTTATTCCGGTGTTATTTAGAAACGTGTCGGGCTCTGCAGATGCGCGATCCTGTCGCCTGAGGTGCGCGTGCTGCTGCTGAAGCTGGACTTGAGGGCGCGCGCACTGAATTGCCCAGGAATGCCGATGAAGCACGAGAGAGAACCGAGAGCAGCCGACTGCTGCACATGAGGTTATTATAAACCTCCGCTCGAGGAGGCTGACACAAATTCTAACATAACAGATGCACACTGGGAATTTTTACAATAACTAATTTCTAATTGCATTAAGCAGTGCCTAAACACTATTATAATAATTATATTATATACATTATAATTATGATTTCCTTCTGTCTTTTTTTTATTATCGTAATCATTACATGCGCCTTTAAATATGTTACTATGTATTTTCACATTGCTGTATAGCAGCTGTGTCTATATACAGTGGGGCAAAAAAGTATTTAGTCAGCCACCGATTGTGCAAGTTCCCCCACTTAAAATGATGACAGAGGTCAGTAATTTGCACCAGAGGTACACTTCAACTGTGAGAGACAGAATGTGAAAAGAAAATCCATGAATTCACATGGTAGGATTTGTAAAGAATTTATTCGTAAATTAGGGTGGAAAATAAGTATTTGGTCACCTCAAACAAGGAAAATCTCTGGCTCTCACAGACCTGTAACGTCTTCTGTAAGAAGCTTTTCTGTCCCCCACTCGTTACCTGTATGAATGGCACCTGTTTGAACTCATCATCTGTATAAAAGACACCTGTCCACAGCCTCAAACAGTCAGACTCCAAACTCCGCCATGGCCAAGACCAAAGAGCTTTCGAAGGACACCAGGAAAAGTATTGTAGACCTGCACCAGACTGGGAAGAGTGAATCTACAATAGGCAAGCAGCTTGGTGTGAAAAAATCAACTGTGGGAGCAATCATCAGAAAATGGAAGACATACAAGACCACTGATAATCTCCCTCGATCTGGGGCTCCACGCAAGATCTCATCCCGTGGGGTCAAAATGATCATGAGAACGGTGAGCAAAGATCCCAGAACCACACGGGGGGACCTGGTGAATGACCTGCAGAGAGCTGGGACCAAAGTAACAAAGGTCACCATCAGTAACACACTACAACGGCAGGGAATCAAATCCCGCAGTGCCAGACGTGTTCCGCTGCTGAAGCCAGTGCATGTCCAGGCCCGTCTGAAGTTTGCCAGAGAGCACATGGATGATACAGCAGAGGATTGGGAGAATGTCATGTGGTCAGATGAAACCAAAGTAGAACTTTTTGGTATAAACTCAACTCGTCGTGTTTGGAGGAAGAAGAATACTGAGTTGCATCCCAAGAACACCATACCTACTGTGAAGCATGGGGGTGGAAACATCATGCTACGGGGCTGTTTTTCTGCCAAGGGGACAGGACGACTGATCCGTGTTAAGGACAGAATGAATGGGGCCATGTATCGTGAGATTTTGAGCCAAAACCTCCTTCCATCAGTGAGAACTTTGAAGATGAAACGAGGCTGGGTCTTCCAACATGACAATGATCCAAAACACACCGCCCGGGCAACAAAGGAGTGGCTCCGTAAGAAGCATTTGAAAGTCCTGGAGTGGCCTAGCCAGTCTCCAGACCTCAACCCCATAGAAAATCTGTGGCGGGAGTTGAAAGTCCGTGTTGCTCGGCGACAGCCCCAAAACATCACTGCTCTCGAGAAGATCTGCATGGAGGAATGGGCCAAAATACCAGCTACTGTGTGTGCAAACCTGGTAAAGACCTATAGTAAACGTTTGACCTCTGTTATTGCCAACAAAGGTTATGTTACAAAGTATTGAGTTGTATTTTTGTTATTGACCAAATACTTATTTTCCACCCTGATTTACCAATAAATTCTTTACAAATCCTACCATGTGGATTCATGGATTTTTTTTTCACATTCTGTCTCTCACAGTTGAAGTGTACCTCTGGTGCAAATTACTGACCTCTGTCATCATTTTAGGTGGGGGAACTTGCACAATCGGTGGCTGACTAAATACTTTTTTGCCCCACTGTATATTGCCGTGTTACGTAGGGCAAAAAGAGACTGAAGCCATCCCCACCCAACGCCCGGCTACCTCTATATCACAGCTAACGGAGTACCCTCCGTTAGCTGTGATATAGATCTTAAAATCCAGCCTTATGTGACTGAAAATGATCCAAGTGCAAAAACAGAGCTTTTCTGTATGTCCTAATAATAAGGCATTTGGATTCTTACTCAAAGATAAATCAAAATTAGTTAGATCTATATATAAATGTGAAATGTTGTTTGAGTAGTGAAAATGTTCTAATGGCTCAGTATTGTGTCTGTGATTGTGCGTGTGTGCACATGAGCCAGGAATGCAGGAAGACAATAACTGTGTTGTCACACAAAATCCTGAATCAGAACAATAATTGTTAAACACAGAACCAGGATTTATATGAGGTTTTACTACTGCAATCGCTTAAAACTGATCAAACTGTAACACAGCAAATGTAAATATGTTCAATTGGTCAATACTGGCATGTTGAATCGAAATAAAATAAATAAAAATAAAAATGTTTAAGTTAACTAGTATAATAAATCAATAAATGTGATTCTAATAACTGGCCTCACTGAGAGCCTGTACAGAGTCTGACCTTGGTGTGTGTGTGTGTGTGTGTGTGTGTGTGTGTGTGTGTGTGTGTGTGTGTGTGTGTGTGTGTGTGTGTGTGTGTGTGTGTGTGTGTGTGTGTGTTTGGTGCAGGATGGGTCAACATGACACACTGGAGCCACTAATTTCAGTGAATGTCTGGCTCACAAAATGTATGATTTTATAAAAGAAGTTGACTAAAATAAATTTTAAAAATAAATAAACGTTGATTGACAAACATTATGAAAAGAAAGTGTTATCTTCTGTATTTGAATTATAAAGGAATTATGTTACAATAAATGTTCATGTGAAAATGTGCTAAAAACAAATCTGAATTACATAAACTGAATGAAACAGAATAAATTATATCCATGTGTGACTGAATATTTAAATGTGATGTGAACTCTCTATACTAGAAATAACAAAGAATATGTAATAAAGTGGTTTTAAAGGTTAAACTTTGTGTTAAAGCTGGATAAACAGAGACTGATAGATAGGGTGTGGGTGGACACTGGATGATTAGACGTAAACAGCTTGACTGAATGACCAAAATATGAAGATGTGATGGCTAGCATGAGAGGGGGGAGAAAAGTGGGCTGTAATAGAGATTTGGGTTCTTTCCTTTTTGTCTTCTGTAAGATGAGCAGTTCAGAAGATTAGATCTAAGAGGTTCAAGTTAAAATTCCAGCAGGGATGCGAGTGTGAAAACAGCAGCACAATCTGTGAACCTGTGAATTGATCTTGTAATTTTTGTCTTTCCATCGCATCTCATTTTTTCCATGTTATGTGGTTAATTCACAAGGATTTTGGTTTACATTATACTTCCACTGGATGGCCAGCTGTTTGGAGATGATCATCTACTTGGAAACAAAGGGATAAGTGCAACTTTAGGTCTGGTTGTGCTCATTCTCTCTCCAACCTCTCTTCACCAAAGATAAGAACAAAATCAGCATTAGCTCAGAGTAGGTAAGTTATATAAGTATAGATTAAGTGATTTGGTTATTGTTTTGTCATTATTACTATTTGCTAAATTGCTTTAGTATAATCCCCTGCAATTAAAGTTTAAATTGTGGACATTCACTTATTATCCTTTAGTGAAACACATTCGGCACAGGATTATCTGTACAGAACATGGCCCGGAAGTCCCGTTCCCTAGGGCAGTTGAGAATGATCGAGCTAACATCCTGTGGGACTTTTACAAATGGACAAATGGTGATGGTGGATGACCAGAGGAAGAAGGCTATAGTGTAGCAACATGTAGTGATGGCAACATGAGGAAAAGGAACACGAGATGCTTGTGAAATAACAAGGGCTGAGTGAGGAGCTCTAGGGTGGAGGAATAATTTTTATTATTGAACAATAACCATGTTCTCAATGAACCCAAAAAACTCATTAATATCAAAGCTGAATGTTTTTGGAAGTAGTTTTTAGTTTGTTTTTAGTTTTAGCTATTTTAGGGGGATATCTGTGTGTGCAGGTGACTATTACTGTGCAGAATTATTAGGCAACTTAACAAAAAACAAATATATACCCATTACAATTATTTATTTTTACCAGTGAAACCAATATAACATCTCCACATTCACAAATATACATTTCTGACATTCAAAAACAAAACAAAAACAAATCAGCGACCAATATAGCCACCTTTCTTTGCAAGGACACTCAAAAGCCTGCCATCCATGGATTCTGTCAGTGTTTTGATCTGTTCACCATCAACATTGCGTGCAGCAGCAACCACAGCCTCCCAGACACTGTTCAGAGAGGTGTACTGTTTTCCCTCCTTGTAAATCTCACATTTGATGATGGACCACAGGTTCTCAATGGGGTTCAGATCAGGTGAACAAGGAGGCCATGTCATTAGTTTTTCTTCTTTTATACCCTTTCTTGCAGCCACGCTGTGGAGTACTTGGACGCGTGTGATGGAGCATTGTCCTGCATGAAAATCATGTTTTTCTTGAAGGATGCAGACTTCTTCCTGTACCACTGCTTGAAGAAGGTGTCTTCCAGAAACTGGCAGTAGGACTGGGAGTTGAGCTTGACTCCATCCTCAACCCGAAAAGGCCCCACAAGCTCATCTTTGATGATACCAGCCCAAACCAGTACTCCACCTCCACCTTGCTGGCGTCTGAGTCGGACTGGAGCTCTCTGCCCTTTACCAATCCACGGGCCCATCCATCTGGCCCATCAAGACTCACTCTCATTTCATCAGTCCATAAAACCTTAGAAAAACCAGTCTTGAGATATTTCTTGGCCCAGTCTTGACGTTTCAGCTTGTGTGTCTTGTTCAGTGGTGGTCGTCTTTCAGCCTTTCTTACCTTGGCCATGTCTCTGAGTATTGCACACCTTGTGCTTTTGGGCACTCCAGTGATGTTGCAGCTTTGAAATATGGCCAAACTGGTGGCAAGTGGCATCTTGGCAGCTGCACGCTTGACTTTTCTCAGTTCATGGGCAGTTATTTTGCG